>NC_143263.1:17965374-18590374 GCF_984573655.1 Nuphar pumila
CGGTTTTGTCCCTGATCCCCTAGTCTTATTTGGTGCACTTTTACTCTGTGAGCTCTACTCTCCAACATACCTGGGATCATCTTTATACCAGGAGTTTGCTTTAACATGTCCAATTTTCTTGCAAATGTAGCACATGGGTATTTTCTTGCCCTAATAAGAAATAGGAGGTGTATTAGGAAGTGGGAACAGCCCACGTCCTCCCTGATTACCTCCTCGCCCTTTGCCTTGTCTTCTCATGCCGCCGCTTCCTTTCCCAAACTATGCGCTTGAAATAAGTATCTGATGACTATCTGCTGCCCCTTGGGATTCTCAACAGATCCTCCTAAATTCATCTCAAATTGTAGCAACTTAGGACATAAGGCTTCAAAAGTAGGCAGCTCATCAAAACAAGATAAGGTAGTATAGATAATGTTATATTCGGATCCTAATCCATTAAGAACTTGTTGTACCTTATCTTTATCTGAAATGATATAACCAATCACAGCAAGTCGATCTGCGATTTTCTTCATCTTATTAAGGTACTCCATGATAGACATAGATCCTTTTTTAAGATTCAGGAACTCCCTTTTGAGAAACATCACTCTGGCCTCAGAAACCTGTGAAAATGTTTGCATAAGTTGGGTCCACAATACTGTAGTTGTGCAATCATCCATAATGCTTACCAAAACCTCCTGTGTAGAGGTGATATACGACACCAACGCCTGATCGCGTTTCATCCAGAAAATGTGTTCTGGGTTTCGAACCTATGAAGATTAATAACGATCCCTTTTTCATCATTTTCTTCCCTTAGTATGAATTTTGGTGGAGTCCGAATCGACCATCCAAATGACCAAAAAGATCTCAGCTTCGAATTAAAGGAAAGATTTGTCTTTTCCAAGTAAGAAAAAATGAGGTATTTAATTTTTCAGAAACTGACTG
Source organism: Nuphar pumila (assembly GCF_984573655.1). NCBI lineage: Eukaryota > Viridiplantae > Streptophyta > Magnoliopsida > Nymphaeales > Nymphaeaceae > Nuphar > Nuphar pumila. Next base: position 17,966,293 of record NC_143263.1, read on the forward strand.
ATTGAGGAAGCTTGCTAAAAAACTGAAGAGGAAGTAGAAGAATCCATGGTAGGCAAAAGGAGGATGAAAGGGATCAAAAGAGGAAACGTTGCAATAAAAAAGTCGTGCTTTTGTTTTTTTGCAGCACAGACTTAATCACGAAAAATAAATATCTAATCAACAATAGAAAAATGATATATTAATTCCTAAGCAGGAATAATATATATTTCCCTTTTTTTTATAAAAGAATAAGTATGGGTTCACGAGTTCCATATCTGAAGGGAAAACAGGTTCAAATCTGGAAACCTGAATCTGGTTTCACTTTTGAAGGGAGAAACAGGTTCAGATCTGAAATAAAACACGACAGTTTCTTAGATTGGGAGATTAGGGTTTGAAAACTGATCACAGATTGGGAGATTAGGGTTTGAAATAAGATCCGGACTCAGATTTAGATCTGAAACAAAATAGGACAGAGGATTTTGAAATTAACGTGAAAGACAAATTCATGTCCTTAAGAAAAGGGATTGAATCTGAATCTTGGTCCAAATTCATATCAGGAAAAGACTTGAAAAAAGGAAGAGAACCCAAAAACAAAATCGTGGTCTAGGGTATTGAAACTAACGTGAAAGACGGATTCATATTCTTAAGAAAGGGAATCTGATCTGAATCTTGGTCCAAATTCATATCAGAAAAAGACTTGAGAAAAATAGGAGAACCCAAAACCAAAATTGTGGTCTAGGGTTTCAAATTTGAGAAAAGAAGGGAAACACCAAGATCTTTCGGAACTCATCGTAATGGAGCTCTGATACCATATAAGATCTGTAGATCTACACCAGAAACACGGTTTGTAGGGAAGAGAGAGAAGAAGAAAAAAAAGGCTGCAACAACTAATTCTCCACACCCTTCCTCAGGGTCGTGGGTTTTTTTATATTAACCATTAGGTTACATTCCAATAATGCCCCTAGTTATAATAAATAGAAAAGATATATAATAGGGGAAACAAAAGAAACATTAAAATACACTTACAAGCAGAAATGTGATACTCAAAACACGTCAATCAATCAGGATTTGCGTCCAAACCCAGAAGCTCACATCTCAATAACTCATTCTTAGGGGCACCATCTGATTTGTCTACTCCCATTGCTTCTTCAGTTAAACATGATACTCAATCTTGGAGGCACCATCTAATTCGTCTTCTCCCATTTCTTCCTCTCCTAAAGTACATAGAAGCTCTAGAGTTTCTATTACTCCTATATATTGATGATATGATTATCACAAGAGATTATAAGAGATTATGTACAAAAGGTGTATGATACCCAAAAAAAGTTAGCTAGTGTTTTTGAAATGAAGGATATAGGAAATCTGAAATACTTTCTTGGTTTGGAGATTGTATATTCAAAGGGGTTGTATCTGTCTCAACATAAGTATGCAATTGATTTGGTTGTGAAAGCAAGGTTGGCAAATGATTTAAAGAGGGTTAGCTCTTTCATGGAGGCAAAATTAAGCTGCAAATGGAATAGAACTAGAAAATCCAGTGGTATATAGATAGCAAGTTGGGACACTAATATAGTTGACTGTATCTAGACCAAATATCACTTATGCAGTTCATGTGGTTAGTTAGTTTATGAGCTCTCTCAAGATGGTTCATGTTGCTGCAGTACTCAGGATTATTAGGTATATGAGGGCTCAGGAATACTCTTTTCATAATCATGTTTCATAGATTTGAGTCACTTTTGTGATGCTGACTTTGGAGGTTCTACTCGACATCGTCTTTCTACTATTAGACTCTATATCTTTCATGGAATCTCTCTAATCTCATGGAAAAGTAAGAAATAGAAAAGAGTTGTCTTATCTACAACTGAAGCAAAATATAGGGCAACGACACAAATCACAGTTAGAATTGTTTGGATAAGGTGGCTAGAGGCACAGTTGGGAGTTTTATTGTTAATCGGACTCCTATATCGTGACAATATTAATGTTATTCATATAGCAAAGAATCTTGGGTTTCACAAAAGAACTAAACATATTGAGATAGATCGTTATTGCATAACAGAGGCCTATGAAGATGGGATCAATGCTCTAGAACATGTGAGATCCAAGAACCATATTACAAATGTGTTCACCAAGAGCCATGTTCCTTTGCATTTCAACACTTTCCTTTCCAAACTTGGAATGATTCCTCTTGCATCATCTCAAGTTTGAGGGGGAGTGTTAAGAGTTATGCTTCATAATGTGTATTACTAGAAGTGTGCTACCCCTTTTTGTATTTAACTGTACATAACATTCTTTTCAGCGGTAGTCTTGTCCATGTTTATGTAATAGAGGTGAACCATTTTGGTCCTATAGTGGAGTAGAAGGGACGTTCCCTGTAAGGGTGTATCTCTTTCGTTTTTACTTGATTAAAGTTTTTCTCTCAAGAGTTCCTTTTTTATTGTTCTCTCATGCTTCATTCCTAATCTTAATAGTTGCCTTGTAAATTATGTCAATATTTTAATATTAATTTTTATTTCTTGATCTTTGCTCTGCATTGTTTTTTGGGTTTAGCCAAATGCATCATGATAATGCATTTGCATTCATTTGTTTTAGTGAAATTATTATTATTTTCTTTTTGTTGTCTTAGATTCCATGTCACTTGGTGACTATTTCAATATTGTGGTTTTTTGTGACTCTTCATTTTATGAAGGTCTAAGATACAAAAGGAGTTGATTTCCTCTACTAAAGCCGATTACAAGGACATGACACTATTCCAAAGCTACTTTGCACCAAATTCTAGTTCACTTTTTATGTGGTCAACCTGGTTTACTTTTTTTATATTAACAATGTTATTTATGTTGCAAGTAATGATACTTCCAAACCCTCTGGTAAACATAGAGAAATTGATAAAAAAAATTAAAAAGTCGGTACAGTCAAGATAGAGCCTAACATTTCTTCCAAGTTATAACTTTCTGACTTCATGATATCTCCAACATTTTATCTAGTCTTATTTTCTCCTTATCTTACTAGACATCCGATGTAGTGTTATTTTGGTCATTCTTGTCATTCTTATTTTCACACCTCATAAGGGCCTTTTTTTCCTATTTTATCATATAAGGTCTTTGGATTCTTTGATAGCAAGTTTAAGGGAACAGTTAATAGTTTCATCCAAAGCCTAGTAGAATATACTATTAGAATTCAGGTAGGTTCTCCCAAAGTAAATAAGTTGTATAAGTTCACTTCAGAAGAGAGTAAAACACAAGGAAAACATGTTACACTGAGATAACTAAAGGTGATAAGGGTTACCTTACCACAAGAAGGTGTCAAGGTTCAGTAACGTAATATCCCCATGTATGTAATTGTGTTTGGTAAATGTGTGTCGATGCTGCAATTATCTATTTGTTTAGATCTAGAATTGGGCCCATAATGCTCAGCCAAAAGTTTCACCTATGCCTGACATTCAAGGAGGTTAATTTTGCTCATTTAGCTAGAGCAAAAAAATTTCCCAACTGCACAAGGCTAATGGTAGAGAGTCTAAGACTCATATGACAGAACATAATCGTGCTCTCCCATATAGAGCTACTTAATCAATCCAGATCAAATCTAACCACCACTGGGTTCCAACTTAGATTCACGTAAGCCCATAGTTCAAACACAGATCCATGACTCCTATGTTAAGTTAGCTTTACTGTTAATCATGGTATTCAAGTGCGATCATGTACAGAAAAGCAAAACCATGATGCTTCAAATAGGATGTCCATATATTGTTTCAGTGAACAGTAACCAAAGAAAGTACTGGTGTACTGGTACACTTCAAAATGGATACTGCAAAAGAAGTATGTCTCTACCGTTGTTTCAATGATAACAGTGACCAAATTAAGTATTAGCACAGAAACTATGATGTATCCGAACGTTGTGCTCCTCACAAATCCTTTCAACTTTTTAGATAAACTGGAGTGATAAAATGAAGGGTACTTCTCGAACCATGATGGCTGCAGAACACCAGATAAAATATCTTAGCATGATAAAAGTGAAAAGGTACATATACAAATTTAGTTCCTGTCAACCAACCGAAGCCTCCTTTTGAAACTGCAGAGATATTGCATTGCAAAGGTCATAAAATTCATCCAAATTAATCTGCACAGAAGTAAAAGAAGGAACCAAGTCACTGTAAGAAAAGCAGGATTTTGTTGTTAGCCAATCCAGATAACAGAATAATTTTCACAAGTGAAAATGCTGTGACAAATATTCACAATTAAAAGGGGAAAAGATCAAAACACCCGAGACAATAAGCGAAAAATAGACAGCCAGAAATTATGAAAGGCACTAGTATTTTGTAATCGTAAAGGCATTTGGACATTAACATTACCTTATTATATGGATGGATAGGTGGGTAGGAATAGTTTTGGCATTGGCAAAGTAATAAGAAGTTTGAAGGGTGCCATGTTTGCAACAAAGCAGATCCCTCTTTAGCTTCATTATCAAATATGAGGATAAAGTCTCTTCTTGTGTTTTGACTGAATAACATAACATTAGGAAACACATCAGCAGTCGGACGCATAAGCTAATTGAATTTGTGTTTCTATTGTCCTCTAGAAGCCATTCAATTTATATTTTTTTCACATAGATCTGCCTCTATTTTTCAGATATATATCCGACCAGTAAGTCTCTTATGTCAACCACCAATTTACATGATTATGTAGGACAAGCAAAGTCATCCATTTGCTTCTTTCCATCTTGAAATGTGGGTTCCTTTAATCAAAAGGATGTTTGATTTCAGGGATAGGCTTTTAATTCCTCAAACCAATCATACCAAAATAAGTTTGACATTGTCAATTAGAAATATAAGGTACATTTGATTACAATAGGTTTCACAAAAGAATATAGAGTTGTCTATAGTAAGACTTTTACACAATTTAGTGGCGAGCTTAATATATAGCATAGTCACCATTATCGCTGATGTTTCAAAAATATTGTGATATCATTGGCATTTTAAAGTAGGCCGATAATATCGATAAAATATCATGATATTTTCAAAATATCGTTAAAATGAAAATATAGTGATATTTTTAAAAATTCTTATTTTTATATATTTTAAGATCAGTTTTCTATTGTTGTTTTGTATTTTAAAACCTTACAAAACCTGTTTCTCTATATTTTTGCAAGAAAAATAATACAAAACCTATCATTTTCCTATCTTTCTTATTGTTATTTATGTTTTTTCAATTTTTAAAACTTTCGTTATTCTCCAAATTTTTCCTGAGGAAAAGCACTTTTTGAAAACATGTCCAGGAAAAACCCTTGGTGAGAAATTACCTTGAACTATACAGGTGACTAATATATAGATTCTACCCCTACGGTATTGTGACATCGAAAATAACATCAAATGCATATGAAGATTTCCCATCTCCCTGGATAACCATGAGATCAGTGTGGAGCCTCTCCGACCTAGTCATTGCTTTTGATAAGTTATTTTGTGCAAGGGTTCATCTAGATTAAAATGGTCTAATGTAAAATTCCCCACTTCTGATCCAACATTATGTCCTATTAATTGACTACCTTCTGATACTTAAGCTCACTTTTGATGTCTCATATTATTAACTTGGCATTACCAGATGTTCTCAATACTTAGGGATAGCCATCTATAGCAAACACATATATACCGCTATGACTTTTCAACATAGAATAACCATGTGGTTTTCCAACAGGTTTTTCATAACAAAAAAAGTGGTTATATGATAAGGCTTGCTGCACAATTATTCTGGGAGTTCACTATTGAACATGAAAGACAAACCAGTTTCATTTATATATCTTTTCTCTCAAAAACTCTATTATTGTTTGGGAAAATCTGAACAAAGAAATTGTAATTCAATCCCATTTCCCTTACGTATTCTGAATTTATTGGATGTGTACTTCCCCGTGCCGCCCGGCATGGACCAGCCTACCAACGTAATGTTCAACAATAGAAGTGAATCCATAAATGTCTGTCTTATATTGTTCCAAAAAGAGGAGTCAATGCTAATTCCTATAGCAAAATTAACTATAGCAAACAAAGAGCCTTTTTTAACAACATTAAAATGTAACATTTACTAGATTGAGAACCACAAAAAAGATGATCATATTATTCAAATAAAATGTATTAAAACCTTTTTTACACAACTGCAATGTCATAATTGATGATGCCCACACAATGATAGCATTATTGACATGATTAAAAACCAGAGTTACCGGAAGCGCCTAGGTAAGTGGGGAAGCGCGCTTTGGAAGCGCAAAATGTTGCGCTTCCGAAACGCGCGGGGAAGCACCATTTTTTAATGGGAAGTGCGCTTCCCGTTTATGGGAAGTGTGCTTCCCTTTAATGGGAAGCGTGCTTCCCTTTTATGGGAAGTGCGCTTACCTTTTATGGGAAGTGTGCCTCCCATCGCGCTTCCCCCTCGCTTCCCCCATTTTTTCAATTTTTTTTGTACTTTTTTTTATTTTTATTTTTATTTTCTCTTTTTTCGCTTGCTAGGTCGCTTCCGAGACGATTCCTGATTCGCTCCTAAGTCATCCCACACTTCTCGCTTCCTAAAATTTTGAAAGTGCCTCGCTTCCCGCTCCCGCTTCCTCAACTGGCAACCATGTTAAAAACTACTGCATCTGGGAGCTTTCTCGGTTCATCACTAATAGAGTTCTTATGATTTGAACCTCTAGCAAGTGCAGACTCTGACACTTGATCCTTTAAGAAAGCAAAGTCGAATAAAGTTGAGGGTAATAGAATTTTTGCTAGGGAACTAGAAAAGTTCTTGCAACATGGTTGGCTGCTCTATTATTTACATACCATAAGCCTTCTAAATGTGAAGACTCTAATCAAGTAGCAACATTACAACTATAACCTGTATTTTGGCATCACGTAACTCTCATTACAGGTGGCAAATTGAGTATCAAAACTAGCAACATTATTTTGTGATCAATCAAATCCTATGACCATGCTGGAAACAGTGACAGCATGTTAGTCTGTTTCATTAAACCTGTTTCCTCCTTATATGGATCATAAATGTTCTACCAATGTGATTCTGTAATCTGTAACTTAAACAAGGATAAAAAAATATTTCCATTATGTTGACTCAATGCTCCTGTGCTAACATGTTTACCAATGGAAAAAATACCACAACCAGCATTGGAAGCATAGCCACCAAGACTGCCATCAGAAACAAAGACACTATCCTTTCCAGGTCCACATACAAGTCCTCTATGATTTTGTCTTCTTCCTCAACCTTCTTTAAAGCTTATTGATAGCTACCTTTATTAGCTTTAGCAAATAAACATCACCACTAATGCAACTATTGAAGAAAAACCAACTGATTTCTTATAGAGAAACAAAGGAGGATGTAATTTGACAGAGGCAACATAAAGAGGCTTACTTGTTAGAACATGGTATTAATTTAAGGGAGGCTATTGAAATCAGTGGTACTACCTAAAAATTTACTCGTAGAAGAAGCAACCAGTAAAGGCCTTGATTGTGATGACATAATCCTGATATTTTGGATGCAACTCATGAGAAAGTATATTCTTCCCCACAATTTTTTCTCTAATGTGGGGTGTGATACATTTAGTAGCCAACAACTTAAATTTTGAAATAACCAAAACTCAATATATGCCTAATGAGCTCAATATGAATATGTTATATGCTGCTATTCAATTTACAGCCCATGCAGTGTGTTGAGATTAAGAGGTTTTAAGTTTAAGTTTTCTTAAACTAGAGGTTATTTGATATTTAGTTTTTAATGAGGGACTTGAGTGTAATTTTTTACATTGGACTCTCTCTATTTAACATAGAGATTAGCCCTAATGAGATTAACGTGTTTTCTGATTTCACAGCTGTCTCTCTCTCTCTCGGTTCCTGCGCATCTCATCTAAACTTCTACATGGTATCAGAGCGGTAGATCTCGGGAGCGTGATCGATCGTGATTGATCTACACCAACGAAAAGAAAAGTTGGAACCAGGTGTGCACATTCATTTTTTTTTGCGTAGATCTGATAACAGATCTGGTGTCTGACTAAGGTCATGACCCAAATCTGTCATCGGATCTAAGGGACACGGTGAATGCGTGTCTTCAGGTGGTCTCTTGCCGTGATTTCTTGCCATAACCCATGTCAGTGTTGGATTTGGATGTCTGTCGTGATTTCCGTACCTGGGAGCAGCGGCAATCTCATTTCCTGTGCTGTTTTTTGTGGTCGTGAACCTTGATGCCGAGTTTCGACGTGGTTCAAGTTTTTTTCAAATCTCATTGCCTGATCTGATATCTGTTTTGGGCTAAATAACCCTGTTGTGTGGAATTTTTTTTCGTGGAAGCTGCAGTCGTGATTCCCTGCTGTGTGAAATTTTTTTTCGTGGAAGCGGCAGTCGTGATTCCCTGCTGTGTGAAATTTTTTTTCGTGGAAGCGGCAGTCGTGATTCCCTACTGTGTGAATTTTTTATTTTTGGAAGCTTTTATCTACTGCCGTGGCAAACAGTTTTTCGTGGATATATTTTTTTAGCAGCATGTGTACCGTGGCAGCAGCATGTTATTAATTTTTTTTTGTCTGTGTCGTGGAAGCAGCAGACGTGATTCCCTGCTTTGTGGAAAGTGCAAAAATCTGACCATGAACAAGTCGTCATGTTGGATGTTGTTCTGGCTTTCTCAAATCTATATTTCTGAGGTGTTTACTTATTGTATCTGACGTGGGTTGAATAGTCAGGTGCAAGTAGGTCGTGGTATTGGTTGATGCGTGATTGTGGAATACGCTGCTTTCTGTGTCAATTGTCGTATGTCGAGGTTTTTTATTTTAGGTGTGGCAAACTTTGTGTAGTCGTGGACTTGACTGACGTGTGCTTATAAAACACGTTGCTCAAGTAAGTGAATCTGATTTTTTGTGGCAGTTGTAATAGCATCAAATATTCAGTATGGGTGAAACTTCGAAATGTGATTCCAAAATTGAACATATTGGGGAGTATACGGCTTTTGCAAATCCCTTCTCGTATGGTTCTTTTGTAAGGTTGAATGAAAACAACTATGCCAGGTGGTCCAGAACTTTGATGATGTCGGTATCTGGACATCGTAGAAAGCATATTTTGTTGGAAGATGAACCAAATGAAAAGACGGGAAAATACGTTACTTGGGATGAAGATAATGACATCGTTGTGTCATGCATCATGAATAGTGTCGAACCCCATATTGCATATGGTTAAATTTACTATAATACAGCCAAACAGATGTGGGACAATCTCTGAGATACGTACTCACAAGAGACTAATGTGAGTCGTATCCTGCAAGTTGAACAGGAGATATATAATTTGCAACAGGGAGATCAGACCTTGGCCCAGTACTATGCTTCCGTCAAAGTTGCGTTTAAAAGACTCAATGCTCACAGGCCTCTTTGTTTTTCGAAGCAAAAGGATCATCAAAAAGAGACTATGGTTGCTCGGTTTCTTACAGGTTTATCTTCAGAATTCTCTGTTGCAAAAGTCCAAATGTTGACTGGATCAGATGTACCTACTCTTGCTGATGCATACAATCGTCTGAGTAGACTTGCGATCTCTCTTCCACAATCTCATCATGTTCCCCAGTCATCTGCTCTAACTGTCTCATCTGGTTATAGGCGTGAAAATATTCAGAATATCATAGGACGCGGTCGTGGGAGAGGTATAGGAGGCAGAGGAAAACTTCAATGTACATTCTGTGGAAAATCTGGACATTTAGAAGATCGTTGTTGGGATAAGCATGGTCGGCCAACCTCTTCTTCATCAAAGTCATATGCTCCTAAAGCAAATGTTACTACTATCGAGGCAACAAATGTACATGACAATATCTCTGCAAGTGCCAGTAGTATCACCCTCAGTCGTGCTGAATATGATGAGTTGATAGCTCTTCGTCCTTTGAGTTTCAACTCTCCTGTAGTCGGTGTTGCCTACTCAACAGGAAATCATATCCATCTGAATGATAGTAAGTGGATTATTGACTCTGGCGCATCCAGACATTTGTGTGAAAATTCACTTGTTTGTTCAGATCTAAAGGATATTATTATTCATCGAGGAGTCTCATTAGCCGATGAGAGTTGCTCACCAGTTGTTGGTCAGGGAAATATTTTTATATCCTCCACCCTACAGTTGAAAAATGTTCTTCATGCTCCCAACTTTCCTCAAAGTTTACTCTCTGTTAGTTGTCTTACAAAAGAATTAAACTGTAGAGTGATATTTGATCCGATGGGTTGTCATTTTCAGAATTTGCTGACGGGGAAGAACATTGGTGGAGGCTATGAAGAAAATGGAGTCTACTACCTACATCATCTAGTGGGTAAGGTTTATGCTGCAGTGGAACACTCATCCAGTCCTGTTCAATGGCATCGTCGTATTGGTCATCCTTCATTGTCAAAGCTTCGTTATGTCTTTCCTCAAATTCCTTCTACTACATCATTTCAGTGTGAAGCATGTCAGTTGGGCAAGCATCATCGATGTTCGTTTCCTCCGAGTCAAAGTCAGTCTAGTCATAAAGTTTTTGAACTTCTTCATGCAGATGTATGGGGTCCTAGTAAGATTCCTACTAGGACTCAGTGTCGATATTATCTTGTTATTGTTGATGATTTTTCTAAGTTGTCGTGGGTATTTTTAATAAAAAAATGATCTGAAGTTCCAAGTATTATCAAATCCTTAATTCTTGAAATAAAAACTCAGTTTGAATCTGTTGTCAAGATTGTTCGCACTGATAATGCTCTTGAGTTCGAATCAAAAGTTCTGTTACAATTTTACCAAGATCATGGCATTCAACCCCAAACTACTTGTGCCTATTCATCTCAACAAAATGGGGTGGCTGAGCGCAAACATCGGCACCTGCTTGATGTTGCCCGGACCCTTATGATTCAATTCAATGTTCCTGCGTTATATTGGGGTGATGCGATTAGCACTGCTTGTTATCTGATCAACCGCATGCCTTCCTCTTCTGTGGGTGATCAAATTCCATTACATATCCTAAAACCTAATGCCCCAATCTTTTTTTTCTCACCAAAAATATTTAGATGTGTTTGTTTTGTACACAAACTTGCCCCTGGCCATGATAAATTAGCTGCTCAAGCTACAAAATGCATATTTATAGGTTATCCAAAAAATCAAAAGAGATATCGATGTAATGATCCTCTCTCTCGCCGAAAGTATGTCAGTGCGGAAGTATCTTTCTTGGAATCTATTCCATATTACTCTAGTACTGATTCCTCGGTGCAGGTTGATCCAGCTAAGTCTTTTCCCTTACCTATACCTCCTTTTCCTTTGGAATTTGTGCCCCCAGTACCAAACCAAACTTCATCATCTTCACGATTTCATACTCCTCCATTGGTATATGTGCGTAGAGCTTCATCTCCGCAAATGCCTACATTCACTTCTTCTCCTGAGATAAGTACTAATGACAATAGTGATCTTCATGATGATGATAACAAGCCTATCGCTCTACGAAAAGGGACACGACAATGTACCTTATATCCCATCTCTCATTTTGTCTCTGAGGTTAGAATTGGAAATCAGATGAAGACTTTTGTTTCAGCCTTATCTACTGAAACTATTCCTCTGAACTATCAAGAGGCAGAGCTAGATAACCGGTGGAAGATGGTTATGCAGGAAGAAATGGATGCTTTATTGTCTCAGCATACATGGGATCTAGTTGATTCCTCAGTGGATGCTGACATTGTTGGATGCAAAGGGGTTTATACCATCAAGTACAAATCGTATGGTTATATTGAAAGGTACAAGGCCAGATTAGTAGCAAAAGGGTATACTCAGACCTATGATATTGATTTCTTTGAAACATTTTCTCTCGTTACACAAATGGGCACCATTCGTCTTGTTCTCTCGGTAGTTGTTCATCATGGTTAGAGCTTGTGTCAACTAGATGTGAAAAATGCATTTTTATATGAGGATCTATCTGAGACAGTTTACATGCAACAACCTCCAGGATTCGAGGTTGAGGGGGAGTGTCAGAAGGTGTGTAGATTGAGAAAGGCGATTTATGGCTTGAAACAAAGTCCGCATGCATGGTTTCAAAAGTTGTTTGAAGTGATGTCACACTTTGGCTTTCATAGGTCAGCGGCAGATCATACACTATTTATCAAGAAAACTAACTCATGCATAGTTGTTATGGTAGTATATGTGGATGACATCATTCTTACAGGAGACGCTGTGAAAGCTATTGAAGCCACAAAGGCTCATCTTCAAAAACACTTTGTTACAAAAGACCTTGGTTCACTTAGATATTTTTTGGTTATAGAAGTTGTCAGGAGCCGTGAAGGGATGGTTTTGTCTCAACAGAAGTATGTTCTTGACTTATTAAAGGAAACTGGAATGTTAGGAGCTAAACCAACAAATATTCCCATGGATCATAAAGTTCAGTTGTTTGAAGAATGGTCAAAACTGGTTGATAGCAAAAGCTATTGCTCACTAGTAGGGAAGCTACTTTATGTAACTGTGACCAGGCCGGATATTGCTTTAGCAGTAAGCAAAGTTAGTCAATTTATGAATAAACCAACTGAGGTACACTGGAATGCAACTATAATGATTCTTAGGTATTTAAAATCTTCTCCTGAAAAAGGGTTATTATTCAGGAAAAGTGGAACTCTGGAGATAGTGGCCTACTCTGATGCTGACTATGCAGGATCTGTAGTGGATAGAAAATCTACCACAGGATTCTGTGTGTTTTTGGGAGATAACTTAATTTCACGAAGAAGTAAGAAGCAAAATGTGGTTTACTGGTCGAGTGCAGAATCAGAATATAGGGCTATGGCCCAAACAGCTGCTGAATTAATGTGGGTCCGTACTGTTCTTCATGATCTTCGAGTGAAGGTTTCCTCTCCTATGACCATGATGTGTAATAACAAGGTTGCCACATATATAGCGAACAATCTTGTCTTTCATGAGAGAACAAAGCACATTGAAGTTGATTGCCACTATGTAAGAGATATGGTTCAAACTGGTCATATCACTACCAAATATCTAAAGTCGGAGGATCAAGTTGCAGACATGTTTACAAAGCCTCTTGCTAGACCAAATTTTTCAAAATATTGTGACAAGATGAGCATGATTGATATCTATGCTCCAGCTTGAGGGGGAGTGTTGAGATTAAGAGGTTTTAAGTTTAAGTTTTCTTAAACTAGAGGTTATTTGATATTTAGTTTTTAATGAGGGACTAGAGTGTAATTTTTTTACATTGGTCTCTCTCTATTTAACATAGAGATTATCCCTAATGAGATTAATGTGTTTTCTGATTTCACAGCCGTCTCTCTCTCTCTCTCTCTCTCTCTCTCTCTCTCTCTCTCTCTCTCTCTCTCTCTCTCTCTCTCTCTCTCTGCCTAGGTTCCTGCGCATCTCATCAGTGAATGTATTATAAACAGCATTTACCAAGATACGAGTGTCAAACATGACATTGCACTTATAATTTAGAATAAAGATAAGTAGTCTTTCACAGCATTACATTGTACAAAAGAATAAGAAGCACATTTATCCATTAAGAACATAGAACACATGAAGTTATAACATATACAGATTATACTAGGGAATAACAAAAACAAAACTGATACCTTGAAATCACCACTGTCATCCAGCTCATAAAAGATATATTCAAAATCCTCCCTTGAGATTCGTGGTAAAGACCTAAGGAGAATATGTTAATCTTTAACAATGACAAATTAATAGAGAGCTAATGCTAGAAAACTATGCTATATATCTGAAAGCCTTTTATTAAAGTCCAGCATAATATAAACATTTATCAAGACAAAGTATCGGAATATTCAATATCAAAAGTCTTAACTACCTCAGTACAACATTGTTCTGAAATAACTAAAAGATAGTCCCGTGTTCATTTCATTTACACAGGAAGTGTTTCATTAAAGGTCCTCATTGTTTTCCAAAACAGCAGTGTTGGGGTATATTGACACCAAAAGACATACACATGAGCAAATTGCTAATTTTACATAAGCAAATCGATCCTACCATAACTTACAGTCCTTCCCCTTGTCTTTCTTGCTTCTTTTCTCTTCTATCTTCTATGGCTTTCTCTCTAGTCAATTCAGGTTCTGACCTTAACTCATCCTAAAACACACAAACTTGATTCGACCAATTTCATTATGTAGAAAAAACAAATTATCCGTTTCATATGCCGGTTGGGACCACTCTTGCCCCACCAGAGTTCATTACTGAGGATGTTGTGAAGGAGAATAAGCTGGCCAAGACGTCTATTGTCAAGAATCCAGAGCTGTATCACATGGGTACAGGTACGGAGGGTAAGACACAGCAATTCCAAATAATGTGGGTACAAGGACACGGATATATATATATATATATATATATATATATATATATATATATATATATAAGAAATGAGTTATAATAAGCTAACCGAAATATTTCAGATAAATAGATAATAGACAGTAATACTTAACAATTAGCACTTAGCAAACAGAAATATAGAAAAGCGTTCATAAACATAGTATCAAATATCAACTATCAACTATCAACTATCAAGTTAACAAATAACAAGCTTACCAAAAAGTGAAAAACACCCTAAAAATATAAACTAAATGTATGAAAATATAAATTGAAAAACACGCTTAAAATAACTGAAAACACCCTATATCAGTCGTCGAAAGATGCACCTACCTCTTCTCGCTGTCTGCCGGAGATCACTGCAAGGTCGTGAGAGAAAGAGAGAAAGGAGGAAGACGAGATAGAAAGAGAAAGGGAGAAGACGAGATAGAGAGAGGGGGGAGAAAACGAGATGGGGAAGACAAGAGAGAGAGGGAGGGAGACAGAGGGAGAAGACGAGATAGAGAGGGAAATGGGATGGGGAATCGAGAGGAAGACAGAGAGAAATCGAGAGAGGGAGAGAGATGAGAGAGAGGTAAATCAAGAGAGAGAGAGAGAGAGGCGAAGTCGAGAGCAGAGGGAGCGAGACCAGAGAGAGAGAGGGAGAGGTTCATGGGCATCGTCGGGAGAGAAGGGGGTTTAATCGAGTGGGGTGGCACCAAATGGCCCTGCCCCTTTGACCTTGGTCAAACCAGGGTTGTTAACACACAATCCAACCCGGCACAGTGCGAGACCCGACCCGCGGTGTACCCGCACTGCACGGCGTACCAGCCCCCATGTCGACACAGGTACGACTAACTACATGTTGTGTCTGTGTGACTTAGATCCAGAGTATGCCGCATGGAAAAAGAGCAATCAATCTATTGTTGAATACATCACCACTCATGTGAGGTACTGCTTCAGATGAGCATGGAAGTTATAGATCACCCTCTATCGTTGGTTTAAGCATATATGGACTCCTAAGATCTACCACCTTAAATCAGAATTCGGAATGCTAAAAAGTGGAACTTCAGGTATCTTGGATTATTTCAATCAGGTCAAATCAGTTTCTGATCAGCAAGCCACTATAGGGAATCCTATAGCAAATGATGATATTTCCATGCAAATGTTAGAGGATTGGGTTCAGAGTATATGTTTATCGCCATGTATGCTGGTTGCATTCCCAGACCATCATTTGGTGAGTTATGCATTATGATCCTTGACCATGAAGCAATGTTTGACATTGGAAGTGGGTCTAGCAAGATTGAATCTCAGCCCCATCCAGAAGTAATGATTGCAGTGGCACTACAGCGCGTGACTTATGGAGGTCCAAGGGACAGTGTCAAAGGAAGGTGTATGTCTAGCAATGGGAGTCGTGGGTATAGGATTTTACCTACACCTTCCGAAAACTCATAGGATGCTCCTATGTGTTAGATTTATAGAAAGAAGGGGCATATCAGTGCAAATTTGTTACCATAAATTTGATCCAACCTTTTGCCCACCAACTTCCTTGCCCTCTACTAACTTCAGCCCACCAAATAGACTTCTTATGCCCTTCCAACAGCCAGTTTTCAACAGTAGCCTGCTTTCATGCATGCCATCTCCGATGAACTATCTCAGTCAAGATCCTATGCCCTTTATTATGCAGCTTCTCAAGCGCCATACTATGCTCCACCACATGCCAGCTCTTATGCTCCCTAGCTGGCTAGTTCTCAAGATTATGAGACCCTAACATCTTTCTTTTTATAGCTGGGTCTTCGTCTAAACCTGGTGCAATTTGGTCAGCATGGACAGTCTTCTAATATCCTAGTTGGGTGGTTCATTGATTTGGGAGCAGCAAGACATGTCACTAGTGATCCAGGTAAGATCACTCATACCATTCTATATCATGGAGAAGGACATGAAGTCACTAGGGATGGTAAGAATCACATCATAACTCACATAGAGGCATATCTTGTTCCCACTAATTCTGCTGTTGCTTGCCTTCCTAATACTCTTCTTGTCCATTCCATTAACTGCAATTTGATTTCTATTTTGCAACTTGTGGATCAAATTAACTCACATGCCTCTTTTTCTTCATCTTTGGTTTCTGTGAAGGACCTTCACAAGAAGAGGACACTAGCTGAAGGAAAGAGGTGTGGAGATCTCTACCTCATTCTTGAAGTTCAGCCCAAGTTATTTCATGTGTTGTTTGAGTGTCCAGTTTTCATGTCTAGAGTAGGCGTTTCAAATAGGAAAGTTGATATTTGGCATCATAGGTTAGGTCATTATAAGTATGCTTTCATGGATACTTATCTTGTAAAGGGATTATTCCCTTGAGTAAGCCCAATAGTGTGTCTCTGTCTTGTCATAAATGCCGTGTATGCAAAAGTCATGAACTTCCTTTTGGCAATCATAATAAGTTAGCATCATTTCTTGTGGAAATAGTGCACTCTGATGTCTGGGTTTAACACCAATAATGTCAATGTCAAATCTACATATTATGTCATTTTTGTGGATTTTTAATAGTAAACTGAGTTTCAACTAGTATAGAATCATTTAAAAATGTCGAACGGATCACTGTGGTGTTTCATAAAATAAATCCATGTAAATCTTGTGCAGTCATGAATACATGTAGTAAATTAGGTGGATCTTCCTTTCAAATGAACTGAAAAGGGTGCCCATCTATCTGAGTAAAAATTCCTTTCAAATAAACAGTAATGCATCACTTTGGGCCTACTTACAACTATCAAATTCCTTAAACAGGCCAGTTACAACTACCTTGGACACATCAACTACACCAGAGGACAGAAATATATTGAATTTTAGGGTCTAGAGACATGCCCAAAACATTGATGCTACAATGCAGAAGGATCTAAAACAACGGTGCTATAACTAAAAACAATATCTATCTGAGGCCTCAAGGCTAAAATAGTGGCACATGAAAGGGTCGCTTTCCCAGCCATGCCATGCCTATGCTTCAAGTGTACAGAATATATAATCAAAATTGCTCACATCAGCCTAAAGCTGATATCATTAGTATTATTGTTGTTCATAATATTCGAGCAAGGTATAAGTTCAAGTTTTTTTTTTTAGACCACAAATTCACATTTGAATAGGTTATGCCTTCACTGTTTAAAATGTAAGCTGATCTACCAAGCATTAGAATAACAGGAAAAGGGTTGCCTTTCATTAACCTTCAGAACAAGAATGAGCAGTTACAGAAGTCGCAAAATATATAAAACAATCCTGAACAACAATAAGCATGGCGTATAACAAGGGAGAAGGACAAAGAAACCCATAAAAGAACACAAAGAAGTATTGCAACTAACTCAGACTCTCACATCCCCGTGCATAGGCCAACAAGAATCTGCTAAGAAGACTCAAAACTACAAAAGGCTCAATGAATCAGAAATCCATAAAATCATAAATCAACATTAGAAAATGTTTCGCTATGTATTCAAGGCAGACTTATCTGCTAAGTTTGCTACACAAGTGAAAGAACACTGGATATAAGCACAAATTAAAGATGATTGGGAAAATAAGAGAGCAATACCTATACTTCGTTAGTTCCTCAAATAGACGAACACATTGATCTTTATCCAGGAATCCACGCTTCTGTTGATCCAAAAAAGTCCCAATATATATTGCATATAGATAATGAAACTGACCAGGAAGGAGCTTACAAATAAATGATAAATGCATTAAGACTTATTTCATGAGGCAAAAATCTATTATGGGATTCCCATTCTCAAATAGTTAATAATGGAATAGTTAACTTGTGGAATAAAAATTAGCAGCTCATGTAAAATTTGTATTTACTTGTGAAATTGTTTTAAAAGGAGCATAAGCAGGTAAAACCAGAATGGACAAAAACAAGGAGCTAGGACTCAAGCTGTTCACTTCAACTTAAAGCATAGGCTGCCGAACCTAAAGCCACTTCAATTCAATAGAGGATCTGAGGATGTATCCTAACTGTGCTGGTCTAAGTCATACAGACACCATTTAGCATGAGTCTTTTGCGTTGATGAAACATGATATCAACACACAAAGACACTCCATGAACACAGTTAGACCTGTGCTTGACATGGTCAACACTATGTCCTTAACTTCATTCTTTATGATGTTGATCCTTTATTTTCTGTGTTTACTTCCCTACATAGCAAACAATTTTACACAAGATGTTCAGTAAATCATGATATTGGACTTACTTGATCATCAATTAGATTAAAGGATAAACTTAAATTGTGTTTCTTCATTGCATCCATCTGAGCTACTTGTTTAGCAAGCTGCACAAGGTCAAAACCAATAGACGACAATCAAATATTTTTACTCATAGTAATAGACGACATTATACATCATCTTACACAGTTTGTAGAAGTTGAGCCATATCTAACTTCATTAATCATTCTATCAAAAGAATACAATTTTCAGGAAGCATAAATTCCTAGCACAGCCTAGATATGTCTATCTGATTATGCTACAAAGTTGAACCATAAGATTCACCTGATCCTTGAAGCTGTTGTTGACAACGGCAAGAATAAGGTTTGTCACAAAATATACTCCCAGCAACACGTAAAGGACAAAGAAGAGGCAAGACCAACGTGATTCCCTGTGCAAGAAAGAAGAAATCCCTAGGGCCAATGTCTAGATCATAATTCTAGAGCAAACTGTACTATCCAGATTCATGAGCAACTATATGCAGCAGAAGGCAAGAGATTGTCATTGAATACAGTTGATCATCATTAGCAATGTTCTAGAAATTGGGCTGTTTACTGAACGAATAATATGCATGTTTGGTTCAAAAAAATTAAATTATTGAATCACAGTTTGAACCACAAGATAGCCAAAAATATCAATGGAATAACGATAGAAATGAGTTTCTTGAGGCAATAAATCAGCTGGACTATTATGCACCAGACTTTGCTTCAGTTCTTAGTTCAACGTGATCAACCATCCAAATCATTTTCTTTAAAAATGCTGATCATTAAATGTGCGCCTGGATGACACCCAAATCCAAGTTGAAAACTTTGTTTTGGTGTTAACCTGGTTAAATCACCAAAACTGAGCTTGGGGTCTGTCTGAGTGCCACCAAAGTCATTTTATTAAAACTCAAATTTTGAGCAAAACTGAGTTTTGGACATGTTTCACAAAATCACCCCTCCCCTGGGTTTTTCAAGAGAGAACTGGATTTATTGGGCAGTGGAGATGCTCGTTCCGCTCACCCACCACTTCCCTTTCCTCTCCCACAAACTCTTTTGCCCAACCTTACGAGACAACCACTATCCAGCCTTTTTTTTCCAAATGGTGGTTGGATACCAATGGAACATATCGTCCCACATGGACGGGTACCATTCTAGGCTTCTAGCTGCTTTTTGGCTGGTGTATGTCCAGAAAACAGACCAAGGATTTTCCTTTATTTTTCACATTTCTGTTTTGCCCAGCTATTTTTCACCCACTCAGCATCCGGAAAAGAACAGTACGGTACTGTTAGACATAGATGGTACCAGCCCACCCGTCTTCTGGCCTGGGTGGCTGCCAAACAGCATCTCTCTCTCTCTCTCTCTCTCTCTCTCTCTCTCTCTCTCTCTCTCTCTCTCTCTCTCTCTCTCTGGCAGTTTGCACTTTTGCATATTGTCAATATTGTAATAAATAATGTGGTTTAATTGCAATATATTCAAGGCCAATATCATATAAAAAACACTTTTCAAAATATGATTATTTGGAAAATATCATAGTTTTAACCAAATAGGTCAGCACCTTCTCCCCAGGCCCGCACCTTCTTAGTTTCATTATTTGATGTTTCAACTTAGTTTTATTATTTGATGTTCCTAAATGTAGTTTTTGAAAATTATCGTATTGTACTAAGTGAATCTACATCATGTCCTGCTCTCACATTTGTATCCATGTGACAGAGATAAAACCTATTTCACAATGACTTGTGGACTCAAGGACGTGGGATTTGGATTTGACTCGAACTTTAGAATAAAAAATAAAAAATGGGACACAAAGACAGAATTTTTTTAATCAATAAAAAACTATTTTTAAATGTTTCAACATTAAAAATGGCTTTTTATTGAAATAGAATAAAATATTATTTTAAAATATTAAAATAATGTCATACGTGTCAGTGTCCGCTCATGCCACCATGGACATGCAGCCAAAATGGCATGTCCCTATGGCATAGGATAAAATCATAAAACTAGGTTAATTGACATCCAAACAACAATTTTTAGATAACCATGTTTTGCAAGTTTCAGAAACTAGGTTTTGAACCAAGTTTTTAAAAGAGCAGGTTTTTATAAAGCAAAGTTTTAGAGAGCCTATCAACTAAACAATCCCTATATTGATACCATGAAGCAGTTATACAAAGACGCATGATAGAAAAAAAGTTCATAATCAATGAAGCACCAATCTGCAGATTCTCTTACTTGTATGCAGGAATCCAAACATCTGGGTTGTTGGATGTAGTAAACAGAATAAACATTTGATAAAGGGTGGTGCCATAAGACGTGAAGATCTTCCCCTGGCTAGTATCCTCAAATATAACATATGCTAACCAGCTGCAGATTAGCAGAAACAAAATCCAAAGAGCCTGCATTATTTAAAGAAACAATTGAAACATAAGCAAATGACATTGAAAAATCACAAGTCAACGAATTTGTATCTCACAGGAAACAAGATCAAGAACAAGCTGATAGATTGAAGAAATTTCAGACACAGTAACAACTATCAATACCATGGCCTTATGATGATCCTAGATTAAAAAATAAAAATAAAAATAAGTAACACATACCAGAACATCAAGGAAGACACCAACCATTCCAGCCAAAGTGAGCATACATGCTCGTAATTCCCTAGTTCCAAAGCAAGAAAAAGGATCAATGGAAAGAACTCAGAATCCTCTTGTACGAAAAACAGACACACACACACACATATTTTATACAAGAGCATGGAAAGTGAAAGTGAAATAATAAAGTCAATGATTTATGTATTCACATTGATAATCCCCGTAACCTGATTCAAGCGAACACCAACTCCAAGGATATTATTAACCACAACCGATGTGGTTAAATATAAAAACAATCACCAAAACAAATTTTCAGTGGGTCTTCCATAAGAAACCTAAATACTGAAGCAACCAAAGAGGAGCATATTTTACTCCTCCCAAAATTATAGGTGCAAAAACAAAGATTTCGATAAGTGCAAATACTTCATAGATTATTTTTAGCTAAAAGAACAATTAATTATGTAAAAGAAGAATGTCTAGCGTTGGGTATAATGGCTGTCATATAATGAAACAAGAATGCACAATTACAATGCCAACGAAGGGCTACACAAGTGCACAAATATAATATGGTCTCTAATGGACCGATGACAATCGCATAAAAGAGATACACAAAAAGAACAAAATCCTCAAGAGTACAAAGGCACAAAGCTCACAAGCACAACTTATACTCTCCAATATACTCGGAACACGACTGCCTTTTTTTTACCGAGACAGAAACTGAAGTTATGCAGTAAACTGATCTGAATAAAGATCAATCAATGAAATGCAAACAGAAACATGTTATTTGGGTATAATGTGTTTTTATTTCCAAAAAATGCAAAGAGCGGAATATGATTTTTGGATGTAACATTATTCTAAAATGTAAAGAAAAGGATTATGATATTTTACTCAGATCTGACCTTACTTTTCTGAAGAAAATGAGGAACAACTTATGAAATTACGCAAAAGATTTGCTCTTGTGTGACCACATGAAATCACGTCAAACAAATTTTAGAATAAACAACGTGAGAAGGAACAAAAAATGCAAATAACAACATCAAACATAATATTTCTTGAGTGTCAAACAGCGTGAGATGCAGATTTTAGAATAAGAAGAATGACGATTAAAGAGGGTGACGATTTGATGTGGAAAGAGAGATATTAGATGCAGACTTTAGGAATAAAAATGCAGATTTTAGAAATAGGGAAAAACATAATACGATGGTTGAAGCAAATATTCTGCCAAATGCGTTGGATGAGAGATTCAAGAAGAATAAGAAAAGGAATAGCTTGGAAGAAGACGTTGGAGAGAGGATCAAT
The DNA here is from genome assembly GCF_984573655.1 of Nuphar pumila. Lineage (NCBI taxonomy): Eukaryota > Viridiplantae > Streptophyta > Magnoliopsida > Nymphaeales > Nymphaeaceae > Nuphar > Nuphar pumila. The sequence goes on from NC_143263.1 coordinate 17,988,654, forward strand.
GCTCTGATACCATGTGAGAAAGTGACGTGAGAGGAGAGAGAGGCTCTGATGACTGCAGAAGAAAACCCGAATAGGGTCTACGATTTTCACTTCTCATTAAGTATGCATAGGTACATATTTTAGGGTACGAAAATACCCATTACATAGTATACTAAAATTACAACATGCCATTATTGAGCATGTGTTTTAATAAACAAGACGAATTGGGTCTGAATCCTGAGATCCAGACCCGATCGTGAATGACGTCTTTTTACTTAAATGATTTGACAATTGCCCAAATAGCAAAGGCCACCTCACAAATTCTTAAAGCTACTCCTTTTATATCCGGCGCCACCATCTCCTCTTCTTCTTCTCCAAGTAAGTCTTCTTGAATTTTGGATTCGGGAGCTTCTTTTCACATGACTCATAATGAGTCTCTATTATCCGATTGCACTAATTCATATTTTTCATGTGTATCAACCACTGATGGTACTTCTTTCAAAGTTAAAAGTATAAGAAACCTCAACAATATCTCAAAAAACCTTTTTGTTTCAAATGTGAGGGTTATTCTAAAATTAAATTTAGACCTTTTTCGGTATCTCAAATTCTCGATTATGGGTGTAAATTATTCTTCTCATCTAAGACTTGTTGGGTGCAAGATCTCCAATCATGGAAGCTGATTGGGCAAGGCTATAAAACAGATCTTTACTATATGGATTTCTTATGTTTATCCAAAAACTCTTTTTCTAATCATGTCAAAGACATTAATTTAAATCTTTGGCATAAAAGATTAGGACACCCAAGTATATCCAAATGATCTTATTTTTCATTTTTGGAAAAATTTTGTAAGGATAAAGATTTTGTATGTGAAGATTATATACTTGGAAAAATGCAACTGATGTCTTTTGGTTCTAGAACTTCCTTTACTAATGAAATCTTTGAATAAGTACATTTGGATGTACGAGGTCCCGCTCCCGTTATGTCAAAATGTGGTTATTCATATTATGTTACATTCATAGATGATTTTAGTAGACATACTTGGATATACTTCCTTAAACTCAAATCCAAAGTTTTTTTGTGTTTTAAAAATTTTCATAATCTAGTTCAAAATTAATTTAAAACAAATATTAAACTATTCTGCTTCGACTCAAGGGAAGAGTTTCTTTCAAATTAATTTCAATTATATCCAAAACTCATGGTATTTTGTACCAAAGATCTTGTGCTAGGACCCCCAACAAAATGGTATTTCCGAAAGAAAGTATCATCACATTATTGAAACTACTAGAACCCTACTCATTTTAAAAGAAATTCCATTTTTTTTAGGTCGAAGCTGCTCTCACCACGGTATATCTAATAAATAAAATGCCTTTTCAAACTTTGAAAAACAAATTCCCTACTGAAAAACTTTTTAAAATCTTTTTCTATTTGAAAAAGGCTATGGGTATTTGGATGTAAATGTTTTGTGCTTCTTGAAAAATATAACAAACTCTCTTGTAAAGTTATAACATGTGTTTTTCTTGGATATGCCAAAAATAAAAAAGACTATTGATGTTATGATCAAACAAATGATAAACTTTATGTCTCCAAAAATGTTACATTTCTTGAAAATGAAAATGGATTTGATTTTGAAAAACCTAAGGAAGAATCCGAGTATGCCTTCTTGGATTTGTTATCTAAATCAAATAATGAAATTGTTGATAATAATGATATTGATAATTTTGAGTCTATTAATGATTCAAGTGAAGAAAGAGAATCAACTCATAATCTCGTACAATACTCTAGACGAGATAATGGGGAGCATCTATGTACTTTTGAAAAGTATAATCATTCAACAAATGTTGAAGAAACTAGTGTTAGAAGATCTAAACGAATACATAGGCCTCCAAATAGGTTTATCTCTTATGAATTCTTTTCTCAAAACTATAGGGCTTGCCTTCTAACAATTCATTCATATCATGAACCATCTAACTACAAAGAAGCTAAAAACATAAGAGAATGTGTACAAGCTATGAAAATAGAATTAGATGCATTACACAAACCTCATATTTTGGCATTTTAACCTCTTCCCAAGGGAAAGAAGAGAATAATTTGCAGATGAGTTTTTAAAATCAAAACAGAGAGTGACGGGTCCCTAGAAAGATATAAAGCAAGATTAATTGCAAAAGGATACTCGTAGGAATATGAAATAGATTATTAGAAAACATTTGCCCCAGTAGCTCGCTTGACCACAATTAGGGATCCAGTTGCAGTAGCATCCATTAGAAAATGGCCTATATATTAGTTAAGATCATGGTTGCGAGTTGAGGAAGCGGGAGCGGGAAGCGATACGGAAAGCGGGAAGCGATACGGGAAGCGGGAAGCGAGGCACTTTCAAAATTTTAGGAAGCGGGGAAGCGTGGGACCACTTAGGAGCGATTCGGGAAGTGTCTCGGAAGCGACCTAGGAAGCGTCTCGGAAGCGACCTAGGAAGCGTCTCGGAAGCAAGGGGGAAGCGAAAAAAATAAAAATAAAAAATAAAAAATACAAAAAAACTGAAAAAAACAGGGGAAGTGAGGGGGAAGCGTGGGGGAAGCGAGGGGGAAGCGTGATGGGAAGCGCGCTTCCCATTAAAGGGAAATGTGTCCCCCATTAAAGGGAAGCGCGCTTCCCAAAAAAGGGGGACGCTTCCCCCCACGCTTCGGAAGCGCGACGTTTCGCGCTTCCGAAGCGCGCTTCGGGGAAGCACGCTTCCCCTTTTAGCTAGGCGCTTCCGATAACTCTGGTTAAGATACTAAGAATGCTTCTTAAATGAAAATTTAAATGAAGAAGTATACATGAATCCTCTCCCTGGTGTGACTATTAAAAATTATATGGTTCTTCATGTTAAAAAAGCTTTATATAGGCTTAAACAAGCTCCTAAAGTATTGTATGATCGTTTTAGTGGAACTGTATTGAACCTTGAATTTAAATATTGTTACACTGACGCTGCTCTTTTTGTAAGATCTACAGGTACCTCACTTATCATTTTGTTTTTGTATGTTGATGATATGATCATCACCGGGAATGATCAGAAAAAAATTGAAGAAATAAAAATTATGCTTAAATTTTTTTTGATATGATTGACCTTGGTTTTTTGAGATATTTTTTAAGAATTTAAGTAGCATACTCGCAAAGAGGGTACATTTTGTCTCAAATCAAGTTTGCAACTGATATTGTTGCGCGTTTGGGAATCACTAACACAAAATATGCTGACACTTCTAAAGTGATAAATGCAAAATTGAGAGATGAAGACAGAGTGTTATTAGATGATCCAACTTTTTATAGGCAACTTATCAGATCATTAATGTATCTATCTATTATCAGGCCAGACATTACACATGTAGTACATACTGCAAGTCAGTTTCAATATGCACCCACATCGGTTCACATGAGTGTCGTATTAAGAATAGTTCGATGTATCAAGAAAACTATATCTAAAGGGCTATTCTTATCCTCTTCATTTTCTTTAAATCTTATTACTTATACTGATTCTGACTGGGGAGAATATCCCAATAACCGTTACTAAACTACAGGTTTTTGTGTGTTTGTAGGTGATTCCCTCATTTCTTGGTGATGCAAAAATAACAAAAAGTGTCTTTATCTTCCACGAACTCTGAGTATAGAGTGTTGACTACAACAACCACCGTGATCGTGTGGATGCGATCATTACTTTCAGATATGGGTGGTGATGTTTCATAACCTTCTAAATTATGCTGTGATAACAAAAGTGCTATATATATATAGCCTGCAATTACACATTTCATGAACGAATGAAACATATTAAGATGTATTGTCACTATGTTCGAGAAGAATACTTCAAGGCGACGATTACTTTACCATATGTTCAGTCCGAGTTTCAGATTGCGGACTTCTTCACCAAAGCTCTTTCTCTACCAAGATTCTTGTATCTTCTTAGCAAACCTTCGATGATTTCATCGTAAGTTTGAGGGGGAGTGTCAAAATATTATGTATATATTTATATCTAACTGTTATACGTATATTTATACAATATCAATATACTTATATCAGAGATATTTTGGTCATTTCATAATATGTATTTTTAGTACAATCCATTAGGGACTGTAAGGTCTTTTTTGTTTATTTATTTTTCTATTTTTTACTGTAAAGTCAAATGGACTGTTGAGGTGACAGTCCAACTAGTCGTTGGACTGCCTCCTTTAAAACTAATAGAGCCTCAACTCTCCATGTAAAGTTATGCTTTTCTAAAGCATTTGAAGTGTTAATACAATATCTTTTTTCTATTGTACGAGAAGGGGTTGGCAAAAGCCTTATACTCTCCAATATGTTCCATTTTGGAATCACATTTCGAAGTTTCAGCCATACTGAAGATGTAATTCAATTAAAAAAAAATCAGATTACCTCACATGAACAGCAAGTAATCAAGAATTTTCAACACAGCAGGGAATCACACCTGCTGTTTCCACAAAACCAGCAACCCACAAACAGGGAAATATCCAACACAGCAGGGAATCACGCCTGTTGTTTTTCACGACAGAAGGATAACTTAAACTAACATGCTTCTTTCACAGCACGAGAAAAAAACTCGACACAGCAGGGAATCACGACTGCTGAAATCCATATTCTGAAATAAACCAGCCAACTAAAGTCCAGGAATCACGAACATTGTTGCGCCCACACACATCACGACCAACGATAATATGCAGTCGCAGAAAAAAACAATCACGACACCTGTTGTTCTCCAAACATATAAGGCACGACAGCCAATAAGCCTTCAGAGCACAGTTAAACAGATCAATCATATCTCGATCACAAGCAACAACACATTAAATGAATTTTGATCACACGCAATCAGCACAGGAAAGAACTCAGCAATCACGGCAGCACAGGAAATGAAGATTTTTGCTGCTCCCAAACAGCAGGAACACAACTCGGCAACAAACACATAACTCACGTCACGACAGGAACAGAACTCGGCAACAAAAGGTCACGGCAGGAGATTCAGGCAATCACGACAGAGAAAAAAAAAACTCCAAACTAAGGAGCTCAAGGGTTACGACTCCACATCTGCTCCTTAGATCTGACGACAAATCTGGGTAACATCCCAGATCTGTTATCAAATCTTCCACAACAAACAACAACAAACCTGATTTCAAAAAGTCATGGGTTTTTTTTTCGTTGGTGAAGATCAGTCCCTGTTGATCACGCTCCTGAGATCGAGGGATCTGATACCATGTAGAAGGAAGATCTGATGCACAACCACATGTGTGTGTAGAGAGAGAGAGAGGAAAAGAGAGAGTCGGTTGCACAATAGAAAACTTGTTAACCTCAATTATTAGGGTTTTTCTCTATGTTAAATAGAGAGAGGCTAAAAAGAAAAATTACATCTAAGCCCATTATGAAAACAAAATTTCAAATAGCCTCTAATATAAAAAGACTCAACTTAAAACCACATATTCTCAACAGAAGCTATGAACGAATAAATGGAGGCTCTTCATGAATGTTGCACTTGGGATATTGTTCTCAGACCATACGATCGAAATGTGGTTGGGTCAAAGTGGGTGTATAAGATAAAGTATAAGCCAGATGGTACTATCGAGCGATACAAGGCTAGGCTGGTTGCCAAAAGTTTCACATAGGAGCAAGGACAAGACTATGATGAGACTTTCAGTCCGGTCGTTAAAATGGGCACTATATGCATCATACTATCATTGGTTGTTGAGCATCAGTGGACTCTCAGCCAACTGAACGTGAAAAATGTGTTTCTACATGGAACACTGAAAGAGGAAGTATACATGGAGCAATCCACTGGGTATGCAGAAGGGAACTCTAAAGAATACGTGTACAAGTTAAAGAGAGTTATATATGGCCTAAAGCAAGCATCTTGATCTTTGTTTGACAGTTTTTCGCTTGAAGTAGAAAATATGTCTTTATTCGGTCTCTTCTTGACCATTCTCTTTTCATATTCAAATGCAAAGATATAGTTACCCTGCTATTGATATATGTTGATGACATTATCATTACAAGTAACTCTAATGAACATATTGAACAGGTTAAAGAACTTCTGAATCATAAATTCAAGATGAAGGATCTTGGTAAACTGCGATACTTTCTTGGAGTAGAAGTTGACAGGACTCCTGAAGGCATGACACTTACCCAACATAAGTATACTGTTGATGTTCTTAGCAAGGCAGGTATGGCTGATTGCAGACCTCTAAGCACACCCAGTGTACTACATCAGAAACTCAGCTCCCAAAATGGAGATTTGTATGAGGACCCTACAGGATATCGCAAGATAGTAGGAATGCTCCAGTATCTTACCTTCACTTAACCTGATATTGTCTATTCTGTCAATCAGGTATCTCAGTTCGTGCATGAACCGCATCTTGGGCATATGGAAGTTGTTAAACGCATTCTTCGATATTTGAAGGGAACTATTGGAGATGGTCTTTTGTATAGAAAGAGTATGCATGGTCATCACATGCATGAACTTCTTACTTACACAGATGCAGATTGGGTAGGAGATCCAGATGAGCATAGGTCAGTCTCAAGATACTATATTTTTATTGGCCTAAATCTTGTCTCTTGGAGCAGTAGGAAACAAAATGCCATAGCCAGGTCGAGCACAGAAGATGAATATAGATCAATGGCAGCGGCTACAGCTGATGTAACATGGATCTGACACCTGTTGACTGAAGTAGGAGAATCGATTTCCAAAAGTGCTCTCTTGTGTGACAATCAAAGTGCTATCAACATGTCATTCAATCCCATCTACCACAGTCGTGCCAAGCATATTGAAATTGATCAACATTTTGTCAAACAGAAGGTTGAAGAAAAGGAAATTGAACCATAATACATTTGGACTGCTGATCAAGTTGTTGACTTGTCTACAAAAGGACTTATCAAGGACAGATTTTGAATGTTAAAAGGCAAGTTGTTCATAATTCAAAACCATGTACAACTTGAGGGAGGGTGAAAAGACGTCATTCACGACCGGGTCTGGATCTCAGGATCCAGACCCAATTCATCTTGTTTATTAAAACACATGCTCATTAATGGCATGTAATTTTAGTATACTATGTAATGGGTATTTTAGTACCCTAAAATATGTACCTATGCATACTTAATGAGAAGTGAAAATTGTAGACCCTATTCGGGTTTTCGTCTGCAGTCATCAAAGCCTCTCTCTCCTCTCACGTCACTTTCTCACATTAAGTTGCCCCATTGCTTGGATTCTTGAGGTTCTTCATTTGTAGTGGTCACTTTCTTGAACTTGGGACAATCCGATCTTATATGCCTCGGTTTCTTCCAATGATGACAAATAATTTTACCTTTGTATCCTCTCTCATTATGTCCTTCTCCATTGAATTTTCTTTCAATGTGAGGTGGTTTATAAGTTTTTATAAAATTTTCGGGTCTTGATACGGTAAGAACCTCATCATTAGACTTGTGCATTCCAAGTCTTGTTTTTTCTTGGCAAATTTGAGCAAGAGCCTCACTTATAGGAGTCAAAGTCCTACGAAGCAAGAAGGTCTTAACTTGCTCAAATTCTGATCAAAGACCATAAAGAAAAGAGAAAAGGTTTTCTCTTTCAACTTGCAATTTCATCATTTCAATAGCTGAACCTTCACATTTCGGTTCTGACATAGTTAGTTCATCCAAATAGGAGATAAAATACGATAAAAATCTCTTACACTTTTATCTCCTTATTTGGTATTACGTACCTTGTCTTAAAGATAATATATCCTAGTTATATCTTTTTAGATGAAGGTGCTCTTTAGGAAAATCCATGCATCACATGCCCTTTTAAATTTGATGATGTTGGTGGTGATTTTGAGCTCCATGGTATTCATGAACTATGAGACAATTTGAGCATTGCTAGCTTCCTAATCCTCCAACTTGTTTTGATATTCTTGCAAAGTTTTTTCTTTTTCTGCTTCGGATAAAGCTTTGACTTGATCTCTTTCTCTTCTTTTCAATTTAAGTTGAGGTTCATTAGTGGTTCCACTAACAAAACCCCAAAGCCTTTTACCTTTGATGTGATTCTTTATAGCGGTTGCCCACGTCAAATAGTTGTTTTTGTTGAGTTTGTAGGAGATAACGAAGGCAGAATCTCTTTCTCCCATAATGAAGAAGACTTGTGTAGAAGGAGTGGAAGAGGACTAAAGGTTGAAGAACACCAAAAGGAAAGCAATCTCAAAATAGCTTTCACTACTCAAAGAGCCTAGCTCTGATACCATGTAATGAAACAAGAGTGCACAATTACAATGCCAACGAAGGGCCACACAAGTGCACAAATATAATATGGTCTCTAATGGACGGATGATAATCTCATAAAAGAGATACATAAAAAGAACAAAATCCTCAAGAGCACAAAGGCACAAAGCTCACAAGAGCACAATAGAAAAAAGATATCGTATTAGCACTTCAAATGCTTTAGAAAAGCATAACTTGACACAGAGAGGAAAGGCTCTATTTATAGCTTTAAGGGAGGTCGTCCAACGACTAGTTGGACTGTCACCCAACAGTCCATTTGACTTTACAGAAAAAAAATAGAAAAATAAATAAACAAAAAAGACCTTACAGTCCCTAATGGATTGTACTAAAAATACATATTATGAAATTACCAAAATACCCTTGATATACATATATTGTATAAATATACGTATAGCAATTAGGTATAAATATATACACAATATTTTAACATGTCAATCATCATAAGGCATCACTTCATAAATCACTAATGTTAAGAAGTGTAATATGAGCTTTATTATTCAGTGTGCTACCCCTTCTTATTTACATGTCATTATATATAGGGGTACTATTGTATTTTTTCCTCAATTAGTTATAGATAGGGATGGTAGTGGACCGGGGGGAAACAGGGCCCCATCTGCCTCACCCCATTTGGACCGGGGATGAAGGACATGAAATGGGGATGGAGGCAGGGATGAAGGTTAAAATCAAAACCCGTGCGGGGATGGAGGCGGGGATGGACTTACGCTTTCCCCCGCCCCGATCCCCGCCTTGCCCCGTCCCCAATCCTTCTACGGGATGGCAATGAACCAAGGAGAAACGAAGACGAAGAAGCAAAAGAAAAAGAAGAAATCGACACAGGGAGAGGGGGGTTACCTGAGGATCGCCTGAGAGGGCCGGACGCGGAGTGGGGGCCGTCGGCAGGGCTCCGACGTCAGCTGGCCCGAACACTAGTGGAATAGAGGGGGGGATGGTCGGACAGGGGTGTCGGCCTAGGTTGGGTGCGCGGTGGAAGGGGGTCGGCAAGGCTGCCTGAGAGGGAGGGGGGTAACAGTGAGAGAGAGTGATGCGGGGTGTCGGGCGAGGTCGCCAGCAGTGGTGGTCATCGGTGGCCGGCCAGAAAACACAACAAAGAGGGAGAGAGGGGGAGGGCGAGTGGCGAAAGGGAGGCAAAAAGGGGTGAGAAACCGAGAGGGAGGAGGGGGTGAGGTGGCCGGACGGGGTCGATCGCCCAGCGAGGAGGCACCGACGAATCAGGGGCGACGGTGGTAGGAGGTCAAATGGGAGAGGAGGGGGTTACGGGCGAACAACGTGAGAGAAAGCGGGGGCACAGGGTTTCTCGAATGAGAAACCCTTGCCCCCCCCGTGTGCTTTAAGTAAGCACGAGGGAGGGCGTGCACCCGGTTCAGATCTGGGTCGGGTACGGACCCGACCCGGGTCCGACCCAAAAGCATTTTTTTTTAATCCTGGGTTTTACAATAATATTCAGTATTTCATATGCGTATTGTGCCTTAGTTCACTTTGTGATATTTATGCCTTAGTGTATTTAACGAGTGGATGTTCATGTCAAGTTTTGACAAACTTGATTATTTGTAATATTATTTACAGTTAGTACAGCTACAGACTAAACGGTCAAACAAATGCACATTGATGACAGGCACAAGTAAAGAACAGAAAGTAGGTAGAAAAGCATACCTAACATTCAGGATGACAATGATAACACGAACATATGGAGCAATTCTTAATGGCAAGGACGTAATAGGTCCAGGGGTGACATAGAGTGCATCAACCACTAAATCAGCTATCAAAATTAAGAGGAAAATGACCTGCACATGTCAAGCACCAGTCAGGGAGAACTGCAGAGCCAAAAGGTAACATGAAATATTAAAAATGAAAAGGAAATACTCCAACCAGTAGTTTGTACTCAAATAAAAAATAAGGAGACCATTAAGGATTTGATTGGAAGACAGTAGCCAGGGTAGAAGTTGAGGATCTGGTATAGTGTTTTTGGACAATGTTTGACCAATATCCTCCCATGACAGCAGCTTGTAGAAATGGTGGCATGTGGTGACTTGAGGAAGTGAGTTTAAGGTCTTACTCCTTTTATTACATACCATAACAGAGTTGACAAATACCACTTCAAGGAGAATCTATTTGCCATTCCAGGAGATGGATCTCTTGTTTTACCAATTCCCTGACTCCTGATGATGCATTCCTCTAAAACATAATTAGCAATAAGAATTTAAATGAACCAAGACACACCCACCGATTTGTTTTTATCCACTGTTTTTTTTATTGTGCATTCAAACAGACCCACAGATGGCTATACACTCCACTTCCACACTTGATATAAATCATATTCTTGCTTCACATAAGACCAGATAACAGGCTATAAAATGCATAATTTCTGAAGTGCGACCTCTTATCAACCAAAAAAGCCAGCTCAATCAACATCTATAAATACTTTCACATAAAAACTACCAGGATTAGGAAAGAATTCCTTTACTATGGCTTCAAGTACCTCAAGGTTCTATATAAGCTCTTTATGTGAGAAGTTCTTGGTTCATGCATATATTTGCTTAACACCACGATATAAGCTAGGTCCCATCTCTCAATTGTGAGGTAGATGAGTTCTCAAACCAGCCATTAATAGCTCGCCACCTTTTTGTAATGTTAGCCTACACTTCCAAAAGCTTTTTGTTTTGATCCATGGAAGCATCTATAGGTTTACACCCTCAAAATTTTGGTTTTCTTTCAAAGATAGCAATCACTTCCTTTATGATGGCACAATGCCCATGAGTGACCCCAACACTTCTATTCCAAATAATAACATAATAGTTCCAAGGCCTTTGTGCCAAAGTTATTACATAGATATCACTTTAACCATCAGATTTCCCAATCATCATCCTTACTTAGCACTATGTAATCTACATAAATGCCTCAAATGGTCTCCCTTAGCTTTGTTTATGAACAGTACGTTATTGCACAGGTGCTCCATACTCAAACTCTTTACTCCATAATGGCTTGACTAGACCATCCAAATCATGTACTTGGAGATTGCTTGGGTCGTCTATATACGGTTATCGGTAATTTACGTAAAATTTGTTTTCTTGTCTTTTTGGTGAAATCACCGAGTTAGAGCCATGCTTCAAGTTCCCACAGAATAATGAGTTCTTCACATCTCCTTGATGAAGCAATCAAGATCAATGAGTAGCAAGAGAAAGCATTATCTCAATGTGACTCTAATGAAATTCAAATCTCCTATTAGAGAAACTAGGAAATCATTTGTGGGTTTCAACATATCCCTTAACCGCTAATTCAGCCTTACGTGTTTTCATCAACTAGCCGGCTTGAATTTTAATGCATGCACCCACTTATATCCCAGTATCTTCTTGCCCGGTGAAAGATTAACCAAGTCCCACGTATTCCTTTCTTTAAGGTTACCATACCATTGATCACGACACCTGTCATTGTGGTAGGTTGATACCTTCTTATAGCTAGCTAGAAAGGCCTTATAAGACTGAGATAATGAGTGGTAAGAAACAACCTAACTTAAATGGAGATGTCAATCATTCCCAGATATGAGTCCAGACTCCAGACCTTAGTGAGTATATGCAAGTTCAGATCTTCCATGTGATGTATGCAATAGATTGGCTTCCACTTTTTCTTCGATGAATGACAATATATGTCAGGATGTTTTCCAAGTTATTTTTTAAGTGTCTCATAATACGATACACTGCCATCATGTGGGAGGAAGTAGATCCAAACATACATTTGCTGACTGTGCTTATAAGAGATTAAGATATGTGCTTTATTATATGAGTGATAAATCAAGTATCGAAAAAGGTACAAGACATCACCCTGACAACAAAAGCATGGAGAAAACAGCACTACAATTATTCCCTGTCATCCACCTGGTTGGAGCAGGCAAAGGCCACAGCAAGAACTAGCTTTTCCCCTCTTCCTGACTCAGGGTGCTAGGATGATAGCCACAGTATGGGCATTCTGAATCTCAACACAACTCTAGATTTGACCAGGCCAAGTTCAGAAACTTCTAGAAGGACAAGAATACAAGATGGGTGACTGATTCTTCGTCCATGTAGCACATCACACATCTGCTGGCCAGAGAGAAGCCCCTTCATTATAGTTTCTGTTGAGAATAGGTGGTTTTAAGTTTAAGCCTTCTTAGATTAGAGGGTATTTGAAATTTTATTTAATAATGGGCTTAGATGTAATTTATTCTTTATGGCCTCTCTTTATTTAACAAAGAGAGTTGCTTCCCTAACTGAGTTAACGAGTTTTCTTGTGCAGCCGTCTCTCTCTCTCTCTCTCTCTCTCTCTCTCTTTCTCTCTCTCTCTCTCTCTCTCTCTCTCTCTCTCTCTAGGGTTCGGTGTATCTAATCCTTCCTTCAACATGGTATCAAAGCAGCCGATCGTAGGAGCGTGATCGTCGATCGTGATCAATCTTCGAATGATCTACACCAACGAAAAATTTTTATATCTTCAAATCAGGTCAGTTGTTCTTATTCTGTGTAAGATCTGATAACATATCTGGGATTGATGACCCAGGTCTGTCATCAGATCTAAGGGAGCAGATGTTTTGTTCCTCTCATGATTTCCTGGATTTCCTGTCGTGATTTTTCTGCTGCCGAGTTTTCCTGCCGTAAGTTCATGCTGTAAAAAACCCTTGAGCCATTGTTTTAACCCATTCTTTTCCTTATGGCTCAAGAGGTTAAATCAGATGCGGATTGCTCCAATGATTATATAACTCTTAGCCAGGATGAATATAACAAGCTTCTTGCTTTATGCTCATCCTCTTCGAAGACTTCTGTTGCTAAGGGTGCGTGTTTGGCAGGTGATGGCCTATCTAGCCAAGGTGGTAAGTGGATCATTGATTCTGGAGCATCAATGACACTTGTGCAGAAATTCGAGTAACTTTTTAAGTATAAATCCTGTAACCGATCAAAAAGAGGTAGTCCATGCTGATGGCAGTTCTTCCCCAATTGTAGGGCAGGGAAACATGTCTATTTCCCCTACCCTTCAACTGTCTAATGTTTTGCATGCTCCTTCTTTTCCACAGAATTTATTATCTGTCAGTAGAATAACAAAAGAGTTGAATTGTAGGGTAATTTTTTATCCTATGGGTTGCACTTTTCAGGACTTGCTTACGGGGAAGAGGATCGGTGGCGGCTATGAGGAAGGTGGTGTGTATTATCTACATCAACCAGTGGGTTCTGTCTATTCTGCTGTTTCGTCTTCCTCGAGTCCTTTGTTATGGCATCATCGCCTGGGTCATCTTCCAATGTCAAAACTTCATCGAGTCATTCCTCATATACCTCCCTCAGTTTCTTTTCAATGCGAAACATGTCAATTGAGAAAACATTGTCGAAGCTCTTTTCCCTCTAGTCAAAGTCCATCGAGTCAAAGATTGTTTGACCTTCTTCATGTCGATGTATGGGGTCCGAGTAGGATTCCTAGTAGGTCTCAGTGTCGTTATTATTTGGTCATTGTTGATGACTTCTCAAGGTTATCGTGGGTGTTCTAGTTAAAAGATCGGTCTCAAGGCTCTGTCATTCTTAAATCTTTGATTGTTGAAATAAAAACTCAATTTGACGTGTGTGTTAGAATTGTTCGCACTGATAATGCTTTTGAGTTCAAATCAAAAGACTTGCTTCAATTCTATTCTGATAAAGGGATTCAACCTCAATCTACATGTCCTCATACATCCCAGCAAAATGGCGTGGCTGAGAGGAAACATAGACAAATTCTCAATGTCGCTCGGTGCCTAATGATTCAATCCAATATGCATGCATCATACTAGGGAGATGCAGTTTTGACTGTTGGTTTTCTTATAAACCGCATGCCTTCAAGTTCTATAGAAGAACAGATCCCAATCCAAATTCTCTATCCTGAGGTTCCTCTTTTTCTTATCCCCCTAAAGTTTTTGGATGTGTGTGCTTTGTGCATAAGCTGGGTCCTGAACGAGATAAACTTGCTTCACAGTCTATTAAATGTGTTTTTCTTAGGTATCCTAAGAATAAAAAAGGATATTGTTGCTATGACCCTATACCCATAAAGAGTATGCCAGTGCTGATGTTACCTTCTTTGAGTCTACTGCATATTTCACGAGATACTCCAAGGTTACAGGAGAGTCAGGGTGATGTCTTTCCTTTGTCAATTCCTCCTTTTCCTTTAGAGTCGCTCACTCCACAGCCTGTGGCTCCATCCTCTGGGGAGTCTTGATACAGAAACCCTCCTATAGTGTATACTCACAGGTTACCACCTACCTCCATGCCTCCATTATCTCCTTCTCCTGAGGCAAGTATATCTGAACATACTGAAGTTTCTGCTCTTGATGAGGATCTTCCTATTGCTTTGTGAAAAGGGAAAAGACAGTGCACCCTTCATCCCATTTCTCAGTTTGTTTCTGAAGTTAATCTTGGGGCATCTATGAAGAATTTTATCTTGGCTTTGTCGGCCTCATCTGTTCTGCTTCATCATAGTCAGGCTCTATTCGATCCCAAATGGATGCAGGCTATGCAGGATGAGATGGATGCCCTATGCTTTAGGAGCACTTGGGACTTGGTTGATCATCCAACTGATGCAGATATTGTTGGCTGCAAAGGGGTATATACTATTAAATATAACTCGGATGGGTCAATTGAACGGTACAAAGCTCGGTTGGTTGCAAAAGGCTATACTCAGACTTATGGTGTTGACTTTTTTTAAACTTTTTCCCCAGTCGCTCGTCTTGGAACTATTCGTCTTGTTCTCTCTGTTGCAGTACACTATGGACGGCCATTGTCTCAGTTGGATGTCAAGAATGCCTTTTTGTATGGAGATTTACATGAAACAGTCTATATGCAACAACCCCCAGGCTTTGAGGTTCAGGGGGAGTGTCAGAAAGTGTGCAAGTTGAAGAAGGCTATTTATGGCCTGAAGCAGAGTCCTCGGGCATGGTTTCAAAAATTATTTGAGGTAATGTTGGATTTTGGATTTGTCAGGTCAGCCTCAGACCATTCCTTGTTTATCAAGAAAACTAGTTCTGGAATTGTTGTTATGGTGGTATATGTTGATGACATCATATTAACAAAAAGCAGTGCCCAAGATATTTCCGCAACAAAGGATCATCTTCAGAAACACTTTGTTACTAAAGATCTTGGTTCCCTTCGATATTTTTTGGGCATTGAGGCTGCAAGAAACAAAGAGGGCTTAGTTTTGTCACAAAGAAAGTATGTGATGGACCTATTAAAAGAGACTGGAATGCTAGGAGCGAAGCCAGCTAACATTCCTATGGATCCCAAAACTCATATGTTTGATGAGAAATCTGAATATGTGGATAGTACTAGTTTTAGATCCTTGGTGGGTAAGTTGTTATATGTGACCGTTACTAGACCTGACATCTATGTCACAGGGATTCGGCTAGCAGGGTGCCGCACCCGCGTCGACGCGACTTGACGGGGGTGCGGGTGCGATCAACCCGATCCTGGGTGCGTTGACCGCACCCAGGATCATTTAGGTCCATTTTTTTTTGGATTTTTTTTTTTTAAATTTCCCTATGAAATGGGCTTTGAAATTTTTTTAAAAAAAAAATCTGCTGACAGCAGCTGTTCTGTCAGCAGCTGACAGCTGCTGTCAGCTGATCCTTTTTTTCGTAAGGGATTTTGGTGGTAGCCTTGCTTGTGCTATCGTGCAATGAAATTTGAAAAAACCCGCGTCGGGGGAACCCCCGACCCCCTTTATTTATTTATATATATATATATATATATTACATTTTTGCCCCTGCCGCACCCCCGCACCCGGGTTTTTTGGAAGTGTCGAATCCCCGCACCCGCACCCATGTGACATAGCCTGACATTTCATTAGCCGTGAGTAAAATTAGTCAATTCATGGATAAACCTACCAAAGCTCACTGGGATGCAGCAATGATGGTTCTCAGGTACTTAAAGTCATCTCCTGGTAAAGGACTGTTGTTTAAACAAAATCTTTCCTTGGACGTTGTTGCTTACACTGACACAGATTATGCGGGGTCTATCGAAGATAGAAAGTCAACAACTGGATTTTGTGTTTTTGTGAGAGGAAATCTTGTTACCTGGAGGAGTAAGAAACAAACTGTTGTAGCCAGGTCGAGTGTTGAATCAGAATACAGAGCTATGGCTCAGACCGCAGCTGAGATCATGTGGGTAAAATCAGTTTTGACCGAACTTCAGGTGAAAGTATCCCTACCTATGGTGATGGTGTGTGACAATAGGGTTGCTAAATATATTGCCAACAACCCAGTTTTTCGTGAAAGGACTAAACATATTGAAGTTGACTGTCATTATGTACGTGACTTGATTCAGGCTGGTTATATTTGCACAGATCATGTATCTTCCGAAGATCAAGTTGCTGATGTCTTTACCAAGGCCCTTGCGAGGCCTAGTTTCTCCCATTGTTGTGACAAGCTGAGCATGATTGATATTTATGCTCCAGCTTGAGGGGGAGTGTTGAGAATAGGTGGTTTTAAGTTTAAGCCTTCTTAGATTAGAGGGTATTTGAAATTTTATTTAATAATGGGCTTAGATGTAATTTATTCTTTATGGCCTCTCTTTATTTAACAAAGAGAGTTGCTGCCCTAATTGAGTTAACGAGTTTTATTGTGCAGCCGTGTCTCTCTCTCTCTCTCTCTCTCTCTCTCTCTCTCTAGGGTTCGGTGTATCTAATCCTTCCTTCAACAGTTTCCATTAAATAGATGGCCCTATGCCAAGACCAACAATCCAAACACTATTGTCTTAGGGGAAGGGCCACGTTTAGCAATGGAAGCACCCCACAAAAGAACACTCGATAGAACTCTTTGACCAAAAATACAACTGACACTAATCATTTCCATATAGTTAGGAATGTTGATCATTCAGTTTTCTATAATTCCCTGTTCAACAAATTCCAGTTTAAAGTGATATCCCAATCATAAGCCTCCTTCCATCAATTAGCCACATTTTTTATTTCTAAAATGTGTCAGTGAATAGACCAATGGAAAGCACCTTTAGTGTACCTTCTTCTTTTTAGGAAGGAGATTTACGTATTGACAAGTGCATTGTAGTCTCCCAAGTTGTAATAGTGATAGTCCTGCGTTCTTAAGGATTTGGGTAATTAGAGTTGATGTCCCTCTTAGGGCACTACTTGTAATTGAAGGGTACATAATACCCTAATGTCTAGAACACTGATAAGGGTTATTAACAACACACTACAATAGAAATATAGCCATATAGGCCTGCAACACCCCCGCACCCCCTCTTCCCCACAAAACAAAGTGTGGCTGCTCTCATTTTTCATCAAATCCATAGTTATTATCTTTATTATTCTCATTCCCCTGATAGTTTCTGCATGTTTTAAGTTGCTTCAAGTGACACCCAATGATTTTCAGTTCTGTCCAGTATCATCCCAAAAGAAAACAAGTGCACCGGAACACAATTCACTTGGATCCCCTTGATGTCTAAAACCGATAGCCAATCCTTCCAAATGTCAGTGTGGCCCTTTTTTTCCAATGTTGATTCATCAAGCACTGCCTAGGCCACCCCTCCAGACTATACTTAGCTTTGACATCCTTGTGTAAGGAAGCTACAATTTTCATGAAGCACTTGGTTCATCCTTTTCAAGTCCCGGATGTTAGGTCAACCAAACAAATAAATGAAGAAATATTTAATGCTATAACAAGGTGGCCATTGGAGCCTCTACATCCTATCTATAAGAAAGAATGAAATAGCTTCTCCAGGCACGTGAGCACTCCCTTGGGAAGCATAAACGGAGGCACAGATGAAAGTAAAAGTTAGAGATTGAAGGTAGAATAATAGAGAGCCTCAGCGAGGGATCTGGAGAATTAAAAAGTATCGACCACCCTTTCCAACACCCTTTCCAACTTTACTAGTATTTAGGAATAATACAAGAACAATTTATTATTCTTACAAGGTTAGCTAAGTACATTCAATTGAAAACAAGCATATATAAAATAATCAGCCAAAGGTCATGTGTGCTATCATACATGTTCATCCTAACAATCAGAAATATAAAACTAACAAAAAAATTTGATGGCACATAGTCATGCAAGATTATAATTTTTTAGTTGTATTTCTGCTAAACCTAGAAACAACTAAATAATGGACATCCAGAAATGAAATACAATAGTCTTGTTGATCGAGCATGCTAACTACCTTTAGTTTGTTGATGTTGTTCTTCCAAAAAAGATATGTTCCCATATACACAAGTGGGAAGAACACCTGCACAATGAGTATTAACAGAGTTGCACCCTGCACCAAAAAATAAGAAGTTTTGAGTAGCAAGGCAAGAAAAATCCCAAATGCCGCTCGTCATTTTCAGAATACCTTATAGCCCAGGACATCCAAAAGGTGTGAGTAGCTAAATGTTAAACAAATCAGAAATTTTTGTATAACTATAATCAGTGCGACAAATTTCTTCCTCAACAGATATTCACAATCATAGGAATGTCTTCAGTAACTTAGACCTCATATACAAGAGAATGAACGCCCGTCAAGTAAGGCAGCTCTCCAAGGTAAAATTTGGTTCTATCATTGCAGATATTTGATGTGCTATTGGAGCACCATAATGGCATCTATGAAATAGCAAGGAACTGAAGAGTTAATTTTAGAATACTTTCAAGCCACAGTTGGTAACAAAATACAAAATGACAATTCATTAGGAAAAATCACATGTTACCTCAAGGAAATTGAGCACAATCAATGCAAAAAGGTTAAGTGACCAAAGAAAATTCAACTTATTAAACATCAAGTACAATCTTGCTGTCCTGGAAAATCTGGATTCATCTAAAACTTCAACAGGCAATCCGATACCATCTTCAGCCTGAGAAGAAAAGAAAAGAATGAAGGTTCAGTAAATGCATCAAAAAAAGACATGCACACACGCACGAGCATATAAAAGCACCACATACACACGTTTATATGGAGAGCGGGGCATGGAAAATATATCTTGACCCAGTTTTTATTTGAAAAATAAGCCCCGAGAGATATCTGCAGACACCTGTAAAGTTACCATTGTTTTCAAGTTTTCTCTATAAAATAACCTTAACCTTCTCCAGTAACTCCAAACACAATGTGTGTGTGTGTGTGCTTGTGCATGTTTGTGTGTGCATGTGTCACACACTCACACACTATTGAACAAACTTCAAAAATAACCTCAAAAGGATAAAGGGTGTTAGATAGTGCATCTGAATCAGGTCACATTTCCTTTATGGTTTAGGGGTATTTTGATCTTTAATGATGAAGGGTGTTATATTCTTCAAAGACAACCTCTATTTTCTTGATGAAGGGGAGCTTACCATAGAAGAACCCCAAGTTCAGTGCTTGCTTAGAACAAAATGGATGCACCAATGAAAGATAATAGATGGGAAGTTACAACCTTACTTAAAGGGAAAAGACCACTATGGAGTAACTAGGTATTGAGTCTATTGACACCCATAATACTTTTACTCCAGATTGGTTATAGGAATCCTCACAAGTGTGCTTGCAAATAAAGGACAAACTCTTAATTTAGCTGGATGTGGTGATTCCTTTCCCCATGTCAATTTGAATAAAGATTACCCATTGCTCTTTTGTTTAGATTATTAAGGTGAAGGCAAGCGCAAGTTGAATAAAGATATATATGAAAAAGCAATCACCAAAAGCATGGTTTAAGAAATTCAATATTGGGGAGGCAGGAGGTGTTCGTAAATGATATTGAGATCATAAGTGTTTGAATCTTTAGTTTGTAACCTTGTATGACCTTTATTGGTCCTATCGTTGTGTTATGTAAAGTTGTAAACCTTTTGACTTTGGTACTCAGTGATATTTTATTTTAAGTTTGAATTAATTGCATTTGTGATAAATAAATTTAGCAATGGTTGGATGTGATGACCCGGTGTGGCGGTTTTGTGAGATTGTTGACGATTTCGGGTAGCATAATGTTTTGAGATGCAGACTATGTCGTGTGCTTCGCATGAAACAGCATATTGTTTGAGAACCTAATACTCCAGTGTGACCATGTGTACGAGCTCCAAATGACGCATGTGCTATAATATCTATCAATCTTGATGAGATATATAGAATGAGAGAAACAAGATTACAAGAATTGGCACATGTGCAAGGCCTTCATGCATTGGCATAACGCCAGATGAAGAGCAATAGGAGGCACAAGCCCCACAAGCATCAGCTGCCCCGCAACAAGATGTCATTTCTGATTACGAACGAGGAATGTATGACAATAAAAACAATTGATGAGTCATGTTGTAGTCAATTATGTAGTTGCAGTAAACTTTTGAGTCTTTTAACTTTTTTAGTCATGTAGTCAACTATGTAGTTGTAGACTTGTAGTAAACTTCTATGTTATTGACTTTATGAGTTTATGTAGTGAACTTTTGAATTTTTTGACTTTTGTAATGTAGCAAACTATACTTATATGTTCTATCAACTATCATCTAGGTTATTGACTTTAAATGAATTATTGAACTCTATTTCATGTGAATGACATGTCAATAGTGTATTATGTTTATTTTTACATGATTACTTGTTTTAAATTCTTGTACTCATTCTTGTGTATTTATTTTTCTTGTATTTAATTTTGACATTTTTTTAACTTTTAGATTTTTTGTCTTTTATGATTGTTTTGCATAATTTAAATGTTTTTTCTCCCATATCTTATGATATGATAAGATACTGTACGATACACCTGTATCTCAAGCTCATGTGATACAGGTTTTGATAAGCTAATAACATTGGGGAATGGGGTTTTACGCTGGAAGACACCACGAGCAAGGCACAAATCAACTGATCGTACATTCGAATGAGCAAAACATCAATCATTTCCCCTAGGGTTGTCAACCGGTCAGACCTCAAGCGAAGTGGGTGGGTCCAAACCTGAATCCGACTAAGAAGTTTTAGTACCAGATCGGGATAGGGTGATACCCGACCTCTTGACACCTCTAGATTCCTCCCCAGCTATCAGTGGAAGGAAAAAAAAAAGAGGAAGAACTTATGAGGGTACCCTTTGAAAAGAAGGCATCGTTACTTTCACATGTGTATGTCTGACCCGATCCATTTATGTAATGGATCGGGTCCAGATCCAGCTCATGTATTGTAAATTAATATTATGTAAAGGGGTATTTTCGTACCCTAGTGTTTTACACTTTTAATAAATAGAATGAGGAGGCAGTCACGATAGACGGAGCCTTCTTTCCTCTGGAATATCTCTCTCTCTCTCTCTCTCTCTCTCTCTCTCTCTCTCTCTCTCTCTCTCTCTCTCTCTCTCTCTCTCTCGATAATAGGGTTTCCATTCTTTCATGGTATCAGAACTGAATCTGGGAGTGTATCACAGTTTGAATCTGCGTAAATCCATCAGCATCAGCAGCGTGGGTTTATCAACCGTGGATCTGCGTGAAGAAATCCCCAGCGTGAATCTGCGTGGTATTATGAACCAGCGTGAATCTGTGTGAAGAAAAATCTGCATGAAGAAATCTCCAGCGTGATTCTGTGTGGTATTGTGAACCAGCGTGAATCTGTGTGAAGAAAGACCCAGCGTGCATCAGCTGTGTGCTTTTCATCCCAGCGTGAATTTGGACAGTCCTCTTCTCTGCTATCAGCCGTGAATCTCAAAGAAACATAGCGTGAATCTGGACCTATCAGCTGTGTGAATCTCATTCCAACGTGAATCTGGACCTATCAGCCGTGAATCTCAAAGAAACACAGCGTCAATCTGTGTGCTTCTATCAGCAAAATCTATGTCCTGTGTCTAATTAAATCAGGTTCCCCTTACCTTTGTGTTAATTCGATCTGTGGTTTAATTTTGGTTTAATTTCTGTTGTTTTTCCTGTTGCTTTTCCTACATTTAATCTGTGTGTTCTTCCTACTACCCGTTAATCACTGTTAACCTGTCTCTCTTGAAGTGTGATTTCCTCACTGCTGTTTTTCCCTGCATTTAATATGTGTTTCCCTGCTACCTGCCAATCACTGTCAATCTGAAAATTTTTCTGATTAGCCGAGTCCTTTGTTTCTCATACCCAAGTGTCGATTCAAAGATAGCAGTGTTCTGTTAGCCGAGCCCTTTGTTTCTCATACCTAAGCGTCGATTCAAAGATATTCACCAAATGGATTTTACTTACGGGCAATCATGTCTGTCCTCAAGTTTTCTCGGTCAACTAGTATCTGAAAAACTGAATAACTGCAATTTCTTAACCTGAAAAAGACAGATTATTCCGTTTATAAAAAGTCAGGACCTCTCTGGTCATCTTAATGGATCGGTCCCACCGCCTCCAGAATTTCTTTCGCAAGAAAAGGCCGACGATAAAGGAGAACAATCTGTTGTTCTTCACAAGAATCCAGAATATGTTGCTTGGATGAAGAGGGATCAATCGCTAGTGGCATATATCACCTCAACTCTTTCACAGGAGGTCCTTATTGCTCTTCCTGATGATTGTTCGGCAAAGGAACTGTGGGATATGTTAGTTCAAACATATTCACAAATCTCTGAGGCAAGAATTATGTTTCTTAAGCGAGAATTTCAAATGTTGAAGAAAGATTCCATGTCTATTATGGAATATCTGAATAAAATGAAAGGCATCACAGATCAGTTGGCTGTTGTTGGGTGTCTTGTCAGTGAAAAAGATAAAGTACAACAAACCTTGAGTGGATTGGGGCCAGATTATCATGTTATGACGACAACCTTACTATGTTTACCAGAACTTCCAAAGTTTGAAGATCTTCGTGCAAAACTATTGCAATATGAGATGAATCTGAAAGGTTCCTCTGAAGCCTCTCATGGGAATTCCGGAACACAAGATGTGCTGGCTATTGGAATGAGTTATGGTCGAGGTAGAGGAAGTTCTTTTCGAGGAAAAGGAGGACAAGGGAGAAATAACTATGGAGGTCGTGGCATACTTCCAACACCCAATGTCCAGGGACAAAGACCCATTCCCACCTGTTTCCTATGCAACAAGAAAGGGCACATTAAAGCGAATTGTTGGTTTAATCCTCAAAACAAAGGGAAAGCTCCACAAGCAGAGGCTAGAAAGGATGAAGAAGTAAAAGAGTTGTTGTTGGCAGTCTTGGCAGGATTGAATATGAAACAAAATGACAAAGGAACTTGGTATGTCGACTCCGGAGCAGCTACTCATGTTACAGGTGATGTAGGTAAACTCTTGACTCTTACACCTTATGTTGGAAAGAATAGCATTGTCACAGGAGATGGATCACATCATGCCATCTCACACACTGGAAATGCCATTATACACATGTCAAAGTCCTCTCTTAAACTTCCAAGTGTCATCCATGCTCCTAATATTCAAAAGAACATTGTTTCTGTCTCAAAACTTATTGATGATGCAAATGCTTCAGTTGAATTTACTCCCTCTTCTGTTTATGTCAAGGATCTTCGCACGAGGAGGACATTCGCTGAAGGAAAACGATGGGGCAACATGTACATCTTCCAAGAAGATCCTTCCTTCATTCATCCCAACTATTCATCCTTGAAGCCTCACCAACGTCAAGTCTTTGATTCTGATTTTTTATTTAATGTTTCTGAAAGTAATAAGCCAAGACTTTGGCATAGTCGTCTTGGCCATTGTGGTCGTCATTTTATTGAAAAACTTGTCATGAATAATCTTATTCCTAAGTCCAGTCTGAGTTCAGAAGTCGTTGATACAAAATGTTCTAGCTGTCATCTATGTAAGAGTCATGTCTTACCTTTTGCTTCCATTAATAAAAGAGCTTCAAGGCCATTTGAGGTCATTTGTTCAGATGTCTGGGGTCCTGCTCCAATTCCTTCTTTTTCTGGCAGTAAATACTATCTTAACGTTATACTTGGATATTCTTTATGAAGCACAAATCAGAAGTTTTTGGATTGTTCCAGAAATTTCACTCTTTCGTTCAAAATCATTTCTCTACCAACATTCTTAATTTCCAGTGTGATGGAGGAGGTGAATTTTCCTTGAGTGATTTTGTTAATTTTCTTCAACATAATGGGATAAAGAGAAGAGTGTCTTGCCCTCATACACCTCAACAAAATGGGATTGCTGAGAGGAAGCATCGACATATTGTTGAGACTGCAATGAGCATGATGCACGGGAGCAATCTCCCTACATCATTATGGACTGAGGCCTTCCACTCCACAGTTCATGTGATAAATCGCTTGCCCATGAATATCTTAGAAAATAAGTCACCATACTTCTCTCTTTTTGGCATACAACTTGATTATCATGAATTATGTGTGTTTGGTTCTGTTTGTTATGTGCACATTGATAGCTCACTCAGGCACAAGTTCCAAGATAAAGCTTTGAAATGCAGGTTTATAGGATATGTCGAAGATTACAAACGGTACAGGTGTTATGATCCCCTGAGTAAGCGTGTCAAAATATCAAGGAATGTTATTTTCGATGAAATGAACTTTGTTGATCAGGATAATAATTCAACTATGGTGGATATTGATAACTCAAGCTCCAACATTGAGGTATACTACCCATGGTTAAATTCAGAACTCTTCTCCAATGGTACAGTAGACTGTCCAGAAAATTGCAGTCAGAATGAGCCACATGAGGATTCAGCCAATGAGACCCAAACGGAGGAAACTGTCACATATGACTTGGAGCCAACAAGGTATAAGGGTATTGTATACACTCGGCGAGAGAAAGAACCATCATTCATTCCTTGTATGAACACGGATCCTTCTGGATCATCTGTTTCGCAGCAAATGGATATCAGAAGATCTTCACGGATTCGACATCCGCTTGACAGGTGGGTAAGTTATAAAAAAATTTCATTGGACTTTCAGCTATTCTTGACATCCATATATAAAGAGGATGAGCCTCTTATGTTCTATCAAGCTGCGAGCTCTAGAAGATGGGTAGAAGCAATGAATGAAGAAATCGAGGCCTTACATGAATGTGGCACATGGGAGATTGTGCCTAGACCACTGAACAGAAATGTTGTTGGGTCAAAATGGGTGTACAAGATAAAATATAAACCAGATGGGAGCATCGAAAGGTACAAAGCTCGACTTGTAGCCAAGGGATTCATACAAGAGGAAGGCCAAGACTTTGATGAAACCTTTAGTCTTGTAGTTAAGATGGGGACCATTCGTATTGTGTTGAGTCTAGTCATTAAACATGGATGGACATTGAGCCAGCTGGATGTTAAAAATGCTTTTCTGCACGGGGATTTAAAAGAAGAAGTCTACATGGAACAACCCACTGGATATGCAGAACGAGACGCCAAAAAATATGTATGCAAATTAAAGAGAGCACTCTATGGTTTGAAACAAGCTTCTCGTTCCTGGTTCGACAGTTTTTCTCTAGAAATACAACGGCATGGCTTTTCTCGGTCTCTTCTGGATCACTCATTATTTATTCACAATGAACAAGGAGTCACTACTCTTCTGTTGATATATGTAGATGACATCATCATCACAGGGAATTGTAAAAGCCACATTGAGCAGGTGAAGAAGTTATTAAATCAGAGATTTAAGATGAAAAATTTGGGAGAGCTGCGATATTTTCTTGGGGTAGAAGTTGATAACAAAAATGATATGCTTACCCTTACTCAACACAAATATACGTTGGACATTCTCGGCCGAGCAGGCATGACAGATTGTAAGCCGTTAACAACTCCAAGTGTCATCCATCAAAAATTGAGTTCACAAGAAGGGGATATATATGGAGATCCCACTAAGTATCGCAGTTTAGTTGGCATGTTGCAATACCTGACTTTTACTAGACCCGACATAGTATATTCGGTTAATCAGGTATCTCAGTTTATGCATGAACCTCGTGTGTCACATATGGAGGCAGTCAAACGTATACTTCGCTACCTAAAGGGTACAGTGGGTGATGGGCTGATATACAAAGGCAAGGAAGAATTAGATCCAGGCGGTGGCCATGAGATTGTTACTTATGCTGATGCTGATTGGGCGGGTGATCCAGATGAACGACGATCAGTATCCGGTTACTGCAGCTTCATTGGGCCAAACTTGGTATCCTGGAGCAGTAGAAAACAAAAGGCGGTTGCTAGATCGAGCACTGAGGCTGAATACAGATCGATGGCCACTGCCACGGCCGAGGGTACATAGATAAGACATCTTCTGACTGAAATGGGAGAATCGATTGCTAGGTCACTGTTACTGTGTGACAATCAAAGTGCCATCAACATGTCATTCAATCTCATTTACCATAGTCGAGCAAAGCACATTGAAATAGATCAACATTTTATTAGGAAAAAGGTTAAAGACAAAGAGATTGAGCCCATGTATGTGTCAACTAAAGAACAAGTTGCTGATATCTTCACTAAAGGGTTAACAAAGGATAGATTTTGGTTTTTGAAAAACAAGTTGTTCATGGTCCAACACCATGCACAACTTGAGGGAGGCTGAAAAGAAGGCATCATTA
This sequence comes from Nuphar pumila, assembly GCF_984573655.1. NCBI lineage: Eukaryota > Viridiplantae > Streptophyta > Magnoliopsida > Nymphaeales > Nymphaeaceae > Nuphar > Nuphar pumila. The sequence continues at coordinate 18,015,298 of NC_143263.1, forward strand.
CTTTCACATGTGTATGTCTGACCCGATCCAGATCCAGTTCATGTATTGTAAATTAATATTATGTAAAGGGGTATTTTCATACCCTAGTGTTTTACACTTTTAATAAATAGAATGAGGAGGCAGTCACGATAGACGGAGCCTCTCTCTCTCTCTCTCTCTCTCTCTCTCTCTCTCTCTCTCTCTCTCTCTCTCTCTCTCTCTCTCTCACTCACTCACTCACTCACTCACTCACTGTCGATAATAGGGTTTCCATTCTTTCACCCTTCACGAAATTTATTACACCAACTTAGGAACCTACTTCATGTGATAAATGATTTTGGATTCTATGATTCTCATACTAGTGTGCACTTCTAAATTCCTTAACTCAGCCTAAATGCAAGATGGTCGCTAGTTAGGATTGACTATGGTAGCTGCATTGGATCTTTTGGTCCTTCAATTCAAAGCATGAGTACATACTTTTCCCCCCTTCATCACCTCTTCCCATCCAAAAAAACTAGGGTATCCCAGTTTAAGATGCATGCTCCATCAATGAACAGAAATCTACAATCAACGGAGCTCCATTTTAGTAGAAACTGAATTGCTGGACGAATAGAAGACAAAGTCAATATGCAAAGTAACAAGATGGGACATAATAAGAGATAGCTCCATCAAGCTATATATAACCTAATAGAGAACGCACATTTGAAAACTGCGACCATACGCTTTCTCCAACACTTGAACACTTCATCCGTCCTAATGATTATAATCTCAACTACAGTCTAAATCTATTAAGGCGTTCAACTTGAATCTCTTGGGAAAAAAGTTTTGTTTGGCTGACTCGGAAACAAAATCATCAGCATTGTCCGTTGGCGGAATAGAAAGTCCGATTCATGGAACCCGGAATCATAAACTCAGCATGTTTTAGTTGATGGAGTAGAAAGCCCCCCTGTTCCATGGTATCAAGAATCCCGATCTGCGCTATACATGAAAGTATGGAATCCAATTTCCAGCAAAAAAAAATATGGTAGAAACAGTTCCGCGTTTTTGTTAAGGACTTGCCCCCTCTCCACTTCTTTCTGTGAATTTACACGAAATGCAGAACTTCGCAATAAAAGGAATTCATGAAAAACGAAACCGATTTTCAATTCCACGATCCGTGCAAAGATGTTACTGAGCCGTGACATATTTTGCAGCCTCTTCTTTTTTCTCCCTCGAAACGCACCACGGATTCAACGGGAAAGAGATCAGTTTCAACCAAAAGAAAGCACTAGTCTTTTCAAATCCCGAAGTAATGAGTAAAACGTCGAATCCGTGATCCATTTTCGTAGGAAAAGCGACGGAATCGGATTGAGGAAAGACTGTCCTAGTTTGGGAAGGGAAGAGAGAGGGTTGGGAAGAAGGCTGCGTACGAGATCGACGAGTGCTGCGGCCTTCTCGTAAGGCGTGCCGTGGGCGATGGCATCGGACCTTCGCGGCGGAAATGCTCTCCCGACGTAGCTGCTTCTGCAGATGCTTCTGCTGCTGCTTGGTTTGCCCATCAGCGGGTCTTCCATTTCCCTCCCTCCTCTTCTCAGTATGCGCTCGACCGACTCAACTTTAAGCCGCTTGTTCTCTTCCCCGCTGGTCTTCTCCCATATAAGGGTGGATACTGGATAGCGAGGGCAAATCTGGCGACAAGAACGGGCCCAGTTTTTGTACTGTTTGGTGCTAAAATGACACTGGTTTTTGCATCATTCACTTGGTTACGTCCTTACCTTCCTGGTCTGTCTGGGTTAGGGACGGCAGTGGACCGGGGGAAAACGGGGCCTGCCCTGCTTCGCCCAGTTTGGACCGGGAATGGAGGGAAATCAAAACCAGTGGGGAGATGAAGGTGGGAATGGACTTAGGCTTTCCTCTGCTTTGCCCCGCCCCGTTTCCTATTCCCAACTAAATTGCCTTTAGGAATGGCAGTGGACCAAGAAGAAACTGGCCCCGCCCCACCTCGCCCTCATTTGGATCTGCAATTGAGGACATGAAACGGGAATGGAGGCGAGAATGAAGGTTAAAATCAAAACCCATGTGAGGACGAAGACAGAGATGGAGGGTGGAATTTTGAGATGGGGCACGGGTGGAGACCTTGTCCCCCACCCCCGCCACACTATCATCCCTAGTCTGGGTTTGCTCCGTGTGGGATTGTTTAAGCTTTTTGTTTTTTCATTTTTGGTATTTATTGGTGGAGAAACCTGCTTCAAATTTGGTGTGTGTACGGGTCGGAGGTGGGTCCAAACCCAAATCAGACTAAGTGGTACAGGTATCAAATCCAGATTCAGGTCCATAAGAAAAATTATTACTCATCAAAATATGGAGTATATATATTGACTTTTTTTTTTTATAAGCAAGTTAGTGTTAGGCAGACCCACCAGTTACACAACATACCATTGGGTTTTGAGCTTGGAACGTCCAACACATGGTCACGTGCACTAACAGCGCCTACAAAACAAGCGGTGTTGATGACTTTGTTATTCTAAACAACGAGTTCAGACCCATTTCAATGATTTCCTTTTTTTCTTGTTTAGAGCATCTAGTAGAATTGGATTTTGGTCTTGATATGGAAATTTCTCTTTTTCTTTTTTCTTTTTTCTTTTTTCTTTTTATTTTTTTAATCTTCTGAAAACATCCGTCATGTTCATGCCACATACTTCCCTGCATACTTGTTCAAACAAGCGTCAATGTTTATATTTAAGTTGGTTACTAGCATAGTCACAACTCTTGTTCTCAGGAAAGTCTAATCATATTTTCAAATGTTTGTTTTAAAAAATCTCAAAAAAACATTGAATATATAAAAATATGAAAACTATAATTGTAAATCAAAGCCATGATACTTTCAAATTGGATATTTTCAAAATATCCAAATCTTCAAAAAATATGTTTCTGAGTTCTTGCTCCCTTCACAAAATTGAGTTGTGCGATGGATGCATAGAAGCACAAGGGCGTTTCGAATCATGAATTTGGAACCAAGCGTCGTGTGGCAGTATCGTAATTGTAATATCTCTTGAGGCCAAGAAGCATAGCCTTATCCGGACTAGATGTGGATGGGAACATGACAAAGCTAGTCAAGTTGACGAGGACAAAGAAGTATGTTACTATGGAATTTTGATGTCGGCAGCCAGTAAAAAATAAAAAGCAAAGTCAATGTTGAAACAGTCATCTTTAAAATAGACATAATTTCATTTAAAGGCCAATCTTTAACCGTTAATTTATAAAATGTCTCACATTTATGAATTTTCTGCTGTTTTACTGAAAAATGCCAAAAAAAAAGGCCTACCATTTTTATTTTCGATTATTAGCTGAAGTTATATCATAAATCAACTTATGCTAATAATCAAACGACGTACCCGTTTCTTTCTTGGGAGAATGAATAGGATTTTTGAATTTCAATAGACATCACACAAGACCGAAAAGAAAATTCGAGATGATGTGATGCAATGTTGTCGGTATCGGTATCTGCCCTGTATCGTTTGGTCAACGATTCAGGTGAATCGGCGGATACTCAAGTGAATCATTCTGAATCGGCTAAAAAATAATTTAAAAATATTATGTGCCAATGAGAATGTGACATGTGTTAAATTTGTTAAAATAAAGCTAAAATAATATTAAAATTTAATTGTAAGTATTTTTTACATTTATTAAAAAATAACCCATTCAGGGATGATGCGTATCGGTATCGATACGATTCCGATACTGACAACATTGATGTGATGGATGATTGGCACTTTTCAGGAAACGTAGGGTAGGTGTCGAAAATTTCTGAATACTGAAAGTCATTTTTTTAGCTTAATGACAAAACAGTCAGCTCCAAACGGGAAAAAATGTTATGGGACTCGTGTCGTGTCGTGTCGTGTCGTGTATAAGGGACACTGCTCTTGTGGATGGTAGTGGACTTGGGGACATCGGCCCCGCCCCATCTTGCCTCGTTTGGACCTGGGATGAAGGGCATGAAACGGGGATGAAGGTTAAAATCTATCCCCGTGCGAGGATGAAGGCGGGAATGAACTTATGCTTTCCCCCATCCCTGTCTAAATCCTCGCCCTGCCCCATTCCACCCCATCCTCAATCCTCCTTCAAGGGATGATTATAGACAAATGGAAAACGGGCCCCATCTCGCCTCGCCCCGTTTGAACCGGAGACGGAAGACATAAAACAGGAATGGAGGCGGTGGGTAGAGGTTAAAATCCATCCCTGTGCAAAGAAGGAGGCAGGCATGGAGGTTCGGATTTTGAAACGGGTAGGGGGTGGAGACCTTGTACCAAACCCCTGCCCCCTGTCCACAGACATCCCTAACTGTTCTTCAGCTTTGACATGGAACGCTGACGAGAGTGGGGAAGAGAACGCGGACTGCACGGTTAGACGTGAATGATGCGTGCTTGAACGTGTACAATCAATATAGGGATTTGGATTGCTTCGTACGCTTTAATAATTCCTATAACGTGGTGACCGATCTCACTTTCTTAAGTTAAAGTGCCAAATTTGCGTTCCGTACTAATTTGTTTGTAAAGCATATGCTGACAGCGAGCGCACCGAAATAGGTTAAAAAAATGATATAAAATTGTAAAACCGTACAGATTTTTCAAGCGAGAGACTTTCACTAAGATTTTTTTTTTTAAAAATGCATTTTATTGATAAAAAATATTCCTCTACTAAGAGGGTCGATGAATGTTTACTATCAAAAAAAAATTTAATTTTACCCTCTCCACCACCCATCTCACGGCTACCACCCACAATCACCAGATTCACCACCACCTTTCTCAGCGTTTCTCTCATTCTTTTCACATTTTCTCAATCTAATTTCTTATGCCATACAAACATGCAAAAAACTTTCTTGCCAGAAACTTTTCATAAGCAAAATTTCCTTTTTCTACTAGAGCTTTTATCTCTTCCAAACGTGCCCAATTGAGTTATATTGCTGGTGGAATTAGCGTGCAATGCATGTGAGCTTGCCTTAAAGTAACCCGAGATAAGGATGCAAGGGTATCATGTACATTAATGTTTTGTTGGGAACTAAAACAAGGTGAATTATTATTATTGTTTTAGAAAATTTTAAAAAACACACCTAATGTTTGAGCAATAATAAAACACACGCCTAACTTTTAGAGATTGTTAAAAACGCACCTAACTTTTTAAACCGTTAATTAAAAGGATATTTCCGTCGATTCAACTTGGGTTATTACTAACACAGGTTTAGTTAACAAGCCAAATGTACGAATCTACCATCAAACCTTCACTTTTTTGGGGTGTTATTGCCTGTTATTACGAAGGGTGATCTGTCGTCACCCATCTTTTGCCCACCTGCACTTATTTTTTTAGAGTAAAAGGGTGATTTTAGTACAAACTTAACGGTAACTGTAATGGAAGTGTGCTCTGGGATTCTTAATTAAGTTTATGTGCCTTTCTAAAATTTAATACTTCTCCAGGTAGCATAGGTTCACCGGCCATCCTTTGGTCTGAAAATATTACTTGCATAATGCAATGTGCTAAAAGAGTGATTTACAAGGCGCCTCCTCCCCTTCTCTCTCGTGGTGTAAAAACACATAAATTCTCCTTTGTTCTGGCTTTAGAAATGATCAGTTTATGCAGCCTAAATATTCTTTTCTTTTAAATCTTTTATGCTAACTATTTAGTTTTTTTGACATTTTGTAAAATTGCAAATTGATTGTTGAAAATTGTACTTGACTTAGCCTGTCAAATATCTGAGATTAAACCACTGAGTTCGGAGGCACGCATACACGCGTTGTCTTTCAAGTTGTCACACTTAGGACCAAGTCATCGGTGCAATGGGTATTTGTGCAACTATGCTCATAGGATACAATCGATATTTTGTCTTCTCACAAATTATTGGACCACACCCTGCACTGGGTGAGTCCAACAACCTCCTCACAAACCACCTTTAACAACCTCTTGACTAGGGTTGAATTAGGTATGGATCTGGATTTTAATAGTAACTTGTTCAAGATCCAAACTATAACTAGATATGAGTCTGATCAACAACTACATCTGGATCCTGGATAAGAATTCAAATTATAACGAATCTAGATCTTAAATAAAGATCCAAATGATAACATATATGGATCTTAAGATTGGATCTAAAACTAGATCTTGACCACAACTATATCTTGATCCAAATCGGGGATGAATCTGGGCTAAACCATATATGGATCTCTACCTGAATTTAGGTCGAGAGAGAGGAGAGTTGAGCATAAAATAGAAAGACAGTGAAGGATAAAAAATGAGGAGGGAGAGCTGGGTTTATTTAGGCTCCCAACCCCCAAGCCCCATTAAAGGGTCATAAGTCAAAACGTCTAGCCATTAAGGGACATGGCTGGCCAAACTGCTAGTCATGAATGCCCAAAATAGATAGCCTAAGGAGGGTGCAAACACTGAACAGAAATGACCCTGAAAGGTCCAAAATCAACCTTGATTGAGTCAAAAGTCAATGATTAATAGGTCTATGGATAAAAACAGCAAATCTTTGAATGTTAAGGTCTTGATGGCCATGCAACCCAGTTTGGTAGGATTATGGCTTGGTCAATGGACATATATAAACTTGGGATCAAAACCGTCCTACTGCCAAAACGGTCAAAGCCTAGCCAAACCAGACCTTACCAAACCAAATCGAGCTGGGTACGGGTCCGAGTCTGAGTCCAAAACCCAAACCCAAACCCAAATATAAATATAAATATAAATATTGTTTGTGATCCAAGATTCAAGGTTAATTCAAGCACAAAATATAATGCCTTTGAGGCTCATGCCCCTCTAAGGCACCACCCTCCTATATAAGGACAAAGAAAGTTCCTACAATTTTCAATATGGGACTATATTTTTTTAGGGAACCCTATATCCACATAAATAGTAAAAATTGAAAAAATATGATGTAAGCTTAGGTTGTTTTAAGCCAAAATCCAACAATCTCATATGTGGATCATAACTATGAGAAGAGGACTCAAGAGGTTGTTCGCGAAGATTCAGTGCATAAGTGAATGCATCTTTTAGGTTTGAACCCCCATATTAGTGTTGCTTAGTCTTAGTCAGTATGAGACCTCAATAGTGTTATCTTTTAATTGAAAATCCTAATTTTCCTTCCAAACATCATAACACATACTTTTACTTCAGGTGGTCATAGTGTATATACCAATATATAGAATGTGTATATTAATGGTATTGTGATGTATTTGAGTTTCATGAGTTCTCTAGAGACAATGTCTAAGTCCCATAAAAGGTAACACACACCTCCACACTCACGTAGGTAAGTTCATTAAGGATGTAATTTTGTTTGAAACACCATAGCCATAAGAGCTACGAATCTTATTAAGAGTTTAATTCGAACTCAGCTTTTTTACATAAGTTTTGAGCACTTGACATCAAGAATGAGAAAATACTTAAGTGTTAAATCTAATCACTCGTAAACTTGTTCTTTCCATTAAATTACTCAACATGGTTTAACCCTTATCATGTGGTTGGATTTTCATCAATGATGATTGCTTTTATAGACTTTAACCTCATTCTCCTCGATATCTTAAATATGATATCTCGAGAAAGTCTCTTTGTCAATAGATCTGCTAAGTTTTGATATATTCAATTGAGATTACTCCTTTTTTGAGTAAATTATTAACATAATTATGCTTTAGACTGATATGTTTAAAATTTTCACCATAAATATTACTTAGCGCTTTGTATATAGCTACTTGACTATCGCAACACATAGCTATCGGAGGTACTGACTTGTCTCCTAATAGTATTTCCATTAAGTGATTCTTTAGTCACTCAACTTATATACTAGCTAATGCTAGTGCTATCAACTTTGCTTCCATTGTAGAATGGGTTATCACAATTTGCTTCTTAGATCTCCAAGCAATTGCTTTAGATCTAATAGTGAATATCCAACTACTTGTGGATAATGACTCATTAGAATCAAAATTCAAATTTGCATCACTGTAGCCTTCAAGTACAACGAGTTTGCTTTCATATAATATTCCATATTCTAGAGTTTCTCTCAAGTACTTCAGGACTTGATATATTGCATCCCAATGCTCTTGTCCTAGATTACTCATATATAGGCTTAACTTGCTCATGCTGAAAGCTATGTCTGGTCTAATTCCTTTCATAGCATAAATAAGACTGTCAATAGTACTTGCATACTCTAATTATGATAATAACTTAACACTAGGTTCAATCGGAGTAGCAATGTACTTACAATCGTAATGATTATATTTTCTCAATATAGTGAGATTGAGTTAATGCATAACCAATTTCATATATAATCAATTTAATACCAAGTATAACATCAACTGATCTTATATTTTTCATGTCAAATTTAGATGAAAGAAAACTTTTGGTATTATTCATACATTCTACATTATTACTCATGATTAATATATAATCCACATTGAGATAAATAATTATAACATGACCATTTTCTATTTTTTTATATGCATTTATCAAATTCATGAATTATAAAGCCTTATGAAATGATTACTTCATCAAATTTCTTATGCCACTGCTTAGGTGATTCTTTTAAACCATACAATGACCTTAACAGTTTACAAACTTTCTTTTCTTGACCTGGTGTGATATAACCTTCAGGTTGATTCATATAAATTTTTTCTTCTAAGACACTATTCAAAAAAATAGTTTTGCCATTCATTTGATGAATTTCAAAATTATAAATTGATGCCAAAGCAACAACAGTTATAATAGATGCAAACCTATTTACATGAGCATAGGTGTCAAAATAATCAAGTCTGAGTTTTTGTTTAAAACATTTAGCTACTAGTCTAGCTTTAAATTTTTCAATGGAGCCATCAGTTCAAAGTTTTCTTTTAAAAATCTATTTGTATTTCAAAGGTCTAAAATCATGAGATAAATCAACCAAAATCCAGGTTTTATTTTTTATAATATAATATAATTCACTCTTTATAACTTCTTTTTAAGAAGAGACATAATGAGAGGTCATAGTTTTCAAAAAAGAAACAAGATGTCTATTTATCATATATAGATAAAATTCATGACCAAAATCTTTTGGCTTTCTTGATCATTTACTTTTTTGAATTTCAAGAATTTTAAGCTTATAAAATTTTTTTGTTGGAATATTTTCAATAATTTTTGAAACTTCAAGTGATTTTAAAGTTAAATATTCTCTAAATTTGGCTTGGATCGATTATAAAATCACTTCAGTTTCAATATCCATAAATCTATATGTCTTTCTATTTTGAGAATATCTAATGAAGACACATGTTTTGATTTTTAGACCTAGTTTGGTTAATTTTGGTTCAGTAAGCTTTATAAAAGCAATACAACCCTAAACTTTTAAATAATTTAAATTTATTTTTCTCCATTTTCAAAGTTTATAAAGTATAATGGTTCACTTAGAATATGAAACTTTATTTAAGATATGACATGAACTAAGCAATGCATCACCCTACATGTTATAATGTTTACTAGAACTGATAAAAATTAAATTAACCATGTCAATTTGAGCCCTATGTTTATATTTAGCTACATCATTATGATGAGGAATATATGGATTAATATTTTGTCTATGTATACCATAAATTTTATAAAATTTAATGAACTCATTTGAAAGATATTCACCACCTCTATTAGATCTAAAAGACTTTATTTATAATTATGAAAGTTTTTAACCTCTGCTTTGAAAATCTTAAAGTTTTCAAATGATTCATCTTTTGTTTTCATGAGATAGACATAATCATATTTTGTAAAATTATCAATAAAGGTTATAAAATAATTGTTACTCCAATGAATTGGAGTATTTTTCAAATCACATACATCAGTGTGTAATAAATCTAATAATTTAGAAGTTCTTTCAATACTTTGAAATGACTTTTTTGCAAACTTTGCTTTAATACAAACATCACATTTTTTAAGATGTTTAGTTTTGCATTTAAGAATCAGTCTTAAGTTACCCTTGCTTCTCAAATATTTATAATTTATATGTCATAATCTAGTATACTATAAATTATATGAGTCAACCATATAAATAGAAGAAGAATCAATTTTATTACTCAAATTGAGTTTGAACAACTCATTGGTGGTATAGCCTTTGCCTATAAACTTATGGTTTTTTGATAGTATAATACTGTCGAATTTCATTACAACTTTGAAACTATGACTTGTAAGCAGATAGGCAGATACAAGATCTTTTATGACAGTAGCTACATGATAAACATTTTGGAGGGTTAAATATTTTATGGATGTAAAGTGAAGTTTCACGCTCCCTTTTCCATAGACTATAACTTCATGTTTATCTCCCACATATATAATATGATCTTTTACAATGGTTTTATATGTTTTGAACACACTTTTATCATTATATGAATGAATCATTGATCCAAAATTCACATACCACTCTTTATCGAAATTAATCATAAATATCTCACTAGCTACATTCAATAAGTCGTCATAGACTTTACTGGCTTTATTGCCTTGGAATTTCTTCCTATGTCGTCAATCTCTTGCATAATGACTTAGTTTTTTACAAGTATAATATAGAACAATTTGTCTCTTTTTAGCATCAAATTTAGATTTCTTATTCTTGTTCTTAAGTCCAAATTTGAACCTTGGTTTATGTTCAACCATGTTTACCTTAGGTAAAACTTCTTTCATATTATCTTTCTTATCTCGAGATCAACTTTCCTTATCGATTTTAAGATGTTGAAGAAGTTGTTTTAAGGTAAATTTCTCATTCTTATGTTTTAATTTATTTTGATAATCTTTTCAAAACAAGGGCTATCTCTGAATGATTACAACCACTTAGAATGATTCATCAAGGTTCATACCCTCATACTTGATCTAATTAGCCAAGATCTGCATCTTATGGACTTGAGGTAGAAGTGACTTATCATCGAAAAATTTGAAATCCATATACTTATGAACAAAAAACATACGATTTTATGCATCCATTATTTTGTACTTAGTTTCAAGGGCTTCCCACAACTTCTTTGCAGTGTTGACTTTTGAGTAGAGATCAAATAGGGTATCAGAGAGTGCATTCAATATGTGTTCATGACACACGAAGTCATCCCGTTTTCATTTTAGTCTCTTACGATTTTAAGCAATGGATTCATCCTCTTGTTCTTATGGATAGTCCTCTGTGAGCACGTAGGACACTTTTGCAATCGTAAGGAAGATAAGTTCATTGTTTGAAATTGGTGCTATTGAACTGGGATAACTTGGGCAACTCCAGGTTTCCAATATTCACAGTCGTCATTTGCAGATCTATCACTTGAAAATTGTTGAAATTATACCTTACTTAGTGGGTGAGACAACTGAGATTGAACCAGTGAACTCAGAGGCATGCGTAAATGCACTGTCTTTCAAGCGATAGTAGCCCTACTTAGGACCAAATCCTCGATGCAATGGGTATTTGTCTAACTACGCTCACAGGATACAACCGAGCTTTTGCCCTCTTGCGAATGATTGGACCATGCCCTGCACTAGGTGAGTCCAACAATCCTGACACAAACCACCTTAAACAACCTCTTGACTATAATTGATTTGGGTATGGATCTGGATTCTAACATTATATAGGTCAGGATCCAAACTACAATTGGATATGGGTCTGATCAGCAATCAAATCTAGATTTTGGATAAGAATCTAAATTTTAACAGATATAGATCCTAGATAGAGATCCAAACTATAACTGAATCTGGATCCTGAATGGGGGTCTAAACTATAATGGATTTGGATATGAGATAAGATCTATATCCAAACCATAACTAGATCTAGATCTAGATCTAGACCATAACTCAATCTGGACCCAAATCGGGGATGGATTTGTGCTAAACCAGATCTGGATCTCTACTTGAATTTGGGTCTAACTCAGGGGAGAGAGAAAGCTTCTCAACTATATATATATATATATATATATATATATATAGAGAGAGAGAGAGAGAGAGAGAGAGAGAGAGAGTTGAGCTTGAGATAAAGAGGAGAGAGCAGTGAGGGATTAGAAACGAGGAGGAGAAGTTGGGTTTATATAGGCTCCCAGCCCCCATTAAAGGGTTATAAGCCAAAACGTCTAGCCATTATGGGCCATGGCTTGCCATGAATGCCCAAAACGGCTAGCCTACGCATGGCACAAAATTTAGTCAAAAATAGCACTTAAAGGTCCAAGGTGGACCTTGACTAAGTCAAAAGTCAATGGTCAATGGGTCCAGGGATAAGTGTGGCAGATCTTAGAACGTTTGGGTCTTAATGGCCATGCAAGTCAGTTTAGTAGGATAAATGCATAGTATTATATCTTGGTCAACAGACAGATATGGACTTGGGATCAAACCTATCAAACTACCAAAAATGTCAAAGCCTAGCCAAACCGAACCAAGCGGGTCCCAAACCCAAATATAAATATTGTTTGTAATCCAAAGATCAAAGGTTTGATCAAGCCAAAAATCTAATGTCCTTGAGGGTCATGCCCAATAAAGTACCACCCTCCTATATAAGGACAAAGAAAGTTTCTTCAACTTTCAATATGGGACTCAACTTTTTTAAGAAACTCTACACCCACATACATAGTAAAAATTTGAAAATAGAATGTAAACTTAAGTAATTTTGAGCCAAAATCCAACACTGATCGCCTTTATGGTTCTATTTTTGATGCTAGGAATCACAGTTGGCAATGCGAGAACACCATGTAGCATTTGCACATTCTATTAGCACAGTATCTCATGCAATAAAGAAAGTGCTTTCTTCCGGTTCTTCATTTGTAATCGAAAAGCTTTTTGATGTTGATGGTACTTTTGATTATAACAATGTTGTGCAGCATGTTGTGAGCATTTGCAACAGAAGAGGAGGTATAGATGTCGGTCAAGGACATAGTAGATGGTTAGCTACAGTTCCACAGGCATGCACCTGATACAATTGTACCCATAACTTCAATTTTCGATGGGGTCCCTGGAAGTGCATTTCTAAGCCGAGCAGTGAATCTCTACAATTAAATGTAAGTAATTAATGTTAAATTGATTCTTTTAGTTGCAGTTCTTTTTTCAGGAATAAAAGGGGTTTGCCAAAGGGATAACCTCTCTTATCTCACAATATATTGAATTAGAAATTACACTCATGATCCTTTTGTGTGCAAATCCATGCAAGACTGTTAGGTTCAGAACAAGGATATGCAACTTGAGATATGTGCTGACCATAGTGACAAACTTGTTTATCGGCAATTTTTCATTTTTCAAAAACTTGTGAGAAATAAAAAAAAAATCATAAATCTCACATTTTTTGGCAAAATCTTGGCAATAAAAAAATTAATTAAAAAATATTTTTATAAGAAAATATTAATACAAATGATGTGATAAAAAAAATACATGATTTTTTTTGTGATAAATAGCCGTTTAAAACATAAATATTGTGTTTAAATTGCGGCATTTATGTTTTTTCATAAATCTCGCGATATTTTGAAAATCTCGCGAGAAATTGCCGTTTTAAACTTTCATGCAATTTCTCGTGATATTATCGCGAGATTTTCATAAATCGCGCGATATTTGTCACTATGGTGCTGACTAAGAACTTATCCAACTACCTGCATGTTATTCAAAGCCATCATTTTTTCATTAGTCAAAATTCTTTTCTTCTATCATACATTGAAAGGCAGTCTTTTTTTTTGTAGTTTGGGATAGAGTTGTTGTATTATGAATATATCTAATTTCCAATTTCATGAAGACATGAGCTTTGTTTACTCCGTGCAATAACTTTGTTTTTCTCTTTCATGGACAGCCACACTTTTTGATGGAACAGTAACTTATTTTATTGTTCTAAATGTTTCCAAGATAGGCAAACCAGCATAAAATTGAATGTAGCAGCAAAATGCGCCGAGAGAAGCTGTGAAGTTCTGACCTCAATTTTGATTCGTGTAATTTGAGACACGCGAGCAATAGAGGAACTCCAGGACTTTTTGGAATACCAACTTCCCAGGCAATGGGCTTCTGCATATGCTGACAGTAAACTGCTCTGCTCTTCGAAGTTTCAATTCACATTTATGGATCCAAAGCTCTTTGTCAATACTACACCAGTAAGCCCCTTTTGTTGTCTGCACATGCAGTCACGTCTTTCAGGAGCTATTTATTCATAGTCAATGAGCTGTGAATTGCAGTTGGGAAGAAAAATGAAAACCATTCTCTAACTTGGTATCTGAATAGACATTATTTGACAAGTTCCTATACAGCGAAGAACAAACAAGAGCAGTAATGAATAACCTAGATGATCCCTATACATACATAGATGTGTATAGATATGTGTGTGTGCTCGCATATGTGTGATTCTATTATTGCTCTGAATCACTGACACCATACACCATGCGGTGGTAGTCTTCTTTGCATGAATCTAGCCAACATATGTACGTTCCAGCTTTACAGATGAGTTTTGAGTTTTACAGTTATTTTACTCTCTTGGTAGTTTTAATAATTACTAATATGTAAGATTCAATTTTCAAGATGGTGGAAAATTAATGTATTATAAGTTATGAAGATGAGCATGCTAAGAATGGCCGAAAACTTTATATTGGAGTCAAAAGACACACGAGAATACTAAATAAAAGACACCAAATGTTGTGAAAGCTAGAATTCACTTTTTGGATAATAGATCTATGTAAATCAAGACTGTACATGGTAGCCGATGTCAATCAAATCCAAATATGGGTTATCACCTAATTCATAAAGGAGTTCTGGATGGGTGGATGTGTTGGTGTTGGAGAAATTTAAAGTGAGAATTGACATCAAATTGGGAAATGGTGTTTAATGCTCTATTCTGTTCTGTATGTAGCTAGATTCAGCCCTGTAAGCTTAGGCTTACCTTTTAGTTTCACTTCAGAAACAAAAATGTGTTGGTGGCTGACTGCTTTTTTCACGGGTTTTGGGTTATTGTATTCTTTCTGCGTGCCATTGAGTAAATTGTTAGTGTGGGAAGCAAGTGCTGGATGGGGTATGAAACTTGGATATAAAGGACAATTAGATGGAGTTGCAAGTCAATTAGGTGATTTTTCTGTTTGCTTATTCTCCCACTCCTTCCTGATATCTCAGTGCATGCTCAGCAGATGTATTATTCAATTAACTTGTGCCCTTTTCGTTTTTTCTAGAAATGCAAATTTCTTACAAGTCCCTTACTATTGGCTTGGGGAGAATGGGATGTCAGCCGCACAGGACATTCAATTTTTCCGGATATTCTTGCACCATGGGTGAGAGATAAAGTGAAAAAATGGCTTCTTGTTTGGTTTGGCAACATTGGTGCCCTTGGCCTGGTGGGAGATTTGTCATGCAAAAATTTGCCAAAATTTTTAAACATTCATCTAGCAGTCCATTTCTTTCGTTTCCTCACATATATTTTTGCTTCTCCCTGGGTCATTTTTTTTTATAATTTTAATTGAAGTTCCACTTTTCTCTCTCTCAAAAAAAAGGATTGAGTTTACCTATACTAGTATACTGCTACTTTCTCATCGTCACCAAGGATAGCGTAATTAGTCAAAGGGACAAGCCCAAATACTCGTCTTGCTGCCATCCATACTGACATATGATGTTTTAGTGGAAATACAGGCCAAGAGCAACCCTCAAAGTTGGCCTCTAGTAAACACGTCCGGTATTAGTTTTTTTCAGGACACTGGAAAAGTTCATGAGTAAGAACGGCCCTCCAAGCCCGAGCAAACCCAGCGCCAAATCCAATAATGTTTCCATGTTGGCAGCGGAGGCAGCTACAGGCAAATAAGATTTTGCCTCAAACGGAAGTTTTTTTTTTTCTTTAAGAACCTTGATGTGATTAAGGGGGCCAGTCAAACGTATAATCCGTAGTCAGCCTTCGATAAATCTTCCAAACCCTACAATTCCATGAACTGGTTTTCATTTCAATAAAAAATCTTATTTCTCAACCTATAAGTGGTCTACACAGGTTTTCTTTTCACCCAAGCTTCCTAGCAATCGGCCATGAATAAAAATGGCCTTCCTTCTGCAGCCGCTGGTGCCACAACAAACACATGCATGCAAAGTTTCACGTTATGTTGCTAATGTCTTGTTCATGTAGTCTGTGCATTCATATCTACAATTGTGATGCTAAGGTGTCTCATTTCAATAATATCATAAGCATCTTGAAATCCAATAAATGTTATTTGGAATATTCTTGCATGTAAAAGCATCCATTTTACATGAAAATGGGCATTAGAAGCGCCAACAGTGAATTCCTGATATGGGCTTTGGCATGCAATTACAAGAAACAGCCAAGTTTGATCTCATTTTTGGCTTAAACCTATTAACGATATCAAAATAGAACAATCAACAGTTATGTACGGTGTGTATGTTTGGTTGCATGCTTTACATTTCTCTGATCAAAGTTAACTTATAGGTTGACTTGGAAAGAAACCTGTGGACTCCGTCTCCAGCTGGAAGGAAAGAAGCAAAACAAGCTTGCCATCCATCTGAAGGATCTCTTCTCACTTCCTCCAAACTTCATGATTTCGAATGGCCCTGCCTATGAAACTGACATGTGCGAGGACCGAAAGCACATCAAACCTGTAAGATGGAGATTCTATTCACACGTGTGTACTGCATGTGTAGAGTCCCATGAGACTTCAACCAGTCATTCAGCTTCTATAGTCACACGGGTGAGCTTGCAGGTGGAGGAAGTTAGAAAGATGAAGGTTCTCTTCTTAAGCTTGGATTTTCAACAGTGGTGAATGCTAAAGTTCCGCGACCAGAATGGGATGCAGAACTATGTCCAACTCATAAATCAGGTAAACTTTCCACATTGTTAAGAATGAGACTTGGAATCAGGCAGGTTCCGGCGGCAGCAGTAGAGAGGTAGCGAGAGGACCAGAAGACTCCCCAGGGTACTGGGTAGTGACTTGTGCAAAGTTGTTTGTGCAAGGTGGCAAGATAGGGAGGGTGGTGTGTGTTCTTCCCGAAACACAAATTCGCGTGTTCCGGTGTGTACGGAGGAATACCTTGGGACCTGCAATAATTCATATGCCAATGTTGCCCATGGTAACTTTATACTAAAATAACATATAAAAAAGGTAGATATGCTTTTGACGGAAATGTCCTCAGATAAGATAGATATGTGTTGGATGAAAATATCTTCCGGCTCCCCGTAAATAGATTTGCATGTTTCGCCTTTGTTTTTAGCTTGTGTTACAACACATAGCCGCCTTCTCGTTCATGCCTGATGAGTTGTGGAGCCTGATTCAAAGTTTTTGCCCTTGCAGGAAGGGGAGTCTAGGGGGCTCCTTCCGGCGTGGGTCCCACTGTGCGGTCAGCGGGCGGGGGTCCAGGGGGGCCGCCCCTGGCGGAAGGTCATAGAAGGCAGCGCCCCCTAGAAGAATTCTTTTTTGGGCTTATGTTTGAGACTTGGTTTCTTATTGATCAGACCCAACTTGTTTAGGTTTAGGGTTGTCGCTCTTGCCTTGTATAAATTTTTTCTTTTCTTTCTCTCTTGTAATTGTTGAAAAGAGCAATAAGATTTCTCTCTGAACGGTCATGGTTTTTTTTATTCTCTCAGTTGAAAAAAACGATTTACAGAAGAAATCAAATCAGAGAGTAGTGATTTACAGTAAAAATTAGATATAAGAATAACGATTTACAATAAAAATCAGATAAGAGAGTAGCGATTTACAGTAGAAATCAGATCAGAGAATAACAATTTATAGTAGAAATCAGATAAGAGAGTAGCGATTTACAATAGAAATCAAATCAGAGAAAAATGATTTACAATAAAAAATTGATTTGTACTATAAATCGTTATTCCCTAATTTGATTTTTACTATAAATCGCTACTCTCTGATCTGATTTCTACTATAAATCATTACTCTCTTATCTGATTTTTATTGTAAATCGTTACTCTCTAATTTGATTTTTATTATAAATCGCTACTCACTTATCTGATTTCTATTGTAAATCGCTACTCTCTTATATGATTCTTACTATAAATCGCTACTCTCTTATCTGATTTCTACTATAAATCGCTACTCTCTTATCTAATTTCTACTGTAAATTGCTACTCTCTGAATTGATTTATACTGTAAATCGCTACTCTTTGAACTGATTTTTACTATAAATCGCTACTCTTTTAATTGATTTATACTGTAAATCGTTACTCTCTTATCTGATTTCTATTGTAAATCAGTATTCTCTTATCTGATTTCTATTGTAAATCGTTACTCTCTGATTTAATGTTTACTTTAAATCACTACTCTCTTATCTGATTTTTACTGTAAATCACTACTCTCTGATTTAATTTCTATTGTAAATTGTTACTCTCTTATCTGATTTCTATTATAAATAGCTACTCTACTCAATTTGATGTTGCCATCATTATTTGTGTTGTAAATCACTATTCTCTATCTACTCAGTTTGACGTTTGCACCCTCGTATCATGATGAACAATAGACAAAATATTGATTTTTTTGGTAGTTCAACTATTTCTCACGAATAGACGATAACAAAGGGTGCTCTAACGACAACAGGCGACAACAAAGGGTGCTCTGGCAGCATCAAATGACGACAAAGGGTGCGTCATCAAACGAAGCTCCTATTATAGCAGATGGTGCATCACCAAAGGGTGATCCAGAATGTTTAGGGCGACATATTGCGAGGAGCTCCTATTAAAGCAGAGTAGTTTACTTCTTAGGACAAAAATGATGATGATTTTAACCCTTTTTGGCGGGAGGACATTTTTGTCCTTTACTCAAAACATTGTTTTATGGTGCTAATGGCGGAAAAGGGTACTTAAGTCTTTGCAAACACACCAGACTCCAATGATAAGTGATGCTGACACACACTGGGGAAATGAGCCCCACGTGCTTACATATGTGGCGTTCATTCAGATCTGAGAACACGCACCTGCGTGTTCCACGGGGGAACATATAACCTACTTGGAGCAAGATATCACTACAGGTGAAGTACTCCCTACTGACTATTTCTGATTATAATAGTTAGAAAGTTTTCTCTCTTTTGTAATGGATAGAAAATTTGCACCTATTTTTTTCACTCACATTTTCCTACCATTTTCTCACTTCCAAACACTAGTTCTCATGCATAGAAACCAGTGTGAGAATTCTCAATGGAATATACATTTTGTTAAGAGAGATTTATTGTACTCTGTTCATAAATATTTTGATAGTTAATTCATTCTAACCTATTTTACCACTTAGTAGGTGGTAAGCCAATTTTTTGCTATTATATAAAATCCAAATATTTTAGAGTTTGTTCAATCTAAAGTTCTACCCTGGTAGCACTTTGTTTAAACAGAAAATGACTGTATTATATGGGTAATTTGACGTGTTTGCCTAAAAACCCTACAATTTTTTTATATTTTCTTAATGTCCAAAATCGCGAATATCTGGATTTAAAAAGTCTTTTTACCTTTTGCACTTGCAAACTTCTTCTATATACGCAATTTTTTTCCAAAATATGAGATTGTTTTTTCATAATAATCTATATTCTTATGTCTGTATCTCTCTGATCAACTGTCAAAAACTTTTGTTTTTATAGTCGTTGGAAAGTTGAGACACAGGCCTATGACTTTTATGTTTTTAGTGAAAACCGAAAACCCCTCTATGGTTTTCATTTCTGAGTTCTAAAATCGAAATAAAAACATGCTCTGCACCCTCTAGGGTTGCACATTTTTCGTTTTTTCTATACTATTTTTTAGTCACCTGCACAAAAAATCTAGAAATTTAAAAGAAAAAGAAAAAGATAGATTGAGATATTAGCTTTCCACCAAAAATTCAGAAAAAAAAAGAAATGACAAAAAATAGATCGGGACATTATCTTTCCTCAAAAAAAAAAAATAGAAAAAAAGAAAGAGACAATCAGAAGGTTAGCTTTCCACTGCCACCAAGATCACCTTAATCTGATAAGCAATTAAGAAGAAACATCATTTGAAATATTGAGTGTTCTTCCTAAACATACAAACGAATATAGGCGGACTTTAGAGAGTCTGCATAAAATATATACTGACTTCCTCAAATTCACATAAAATATATGTGGATTTCTTCAAGTCCTCATATATTTTTATGCAGATTTGAGGAAGTCTGCATATATTTTATGCAAACTTGAGGAAGTTCGCATGAAATATATACGGATTTGAGGATGTTCGCATAAAATATATGTGTACTTCCTCAAGTCCGTATAAAATATACAAGGACTCGAGGAAGTCCGCATAAAATATATCTAGACTTCTTTATTTTGTTCAAGTTTAACATGAAGTTGACATATAATTTGATGTGAACTTCGTAAAGTCCAAAAAAAAAATATATGAACCTCATTTTAAGTAGGTGTATGCGGCACCCGAGGAACAAAGTGATATATCGTGCAAACTTCATCTGTTTTGCACATGCGAAGGGTAAAAGGGACATTTCAATGCTACTGTTTTGCACATGCGAAGGGTAAAAAGGACATTTCAATGCTACCTATTTGCGATTTTAGGCATGAGAAGAATATCACAAATTATGGGATTTTTAAGAAAATACATCATTTTTACTGTATATACAGTTATTTTTGTTGTTTTTAATCAATCATCACTAAATGCATCCTGATGAATCCAAAACTATAGACCAGTCTTCCAAGACCTGTGAAACCTAACTCCTGTAACTTGAAATGGAAATAGCCCCATTGGGGTTTCTCATGTGGTTAGGGGTCAAGTGAGAGAGGCACATCTTTGTGTCTCGTATTCAAAACCCACCATGGGCATCGCTATGCATAAGTCCAGTCTGCAGGCTCCCTAGGGCTGAGGTGGGTGGCTATGTGGTTTTACGTCTTCGGGCTACTGACCGTAGCTCGGTAGGGCACCCAGCATTGCAAGTCTCCCAACCTGACCTCTATTCTATGGATCATCTATTCTTAGGTGCTATACTAAGGTCTAGTTTGCTTGCATCATGTGATTCAAAATCACATGTGGAGCACAATTGCATCTGTCATTCTTAGATGATTTTTTCAACTCCCTTGTGATTCCAAATCACATCCACAACACTTTGTTAAGTTTAGTGGAACATGATAAAGTATGCATTGCAATTGTGATTTTTTACTTAAAAAATGCTTCTCCCTCTAATCCTACGAAAGTTGATCACAGTATGGAATTTATAACCAACAATCACATTACAGTTTCAGTTGTGATTGCTCATCCCGCCCATAACCAGAGCAAAAGCGCCCATGATTTCGCCTCATGTCATTCCAAATTATATGATTCTAAATCACAGGGTGGACTTGGAATCACATAAGAAGTGAGTAAAATGACCCCATATATAGTTTCAAGGTTCGCGCCTTATTTTCTTACATTTGCTAGCACATGAGAAATGGGGCAAATGAAAATGGTTTGCTGACGATTGTTAATTTCTTGTCAAAAGCCTTTTCAGTCATACATTCCAACATCTACTAGTAGCCATATAAAATTGGGTCCTGTTTGGAATCTAGCAGTCCATGGTAGCTGGGGAAGGAAGTATGAAATCCACAAATTTTGTGGTTTTGGTACTTCCTGTTTGGGAGCACCATCATAAATCCGGCCAGTACTTTGCAAATCCATTTTTGAAGTTGTTTGGATGATGTATGGATTTCATAGTTGCGTCTCCAGCTACCCTGTTTCCAAACAGAGAGAAATATAATATGATTCGTGTGATGATAGTGTGTATTTGGTGTGGAAAAAAAAAGTGCAGCTACCTACTACCATAGACATAGACGAAGATATCATGGATACCCTCACATTGAAGAGGTTGAACTGTTGGTTCTATTGATAGATTTTGGGATTTTACAAGATTCTGGGCCTATCCCACATGTGCTGAGAGTCTTACCTGTAGTTCTGTAAATACAAAAATTATTGCAGAATCTGTGATGAAATTGCTTACATTCAACAGGTTTTTAACAAATTTGGATAACTCATTGCCAATTTAACAAAAGAATTTAACAATAGATTCTAACTGTTGATGTGTATAAACAAACAAAATATCCAAATTTACTTGAGGATCTCTTTATCTTTAGCATTGTATCAAACATTTGGTATGCATGTTCAATGAACTGGTTCAAACCTTTATAGCAGGGACATTGAACCAGAGCTTTGGAAACAGAAAAAAAAATCAAACTCTCCTTCCGTGTGACAAAGAATTGCCTTCAAATGGCTCTGCAGAAAAGGCAGAAGGAGAACATT
Source organism: Nuphar pumila (assembly GCF_984573655.1). Classification (NCBI taxonomy): domain Eukaryota; kingdom Viridiplantae; phylum Streptophyta; class Magnoliopsida; order Nymphaeales; family Nymphaeaceae; genus Nuphar; species Nuphar pumila. Next base: position 18,037,442 of record NC_143263.1, read on the forward strand.
GTTGCAGCAGCCAACCTCACAAGCTATGATTTCTGCAAGACGGTAGAGAACTAGAGAAAAAGGGGTTTGTGAAAAAAAAAAAGATAGAAAAATGGCTGGTTGGCTGGGGTATTTACGTGGAGTTAAGATGGTAGATGGGGAGTTAATGTGGAAGGTGGAGAGGGCATCGGAAAAAGTAACGCGACCATCGGGAGAGGAACTGGGGTGGGAGTCGTCGACTACCGCCCCCTGATGGTGATAGTCGATTTGTGGAATTGGCGTCGGTAAATGCCTTCCCAGTTACCCTTTTTTCTGCTTTCCCCTCCATCCCAAACACATTTGGGAGCTGAGCATTCCACAATTCTGCTCCGACGCCCTCAGCCGGCGTGCTTCCAAACAGGGCCTTGGATTTCTTCGCAAAATCCTTTCCCAAAATTAGTCCTGGCTGAAAGAAAATGTGTTGCAATAGAAATTGCATTACACTTTTTCAAATGTTTCAACGATGGGCAGGGCTGAGGGTGCTCCTACTAAACAGCGTTTTATTTTATTTTTTATTTTTAATGTGTAAAGAGAAGTGAGCATCTTTATACGGCAGAGAGGTGTTGATGCAGGAGCGAAGCAATACATATCCGAGTCCACATCTTTTATTGGATAAATTGTAGTTTAGTATAATTAGGATTTGCTATGTTAATTTATGTTTATCAAAAATAGTAAATTGAGTCTACTGGGATTCTAATTCTTTCTTAGGAAAAATATAGGATTGGTGGAGTTTGTGAAGGCATTGAAATCTGTTAATTTCCAGTTTATTTGGTTTATTTCCTGTTTTGTGTTAAATTTCTGCAATTTTCAGTCATTTTTCTGAATTTTTTCGCATTTTCTGTTTTTAGATAAGACTTAGTTTGGATAGAATTCCTCATAAATAGATACCTCCCGGTTTGCATCATGTGTCATGTTGATTGGGATTGTTCCTTCAACATATCGATCAATTGAGCCTCCCCCCCCCTAATGAGGTGTGAAAAGCCTGGATAGCCCTAACCAAATTCATGAGAATCGGTTTTAGGTTTGAATCGATTTTGAAAAAATATTTAGAGATTGGTTGATTCAGAATCGAGCCAAATCGATTGGAATAGGTCAATTTGTTTAGCATTAGTTGATACGTGTGATTAAAATTCTCTTAAAATTTTAAAAAAAATATTAAATTGAATCGGCTCTTTTTTTTCAACAGAAATTGAATCGGCTCTTTGTAAAATTGATTTTGAGCTAATTCGGTACGCCCATTCAAGCAGACCCTCACCAATCCTTACAGCAATGACGACCAGAGATGGTAACCCAAAGTTTGTCACTACCAACATCCATTGACTCGTGTCTACCATCAAAACCTATGAAGATCATTGGACCTGTCACGGGCCTATTTCCTTCAAAGGACCATCGCGCCGTGCTGACCCATTGAAGGAAATAGGCCCCTGACTAGTAGGCTTGCGGCGGTGAGGAAGGACCTTCGCGCTGCGCTTGCCCATTGAAGGAAATAGGACCGTGACAGGACCGCCTTATTATAATATAGGGAGTTACCTTACATGAGAAGGAGAAACTTTTGAATGTTCCTTCAACATCGATCAATTGAGCCGCCGCCCTAATGAGGTGTGAAAAGCCTGGATAGCCCTAACCAAATTCATGAGAATCGGTTTTAGGTTTGAATCGATTTTGAAAACTATTTAGAGAATTGGTTGAGTCAGAATCGAACCAAATCGATTGGAATAGGTCAATTTGTTTAGCATTAGTTGATATGTGTGATTAAAATTCTCTTAAAATTTTAAAAAATATTAAATTGAATCGGCTCTTTTTTTTTCAACAGAAATTGAATCGGCGCTTTGTAAAATTGATTTTGAGCTAATTCGGTAGGAATCGGCCCATTCAAGCCAACCCTCACCAATCCTTACAGCAATGGTGACCAGAGATGGTAACCCAAAGTTTGTCACTACCCAACATCCATTGACTCCGTGTCTACCATCAACACCTATGAAGATCATTGGAACGCCTTATTATAATATAGGGAGTTACCTTACATGAGAAGGAGAAACTTTTGAATGTTCAGTATCGGTATCGGTCCTGAATCATTTGGCCAACGATTCAGCTGTATCGCCCGAATACCACCGATAAGTGAATCGTTCTGTATCTCCCAAAAAATAATAATAAAACATTACGTGTCAATCAGAATGTGACACTTGTTATAACTATTAAAATAATATTAAAAAATATTGAAAAGCTATTTTTTAGTATTTTTTATATTTATTAAAAAATAGCCAATTTAGGGGTGATCTGTATCGATTTTCTGCTGATTATCGGCCGATACAGGCTGATAAGCACCGATACTGACAAACAACATGAGAGAGAGAGAGAGAGAGTTTGTCCCAGAAGAGAAGGAACACTTACGGGAAGGAGACATGCCCTAAATTTGTGACGTTACGTTATTCCTCTTCTTGCATGACGTCTGATACATTTTGTCTTGTTGGTGTTCCCTAAAGTAAACTTTTACGTTGCCTTCAGCTCAGGTATGATATTTTTAGTCTGAAAGCTATGGACACACGCGTGCGCCAACGGGTTTTGATCCGGCGTCTTCAGTTCAACCCATTAACAACCACCCCACTGGCCACTCAGGTATGTTATTTCAAAGGACAAAAAAGGGTTGATAACGATTGGTGACGCACTCATATTCTTTGTCAAACTACCACTAATTTAAGAATTCCACCGATTAGAAAACGTATATTCTTTGTCAACTACTAATTAACAATTCTTATTAGAATGTATATATAGGATTGATTGTCAGCCAAGTATCTTCTTTAAAATCATGTTACAAGTCTTTTTAAAAGAAATTAACGTTACAAGCGGCATGAATGAGTCGGACAGGACCTGGTCCGATCCATACTCGGTCATGCGTTTTGTAATCTCATCCGTGTAGGGTTTCTTATTAAGTAGAAACCAATCATCCTGGGTTGCTGCTAGTGCTTATAAGTTTAGATCCATATTTAAACCTGGATCCAGTATGACATGACCTATTCCAAACCCATGTAATTAATTAATCTCCACTGAGAGTTTGGCATGGGTCCATCCAACAAGTATCCGACCACCGAAATTGGACATTGGACCTGTGTATTTTCAAATGATGATTTTTGTCCAAGAAAAAACAATGTTGTCAGCATCACGAAATATTCTCTAAAGTCAATGTTGTTATGGCCCCTTAATAATAATGATGATTATAATATACATATAAATTAAATAGTATATTCGCTGACTGAAAAAGCTCCACTAAATTTATAAAAAAGTAGGGAAATCCACAAAACCCTGGTTTACACATCTACACAAAAATTACAAACCCTCCTAATGTCTGTGCATGCATGCATGAAAACCACTTAGACTTTAATGGCCTGTTGAAAAAAAAGAGAGAGAGAGAGAGAGAGAGATTCTTTGTCTTTTGTCTTCATGAATATATTTCACCAGTGCTTTGTGAAAATTATATATTTTTTTCAAGATCATATGAATAGAAATTACAATCACAATACTTTCTCACGTTTTTACGAAGACAAAGGAGTGCAAGTTGTGATTGCGATTACCAATTGAGAATGCTTCTTATCAGTTAGCAATTTGTAAAAGTTAGAAACAAGACTGGGCTATCACCCTCTGGGTATGCCACGACATTACAGTCTTAGATGGTTGGGAAGGAGCAGCTTCAAAATTTGAGGAAAAATATCCCTTCGTGGGCTGCAAGTTGGTTGGCAAGTGAAACCAGTCGGCTTATAAACCTAAAATCCTGATGGACCTTACTGAAAAAAGATCCATGTTTAAACAAAAGTGGCTACAAGTTCGTTCTCACTTGCATATTTTTCAAGTGAAGAGCTTTATTTTTGTTTCTCTTTTACCAGGTTCAATGTTGTGTTGGAAACATTTGCACGGTCCAGATGGATATCATGGAGGTGTCAAGAACCAAATTGGCTTGGAGCCGTGCACTATGACACTCTTTTACAAGCGACAATTGTCTTTTCAGGTAAAAATCGGGTGCAACTTTGCTTCTGGGATACAACCAAACCTACACCTCTATTACTTTTCTCGATCACCTTTTGCACTAAAGCAATTGACTACCACAACATGCTGAGTAGGCAAAAAAAAAAAAACTTTGATATGAGAGTTAAAAAAAAAAAAGTCTATGCAAGACAAATCACTATCTATGGAATAAGGGACCTTTCAGGGTATATATATATATATAGAGAGAGAGAGAGAGAGAGAACGGCTGGTCAACATGACCTTAGAGGTTCTTTGTCCACCAGATTTAGCATGCGCCAGTAATGGCTCTTAAAGCCTTACATGCGTCCACTGACATCTAGAACATTGGGCTACTCAAGTGGCGTACTCAGTTATGTCCATAATGAACCTTAACTAGTTGATCAACTTTCCAAACCATTTTTTGTATTAAATCTATTTTAAGAATTCATTAAATCTCTCTTTAAACCGGTTTTATAAGGTAAACAAATGAGTAATGAAAGAATTGATCAAAGTCAAACCAAGACTAAGACAAGACCGAACCAAGCCGAGCCAAATTTGAATACAAAGCTAAATTCAAATCAAAATTAAAGTCCAAAGTTTAATTGACAAGCTTTGAGAGCCTAGACCTCTAAGTCAACTAAACACATTTTAAATCCAATGTATTTCTAAAAATTGTTTAATATTGAACTAAATAAATTTCAGAAAATGAACTTTTCCTTCAAAACTGATTTTCCAAAGAACTGAGACAAAGCAAGGATTATTTAACCAAAGAGCTTTGCTCAAAAAATCATTAATTTTGAGTCAAAAGAACAACAATACCTCACATGGGTCAAAATTATAATAGGTAAAATATTAAGTTGTTCGTGAGAGTCATATGCACAAATGAAGGTACCTTTTGGCTTTGAACCTTTACTAAGTAGCCAAACTTTGAATTTAGTCTCAATTATGGACATCCTAGGCTCATTCACACATACATTCTTTTTAATTAACCATATGTCATCAATATATAAAGGCTGCATATATTAAGGGTCCAATGAAGTATTAAGGATCCCGAAATTTTTAAAAGGTTTAAAAACACAAGTTTTTCACCAAAAAGATATTGTTTTCTTTGATATGGACTCGAAGAAGATCCAAACTTTGAGAGAGTGTGAGGACTATTCTTTAAGGTAAAGTTCATTTCCTCCTTCGATGAGCAGGGATCAACTGAACCAAGAATTTTTTATCTTCGTTTTTGTAGCGACGACATTGCGAAAGCTCGTACCTCATATGCAATCCTATAAAAAAGGTGAGTTTGGATGTGTGAAGTACAAAAACTAAAAAAATACACAAAACAAGCAATATACGAAAATTAGGGCTTTCAAAACTTGGAAAACATATAAAATAAATGAAATATAAACTGAAAATGAAAATCAAATATCACCTTAGGTTTAGGTAGCCCTTTATATGTTATTGACGAGCGCATGGGATCATGGGCGACATTTCGACAAGGTGTGGGTTTCAAAAGGGAGTGAGACTAGGGATCTAGGTCCTACACTAGGCTTAATGGAGGTTTGGATTAGGTTAGTAGACTAAGTCAAGTGTGCAAGGTTAGTCGCCTAGGCTAGGTTGGGGTATGTCGGGAGTCTGGCAGAGTGACAATGCTAGGTTAGATCTGAATTAAGGGAGAGAGAGCACCCATGTTTATAGTTTTTTAGGCGAATTTGGATACATTTCCTGCATATCCGATATACATCTTGATGGATGGCTAATAGACAAGTTGTTTTGAATGGATGACATAAAGGATTATTGCCTTGGAGAGAGATTTTTCTTAAGAAAAGTGGATTTTGGGGCATGAAAGGTTTTCACATGCAATTTTGGAAGGATGAAAAGGCAAATTTCATCCCAAAGGGACATCAAAATGATGATCGATGACAAGTAGGTGTCGGCAAAACACTAGAGACAAGTTGCTCTAATGACAATTCATGAACCTCTGACGATAAGTGAACTAATAACTAGTGGCTCTAATGACAAATCATGGACCTTTGACAATAAATGCTCTAACAAGTCATGGACCTCTGATGACAAGTGGCTCTAACAACACATTATGAACCTTTGATCATAATTCTTGATAAAAAAACTCTTACGACAACTTAGTTGTTATCAGAGTTCTTAGGCAAAAGTGCTAACGACAAGTTGACTTGTCAACGAAATTGGATAAAATAGGCTCGACAGACTAATTTGTTTTGACCATAACTTATCTGGATGTCAGTTTGAGGTAATTTTTATTGCATTGAAAAACTAACATCCTTAACTTTAATTCACCTTTTGAGTGAAAAAACTAAGATTTGATTATTATGATGGTAAAAAATGCACTAAAAGTGGGCTTCATTGGAAAATAAATTTTTTACTAAACAAGTCACATTGTTTTATACATAACTTTTTATTCCGATGTCGTATTGACATGATTTTTGGATCGTTGAAAAGCTAAGATCCTCTAATTTAATTTATCTTTTGATTAAAAACCTTTAAGATGTCATTTTGAGGGCCAAAAATAAAGTTGAAACTAGTAGATTTTTAAAATAGACTAAAAACACTGGATTTTCGTATGGGACTCTGACACAAAATGACTTGATCAAAATTTGTATTTCTATAGATGTTTTTTTTATTATTATTGAGCATACAAAACTCGATCAATAACAAAGAAATGTATACATGCTTTTGAAAAGAGCGAAAGATTGACTCTAACGAAGCATTTTGGAAAAGAGATTTTTTACAAAAGACTAAAGACAAAAGACAAAAGACAAAAGATATAGACAGCTTGACGATTTACATTAGCTAAAGATGTGTATATAACTCAACATGAGGGTATCACTTTAGTGCTAGATACTTACATACAGAGAAGTATGGCCAATCAAAGTTGGTCTGCAAACTAAGCTAGTACCTTATTTCACACGAGGGCTTTCCCTTAAACTCGGCGTTATGAACGAAAAGTCTTGTTGAGGTCATACAAAGACGAAACAAGTATTTTACGGCTTGAAAATGCATGAAAGACCGCTGATAATTTTTAGAATGACAAAGACTTTTTTTTGAAAAAATAAAAAAAAAGACAAACTTTTTGGGGCAAAAGCAACAAAAAGACTAAGACATTATTGCCTTTGACATGATGAAATGAAATGATGCATTTTTCAAAAATGTATGTTTGGGAATAAGATTGAGTTTTGGATGGTTTATGCGATCGCCAAATGGGTTTCATATTGCTCTATCAGTCTGAGGGATAACCTATTAACATAATTAATGTATATCTTTCTACAAGATGATCCTAAGATGAAAATGGGTAGGCAGACAATAGGATGATTCAATTTCTAAAAGCTATGTCAACTGCAAGAAAAACTTGTTAGTAACATGCAGAAAAATGCATATGACATGACATGATGATGCATGATAAAATACTCTAATATGATCTATTTTGATTAAGGTGATCATCAGGCAAGTTTTTAAGATAAATTTGTTTTACTCATGAAAGATCTATTTTTTGAGAAAACAATTCAAGAAACACTTGGCATTAGCTTGCTTAAAGTTGATATTATCATCTTTGATGAAAAATGATTATGTTGACAAAATACATTTCCATACATTCTTCATTTTTCAACTTAATGATCAACCGTTGAAGGTGAAAGAGTCTTGCCAATGACCAACCATCAATCTCAATATAGATCAGTAATCTTGTCTCACACGAGAATCTCACGGAAGAAACTTTTGACCAACGTTGTCATTATCGGTATTGGCCCTGAATCGTTCAGTTGTATCAGCCAATATCAATACTCTAGTGAATTGTTTAGTATCAGCCCAAAAATAATAAAAATTTATTATGTGTCAATCATAACGTTACATGTGTTAAAACCATTAAAATAAATTCAAATGATATTAAAAAATAATTTTTGGTAATTTTTTTACATCTATTAGAAATAGCGGATTCAGGCTTACAGCGGATCACTTTTCTGCTGATACAATGCATATCAGTCTATACAAGCCGATACACACCAGGCACACCCCCATCAAGCGAGATGTACAGTGAGATGGTGATATTATGTTTAATTCTCCTTCCAGCGTGACTAGGGGTGTCAACGGGTCGGTTTGGTCCGGACCCAGGTAGGACCAAACACAGATCTGATTTGAGATGTTGGTATTGGGTCCAGGCCTAAGTCCAATCGAACCTACTATAAGTGAAACCATACCCAGATCCTATAGAGATTACGTGAACAAAATCTGGATCATACCTAGTAAAATAATATTTTTTAAATCTTCTCTACATTAAAAAATTGTGTATCTTAGTCGGAACTCAGGTTGAGCCCATGTCTGGTATGCAATATCACAAACCATACCAGGATCCATATATTAATCGAACACTTTGAGTCTAACCCCTATTCTAATCGGGCTTTCTTGTTTATCACCAAACCCTGACCCTATGGGGTGTCATCGCCTAATTAACACCTATATTCTCTGTCAACGCCTAATTAACACCTAAGAACTCATTAATTAATTATTTAATTCCCCTTAGAATTTCTACAATATGTTCTCCACGAAGTATCTTCATTAAAATAACATATATTACTATTTACAAGTCTCTTATGTTTCAAGGGTATCAATCAATCCGGCCTGCACCGACCCGACCCACGTACACTTGGCAATGTGGTTCAGACCCTGATCCATGATAGTTCTTTTAAGGTCCAACAGGTGTGACATATCAGACATGGACCTCGATCCAATCTGAACCTGAAGATTACAAATGGAATTGGACTTGCTCCTACTCCTTATAAGTTCATGTCCAGATTTAAACCAGGATCCAATTCCAAAACCATCTAATCTCCACTAGAGTCTCTAGGTCTGAGTCCAGAGTACAAGGATTCGATCCGAGATTGAAATTGTACCCGCTTTTCGTTTTTCAAATGACGATTTTGAACCACAATAATAGTAAATCTTATCGTCACGAACTAGTCACCCTTCCCTAAAGTCAACGGTGTTTTGGCCCCTCAATAGCAATGATGATGCATGTTATGATAATATTACATACAAAATTACATTTTATTACTTAAAAAAGCTCCACTAGACTTATAAAAAAACAGGAATCCAGAATATCCTATTTTACTTAAACATAGAAACCCTGCCTAATGCCTTGAAAGCCACTTTGATTTTCCTGACCCTCTCCAAGTAAAAGATAAAAAAAAAAACCTACTTTGTCTGCCTTACAATAGGCTGTATCCACAGGTTGAGTTTGGCCCGATCTAGACCCATACCTTCAAATTTTTAACCCAAAATTTTTGAATTTTTTTTTTCCAACTATAGGCAGCCGAAAACAATATTTTTGCTTTTGCTTCTGGGGTTAAACAACTCTGGTCAGGTTACATGTGTTGATCAACGTTGTACAAATCATAGCATTCGTTTAGGAAAACCAAAACACCGTACATTTATTTACAAAATTCATCACAAAATATATTATTTAATAAACATTTGGATGTATAAACAAAATACGAGCTACGCTGGCCCCTAATCATTCGAAGTCTGCTTCTAGATGCTGCACCTGCCCCGCGCCATCCACTGTCATCAAATCACTCACTATCTAAAGGATCAAAATTGTGAAAGACTAACCCATAATTATACCAATTTCTGGTAAATGCATAGTATTAAAACATATCATATCAATTCAAGTATCACTGTTCAAAACATAGTTTTTATCACTCAAATACCACAGTTAAAGCATGATTTTGCAGTTCAGATATCACAGTTAAAGCATAGTTTTGCAATTCAAATATCACAATTCATCAAGCATAAATAAATTTATTCAGCGAAAAACACATGCTTCAAGAATATTCATACAGTGATGTATTGAGAAAAGATTATATTGCATTAACAGGGTATCTTTTCGTAACAATCAATGTGAGTAAGAAGGTCTTTAGTTCGATATTTACTCCCACTGCGGGTACTCACAGGAGAACTCCAAGTCATAGTTGAGACCCCACAGAAATTTATTATTCTATATATTTTAGTACCCACACTACAAGAAAACTATTAATTAGCGACAGAAATTTGCGACGAATTTTTTCCATCGTAAATTTGCGACAGATTAGCTAGAGAAAACTTTCTTCATGAATCCGTCGCTAAGTAGCAACGGATTAACGGCAACAATTTTTTCGTCGCTAATTCTCAATACAATAAAACATTTTAGCGAGGGATTTAGCGAGAGAATTTTTCCGTCGCTAATTAGCGACGAAAAAATTCCCTCGCTAATTTTCGATTTAAACCGAGTGCGAAATTTTTCCTCTCTCCCTTTTCGAAATTTAAATCAATCGCGATGATGCAGAGTGATCGTTGTGCAAGTCAGTTCATGGTGGACGGCGATGATGCAGAGTGATCGCTGGAGGACGGCGACGCCGGTTCACGGAGGACAACGACGCTGGTTCACGAACGACGGCAATGCCTGCTCACGAAGGACGATGACGCCGGAGAGCATGCCGGTTCACGGAAGACGGCGATGCCAGAGAGCATGCCGATTCACGGAAGACGGTGACGCCGGTTCATGGAGGACGGCGATGCCGGTTCATGAAGGATGACGATGCCGGTTCACGGAGGACGGTGATGCCAGAGAGCACCGATTCACGGAGGACAGTGACGCCGGTTCAAGGAGGACGACGACAACGATTCACGGAGGACGATGACGCCGGTTCACGGAGGATGGCGACGCCGGAGAACACCAGTTCATGGAGGACGATACAAGTCCGATGACTGGCCAGAGCGATCGTTCTGTGCAATGCCTGTCAGGCGCGGTATAAGTCCGGCTTATTGCTGCCGGAATACCGCCCAATAGGGATACATTTTTTTTTATTTTTAAAATTTAGCGACAGATTAGTGACGGATAATGTTCGTCGCTAAGCTGTCACAAATTAATGACAGAATTAACGACATATAAGTTTTTTCGCTAATTAGCGAGCAAAAATTCACGATAGCCTCTATCCATCGCTAAACAGTTTAGTGACGACTTAGCGATGAATATAGTCCGTCGCTAATCCACGATTTTCTTATAGTGCCAGTACGACTAGCTTGCCGCAAAAACCATAAGGAGACGATATAATGTTCGAGAGAGAATTCCCAGGGCGTGTTTTAGTAAAGATGCTTTATCTCCTTCAGAAGAAGTGATAGAAAACTACCAACTTAGGACAAACTTGTGGTAGATCCAATCTCTTACCTAAGATGACCAAGAACCTCGAGTTATTACCACTCAGAGCACATGTTTCATTAACAATAATGCCAATCAGAGTTGTACCACTTACCCCCTCTTAGGTAAACATAGTTTTGAATGAGTAACAAAGATTTTTCTTTATTTAAAAGGAACTTATTATTGCACGTGCCTCTTGTAGGCATTCCAGAGCTCAATAGCCCAGGTACCCCTTCCGAGTAGCCAAACATTTTATGATACAATTATATGTACTCACCCATTCATTATTGCTCTAGCATTGATAAGCACTTTGCCTGTGAAGGCGAATCCCTTTGCTTTCATGAGCACTTCGCCTATAAAAGTGAATCCCTTTAAGTGTGTTGGTATGCATATATCATTCATTATTTAGAATCGTCCTGACAGTTTTAGCATTTACAAGCATTTTGCTTATGAAGGCGGATCCCAAATATCACATACATCATACATACGAGCAAACATAGTTAAATTCATGCTTTTCAACACAGATCACATGCTATACACAACACAGTGCTCAAATTGCACTCGAGAGATTCCTCAAACCTTGGCTCCATCTTGAGTTGTGCTTTTCTTATGTATGCATATTGTAATTGATGAACTTTAAGTAATTATGTATAAACATAGCTCGTAGGGTTTCACAAACCCTAGCTATATTGTTGAGCAAAACATTTATCGCATGTGAATAATAATTTCATGTAAACTCTTACATGCGAACATAAATAATAAATGTAAATCTCAAATTCACATAGGTGATCACATGCGAACACAAAAAAATACATGTGAACTATGATTTCACGTAAACTATTGAATACGAACATAAAATAATACATGGGCAGCATGATTTTATGTAAACTATTGTAAGTGAGTACAAAATAATACATGTAAAACTTGATTTTACGTAAACTATTGCATATGAGCAAGACATAATACATGTAATATAGTGTGTTTTTCTTGGATCCAGATTCATATTCGAAATCCAAATCCAACCAATTTAAAGCTTTAAATTTAATTAAAAGGATAAATTGAGTAGAATTACATGTTAAGAAGGCTCTCAAAGGGGAGAGACACCCTTTGGAACATTCTTAAAATTTATTATTTAATAATTAGATAATAAAGAATTAATAAAATACAAAAATTTTATTTTAGATATGGTGGAGTTCTACATTTGTAAAACTCTACCTATTATGAGTGGCTTCTAGAGGGAGCGTCACCCTCTAGAAAGACCCAAATGTTGTTAGAGATAAATAAATAAAATAATAATAATAATAAATAGATAAAGAGAAGTGGTTAAAGAGAGACAGAGTTCTGCACTTGTAGAACTCTATCCTCTATTTGGTTGGGACTCTAGAAGGGCGTCACTTTCTAGAGGAGCCCATAAATAAAATACTACAAAAAAAAGAAAGCGACAAAGTAGAAAAAAAGTCTAGAGAAGCTTATATAAGGGCTTAGTTTTTCTCTCCCTCTAGAATTGGTATTCTAGAGAGAGAGAGAAAAGAGAAGAAAACTCCTGGAAGAGAGAGAGAGAGAAAAGTGAAAAGAGAAAAGAAAAAAAAAAGAAAGAAGGAAATGAGGATCATCTTCCATTTTGATCGTCCAACGAATATTTTTTGGTCTTTTTTTTTTGTTTCTGATCAAAGGTACAGGTTCTTATCTAGGTTCAAATGAGAAAGAAATAATTATAAATTTAATTTATGCATAAATATTTCATGAGAAAAAGGAAAATCTATATATATATATATTCATATGTAGGGTAACGAGTTTTATTTTCTTGATATAGTCGATTTCCCTAAAGTATTAAGTTATGAAATCGTGTATGATTCCATAGTAGTCAATGTCCTTGAATTTGAGGCTTAATATGCATGCTAACGATTTTCCCTGTTTATGCATATGAATATATATATATATATATATATATATATATATATATATATATATATATATATATATATTAGATACATATTCAATAATTTGGTTATTTTTATTTTCTGTTTCAGCATGATGAACATACAGTTTTTGCTAGCTGCATCCTTTGAGGTGTGTGTGTGTGTGTGTGTGTGTGTGTGTGTGTGTGTGTGTGTGAGAGAGAGAGAGAGAGAGAGAGAGAGAGAGAGAGAGACTGACCGTGCATCTGGATGACCCATCAAGGTCTGGTTTGGGATCAAATCTAATTCAAACCCGACCTGTCGTATGATCCCAACATGTTGTTTATAACTGTTGAAATATCCATGTTTTAAAATTGCCATTTAGGCATATGTTCATGCGTTAAAATCAGTGGCTATTAAAGCTATTTTAAAGCTAATTGAAGGCTATCATAGTTGTTGTTTTTATTAAAACTGTATTAGGATATAGTTAGGATTTAAAACTGGTTTGGAATTTGACTTAAAATCTATTGTAGTGTTGTTTTTGTTTTATTTTAGAAACTGCTAACTGCATATAGGCAAATCTGGCCTAGATTTACTGTGTTTAAATAGGTAAATCTGGACAGCCTTGTAGACCTTCACTTGTTGATAGATTTGGATCAGAGTTGTTGCGTTTACGCAGGCAAATCTAGACAGATCTATCACTTTATCTCTCATGGACAGATTTGTCACTTTATTTCTCTTGGACAGATCCGGTACAGATCTGTCTAGGCTTTTTTATTGGTGCATGCCTACTCTCTTTGTATGTCGGTCTCCAACAATTGAGTTCGCAAAATCATATTTTGACTTGTTCATTACGCTGACTTGTGTAAGGCTTGTCTATAAATTTATTCTAGCAATAAGTTAGTTGTTATGCAATAAAAGAAATATGGTTATACCCGATAGTGTTGATCTCCACTAAATTGTTGTTTATTTCCTGCTTTACGTAAACCGATCCCTGTGTAGATTTGATTTGTTTGTTTTCAACTATGATATGACTGTCATGTTGTCATTTGATGTTGCCTTATGGGTTAGCATCAAACCAGCTTGGAAATCATGTTTGTCGATATATGTTAGCACTTTATTAAAATGATTTTTTTTATGTTGTCATGATTAGGCTGAATTGTTATTTGTTCTCAATGCTACCAAATGAGTGGTTACAATATTGTAAAACATGTTCTGTTTGTGATATATGTGGGTTATTGTAGGGCAAAACAATGCTGCATATTTTTGAGCAAAACTGTCAGCTGTCTACAACATGTGGTTGCATGTTTCTGCATGATAAATTTGTTGCTAACAACATACCAATGCCTAAGGACAACATGTTGTCTTATGCATGAGCTGCGACATAGGTATGACCCGGTTGATACGATATGCTTCCTAAACTATGTAGTTATGTTCGGATATGATATGTATGAATTGCAAAGTACTTGTTGCATATGTTATTCATTGATTTATCATGCTGCAATGCTTATATCTTATGCATGAAAAATTATGAAAATTATTATATGCATGAATATGATCATGTGCATATTTGAGAGCTTATACATAAAATGGATTACGAAAAATGTATGTTGCAAGCATTTGTTCTTATGCATATGAAAATTATTTTATATGTACATTCTTGTTGTGTGTGATTGAATGTGCATTGTGGACATGTTTTGAATAACTGTTGTGTGCATGTTCACTAAGGATTTTGCATAAAATGCATTTGTAGTCGGATGTGAACCACTATAGGTCACATGGGCCAAGAGCATGTGTTGCTCCAAGTCTTATTTTATGTATTGCAAAAATCATTTTGAAATTATTGGCTTTCTAATTTAATTGCACTATTAAACTGTAGTGGGCCAGGTCCCGTGTTGCATTTTGCATGTTGATTTGCAAAATGATTCTTTTGTAAAGAACTTGGCTTTTGTTAAAAAGATAAAAGAGATAAACAATATAATTAATTTTCTTCCTGGATGTTTGTTCCACAGTGTGGGAAACCTGGATGACAGTTTTGGAGAAACCATGAAGATACTAAAACTCTGTGTGTGTTTGTGCCTCTGAACCCGATATGGTGGTTCACCTCCCGGCTACGATTTTAGGAAGTTTTCAACGACTTTGCCTTAGAATAGTGTTGTAGACACAATTATTGTTATTGGTATACCAAAAAAGTGACATCGGTGAATGCTGATTTTCTTAATGTCCCGACATTAGATGTTGATTTCTAATGTTTTGATGGATGGTGCTGATTTCTGATATCGATCGAGGATCAAGTGTGAAACCCACTAATAAAATATAAACTGTGTGTTAAGCTACAACTGAAAACCTATTTTGGGCTTCGAGAATTGTTGTGTCCGTTTTGAGTATCTGCATGTTTAATAAAAAGTAGAACTAAAATTGTGTGCATTTAATATGACATGCATGCAAAAGAGAACTCTGATAATAACTTAATAAATTATTTATGCATGTGGATTAAAATCATGCATATTTATTGTTTTGTATTAGTTTATGCATTCATACACATTTTATCTCGTACGAAAAATGTTATTGCATGATACTTGTTTCAATTACTTGAATGATAAATTGGTTGTGCAATTGTTGATGTTATATTCCTTTGAATTTATGTATGAATTTGAGTTATGTTCTTGTCTTTCTATTTTGACTTTTAGAAGAATTCTTATAAAGAATCAATGGTTTTTACTCGGTGTTTCAAAATATTTTTCTCAGGACTTGGAGCTCAGTGATGGGGGTGACTGCCGCATGTAGCCCGCGAGTTCGCATGACTTGTTCATGATATTCTTGTCAGTGTGGCTCTAAGTTACATTCTTTATTTTATTTCCGTTCTGTGACATTCATTTTATTGGATAATAAAGCCGGTTGTTCTTTGGTCGATTCAATGTAAGATCACTTGTGGTTTGGTAGTTGTTAAGTTTATGAGGCCCCAGATTCTTGGGTTCTGGTTTACGCAATTGTTTAAAAAAAAAATTCTCTTTTCACGCGGATAAGTTGGAGCCGTTACACATGTGAACTCTAATTTTACATAAACTATTGCATACAAGCACGAAATAATACATGTGAAACTTGATTTTACGTAAACTATTGCATGCAATGATAAAATATAAGTTTGCAGGTAAAACCACATATGTGAAATATTTTAAATATAGTTTGTTTGTAAATCAATGCATGCGAGTCATTTTAAATAAGATTTGTTCGTAAGTCAATGTATGTAAAATAAAATATAATTTATTCGTAAATCTATGAAAACAAAAAAATATAGTTTATACAAAAAATCATGCATGTAAATTAATTTAAACATATTTCTTTTCATAAAATAACACATGTAAAAAATATATTTTAATATTACAAATTTTGAGCATTTAACATAAAATCCTACCTCAAAGTGTGTGTGATGAAGGAAATGAGTTTGCATGAGTTCTTTCTAGGTGAGCTCATGATCTGGGGTGACACGATGCAAATGTTGGTGAGATGAAGATGGTGAAATCCTGTTGTGAAGCGGCACCGAGGAGTGAAAAAATGGAGGTGGGGTGGGGTGCTTGCAACAACAGCTTGGAGGTGCGAACCAAGGTGGCGATTGGGCTAAGGAAGTTTTGAAAAATGAGAGAGAGAGAGAGGTGGAGGTTGTAGCTGGGGTGGTGGTGCTGAAAAAATCAAAGAAAAAATTGGAAGGGGATAGTAGTGCCGCTGAAAAAAGGAAGGAGAAGAGGAGGTCTGTGTGGTGGTGGTGGTTGTGGCTGAAAGAGGGAGGTGAGAGGGTGTTAAGGGAGGGGAAAGAGAGAAAGTTGAGAGAGTGAGGGAGGGGAGAAGGGGAATGCATTAAAAGGGAACGGGAGTGCCCCTATTTATAGGGGATGGGTGGGTAGGTGGGTTGTGCCAAGTGGTGGTTCAACCTCACCACATGACATGGCCCTATGTGCCATGTGGTCCCTTAAAAAGACCAAACACCCTTCTCTCCTAATTAATTCCCTAACCAACTTTTTTCTTCCTATTTTACCTTAAAATATTTTTTAATTTATAATATTTTCAATTTACTTTAAAAAATAATTTTTTTATAAAATCTCTATCATATCTCTTGTTCAAATTATCCCTTAATCATTCTCAAATTACCTTTTATGTCCCTATGCCCAAAATTTATGATTTTGCACTTAATTTGAATCAGGTTCAATCCAAATCCAATTTTAACAGTTTTTTGAAGTCCAATCATCCTGTAAATTATATTTCTCTCATATTAAACACACTAATACATAAATTAGGCAAAATTTTATTGATTACGTGTTACAAAAAATACAGGGTGTTGTACGTACAAGATACAATAAGAATGAAATGAAACCATTCTAATGACCCTTTTTTTTGTCCCATTTCAGTGAAACGATCATAATATTCGCCACCTCTATAAGACCTAACCACTTTAATAACTTCACCAGTTTGATTCTTTACTTTTTTTTTAAGTCTTTAAAAACCTGAAAGACCAGATTTTTTAAACAATAAATAAAGATACATATACCGTGATCAATCGTCTATAAAGGTGACAAAATATTTTGCACTCATATAACATGAGAAGGAAGGACTGCAAACATCCGTATGCACGATCTCCAAATTTTTATTGTTGCATTTGATATATTTTTTATATGTGTTAGACTGCTTAGCCTTTATACAGTCAACACATGGTTTTATATCTGTGAAATCAAGGGATTAAAGAATTCCTTATTTCAGAAGTCTTTGGACTCTCTCTTTCGAGATGTGTTCTAACCTTTGATGCCAAAGTAAATAGAATTAATCCTCCTTTATGCCATATTTATTACCAATCACTGTATTCTCAACGAAGTGAGGTTCTCGAATTTGGAATTTATTTTTCAAATAATACAAAGCATCTCATACATATGCAGAACTTACAGGAATAATTTTTTTTAACAATAATAAGCTTAAAATTTTCAAATTTAAAAAGAAAACCAAACTTATCAAGTTTTGGAATTGAAATAAGGTTTCGACTATAAGATAAAACATAAAATGTATCAACCAAATCCAAAATCAATCCTGACTCCAACACAACTCTGAAGATCCCAACGTTCTTGACATGCAAACATATCTTATTTCCTGAGAAGATGCTTCTTTTATGCTCTATTGGTTCTCTTTTGTTCAAAAATGCCTACAAAGAGTTGACAATATGCACCATGGCACTGTAATCAATCCACCAACTAGGCAATGAAACATGAATCAAATTGCACTCATGAGAAACAAATGACTTATTATCTTTGTTCTCGAGTCATTTCCTATGCTTCAAGCAGTTCACTTTCTTATGGTCCTTCTTCTTGTAGAAGAAGCACTTTATAGAAACACCTCCTACCTGAAATGTGACTTTCGCCTGAGAGTTTAAACTCTCTCCATAAGTTTTCTTCTTGTTTTTTTTCTTGAATGAACTTTTCTTTGCCCCCGACCTATGTTTTTCCTGATGAGAGGTCATATGTGCACTCAACATCTTTTTATCCTTCAGTCTTTCTTCCTCTTCAACACACTTGGTCAAGAGGTTCTTAAAAGATCACTCATGGTTATGTGTATTGTAGAAGAGCTTGAATGATCCATATTCACTAGGCAACAAGGTCAAAATTAGATGGACCAAAAAAGAGTCTGAAATGACAAACTTCAAATCATTTAGCTGAGATGCAATGTTTCTTATATCCAAGATATGTTGTCGGATACGACTATCACCGACATACATATTTCATAGACACAAACTTAGACATCAGTGTACTAGCCCTAGCCTTATTAGAACTGACGAACTGAGCTTCAATGGGTCTCTGAAATTCCTTCATTGTCCTGCAGTGAGGGATCACGCCTCAAATATTTTTAGCCACTCGAGATTGCAAAAGCAATAGGCTAAGCCTATTCGAGCGCTCACACTTCTTAGAGGTAGCCTTTTGTTCAGATGTACTCTACTCTGTAAGAGCGAGAGGTTCGTCAATTCTGAGAGCCAAATCTCGGTCCATGTAACCCAGAGTGAATAATATTATTTCTTTTCAATTTAAGAAATAGGATCCGTTTAACATGAGGATGTTAATAGAACCGTCAATAATGAAAGAACCTGATACAATAAGAAACGAAAGAAAAAAACCTTATAATTGCTCACACGAGACTCATGTTGATAAGGTAAAAACAAAGGCCTTTTATTATTTACCTTTTCTAAGACAAGCATAATTGAGCTATTATTGTTCTACTTTGGTGGAAATGATAATACTAATAGTTTCTTTATTTTCTCAATTCACAAAGAATTGACTTCAATTAATGAAACTAGTAAATCACGTAATTAGAGGCAATTCAACACTGTACCTTTGGGTACAAATATGCTTCATAGGCTAGTATATATATATATATAATATTACACCTTGTCTGAATTTGGAACACAATAACCTACCTTAAAGTTACACACAATCATAATACTGAATCTTAACATGGTCCAAAGAATCCTCAATCAACACAACTCAAATCACTTTGGTGATTGCATGAGTCAGTTACTCGTTATCTTTTATTGCAAACATATTCGTATTATAGAGCATGCCCAAGCATAGATGATAATGCATGTATATTCATAACAAAATCTGTATTATATCATAAAAAATATAAATTCATGCTTTAATTTATATGCATAAATAAATTTTGATGAAACCACATCACAAATGTCATGAATTTAGTTTTAATTTATGCATAAATATCATGAATAACTTAAATAACATCAAATGCATAAAAAAGTCATACTTCAATAATAATAAACACCTATAAAGCATGAAAAAATGATAAAAACATGCTCTTATGGGTAAAACTCGAGGTCCTCATGTTGGAACCAGCCTAAAAATGCTTAAAATCGATCTGAAATGGCCCCAAAACGGTCAACTAAGGCTTTTAACCGCTACTGAAACAATCAAACCAGTCCAAAACATGTACTATAAACCCTTAAAACTGAATGATAAAATCCCTGCTCTTTTATAGATTCATGAAGATAGGGTTTCTACATTCAGGAACCAGTGAAAAAACGATAGGAATCAGTCAAAAATGGCTCCAAACCGGCTCCGTAACACCTCGTATCAGTCACAAAACTAGTTCAATTTTAAATGAGTTTAAATAGTACATGAACCTTATTTCGAACATGATCCGGTTCAACCTGGATCCATATCCAATTCAATATGGATCCATATCCAGTTCTAATGGATCTCAGGTAAGATTCCTCAATCGGGATCTAGTCTAGATTCAAACCCATGTATGATCAGGTCCCATGTTGGATCCCATGATCTAGACCCTATTCAGATCCAGATCTGATCCAAATAGGATGCAGGTCATCAACCTGGTCCAAACCCAGACCCGATCCATGATGGATCCGGGTCAAATCTGGAGCATGGGTCCGATCTGTCCAGATCAGACCCAGACCCAGACCCAGACCCAATACCCATATGGGTGCGAGTTCGATCTTGGGCCAGGTCTGACCTAGATCCGAAACCCCAAATGGATCTGCATCTGGTCTGATCCTGAGGTTCGGGTCTGGTCTGATCTCTGAGATTGGGTCCAAACACTGGGTCTCGGTCTGGACCCGACCCGCCCAGACCAGGTTATCCGTTTAAAAAAAAAAGGGTTTCGGTTTCTAAGAAACCGAAGGCTCACTGACGGTGCCAGATAACCTCACCCTCACCTTCCTCGATTCTTGCTTTCCACATGCAACAACTGGCGGTCGATACCGCCAACTGCGATCGACTACCCCTTGACGATAACAACCGGGTAGCTGGTAGATACCAACGTAGGTAGGGGTTTGCCTTTTTTTTTTTATATATTCATTTGCCACAAGCGTCTAGCCAAAGCTGTCAGTGGTGACAGTTGGGCAATGGCGTCGGCGACCTCCGTCGTCCACCATTGTCCAACGACGGAACAGGGGGGAAAACCTAGAACACAAAAGAGAAAGGGGATTTTTTTTTGCATATACGCCTCAAGTTGTTGCCTCTGGCGAACAACCATTTTAGCGGCCGACACGTCTGAGACCGACCTATTACAGCCAGCCACTGTCGACCTATGGCATGCTCCACCATCTTCCAAAACATAAAAAGACACCAACAATTTTTTTTTATATGCCGACTGCTTCTGTCATCGGTGGCTGGCCACTGCAACCCATGGCGACCAATCGTTGTTGATCACCATGTCGCAGTAGCTACCTCTGACTGCGGCTCTCGGATACAGCCAGGGACGACATCCCAATGCTGATGATGATTGTCTGCAGTCGGTCGACAACTGTTTGCTGCCGATCGACGACTTTCTACTGTTGACGATAGCTGCCTACAACTAGCAGCTGTTGTTGCAAGCTGGTTGTGGCTGAAGCAAGGGGGGCACTAAAAATGTGGCGAAATTCGGCATCGATGTCCATCGTCGCCTTCGTGGGAGGGCAAAAATAGCTGCCAACCCGCAGGTGGTGGTGCACTGATCAACTCTTCCCTCGTCGCCTTTCGACTTTCCCAAAAACTGAAGGGGAGTCGGATGAGAGAAATGTTCACCAATACAAATCCCATTGAGTTTCACATGAATGACTATACACCCACACACACACAGCGAAAGTGCGGTGGGCCCATAACCCAATGTTGGCATTCTTAAAATATAACCATAATGTAAAAGCAAGAATGCATACCGGTAGACGCCATGGATGAAATGAGCATTAACGCAGGTGCACAACGTTCTCCTCAGCCTATCGACGCTAACGATGAGCCCAGGCCGTCAAGCCCATGGTGAGAAGGACCCTGAACTCTATTGAAAAAAAAGAAGACACCTTAGTTGCTCTCATCAAGCTACCATACATCAATTTATAGTGGGAGGTTACGTTATGTACGTGAACTTCACATTCACTTAACTCTCTCCACTAACTCTCTACTAAAGCCTTTACTTGTATCAAACCTGGTCAATTAATGTTGAACCCTATCCAAAATATCCAACAAGAAAAAGTGTTACAACAAACAGAATAGTATGAAAAATTAATCCTGGCCTTTCTCCAATTTTGACCGCGTATCTTCTGGTTATCGCCCCGTCAACATCATCTCCGCAAAATGCCGGCTTGACTCTTCGGCGGTCGCCACCTTATGAGGTTAAGGACCTACGGTCGTTGTCACAAAAAGATCGCCGATATTTGAAAAATCTAATTGTATTAAATTTTAAAAGCTGATATTATTACGAAAAAGTTCTATTTTCAAAATATCACTCATTTTTGAAAATCACATTTTTTATCATGATGTTAACGCCATAAAAAAACTTTCTTCAGAGTTTTCACGCTATTCATAATTTATATGATTATATGGTAGCAATCTTTTTCCAAGTTAAAAAAACTAGATTTTTTTTTCAGAAAATGACAGGTTTTGTCCTCGGCGAACTTTCCACAGAAAGGGACATGGGAAGGATGATACATCTGTTGTTGACACTTTTCAGCTATCCTACACTAGGGGTGGCAAAACCTGACACCACCCGCCAACCCGCCTCTTTGGCGGGTTCGGGTTGGGCTTAAGCCACCCGCCTAACCCGTTTATTAAACGGGTCGGGTTCGGGTTGGGGGTATGCCAACCCGCCAACCTGGCTGACCTGTTTAATAAACGGGTTAGGCAGGTGGCAAAATCTTGGCAATAAAAAAATAAATTAAAAAATAATAAATTTATTTTTTATAAGAAAATATTTATAAAAATTATTTAAAAATAAAAGTACATGTTTTTTTCGTAATAAATTAAATCGAGGTATTTATGTTTTTTCATAAATCTCACGATATTTTGAAAATCTTGCAAGAATTTGTCGTTTTTAAACTTTCAGGCAATTTCTGGCGATATTATCAGTATTGGTCTCAGCCAATGAATCGGTTGGCCAAAGATTCAAATGAATCATTCTGAATCGACTAAAAAATACTTTGTATCAATCAGAAAAGGACACATGTAAAAACCATTAAAATAATATTAAAAAATTTAATTTTAAGTATTTTTTATATTTATTAAAAAGTAGCTGATTCAGGTTAGTGTCGATTTTCTGCCTGTAGAACCGATACTGACAACATTGCTTTTGACATCTCCACGTCCCAATGGCGCAAACACAGATGAGAGCGGAAGAAGATCAGGTCATGCTGAAAATGAGGGTTTTTGCTCATGCTGACATCGTGGCCATCCGATTTGCATTTTACAAAGCTCAAAAGTCAACAAAACCACGTGGCATTCATCCAAAATGCAAACAGACGGCCACGATGTCCGCATGAGCAAAAACGCTCATGCTCAGCATGACCTGATCTGCTTCCGATGACAGCATATCAACTTATAGGATATATATTTGTTTTGTATTTGTCCGAATTGAATGGAATTGAGTTGTTTTTTGACTGAAATTTTCACTTTTATATTCTACAAATACATTAAAAAAAAATCTAAAGCAAATTGATTCAGGCTAGAATGGGCTCGATTCAAGCCGATTATTGATGATACCGGATCAACATGTGTATCGTTTCGACAAAAGATGGATCGAATCTAGATCTTAGCAACATCGATCCGCAGAGTACACCTCAATGGAGAGTCATGCATGCATGCATGTCACTCGACTACAGCCCAAGTACACCCTCCAAGTGGCCCATCTACCTCTTTAAATTCTCAACGCTTTGGGGGTGGCCATCTGCTCTTGTCAAGTCCCTTTGGCTGGGTTGGGTTCCCTTCAAAATTGCACTGTAACTCCTTCACAACCATCTCCCTGCAACCACACAACCCCGACGTACCCCACTGCCAACACGTCTTCATGGCTCCACCGCTTTCCCCCAAAGAAACTGATCAGCCCTACCTTTTTTCTCTCAGAACAGAGCCCCAAAAGCCCATCTTCAAATCCCACCAACCTTCCACTCCACCATTCATACCTTCAGAATCATGAGGCCCACCCTATCCTTTCACCCATCATCACCATCAGCATCGGAGGTAGAAGAGTACTGAAGTTTTCCTGAACAACTTTCATCAGCATCATCATCTCTTTCTCTCTCTCTCTCATGAAACTCTCTGTATAAATCATTCCAATCCAGCTAAACGGCGCAAACCCGATGATGATTTCCCCATTGAGTTTCATCTCTGAAACTCCCATCTTTCTGCTACATGTGGAAAGCCCAACTCTTCTTACTCTCAAATAACCAAAACCGCTCAAAAAGAATGCCATCATTTCTATCAAACTCTCGTTACCCGCACAAACCCAATTCCTTTCAAAACCCCATCTTTCCCTTCTTCGTCCAGAACCCATCCCTCCTTTGTCCGATAGAAGCAAAACCCTGACAATTTCATAGCTTCATAGACCCGTAAAAAGTCTTCAGAATCCCTTTCACATACAAACACCCTTTTACCCTCTCTGTACAAAAAAAAAGAAGAAGTAGTTGTCGAGTTGATTGAACAAGTTGGTGGTTTTTGTGAAGATTCCAAACAGGGAAGAGGAAATGGGGTGTGAAGGGAAGACGGTGGCACAGGTGGCAGGGGAGAGGGCGATATATTGTTTGGGGAGGGGCTACGACTTGTCCCAGGACATCCGACTCCCGTGCTGCGAAGGAGGAGATCGGCTGATCGTGGTCGACGAGCGGCAGCCTCAGACGGTGCGCCTCCCCGGCGGGATCCTCGTTCCGGACGTTCCCATACCCGTCCGACTCCAAGAAGGCGACCAGCAGAGATTCAAAACCGACGTCCTCTCCTTCCACCAGGTTCCCTTTCACCTTTCTCCTCCACCATGCCGCCCATAGGTTTTATGATACCGCACCGAGAAAAACACGAAACTTTAAAATTATCGTTTTCGTGGCGATATTAACCCGACAAAACCATTTCCCTATATGGAGAATGAAAACCTACCCAACGTACCCGCTAAGAAACACTTTATCTGATTTTTGGTGCTTTTTCCAAATTCTGACCTTACAAACGTGGTCTATGTGCTGGATTCATTGGATCCGTATTTATCTAGATATGATTCAATCAACTAAGTTTATTATTGGACCGGAACTGGATCCAGATACCGTATTTATCTAGATAAGAAACTTTTATCTGAATCTTTCCTTTCCAGCTATTATGAAGCTTGCAGTAACTGTGTTTAAATGAATACTTTCAGAAAACTTTGAGTTACATCATTCTAGTACACTTGAGAACTTCCATTCTGTTTTTGTTTTGTTTAATTGCAGATGGTGGAACACGTCAATCGGTTGCTCTCTT
This sequence comes from Nuphar pumila, assembly GCF_984573655.1. NCBI lineage: Eukaryota > Viridiplantae > Streptophyta > Magnoliopsida > Nymphaeales > Nymphaeaceae > Nuphar > Nuphar pumila. The sequence goes on from NC_143263.1 coordinate 18,062,788, forward strand.
TGTCAGGCAAAATCCCCTCTGGTCTGTTTAACACCATGTTTGGTTTCCATGGCTGTTCCCTAAAAGAAGTTTCTGCCACAAAAGGCCTTGCCTTTGATGGGCGGTTCATCACACTTTATAGTGTTGAGTTGGAAAGATCAAGCTTTGTATTACGAGATGAGGTCAAGCAAGAAGTTCCACCTACATGGGATCTTGCTGCGTTAGCTAGGTAATCTCTTTTTCATTCTTTGCCCATGTTGAATTAAAATTTTAAATGCTGGTTTCTGTCAATTATTATACTCCTCGTTGCACTAGTTATGCTTCAGGTAATCCATGGTGATTGCATATTGGCATGCACTAGATCTTTTTAGGCAGTGGTACACTGTTAAAAAGTGTATCATCGTGACTCAATATCCGGCGATAACGTGCTTTTTCTCAATTTCAATTGATCATGCATGTTATGTGTTACATGAAATTCCAACATTACCAAGATGATGTTCATCAGTTTAAAGTCTCATTTTATAAGTGCTGCTTAGTCATTTTCATGAAGAATGCTTGTGCTAAATAAAATCAGTTTGCTTTGTATTTGATTTCAATTAGCATACATAAACATTTATAGCAAAGCTTGATCGCTTCAACTTCAAAGATCCACAAAAGTCTGCAACTACTAGGAAAGGGACGAGTTTGTAAAATTGGACCATTTCAGGAATGCCATTGTCGTAAGACTTCTTCTAAGGAGAAGTAAAGAACCAGTGACTATTTTTCCAAGAAAATATCCGATTCATATAATGAGCTACGGCCCGATAGAGTCCTCATGCTCACCTTAGGAGAACACCATCATCATGTGGCTCAATACTTCTGTATTCTCTGCTTTATGTAGTTTTCCTGATAGACTTCTTTGATTACCGAAACTTCTTTTTGGTTGCTTAAACTCATAGGGGATACTTCGGTGTTCTCCACTTCAATGTTGTGCTTCGAGGTAGTAAATAGTAACTTATTTTCTTTGCTTGCTTCACCAGATTTATAGAGAAATATGGAACTCATGTGGTAGTGGGTGTAAGGATGGGAGGTAAGGACGTGATTCATGTCAAGCAACAGCATGGATCACCCCTTCAGCCTGCTCATATGCAGACACTGTTAAAGAAGTTGGCTGACGAGAGATTCCCAGATGCTTATACAGCCCTTGTTGTCAACGCTGAGGAATCAGCAGCAAAGATAAAGGTACATTTGGCTTTAGATTTATTGCAAACCTCATCTTTCCTGATTTATCATGCTTGGCAAGGAATCTTGACCGTTGATTAATTTCTGATGATGAAGAGAGCTACTATCTCCAATAGTCCATATTCTGTTGGATCTTTGTTTTACTTTTAAGGTGGCATGCTCTAGTTAGTCTTGTAATTGAGCCTCATCTTGACAGTTTCAAACGGGCTCATATTGTCAGGTTTTGTGTTAATTAGTCTGATTCTGATGAGGGTGCTTTCTTGCTTCCTTGGATCTTTGTTCTGGGGATGCCGACTCTAGTTCCTGTTCTTGTTTAACATAAATTGGCAGTTTCTCTAAAGACCAAGAAGAAAGAACTCAGGTTTAAGATGTAAAAGGAAAAGAAAGGCAAAATGTTAAAACATTGGCTACAGAAAGCATCAAAGAAATAAAAACTATTTCCTTCAAAACATGCATTTATAAAAACTTGGAAAAATTCAACCTTGATATAGAATTAGGAGAAACTAAGGCTGACAGCTTGGGAAGCATGAAGATGTGCTTCCTCTCCCAACACATCATGAATTTTAAATTCAATTACACCTACCATGTCTGTAATCCATTGTAAGATGTGGAGAGCTTTGCAGATAATTTCTAAACCTCATGCTGACGAGTAGTAGTAGTACCTTAGGATCCTGTATTTGTTAGTTTAGGTATGTCTTATACTTTAAATGCATTGAGACACTGTACAAGTGGCCATATATCCAAGTTTTTGAAGGGAAAAACCAAAGGACATGTGAAGGCACTTTAGATGACATGGATAAATTTCATAGTTTATTCATGCATTTCTAATGCTTACTGGGATATAGATCCTAGTAAAAGAAAGTTTGAAATGATGAAGATTTCTTTAGACAAATTACTGGGAAGGTGATATATAAAAAAAAGAAGAAATTAGAAGAATGAGATTAGTTGTTCATACTCCAGCATCTCAATGACTACTTCAAATAATATGTTATATTTTTGTACGACCCATCAATTAAAAAATCATCGAATGAAATTGGTCTGCACATTTAGATTTTCATACAGGACAGTTGTAGTTTGACATCCATAGTCTCTTCATAGCTCAAAACCAGACAGTGTATTCCACATTCCATATCCATGCTTGATGTTGATTGCATACTTGTCCAGGTAACATAGGTTCGGCAGTCAATCAGCCATCCTTTGGTCTGAAAATATTTCTTGCATAATGCAATGTGCTAAAAGAGTGATTTAGAAGATCACTCTCCCCCTTTTGTATCTCTCATAGTGCATAAAATGCAGAAATTTTCCTTGTTCTGGCTTGAGAAATGATCAGTTTTTGCAGTCTAAACATTCTTGTGGTTCATATCTTTTATGCCATGGACTTCTACAGTTATTTGTTTCAATAACTATATAGTTTCTTTGACATTCTTTTAAACTGTGCAAACTGATCACGTTTGTGTTTCTATTTTCAATACCAGGGATCTCAGTTGGCAACGCGAGGACGCCATGTAACATTTGCAAATTCTCTTAGCACAGTATCTCATGCAATAAACGAGGTACTTTCTTCCAGCGCTTCATTTATGGTGGAAAAACTTTTTGATGCTGATGGTACTTTTGGTTCTAACAATGTTATGCAGCATATTGTGAGCATTTGCATCAGAAGAGGAGGTATAGATGTTGGTCAAGGACATAGTAGATGGTTAGCTACAGTTCCACAGGCACCTGATGCAATTTCGATGTCCTTTGTACCTATCACTTCTCTTTTAGATGGGGTCCCTGGAAGTGGATTTCTAAGCTATGCAGTAAATCTTTACTTACAATGTAAGTAATTAATGTTTTACTTGTTTCTTATAGTTGCAGTTCTTTTTCCAGAAGAAATGCGATTCGCCAAATGGATAACCTCTCCTATCTCACAATCTATTGAATTTTGAATGAGAAATTACATTCATGATCCTCTTGTGATGCAAATCCATGCATGACTATTAAGTTCAGAACAGTGATATGAAACTTGAGATATGCGTAGACTAAGAATTTATCTAACTATCTGCATCTTATTCAAAGGCATCATTTTTTGTTAGTCAAAATTCTTTTCTCCTATCATACATTGAAAGCCAGGCCTTTTTCATTTGTAGATTGGAATGGAGTTGCTGTATTATGAAATGATTATATCTAATTTCCAATTTCTTGAAGACCTCTGCTTTCTTTACTCCATGTAATAACATCGTTTTATTTTTCATGGACAGCAACTCTTTTTGATGGAACAGTAACTCATTTTATTGTTTTAAATGTTCCCAATATAGAGAAACCAGCTTAAAACTTAATTTAGCGTCAGCATGAGCCAAGAGAAGCTGAGAACTTCTGACATCAATTTTGATTTATGTAATTTCAGATAAGCCAGCAATAGGGGAACTCCGTAACTTTTTGGAATACCAACTTTCCAGTCAATGGGCTCCTGCATTCGGTGACAGTAAACAGCTTTGCTCTTCCAAGCTTCAATTCACATTTATGGCTCCAAAGCTCTTTGTTAATACTACAACAGTAAGTCCCTTTTGCTGTCTGAACATGCAATCAGATCTTCTAGGAGCTATTCATTCATAGCCAATGTGCTGTCAAATTTTAGTTTTGAAGAAAACTAAAGGCAACCATTCTCTCACATACTATCAGAATGTTGGAAATACTAGATGATCCCTATGCATACATACATACATACATACATGGATACACACACATATATTTATATATGTATGTGTGTATGTGATTCTATTGTTCTGAATCATGACAACATACACCAGATGGTGGTACACTTGTTTGCATAGATCTAGCTGCCAGATGTTCCAGCTTTGCAGATGAGTTTGACATAGCTATTTTACTCTCTTGGTAGGTATAATCATTATCAATATGTAAGATTCATTTTTCAAGATGGTGAACAATTAATGGCTTATAGTTTATGAAGATGAGCATGTTAAAAATGGCCAAAAACTTTTTATTGGAGTCAACTTCAACACATGAGAATACTAACTAAAAGACAACAAACTTTATCTGAAAGATAGATTCACTTTTGAAGATTAGATCCATATAAATCAAGATTATACATGGTGGCCAATGTCAATCAAATCCAAATATAGGTTGTCTGCTCTTCCTTCTAGCTGGACTGCTAATTCTTAATGGAGTTCTGGATCGGGTATTTGGAAAGGTCGGGTCGGGTGGAGGCATCAAGATGAATTTAAATCAATGATTGACATCAAATTGGGAAATGGTATTTAATGCTGTATTCTGGTCTGGTCTGTCGCTAGATTCAGCACCATGAACTGAGACTTCTCTTTTTAGTTTCACTTCAGAAACAAAAATGTGTTGGTGGCTGACTGCTTTGGTCATGGGGTTTGGGATATTGTTTTGTTTTGACATTCCATGAGTGAATTGTTAGGATGAGAAGCAAGTGCTAGATGGGTTGCGGAACTTAGATATAGAGGACGAATAGATGTAGTTCAAAGTTGATGGACGATTTTTCTGTTTGCTCATGCCCCTACTCGTTCCTGTTATATTAACGTTTGCCCAACAGATGTATTCTCATGGCATTTATCTTTTTACTGAATTAACTTGAGTCCTTTCCATCTTTTCTAGAAATGCACATTTCTTACAAGTGTTATTAATATTATTATTGGCTCGGGGAGAATGGGATGTCAGCTTCACAGGACAACCATTTTGTCAGGATATTCTTGCACCATGGATGTCAGCTTCACAGAACAGAACTTTTGGTCTGTTCTTCAGTGAAGCACTGATATGTGGTTGGCATGAAATTATAAGGGCAAAATTTAAACCCATTAACAATATCAAAATAAAACAATCAACCGTTATTTATACTCTTGTTTTACATTTCCCTGATCAAAGTGAAACCATCACTTGTAGGTTGACTCCGGAAAGAAACCTGTGACTGGACTCTGCCTCCACCTAGAAGGAAAGGAGCAAAATAAGCTTGCCATCCATCTCCAGCATCTTTCCTCACTTCCTCCAAACTTAAAAATTTCCAATGGCCTTGCCTATGAAACTGACATGTGTGAGGACCGAAAGTACATCAAACCTGTAAGATCGAGATTCTACTCTCGTGTGTGTACTTCACCTGTAGAGTGCAATGGGACTTCAACCAGTCATTCAGCATCTATAGTCACACAGGCAAGCTTGCAGGTGGAAGAAGTTAGCAAGAAGAAGGTCCTCTTCCTTAGGCTTGGATTTTCAATAGTGGAAAATGCTAGGATTTGGAGATCAGAATGGGATGGAGCACTATGTCCAATTCATAAATCAGGTATACTTTCCACATTGTTAAGCATGAGACTTGGAATCAGTCAGGTGCCGGTGGCAACTGTAGAGAGGGTGGACTTGAATTCAGAGTCTTCTACTGACAGTCGGCTACTTCCTGCAAAGACACCAAATATGTTGCAGTTTGTGGACACAACAGAGGTAGTGAGAGGACCAGAGGACTCCCCAGGATACTGGGTAGTGACAGGAGCAAAGTTCTGTGTGCAAGGTGGTAAGATATCACTACGGGTGAAGTACTCCCTACTGACCATTTCTGATGACAACGGAACAAAGCCACAGGAAATAAAAGAGCCATGCCCAGCAAATGAATGATTTGGTCCAGAATATGAAGCTCTTTACATAAAGTTTGTGCCGTATACATGTACAGATGACCTTTTCCAATAAAGTATGCACTTGCTTCAGGTGTTTGGACTCCTTTTTCTGAAATGTACAGATGGCTCTGCTGATATGAGCTTTGTTGAATGTTCAAGAAAGTTTTGAACTACTATGTTTTGCAAATAACTCATTTTTCTGTGTTTATATGTGTATTTGCTTTTCGTTTCCTTCTCTGCTTCTTCCTTTTCAAAAAACCCCAGTGGCCATAATAGATGCAAAAGTATGATAACACTATAGTTGCAATGTATATTCTTATGTATTAATATAATTGGCGGATCAGAAAAGATTCAAGAATCTATATTAGAGGGTATGAGCAGCTATTGCACCTTATCGTTTTGTCATCACGCACACATATATATATAGTAACTAGAAATATGGGCATTCCCAACACTTTTTTTGGTAGGAATTAATCATTGGATCATGTATTTTCGATGAAAAAATGTGTTTTTTGACTGCTTGAATATTTATGAAGATTATAAGCCATTGATTTTAAAACCTTATACAAATCACTTTTATTCCTCAAAATTGGATAATTCAAGACCAGGTTCTTATACATCCACGTATTTGATCGTGTATAGGATATATATATATATATATATATATATATATATATATATATATATAAGCAAATAGTGTTTTAACTGAGATAATACTTAAAATCAATAAAAATATTAGTTGTACGTGTCCACGTGTCTGATCGTGTCATTGGTGACACACCACAAAAAGGCGTGTCCCTATGACATAACTCTTTGGAAATTCAAATTTCTTATGTTTTTCCGTGTTTTTATCAGCAAAATATAAGCGTTAATTACTTTTATGCACTCCCCAAGGCGCTAACATGGATACCATTAGGTGTGTGAACGGGTTGGGTTTGGTTCAGACTCAGGCAGAATCAGACTTGGATCTGATTTTTGGCTTTGGTATCGGATCCAGACTCGGGTCTAATCGAGTCTACTATAAGAGAAACCATACCCGGATCCGATGATAACTACATGAACCAGACTGGGACCATACCCAATAAAATAATATTTTTTTATCATTTTTACATTGAAAATTATCAGTCATAATTGGAACTCGGGTTGGGTCCGAGTCTAGTATAAAATTTCACAAACTATACCCGGGTCCATGTATTAATAGGACCTTCGGGTCTGAACCCGGGTCTTAATCGAGTCTTCTTATTTGTCACCATATCCTATAGGGCTTGGTCCGGGTAAACCAGACCCATTGACACCCCTAGATACCATACTTGGGTAAGGAGTTGTCAATCCCCATCTCGAGATCCTTGGGATTTGGCAACCCTCCATTTTTCTGAATTCCCGGCCTAGTTGGAAATTTGGGAGAACTGCCACCTCTCAACAAAAAAGAATTCCAAACAACTCATAAGATTACCATATCCCAAGGATCCCAAATCAAGGTTTTGAGACAACATATGAAACGGTGTGTCCATCCCAGTGTTTGGCACCCAAACACTACCTTACCGTGAATAAGCATTTCGCACTTTAGAATGGAATTCCCAGGCGGATCAGGTACAATAAAATTGCATGCTGAAAGTGTGCTTCTGAACCTGATTGTACTCCTTCTCAGGGTACAGCTGAGTCCGGATCACATGGCACAGAATTTGTGCATTAAGCACCTGAGGGTCATCAGGTGATTAATGAACAAATATTTGCACATGATCTTTTCAGGGTACAGCCTGCCAAATTGCCAACTGTATAGGGCCCAACAATGAGATGGAGGGATGTCAGGGTTAAAGGCACACTTTCAGTGTGCAATGTGATTGCACCTGATTTGTAGTCCAGAATCCCCGACTGTAAAACATTTCCTGACCTGATTCATCGTGGATGCCGACAGTGGGAGTCAAACCTGAAGCATCTAACCGACATTTAGGCTATGTGGATGAGCCTTGCAATGGGATGGAAACAAGGTCTAAATGTGTTGCCAAAAAATATTATTTTGCCAAAGTGTGATGTTCAGAGATGGAGTTCCCATAAACATTCTCTCGTGAAATGTATTGAAACTTAGTGTTGGGCCAACACCATTTTCAATTCATTGTTTCAACAATTTCACTGTTTTCAAATAGCAAGAGAGTATATATATGAAAACAGCCTTGGAACAGGAGGTTGTGTTGTTGTTTCTCTTGCTATTTGAAAACAGGTTTTGATTGTTAATTTTTCATATATTTTTGGCTATCTACATAGAGTTACTGCCTGTGTAGCCAGTGGAGTGGGACGAGGACATTGAGATGAAGACACTGGATCGAGCTCCGCTAGCACACAGGCAGGTCCATGGCTTTCATAGGTGAGCCAATAAAGGCAGGGTGGTAGTGGACCCCAATAAAGAGGCGAGCTCATTAAGGGCTTGTTTGAAATCTGTAACTGTGATGGGCGTTTATGGAGTTTATGAAAGTACTACAGCATCATAAGTGATCCCTCATCACTTATGGGTTTGGTGGTGAGGGTTTCTTATCGTTAAAGAAAAGAAACCTAGGTTTTCATAAGGAGAGATTTTTCCTCGCCGATTTTTTTTTTCTCGACCAAATTGAAAATAACTAGCTACATTTTTTACCACCAAAACCTGGTCCTGTCAATCGGGCAAGACGATCCGAGAGAGAGAGAGAGAGTATGGAGGACGTGATAACGGACTTCCCTCCTCCCTCGCGTCTCTTCTTCGAAGACCTCAACAACTTCTCCTCCCCTCCGCCCTCCCTCCCTTCCCCCTTCCTCCTCCTCCTCCCCTCAAACCCTAACCCCGATTCCTCCTCGCCGTTGGATCCGTCCCTGCTGATCGTCGCCGTCTCTCGGCCGTCCATCTTCCTCCTCCACCGCCTCCGCGGCAAAACCCTGGTCGGAACCCTGATTCTCCCCGAATTCCCCACCGCCGGCAACTGTCTCGATCCCTCCTCCCTCGGTAACAACTCTGCGCACATCTACGCCCTCGACGCCGTCCCCGGCGTGCTTCTCGCACTGATTCAGTACCCCGTCCCTCCGGAGCGGTCTTCAGCAGTCGCGAAGCTCGTCTTCGAGAGGATCCTGCCGCGGAAGGTGCTGATTCTGTCGTCGGTCCAGAGTAGGAACTTCAGAGGTAAGATCTCTAACGACGAAAGCTTCGCATTTAAGCTCGAAACCTTGGAGCAAAGGCTCGATGCGGAGGGTCCTTTGGTGAGAGATTTGGATTACTTTCCATCCGGTAGTTTGGTTGACGGGGTTGCCGCTTCGATTTTGGCTGCCTCTCAGGTTCGGAAGATTAAGGGTACATTGGTAGTCTCTTGGCCGGAATCACAGGACTCTGTGGTTCTGTTCAGGTCTGTTCTGAGGAACCTACTGAGTGGTCTGGATTTTGGGCCTGAAGTGGAAACGAATCCATTTAGGGATGCTCTTGCCGATTCTGAATTGTATACATGAACTCAATTTTGTTGTTCTTGTGGCGAATTGATACAGGAATATACTTTCTTTTATATATTTTGTGAGTTCTAGTTTTGTGTTTGAATTGATTTTGAGAATTGGATCTGATTGAGACGGTTGGCTTTGTTCTTCGTGGGAGACCAGTGTGGACTATGAATCTTTGTTAAAAATCGGAGTTCTGTTGTCTTTGTTTGCTGATGAAATTGTTCCACATGTTGGATATTGTCACTTGGAGATTGAAACTGCGACGTTTTGATATTTCTGAATGGCAAAAGCTTTCTGTTTCACGTTCTGCTTTTCTGCAATCAAGTATATGAGCCAATGGGGTTTTAGTAGTTAAGGCATTCCTTTATCACTCAGGCAAGCAAATCCTCTACTTCCTTGAGATGCAAGATAATTTTCCATCTCCAGCCCAAGATACAGGTGGGCTACTTATTATGTGAAAATCTCTTTTCATTTAATGGGTTCCTGAAAATTTTCAGTGTGGGTCCTGTTTACACTTTAGATTGTGATCCGCTCACGCATTTAGGAAGCTCAAAGCTTTAAGATTTCCTTTTCCTTTTCGGATCAAGGTTCATATTTGGTTGTAAACTTGGGTGATGTTTAACTTCCTTCTGTGTGTTATAATTTATAAATGATTTAGATCGAGTTTGGTTCTGCTATGGCTTAACAACCTAACCTGGTCTGGTAACAAATTTGGATGGAGTTGAACTTAAAAAGAACTGCAGCTGCTAAATATTTCTAGTATTCCCAATTATTCTAATTTCTATACATTTATGTGTCCACTATTGTCAAAACTATGAATAAATATCATCCCATAATTTGTTACTTTTTAGGTTTGTTTGGGCCTTCTCCTAATAGACCATCTTGTTTGTGAAAGGTAAAATGGTTTTGCATCTATTTGATCTGGAACACTGGTTTCTGAAAGTGGTTTTCTATTTTTTAACTGGCACTGAAGAAACCAATTTCAAGCTGAATCATAAGAGACATATTCTAGAGACTCTTTTCCTATTGTGGGACACTAATCTTGTTCGTGCTGCAAAGAGACTCTGAGAAGGTATTTAGACAGATCTAACATAACAAGCAATCATTAGTGCAGAGGACAATCTGAGAGGCTATTAGGTTTACCAAACTCTATTCAACAGCCATTACTTTCACTTGTTTCAAGGAAAATGCTGTGCTTCTGATACATGGGAGGTGGGAATCTGGGAAAAATATGAGGAATGGCGAAACTCCTGTGACATCTTGGTGTACGAAAGCAATGGTGCTGAAGAAGAGATATATTACTTGTTTATATTGACAAATCCCTATGATATTGTGGGTTGGGACTTAGAAGCTTGAGAAAGATGGGCAGGGGTTTAGGAGATGATGGGAGGGATATTTAATTGACATGGAGAAAATATTGGTGATGGGTGCAAAGGAATTTGTCCATGGACTGCAGAAAATTTCAGTTTTAAGGGCGTGCGTGATTGATTTAGGGTAATAGAATTCTCAAGAAAGAGTACTTCACCTTGGTCTTGCTTTCTATATTTTATTTGGATTAACTGCGTTACATTTGTTTACATGAGAATACTCAAATCTTGATAAGTGAAATTTAGAAATCTGGAGATCCCTGGCAGACAAAGCATGTTGGATTTGCTATTAGTCTCTTGTCCAAGCGAGAAATGATTTGATTTGAGCACTGTCTCACACACTCAACCCCCATTCCCTGCTCCTTTCCTTTTTGTTGTTGATCGAGTAACTCATTGGTGCTTGTCCCTAAATAAGTAGTTTGAATGGGAAAAAGCACTTTGATAAAAATATTGACCAATCCTTGCTTTGATTCAAGCATTCAGTAAATCTTTTTTGTTCATCAATGGATAGTCTTTTTGCTTGCCATTCTTTCTTGTCCTCCTATTCATCTTTCCTTCTTTTAGAACAACAAAGTGCAGTTATGGCGTATATGCTTCTAATGTTATGCTATTGAATGATGAATAATTTTAATCATCATTTGTGGTCCCTTGCTGCAATAGCCCATCAAAAATTCTCTCCCAAGGGTGAAGCCTAGTTGAAGCTATCATAAAAGTAATATTCATTTCCCATGAACTGAAGAGCCATCTTCTTTCTTTTCTTTTTTTTTCACAAGGGTTATGGAAGGCTGCCAATGGAGCCTTTATAATGTGGACTCCACATGGAAATATCAAACTATAGAAAAGCCAATGACTGTAAAATGTGAGACATTTGTTCTAGGCTGGTCATTACACAAAATTATCCAAGGAATCTCTTTCACTTGCTAGTGGAAGAAAAGAATGATTCTGATCAGATAACTGGGTTGCTGGAGTAGGCAGGGGAAGCTCACTTTCCAACCACTAGTGATGCTAGTCTACAAAGCTTCACTAGGACAGGAGACTGGGGTAGGTTATTACTTAGGGTACGCTCCCACAGAATCGCTTTCTCAGGGGAACCTGAGAAAGCGATTTTAAGAGTCTGAAATCTCATGTTCTTCTGAACATGAGATTTCAGGCAGCCTGTGATTTCAAATCATTCTGATTCGAAATCACTGCAATCCATGAGATTTCAAATCTCAAATCTCACGGGTTGCCCTGGGGAATGGAATCAGAATGATTTGAGATCATTCTGATTCCAAATCCCATGCGAGTTGAGGCACCCGAACGTACCCTTAGTGTCATAATTGGTGGAAGGTGGAAGCAGCTTAGGGTTCATGATGGAATTTGGTTAGGGCATTTAGGAGAGGAGATCACCACTCTACACCTAGGATGGGGTGCCATGCCTAACAAAAACAAAACACGAAGGCCACAAACTGAAAAATCAGAAAAAGAAAGATGTGCTGAACCGGAGAGATGTACGGTGGGGAGGGGATAGAACACATGTATGGAGGCTGATTACGTTTTTGTGTTGATGATTAATGTGGATCATAAATGATTATCTCTAACATCTCAGAATTGTTGGATAAGAGTTTTTGTTGGTATTTGTTTTGTACATATGAGAAATTCCAGTTATCTCAGACCAGGTGGGAACTTGGCCAACTTCAAAGAATTAGAGAAACTTTTTACAGGGCTTTCAATGAAATGCCAATACTGAAAAAGGAAGGATTGCCGCGTACTTAACCTGTGGAAAACCGAATGCTTTGACCCATTTGTGGAGCATGTAACAAGAAAGAAGACCTATTTAGGAATTGGCTTTATTAATGGATTGTGGAAAAAAACGCTCTAAGTTTGTGTTTTCAGCTGCACGTTATTGATAAGCTATGTTATGGTATTGCCACGGGCATGCCTTGGCCCCACCCAGAAACGGGTCCGACTGACCTATTGCCAAGCATGCATACATTCTCACATCTAACTTCTAGGAGCGGGTGTGGCCTATTATGATATCAAGGTGTCAAAATGGAGATCCTTTAGGACGTTCAACATGACATGCTTTATACTTTTATGAATTTAGTTAGGTTAATAGAGGTTACTGTTTGAGCCTGCCCCTCTACTTTTATATATTATAAAAAATAGAGTTAATTAATCTTAAAATCAAAATTCTGATGTCAATAAAATCATTGATCCAAATTGCACTAATATACTAATATAAAACATTACATATATGAAGCGTCCAAAATCCAAATGGCTGATCTTGCAAAGCATGTCCTAGTGACCAGATCTAGCGTTTAGTGATTGGATTTACCCAAATCCTAACATACACAATAATGTTTAAGACTTTAAGGTACGCATGTCTATGTATATATTATATCCACATCTTTTAAAATTGAAGTGGGGTTAATTTGGTGCACATTTGATCTGCTTTGTAATAATTTCAAAGATGACATGCAACACCTTTTCGGTCATAACATCATTCTTTTCCTTTGGGTATAATATCTTATGGTGCTTTTTAGGAATGCAATGAATATGAGAGAGGCATTACAAAATCTTCTAATTTTAAGGTAATCAGAAACGGGGGAAAAAGAAAATTATGGTGGATAAACTTTGAGGCAAACCTAATACAGACTTTCTTATGTTCAGTAGTAGATAAAAATATAATTTTCCATAAAAGCTAGGTTAATACAAAAATTATCCTATGTTAGTTCCAAGTGAAGAACATGATAATCTTCCTATGTCACATGGGTGCGAGTGAGGGGGTGTGGCACTTTAAAAAAACTTGGGTGAGGGGTGCGGGGGCGCAGCAAAAAAAAAAAATATATATATATATATATATATATATATATATATATATATATATATATATATATAGTCCAAAAGTTGGACATAAATGACCCTGAGTGCGGTCAATGCACCCAGGGTCAGGTTGACCACACCGAGTGCCGCACGCGCACCCGCGTCGCATCGAAGCGGGTGCGGCACCCAGGCCGAGTCCCTGTGACATAGTAATCTTCATATTTTGATAATGGTCATCCCTTAAAGGCTATGCAATATGGGTACTTTTACCAGACCTTGGGTACTTCGGGTATGGTTCAAGTGAGTTTCGGACTTGACTCAACCCATTTGTCTATTTAATGGTCCAATGAATGTCTAGTCAACACTGAAGTCTAAAGAATCCAATATTAGTTGTACATTTTTATTATTAATTGTTAGTTATATATCTTTAACATGTTTTAGACCTTTAGTTCGTATTCAGTCTACAACTTCATGTATAAAGCATTTTGTAAAATGTAGTATAGTTGTGCATTTTCTCTGTGTATATTTTTTTAGTAGGCAATGTGTCTATATATATTTCCGTACTCCACACTCATCATTTTATAAATTCCCTTGTACCCTGTACCCGCATCCTTACCTGTACCTATATCACATTGCTTAGGGGTGATTTGTACAAGTGTGTACACAGATTGGTTCGTGGATTTACCAACACCAACTCATTTTTGGGAAATGAGTTGTGCTATAATAAATTTCCTAATATCTTGCATCTGTGTCTAGATGAAATTGTCATGATCCGGTGATACCTAACATGCTCAATTGAGTTATTTGAATATCAAGTCTTTTGCCTTAAGATGCTTGTGTTGTTGTATATCAGTTTTTGTCATTTTCTAATATGCAACTTTTACATAATGTGTCACATGGGTTCCCACGTGCAAGCAAGGAGTGGGAAAAAGACTGACGGGATTCCTCAGCATTAAGAGGCATGCTTCTTGCAATATTTGATGTTTCATTGTGGGATCACATTGAGCTGTTTCTCAAGTTATCACACCTAGGGTTTTTCTAGTTTGACACTAAAAAGAGGAAACAACTAGTTCTCAATCAATATTCAAACTTGGGAGAGAGTTTGAATATATAATATAGAGTAATGCTATGGTGCTCCGGGAGTACCTACTCCCACGTACTATACATCATGGTTGTAGGTTGTATATTCTCAATTAAACCTTTATTTGATAGTAATCATGATTTTTTAAGCCATGAAATTTTGATATATTGTGAGTCGTTTTATTTTTAAAGGTCTTAAAAAACATACATGTATGCTATAATCACATGATGCAAAAATTGTTTTCTAGTAAATAATGCTTATAGATCATATCTATAGGGTCTGATGAACAAAAAAAGTTTAAGATATTTGAAAATCTAAAGCTTCTATTATGTGGGAGTAGGTACTCCCAGAGCACCTTATCATTACCAATAAGGGTGAGAAAATGGAATCTTGGTCACTTAGGGTGAGAAAATGGAATCTTGGAATGCACATTCTGAAGAGTATCAGGTCACCAGAGCACCATATATATATACACATTCTGAAGAATATCAGGTCACTTAGGGTGAGAAAATGGAATCTTGGAATGCAAATGCACCCTTTAAAAACATGATGAAAGATAACAGATAAAAAAGAAGGCCAAAAGGTGCATTGACTGTGTCATGGCATGTCGAATGTCAGATCACTTGGGGAAATGGCTCATAACCATACATCCTTGTGGCATAGACTCAATGCAAGGGATGCTGACATTCATCAGGTAATAAGATCCACATCAGCATTTTGCTGCATGTTATGGTTTCAAGATCAAATGGCACAGAGGGGTTTATAAGCAAATCTAAGATTTGAGAGAGCATAGCTTGGGAGCAACAGCAATAAAGGATAAAAAGGTGAATAATATTGTTTTGAGATGGTTTGAACATAGCAGGGACATAAACCAACATAGACAAAAAATGGTGATATCCTGCATGTTCAAGGAATTGAGAAAAGCAGCAGATTAATGAAGAATAGAAAAATTTACTAAAACACTCATAACTTTTGACCTAATTACAAACATCACCCCTAACCTTTGGAATTTTACAAATGAACGGCTGAGTTAAGAAAATAATTCTCCAACAGGCATCTCATCTATCTGGGTGGTTATACTATGGTTATTGATAAAATTACCACATGGCCCTTCTTTCCATCTTTTGCTTGATTCAAAACTGAGGGTTTGATTCTCACTCCACCCGAACTTGGCCTCTTCACTTGTGCTGGAAGAGCACTGCGGATCTCTCTCTCTCTCTCTCTCTCTCTCTCTCTCTCTCTCTCTCTCTCAGCCAAAGCCTTCTTTTTTGCAAGTTCCAAATCAATAGAAAACCCTCAAATAATTTAGGGGTTTTTGGTTTCTCTTTGCAAGGTGATGAAATAACACAAACCTACAGATCCATTTAAATATTTTGAAGACAGGAAATGTTTTTGGGTGAGGTAGGGTGCTTGGGGTTTTGCTGTTACCGTAAATTTCATTCTATTCTTCTTCGATGGTTCTTTCTCCTGAATGATTGTGTTGCTTTGTGGGGTCAGGCATAGGTAACAAGGTTCACTTTTGTGTTTCCTCTAAACTGTGTGTGTGTGTGTGTGTGTGAGAGAGAGAGAGAGAGAGAGCAAATGCACCTCAGAAGAATGAGCTATGGATGCTCCAGCGAACAGCTCAGGTGAACGATGGCCAGACAAATTCCGGTGACCACTAGGTGTTGAACATTCAGGCCGGTGGGAAAAGAGACCGTTGATGTTGACCATGGAGTTTTGAAAAATTACTTTTATTGTGAGACAGAATGCAAGGTTAATTAAGTAAATTAACTATATCTAACCATGGTTTGATCATAGTAAACTCACTTGAATTGAGGGAGCGGTTCGAGAATTATTTTGTTAACTAAGGAGGTATTTGTAAAATTTCAAATATTAGGCGGCCATTTATAAATAAGTGAAAAGTTAGGCGGGTATGTGTAAAATTTTCTAAAGTATAAAGAGGGTGTCAAATAGGGCTGTTAATGGGTGTGTTTGACCAGGACCTCACCCATACCGAACCCTATAGGGTCGGGGTTTGGTGATAAAGAATGAAGTCTGATTAGAACCTGGGTCAGATCCAGAGTCCAATTAGTATATGGAGCCATGTATGGTTTGTGAAATTTCATATCACACCCTTTTTTACCCAAATTCCAATTAGGATCTGTATTTTATCAATGTAAAAAAGCCAAAAAAATTATTATTTTATTATGTATGGATCGGGTTTGGTTCATGAAATCTTTAGAAACCTGATCTGGTTTTTCTTCTGTTGAGTGGCTAGATCTGGATTCAAACCTGGTACCAGCACATCAAAGTCAGATTCAGGAGGGTCTGAACCAGGTCTGACCCGTTGACACCCCTAGTGCTGTCAATGAAGACATGGAAGATTGGTTTGACAGTCTGATTTCAGATAGGAATTGGCGGAGCAATAAAACTTATATAGCTAGCCTCATGCAGATGGGAAATGCTTTATTATATGGGTGAACTGGCACAGGAACACATGGTTTTGAGCCAAACAACTAATTATCCAAGTGACTAACAAGACACACTCATACTTTGTGTCTTTATTTACTATAATGATCTTGAGTTTGAAACTTTGTCATTTATGCTTATGCTTGAGGAATTTGAGTAGTCATGTGTTTCTTGTGCTCGTAAAATTACTCTATCTGTCTCTTCTCCATATCGGTGTCCTTGTCTGTATAATATATTGGGTGAAATATGGGAGGATTATTACCATAGAAAGCTTAAAAATTGAAGTGGCTAAATTGTTCAATGGTATCTTTTCTATTTGTTTTTTTACAGAGAAAATTACAGTGATACTTAAACTGTAACGATTTGAAGTCCTTGTTTGACAAGAAGTAGTGCGGGTCCTTGCAAATGTTAAGTTCATATGCAAGCCCATCAGAAATTTTGAAGATTCCAGGGGGGGAGGGGGGAGCAGTGAAATGGGAGAAGATAAATAAAAATAGAAAAGAAGAACAGGTTTCTTCTTGCTTTTTAAATGTGGGGTGCTTTCTATTCGTATTTACTATGATTTGTTTAAATAAAGTAAAAACAGAGCTGTCGAACATGAAATGTTGCTATTTAAAATAAATATAAGTAACGTGTAGCCATTTATAAATACATCTAAATGAGGGGTTAGTATTAAAAAGATATTTTATAATTCACTCTTTTAAAAAAAATAAATTTATATTTTCTCAAAACTGTCAACCAATGGGATCATAATGTTTCTTGTGATAAATTCACATGGGACATGTTTTACTTCTAAGCATGCCGAGGGGTCTTCGAGTGCTAGTAATCTGCACGACCGCCACTACAAAAAAACAGTTGATTAGCGACAGAATTTAGCAACGACATTATTCCGTCAATTAGAGAATTTTACGAAAATAGCGAGAGATTATTTTCCCTCGCAAAATCCGTCGCTAAGTAGCGATGGATTTTGTGAGAGAATATTTTGTCGTAATAAATACGGCATTTAGCGACGGAATTGCGACGGATTATATTCTGTCGCTATTTAGCGACGGCCTGGGCGACGGAATATTTTCTGTCGCCTTTTTCGTTTTTTGAATTACGATGGCTTAGCGACGGAAGTAATCCGTTGTTAAGCCGTCGCATAACCCCTAATCCCAACCCTCTTTTTCCTTTCTTCTTTCGCTGCTCCCGTTCCCGCCCGCCGCCCTCTCCCTCCTGCCGCCGTCTTCCTTCCCGTCGACCTCTCTGTCGGCCCCCACCGTTCGTCGAAAGTCGATCTCCGTCAACCTTCTGTCGCCGCCGCCCAGAGGAAGCGCATGTATTTCCGGGCCCCACCGTTAAATGGATTGGGGTCGACCACCTGCGTTTTCCGACAGGGGGTCAACTTCGGCAGGGGGTCGACCCCCTGCCGTGTTCGGCCGGGGGTCAACCCCTTATCATGTCCGGCAGAGGGTCGACCCCGGTAGAGGGTCGACCCCGGCAGGCGCTCGACCCCGGCAGGGGGTCGACCCCCTACGGTTCCGGTAGGGGGTCGACCCTTTGCAGTGTCCGGTAGGGGGTCGACCCCGGCAGAGGGTCGACCCCGGCAAGGGGTCGACCCTCTGCAGTTTCGGCAGGGGGTCGACCCCTTGCCGTGTCCGGCCCGGGGTCAACCCCTTGCCGTGTCCGGCCCGGGGTCAACCCCTTGCCGTGTCCGGCCGGGGGTCAACCCCGGCAGGGGGTCAACCCCTTATCATGTCCGGCAGGGGGTCAACCTCGGTAGAGGGTCGACCCCGGCAGAGGGTTGACCCCCTGTCGTTTCCGGCAGCGGGTCGACCCTTTGCCATGTCCGACAGTGGGTCGACCACCTGCCGTGTACGGCAGGGGGTCGACCCCGGCAGAGGGTTGACCCCCTGTCGTGTCCTGTTGGGGGTCGACCCGCTGCCGGAAACGGTTTCCGGCAGCGGGTCGACCCCCTGGGGTTTCCGGCAGGGGGTCGACCCCCTATGTTCTGGCAGAGGGTCGACCCCCGCTGTTCCTATAGGGGGTCGACCCCCTGCGGTTTCGGTAGGTCATTAGGTACTAGGCTTCTCAAGCCCTATGCAAGATGTTTTTATTTGCTTCTGTTTTTTTTCGTGGTGACTTCATTTTAAAACAATATTTTTTTTGTGCAGATTTTTCAACGGAACCAGCTCGTGCTCAGCCACTTGTGGTAAGTAAGGGACAAAAACAATGCAAATCGGGTAAATACCCGTGGTGAGCAAGTGATGCAAGTGTATCACATGTTATTTAATTTATTAGATGTAACACTTTATTGTTCACACACTCACTTAGTTGTTAATATTTAGGGTTGCTTTATTGGAGTTCGGAGATCATGCTGAGCATGATTTTAATGTATGAATATTGAAGTGTTCTTATTTTTGGAGTACGGAGTCCATGCTAGGCATGGTTGTAGTTAGTGAAATATTGAAGTGTGTTTGTTGCAGGTACATGTTTGTCATTTGTTTGATATAAATGATTACAATGTATTGCAATGTTTGATGTAATTGTATCCATGCTTGTATGTAGTTAAAGTCAGTAGCTCTATGCATTGTTGTTAGAATCAGTTTCGGGTCTGAAAATGATTAAGAGGATCGGACGATTTAGAATCAAAGGGATCCATTTGAAAATTTTTATCATAAGATGACATATGTCAATGTTGTCATTAAAAAATTATTTAAAACCTCTTAAAAGTTATTAAAAAATATTATTAAACGACAATGACTCTACCTTTAGTCAAGCCTTTCTTTCCGGTGTTCTATCTGACTCGGTGGATAAATTTTGAAATGTCACCAAAGTTTTCTGCAATTGGCAGTATCATACACCTTTCACAATACGGCTAATTTCTTGCCGTCTAATTATCATGACCAAGTGATTGCCATTTTTTTTTTGAATTTTATAACCTTAAGAAACCGCACCTTTCACGAAGACCTGGTTGCCCATACCAAAGGTTATTGTACCGGCAGCATAAAACTCTGAGGCTAGGACCCTTGCTTCCGAGGCCTATGCTATGCATTGGCTTGCGCAGAGGGGCTGCACTCATATGAATTGAACCTTGACTGCCCGTCTAGCAGCTAAGGCCCCACCCCACTACACCAACCCCCCTTGGGGCTGACTAAGTGTTTTCCTATGTCAAAGTTTCTCTTTCATTGCCTTAGCTAAAATTTAGGTGCATGACTAAGATTTGCTAAAAAAGTATGGGTTTGTTTGGAATTTTGAAAGGATAGGTGGGTTGTTTTGAACCTCTAGAGCTGGGTATTTGGAGCTGAGTGCTTGAGGGGCCTTTTAGAAGTTTTGTCTATCAATTATCTTTTGATCTTGCATGCAGTCACTGGGTAGCTGGAATTGGATAGATATAGACTTTGTACTAATAGCCAATGCAGTGTTCACTTTCACCTAGTTCGGAAGTCAATATACCAAAAGTTTCTAGTGACAAGTACCTAAGTTTGGATTATTGTCAAATAAATGGCCTTGCACTTTATTTCAATACTTGAAAGCGTGTCCAGAATGGATTCACATGACTCTTGGGATGCACTTGCAAATTGTGCTTCATTTGTGTGTGGTTTTTTTTTTCTGTTCCTGCAATCAAAAGGGTGCCTGCGTAGTTGTTGATGGTCAGACTTCTCCATAAGAAGTGAGCTGTAAGCCTAAATGTGGCTGTCAGTGACTCAGATTTCCTGTCGGATTCAATTGATCATTGTCAGACCCTGCAAGAATTGGCTCGAAACAGAAGCCTAGTCAGTGTATGTGTTATTGTCCAAACTGAATATGACATTTGTGTATGGGAAACAGCAAATGTTTCTTCTTGTCACATGTGGCAATGTCAATGAGAGCGCATCAGGTCAGAAGCAGCTCTGATGGTGTTACACCCCCAGAATTTTTGATGTGGAAGACTCAGAAAAAGGACGAGAAGGTAGTGAGAGATTTGCAATCTGCAATTTGATTCCAACAAACTCAAGAAGATCAAACGTGCGGTTTCTAAGTCGTGAGACATGTGGGTCACATGTCTGGGGTGCTGAACTCTGATTGACATGGTATGAGAGAGGTATGAGGTTTCTTGTAATTGCAGCTAAGGTAAAACAATGATAAACAAGTTCAAACAACTAATCAAGTTAGTACATTAATGAATCATTAAGTGAGCTAGGTTTTTTGGTCTATAACTGATAAGACCTGGTTCAGGGGTTCTAGGGTGACCTAGAGACGTCTGTAAAGGTTTGATACATATTTTAAGTCTCAGGGATATATGAAGTTGGGTCATGAAAGAGGCTGGTGGGGTCAAAAAACTACACGTATCTTTTCGAATCGATAGAGTATAATTTTAGTCTTTTGGCTCTATAGAATAGGTACAAACTTATCTAAGGCAGAAAATAGTAATAAGATATGTTTTAAGATCTGTAGCAGGTCTGAGGAGTGCCTCACATGTTCAAGAGAATAGACACACGATCCACAATGAGATAGCTCCAGGTGGGGTGCTAGAAATGCAAACTGCACTGTCTAGGCACAAGGATAGCTCAAGCTCTTTGGGGGAGGTGTTGACCAGCCTAGGGAGGCCCTGGTCTTCACATGAGTTAGAGAGAAAAGTAAGAGAGAGAGAGAAAGAAGAGAGAACATTTAAAGAAAGGGACGACTAGAGAGAGACCTTTTGAAAATCAAATATTAATAATCTTATTCAAGGGGAGCTTCCAAATCTCTTTATATAGATTGGAGGTCTAGAGTAGAGTCCACATTTAGTGCATTAAATTAAACTAGTTCGTACCCAAAATACTTTCTAATTGCCAAAAAATGTATAATACTAAGCAATAAAAACTAAACTAAAATTGAAAACTAGAGTCTCATCATGAATTGGATTCTTCACAAGTCTAAAGTTTTAAAAATTAAAAATCAAATAAAGAAAACATATTACACAACCCTTTCCTTCCTGAAAGGAGGGAGAAGACTCTAGAGAAGTGGGGATGTTCCACCCTCTTCCTCCAATTTGGTGCCTCCTTTGTAAGCCCAACTAGGAAGCTCTCATTTGCACTGGTGTGAACATATGTCATCTGGCTTTCTTTCACAGAAAAGAGTAATATCGGTAGCCATGTGACCTCAATTTGAAGCGAGACATATGTAAGACATGATGGATCTTCACCTTCTTGGGGAGTGCTAGACGATAAGTCAATTTTAACGTGGTACAATCCATAGTACTTTGGCAGAAGCTTGTGGTACTCGACCTAAGATAATTTTCTGTCATCTAAGCTTGCATTTCAGCTACACCTAGTCTCCTATCTCGAATGCCCGATCAGATTGACCCTTGTCATAGATCTGTTTCATGCATTGTTGGGTCTTCACAATGTTATGCCTCAACGTAACAAGAATCTTATCTCACACCTTTTGAGCATGATCTACCTCAGAAGATGCAACACTCCTGTGCTCGTATGCTGTCATTGATGGGGGAGGGAACCCATATAACACCTCGAATGAAGTCATCTATATGGAGCGGTGATGACTTGTGTTGTAGGCATATTCCGCCCATGAAAAAAAGTGGTGTCACTTGTTTGGATAGTCTTCTATGAAGCAACAAAGGTAGGTCTCTACCGCCTTGTTTATAATCTTTGTTTGCTTATCCATTTGAGGGTGGTGAGCAGTGCTATAGTTCAACTTTGTCTTACTTAATTTGAAGTATGTGGTCTAAAATTGACTCAAGAAAAATGAGCCCCGATCACTCGCAATACTCCTTAGCATCCCATAGGTTTCACCACGTGGCTCACGAATTGCTCTGCAATCAATTCAGTGGAGTGTTCTCAAGGAAACTCAATGAAGTGAGCATACTTAAAAAACATGTCCACCATGGTCATGATGACCTCTTTCTTCTCACATAAAGGCAAGGCTTCCATAAAGTCTATGGAGATATCTTCTCATGCCCGCTCAGGGATCGACAAAGGCCATAGCAACCCGAGTAGTTTCATCACCTTATACTTATTGGCTTGGCAAGCTTACTCATTGGTGCACATAGTTATAAATACAAGCCTTTATGCCCAACCAATAAAATAGGGCTTTCAACATCTGGTACATCTTGAATATGCCCCTATGTTTGTCACTAGGCGTTTCATGCACCTTGAACAAAAGAGGCCAGATCACATCGCTCTCCTGTGACAAGTATATCTATCTTTTGTAGAACATGACCTTACATCTAACCATGTGGTTAGGGTGACTTTCCGAGTTCTTACTCAACTCACACACAACCCTTTGGATTCTACTATGCCTCGTTTGGGCATTACATGTCTTACTACATATATCACATTCAATAGTGATAAGTGTATGCAAAATTAGTGTATTTTTAAATCGTTGAGAAAGTGCATAGACCACTTGTTCTCAAAACCCTTTTTGTATTGGTTCTCGAAGTCATATTCCATGAACTGTGTGACCTATCTTTACTAGTTGATAGTGGTGATATATTTTCCCAACAAATATTTGAGGTTTTGGTGGTCGGTTTGCACAATGAACTTGTGTCCAAGGAGATAGGGGTGCCACTTCTACACCACAAGAACCATTGTAAGCATTTCCTAGTCGTAGGTAGATAAGACACAACTCCAATTAAGAAAGGCCTTGCTCATGAACACAATGGGGTGTTCCTCTTGTGAGAGGTTGAACCCACTGTTACATGCATTTGTCTCCACCATAAAGACCTTAGAAAAATCTAATAAGGCAAGTATGAGAGCTTGACACATGGCTTCTTTTAACTTTTTAAATGCATCAGTGACTTTGTTGATTTATACAAAGCCATCCTCCTTCAAGAGGGAGGTATGACGCTGGGCTATGAGACCATAGTCTCTCATGAATCTCCAATAGTACTCAGTCAACCCAAGGAAACCCCTAAGTGCCCTCATAATTTGTGTCTTGGGCCACACTTACATCATACCAAGTTTGTCCGGGTTAGCTCAGGCACTTTGACCGATGACAATATGACCAAGATAGCTCACTTGTTCTTGTCTAAATAGGTACTTGAATATTTTAGCATGCAAGTGATGCTCTCATAAGGTATTCAAAACTGCACACACATGCTGCATATGTGCATATCAAGAACTATACATAAATATGTCATCGAAGAAAATAAGCACAAACTTTTAGCTTAGATTTGAAGACATCATTCATGATAGCTTGGAAGGTTGCAGGTGTATTGGTCAATCCAAAGGGCATGAACAAGAACTCATAGAGTCCTTCATTAGTTCTAAAAGCCATCTTATGAATGTCCTCATGGGCCATATGCACTTGATGATACCCTGAACGAAGATCTAGTAGGCGACATTGTGCAACTCATTAAGAAGTTTCTCGATGATCAAGATAAAAAACTTATCCTTCACTGTGATATCGTTCAAGACTCTATAATTGACACAAAACCTCCTTGTGCCATCATTCTTCTTCACCAAAATCACTGGTGAGGATAAATGACTAACACTAGGTCAGATGATCCCTTGACTCAACATCTCTCCCACAAGTTTTTCAAATTTAATTTTTTTGAGAGTGGATGTACCGATAGGGCCGCACATTCATAAGTTTTGTACCCTTCTTCAAGGATATTCGATGGTCTTGGGACTGTTTAAGAAAAAACCCATGTGGCTCAACAAATACGTTAAAAAATTCAGCCAACAATTCTGCCATATCAAGGAAAATATTCGAGGAGACAAGGGCATTTTTCGGCTCCACCACTTGGGCAATGAGCAAGTAGGCACGTTGGGTGCCACATAGCAACTTCAACCCCTTCTGTTGCACTTTATCCACTCTAGAAAGTGTGATAGCAGCAAGTTTAATTTCTCATTCGTCCTTTTGAAAAAACATCTCTATTTTGAAAAGGCCCTAAGCTACTTTCTACAAAGTTCGTAGCCAATGCATGCCAAGAACGATGTCCACACCATAGATATAGATGACGTATAGGTCGAAAATAAATTTAACTCCTTGGAGCTACTCCATTTGACCAAGTTCACTCGGATACCAACATGTTACACCCCCCAAATTTTCTAATGTGAAAGACTCTTTGGGGGGAAGTGTCGATCAGCCTAGGAAGGCCTTGGCCTTCAAGTGAGTCAGAAAGAGATCTGAGAGAGAAGTGAAAGAGAGAGAGAGAGAGAAAGAATGAAGAGAAAAGAGAGAGAGAGAAGAGATGATGTTTAGATAGAGAGAGAGACAATTAGAGATAAAGAACCTTTTGAAAATCAAATATCAATAATCTTATTCAAGGGGGTTTCCAGACCTCTTTATATGGATGTGAGGTCTGAAGTAGATTCCACATCTAATGTGTAAAATTAAACTAGCTGATAAACCCAAAACACCCTCTAGTTGCCCAAAAATGTATCATACTAGGTAACCAAAACTAAACTAAAATAGAAAACTAGAGTCCGATAGTGAATTAAACTCTTTACAACCCTAAAGTCCTAAAAATTTAAAATCAAATAAAAAAAACATATGCGGACTCTACACAACCCTCTCGTTCCTAGAAAGATACAACCCTCTCATTCCTAGAAGGAGAGAGAAGGCTCTATAGTAGGGGTGGGCAATAGGCCCGACAACCTGATGGGCCAAGCTGACCTGGCCCACCATGGGCCGGGTTTGGGCCAATGTTTTAGGCTTGGGCCTGTTAGGTACCGAGCCAAAACTCGTTCCATGGGCTACTGGGCCAGCTCGATGAGTTTGAGTTATTTAATATTTTTTAATAATATAAAATTTAAAATTTTAACTATTACACAGTAACTTGGTAACTATTACTATTTATCTAATTAGTTACATTAATTTTATAAAATTTAGAAAGATAATGAATTGGATGCATGGAAAATTGAGAATTTGTTAATTATTACTATTTACAAATGGATTTGGGTTAGGTCACCCAGCCCCCTTCAAATTGGCCCATTGGGCCGGGCCATGGGATGCTCTTCAAACTTGAGCCCGTTAAGAACCGGGCCAAAACCCAGCCAATTAGTAAACGGTCCGGGCCACACTTAAAGCCCGGAAGGTTGAGCTCTAAATGGGCCCGCGCCGTGCCAGCCCGGCCGATGCCCATCCCTGCTCTTTTGAGGTGGGGACGTCCCACTCTCTTGAGGTGGGGACGTCCCACTCTCTTCCTCCAAACCCTCTTCCATAGCTGAGGTAACATTTGGATCCTAGAGCAACGGATTCAATGAGTTTTATGGATCTAGCACCATAACAGATGGTACCATGCCCGGCAGCCAAAACACCATCATTTGTTTTTGTTTCAGCAGTTTATTTTTGGGTTATTTATAAAAACAGTGTTTTTCTATAATTCACATTTATACTAAGAAAATCCATATTTCAAATACATGTTTATTTTTATCCCCTATAGTTAATAAACTTTTTTTACTCAGTATACCCTTATAAATTTATTCCTCTTGTGTATTAATTAGCCCATCCACTATTTCCTCCCATCCCCTTCGTTTACCATGCCCACACACGGACTCTCTCTCTCTCTCTCTCTCTCTCTCTCTCTCTCTCTCTCTCTCTATATATATATATATATATATATATATATATATATATATATATATATATATATTGCATAAAACTTTGGATATGCTTAAAAATGGGTTAAATTATCATTGTCCAGAATAACTCGATCCGTTTGCACTAATATGGTTTTATTTTGAGAGAGAGAGAGAGAGAGAATACCATCTATTCTACTAAAAACAACATAAAGACAACATGCTTGTGCAATGAGGAATGGCGAATAAGGATTGTGCGTTCTTGACCTTCCATGGCGGGTCATGCAGGTCAATGATGTTACGTGGGATTTTAAAAGTTGAAAATAAATTTAAAGAAAAGGAAAGGACAATGGAGATGAGAGGAATAGGGATACAGTTGTTAAGGATAACAATGGCTTTTTTGTTTTAAATTATGAGGGTAAATTGAAGATGCAAGAATAAAAATATGAACTGTCACCCTTGGAAATAATTCCAAGTAATGAAATATGTAATTGAAATATCAGTTTCTTTCTGTATGAATTTAAATTAGTAAATTTGCACCACCCTGCTGAAAGCAGTTATTCCTGATTAATTTCTGGCAACTAGGGATGGCAGTGGACAGGGGCGGAGGCGTGGGACAAGGTCTCCACCCTCACCGGGTCTCAAAATTCTGCCCTCTATCCCCGCACGGGTTTTGATTTTAACCTCCATCCCCATTTTGTTTCCTGCATCCCCGATCCAAACGGGGCGAGGTGAGGTGGGGTGGGGGCCCGTTTCTCCCGGGTCCATTATCATCCTAAAGGTATTTTAGTTATTTTACTATCGGGGATCAGACACGGGACAGGGTGGGGGAAAGCATAAGTCCATCCCTGCATGGGTTTTGATTTTGACGTTCATCCTCGCCTTCATCCCCTTTCCAAACTGGGCGAGGCAGGCCGGGGCCCCATTTTCCCCCGGTCCACTGCCATCCCTATTGGCAACCCAAAGTATCAAGTGGCCGTTCCGTTGAAGTCCGAACTATCAAATGAGCTTGGTAAGGTTTTCAACAACAATAATATATTTTTATATATTAAAATATAAAAATTTAATCTTTATCAATTAAAAATACAAAAAGCGCCCACATGCACTAGTTTTCAAAAAAGTTTGTGTTGATCGTTTCTCGTATCTGTACCGAGTCTGCCTACATGTTTGTGTGTGACATAGGTCAAATGAACCCCTAGCTTGACTACCCTAGTTCAGTCTCTTGTATTGGGCAGACCGGCTTCAAACTTTGTATCTGTATCTTGACCAAATTTAGCAGAGAAAACTGGGCAGAGTTCCAAATCTGCCTAGATCTGACCTAGATTTAGGTGGTGTAGTTGCAGAGATTAATGCAGACAATTATGTCTCCCCTAGAAGTTGGTTAGCTACCTCTCGTTTCTTCTTAGGATTCTTCTTCCTTCTTGTGGGTCACTTTTAAGATGCAAGAAGGACCCTCACAGCTGCAGCAGGTCCATAAAAAGGAAACACTTTTGACGTTTTGACAACCATAAGCGTCCTTTTAACATCCATGAATTGGAGGAGGCAGTGAGAATTTAAAAGGCGTCGTAGATGCACTAGACAAATGAAACAGACGAATTGAGCAGTGTGTAGTTTGTCCAATGTTACTCTGCTGTATAATAATACATCACAGTGAGGTTTGTTGAATCCTACCCAATTGTATATGCAATATTAAATGCCACTTATGCCAGCTTTTGGGCATCAGGTTCATTGCGTATCAAAAGGATTCAACCAGCAGAAAAATGACAGGAAGGTGGAAAAAAAAATGTCACCAAGTAAGCTTTTTTTTAATTTATAACCCGAAGAAACCGCACCCGGCACGAAGACCTGATCGCGCTGGCTCAGCCTGCCATACCTATGGTCGTCGGCAGATCTTAAAAAGTGAACAAAAATTCAATCACCTACACTCAGGTTGATGGTCAACATGACATCACACCTCTCGGCTCATAATCGGTCGTCCAAACCTCTGGTCTGGGTTAGAGTTTGTCATGATCATGGAGTGCATTGATTAACCATGTGGGTTCCCTCCCCAGAATAGCAAGCGATCACATGGTCACCTGATGCTGGACCATCCAGACCAGACAGTGACACTTTATTAGATGATAAAGCTTCCAAGCCCGGACTCGATTTGATCAACTTCAATATATCAAAATAACACAACATTTAGACAAGCTGGAAACTGTAGGTGACGTGTGAATCTTTGTCTTGACAACTTTGAAGTGCATGAATGGCTAGAATGATTAAGTAAATAGGACCCGGGCGCAACCCAGGTTGGCATGGATAGTTTAGCTAGCTAGGACCTAACTAGCCTAGCTAGGTAACCCATATTGGCTAGACTAGTCAATTCAATCAGTTTAGCTACTGTTTGGATGATGCTGAAAACCTGGTTTTGGTTGCAGACCAGGTTTTACTGAAAAAAATCCAGTTTGGTGGCTGTTTGGGTTCCATCAAACCAGGTTTAAAGTGAAACTTGGTTTTGTAAAACTGGGTTTAAAACCCAGCCCAGTTTTTTCAAATGGAAATATTAGGGGGAGGTAGGGGTGGGCAACGGGCCCGAACGCCTGATGGGCCAAGCCGACCCAGCCCGCCATGGGCCGGGTTTGGGCCAGGATTTTAGGCCGGAGCGCGTTAGGAACCTGGCCGAAATCCGGCCTGGTCCATTAGCGGGTCGAGCCAGGGCCGAAACCCGGCCCGGTCCATTAGCGGGTCGGGCCCGGCCCGTGGGCTACCGGCCCGACTCGATGAGCCTGAGTTATAAAAAAAAAGTAAAATTGTTTTTTTTATGGAAACTAGAAATCATATAGTAACTTAGGTACATGGGAACTTGTTAATTATTTTTAATTACGTAATTAATTGCACTAATTTTAGGAGAAAGATAAATAATTGCACAAAATCACATTAATTGCACACACAGTTGGCTAGGATTGTTTTGTATAGGAATCATCTTATTTGGCCCTGCCTAGACCCGACCTGCTTCACATTGGCCTGTTGGGCCAATAGGCCAGACCATGAGCCTCTCTTCAAACCCGAGCCCATTAAGAACCAGGCCGAAACCTGACCCAATAGTAAATGGGTCGGGCCGGCCTGGCTTGATGCCCACCCCTAGGGGGAGGGGATCACGAGCCTCACCTCCCCCTTTTCCTCTTATGCTGCCTTCATGAGGCAGGTTATAACTGGCCACTTTCTCGCCACCCACCAACTTGGTTGGAAATGTTTAACCACCTTTTTCATTTTTTCTGTTTTTTTTTGCTTCTTGGTAATATTTTGAACACCAACGGGAAATGGTCGGACTGGTGCCTCCCAGGAAGAGCGACACCATCCCAGCCATTTTCCAACAGAAGGATGCCCAGAAAACAAACAACTTGA
Organism: Nuphar pumila; assembly: GCF_984573655.1. NCBI lineage: Eukaryota > Viridiplantae > Streptophyta > Magnoliopsida > Nymphaeales > Nymphaeaceae > Nuphar > Nuphar pumila. Next base: position 18,092,633 of record NC_143263.1, read on the forward strand.
AAATGACTAGTACATATCCGTCTATAATGGCTTACCACAAAACTGTACTATCATATTTTTCGGAAGTTCCTACTAATTTGCCAAAATCCTCCCCATGCCCAAGATTGATGATTCTTAAAAAATTTAGGACATTTTTATCTTTCGCATAAGTGAACTTGTTGATGTACGTCATCCAAAGGTAGCAAGATCTCAACAACTAAGGGGTTCAGATCACTATGGCATTCACATAAAAAATTTGTGAACATGGCTAACGTGGAATCCCAAAGCAGGAGATTTGCACCTGAAATACATGGATCTGCTAAGATTTGCAATCCTGATACAAACCTTCGAGAATTTAAAAGTTTGAGATGAACATGTTTGCATCATATATTTGTGGACGTCTTCACTTTCACGTAGACGACATGTGAACCTCCTTTAACTAAAAAATTGCATAAAGTCAGGATGTCTGCAAATATATGTCATGGCATTCACAAAAGTCTAACATTCACAAATATTATATGCAAACCTTCTCTTAATGCAACACAAATCTATTTAACATGCCAATATCTTAAGCTTATTTTACGAATGTCCTTACCTTTACATATTTTTTGGTTCGAGTTTGGAATGTTCGCGCTATAAATTTATGGATGTCCTCCTGACATTTACGCATACGACTTGCGAACCTTCTTCATATATGCAAGCCTTTTGACCTTAGTTGCGTACCAACTGAACATTTTCACATTCAACATGAGAACATGTTAGCTTCACAAATATTCTCATTATCTTTGTGTGAATCTCTTGACTCTCGCATATTATGTTTATGAAGCTTCATACATGCATTAAATATGACTTTGCATAAGTATAGAAGTTGTATTTCACATAACATTAGGGTTTCTTTGAGAAGGTTTTGTGGTCTTCATACCATTTAGATGATGACAGATTGATGCCTAAGCTTCATCATGGGTCATTAACGGCACATCATCAACAAGATTTTTAGCATCTTACACATCATCAATGGCAAGATTTTTTGGTAAGCATAAGTTTTGCTCATTTTAATGATTTAATCAATTATTTTGAAAAACAATGGTATGATTCTGTTACAAATCAAAATCTAGAGGAGGCGCTAGATCCAAAACCCAAGGATCCAACGTCCAGTCAAGAGGGTCTCCCAAGTCAAAATAAGGCCCCAGGAGATGATGTGGTAGCTAACATGACAGATCTACAAGGAGAAGAGTTAATGAACACATGTCATCTTCCCATTCAAGCTAGGGAGGAGGGTATGAGTCCCATAGTTGGGATACATGGTACACCAGGAGAACACCCTATAAGGAGAACACCTTTTCTTATAAGTGAAGACACTTGGCATTAAGGAGAAGAAAAGGAAAAAGGAAGGAAGAAGAGTACATGGGAAGTATCCAAAGTCAAACAATGAGGGCCCACAAGGTGAAACATTTTTTAAAGAAAGAAGTCAAGAGGAAAGGAAAGGAAAGAAAAGTGAGGGGCACCCCCTACTTTCCAAACAAAGGGCTGGGATGCCCCCTCCTTCCTTCTTTCTATTTTATGTTGGGTCTAGCATTTACGTATTTTTTATTTTATTTAAATAAAATTTTAAGCAACTTAGTTAGATCTTTAGGATTTGGTTAGGGAGGGACTTTAGTCAAGTTAACTATCCCCCTCTCTAGTCTAGTTTTGACTGTCAGTTGGGATTCTATTTTGGCAGTTAGAGGGTGTATGAGAATTTGTGTTAGATTTTTTTTTATTTTGGATTAGAGTTGGACCCAGACCCAAGCCAAACTCTATAAATATAAGCTTGTGTCTTCTTTTAAGGATTATTGAATGAATTGGCTTTTCTCTCTCTAAATGCCCCTCCCCCCTCTCTCTCCTCTATCCTTCACCTCCCTCTCTGGTCTCTTTTTGATCCATGTGAGGACCAGACCCCAAGGATTAGTCATTCACTTTTGTCAGAAGGCCCAAGCTTTCTCAGTGTATCGACCGTGGGATCTTGCTTCCCACTAAACCCATTAGTGTTGTTGCATTATAGATCGTGTGCTAGAGTTGCAGAATTTGGGAGACACCATCCCAACCTACTACCGACTTTCCACACCTTTATAGCCTTAGATTCACTTTTTCATAATTTTTGAAATGCTCAACATCAGTTCAGCCCCCTTATTGTGACCAGGTTCAGCCCCCTATTATGACTTGGTTCCTCCTCCTAGTAACCGGCTTTCCCATCATTGTGACATGATTCTACCTCTTTGTGTCCCAATTCTCCCCTATTGTGATCTGATTTCTCATTTTATGACCCGGTTCCCCCTTTTAATAAACTAGTTCTTGTACACGATCTGTCTTACATCATCCAATATGAAGACATAGAAATCCATGAAGATATGACCATAGAAGAGAAACCTCTAGAGATCATAGATCGAAAGGATTAGGTTTTGAGGACAAAAACCATTCTTCTTATCAAAGAGAAATGAAAACATCATGGAATAGAGGAATGCATATAGGACCTTAAATCCAGTATCCAAGAAAAATACCCTGAATTGTTGGCCTAGACCTTGTATAGGAAATTTTAAGGATGAAATTTTTCTTTAGAGGGGTAGAATATAATAACCGATAATTTTTTGTATTTTTGATCTGTTATAATATATAAGTGGCAGATATTTGATGACTTATTTTATGATTTTTGAATGCACGATTGTATCTACATCAATGTTTTAAAGAGAATGGAAGTGATTTCATCAAAATATGGAGCTTGATACTCTTAAAACTCACCCAACAAGTTCAAGGGAAAATTGATAATTTTAGAAGTTTTAAGGGTTCGTAGCGACCTAGGGTCGTGATCATTCATGCCCTTGTTGACCCAGTTTAATCAATTATATAATCATTTTTTAAAAATCCTACTTTTATAAAACATTATTTATAATTAAAGCTTTTCATTTGATGGTAATTAGAATTTAGGAAAAACCTAGGGATCGAGTTAGTAAAAGTTAACCCTTCACCAAAACTATACATGGGTTTTACCCATAGTTTTGGCTATACTAACAAGTATTAATGTTTATTAAACCCTCCCTTGATGGACTGGATATAAACATTAACACTTGATAGGAATTAGCTCTCAGGTGGAGGGCTTAGTGTGTCCACTTGGAAACACCAAAACCCTCCCTCTCCCCTATATAAAACCTCACTCCCCTTTCTTTTTCACTCATTCGAACTTCTGACTTCTCTCTTCCTCTCTCTTCCATTAGCCCCCCTAGCACCATTATTTTTTGTGGTGCTCACCATCAGTTCAGCCCCCTATTGTGACCTAGTTTCCCCTATTGTGACTTGGTTCTCCCTCCTTGTGACATGATTCTGATTTGGTCCCTTACTCAGTCTACTTGGACCATCCACCTCATAATACGGTCTCGCTCACCCACTCACCATAATGTGCTTCACATATTATTTTGGAGAAAAATTCTCCTAGGATATTTTAAGAATTTTTTGTTTCTTTGTTTTGATACGCTCTTCGAGGTAGGTTTCTATACTAAAAGCTCATTGTTTCAATGTTAAATTCATATACTTGTTATGTTTGCACTAGTGTATGATTTGTTTATGTTTTATTAATCTCGTAAGAGTTTTTGTTACATGCTTCATTTTACATGGAAAACAATATTTACATCACATACACCATTTTACAAATAAAATCACTTTTAATCTCCATGAATTGCTTTACAAATAGAACTTGCTTCGCATGCATTCGCATAACCCATTTGACTCATTCATATTCCTCATTTGGCCACTGTTGAAGCTGGCACCTTAGCTGATTTTGTTCCTCTACATGTGAAGAGCATTCATCTGTGCTCCTAGGGCTACTACAACCCTCTCAATATGCTCGAGGAGGTTGTTGCACTCTTCCTTAGTCGAACTTACTCGACGTGATCTTGCTCGACAATTTATTGAGCTTGTTCCACATGCTTGCGAATCTCATTTTTGTCCACATGAGAGAAATGAGGTCCCTCCATGTTGCCGTGTTGTTCTCTCTGATACCAATTCATAGTACCCTAAAAAATTTCACAATTGAGGCTGGACGGACTGATGTTGAGATTGGTAGAAGGCCAAGTCAGAATTTCATGGCATGTGGTGAATGGGTACTCTAATCAAAGTCTAGCAGACTATAATAGATCAAATTTATGGTGTTTTCACCTTGGAACCTATGAGTTGGGTATCCTAGGGTATGTGCCCCTATTTGACAAGGTGATGGAGAGGTAGAAGGTTCCTCGTTGTGGCGAATGAGGAGATACAATGCATGCTAATAGAGCTCATGCTTGTTCATTTTGGGTATGGATTTACGGAAAATTTATACTTAAAGTGTACATGTTCTACAAACGATGCCCTTTCTAACGAAAGTAAGATATAAATTTTAGTCTAAGGGTTGATAGGGAAACCCACTTTTCCCATAACGATGGTGGGTTAACTCATTTTTCCGCTCATTGACTTAGTTGGTGGTCATGAGCATTGTGGCTTGTGGTCTGCATTGTTGAGAGATAGATCATGCTCATATTTTTCATATATAGATGGAGAAACATGTGTGCATTGTTGTAAATCATAGATTATGTACAGTTAGCTTAAAATTCTTTATGTTTTCTTTTTGGCAATTGAAATATGTTCCAAGAAGTGATTCTTTAAAGACATGGTTAAAAATGGGTTGATTTTAGAAGATGTGGTTTTCAAAGAACTTAGAGATGAGGTTTTGTCTTGTAAAAAATCCATGTTTGATGTTGTGGAGAATGGTTCTCCTTTGTATTTTCAATTTTGATTTTTGTGTTCGGCGTTCTAATGCTAAAAACCATGTTTGGATGCCTCAGGGGTCGACTTATGCAACTATGAGAGTCGACTCTTGTGTGCTGGTTTCTATTTGGAAGTCTCGAGGGTCGACATCTACTCTACAAGAGTCGACTCCTATATATGGTGCTCTTGTTTTGTCACCTTAAGGGTTGACTCTTGCAATGCAAGAGTTGACTCTTGCCTGTTGAGATTCTATGTTGTTACCTCAAGAGTTAAGTCCTACACTGCATGAGTCAATTGTGTGTAATATTTGCATGTTGTTACCTCAAGAGTTGACTCCTACACTGCAAGAGTTGATTCATGTGTGATATTTTCATGTTGTTACCTCAAGAGTTAATTCCTGCACTGCAAGAGTCGACTCTTGTGTGTAATATTTGCATGTTGTTACCCCAAGAGTTAACTTCTGTGCATAATGGTTGCATTCTGTCACCTCAAGAGTTGACTCCTGCACTGTGAGAGTTGACTCTTGACTATGCTATTTCATGCCGTTATCTCTAAGGTCGACTCCTGCACTATAAGGGTCGACTCTTGATTGTGATGTTCCTTCTGTTATATCAAGGGTCAACTCCTGTAGCGCAAGAGTTGACTCATGTCTATGATATTTTATCATGTTACCTATAGGGTCGACTCCTGCTTGTCAATCCACCTTTCTTGGTAAGATTGATGGCATATTGAGTATGATCGAATCCAGCGGTGTGTACGTGTGATTCAAACCCTATAAATGAAAGAAAAAGAGATCTTTACATATATGTGTTTGCATACTACGTGTAATCATTTTGTGCTTGATTTTAATCAGTATTCTAAAACAAAATATATCTACATACAAAAGTTATCATATGTGTGCTTGACAATGACAATCCTTGTAATAGGGATTGTCCGTTTAAATGTCTTTCTTTTCTTCATGAAAAATGAAGCATGCACCCATGATTATATTGATGTAGATCTCAATTTTTTTTTGTACATAGCTTGCATAAATTTAATAATATTGGTTTTAATATATATATATATATATATATATATATATATATATATATATATATATATAAATGAATGATCGGTGGGGTTGTAACTAGGAACAAACAGGGGTGGGTTCAACCCTAGCCTTCGTTTCTAGGGTGTTTGGCATCGTTGACCAGACCTGACCATTATGGCTAGTTGGACTTGGCTAGAACCGATGTGATTGGGGATCGATTGTCCTTGAACTGGGTGCAGTGGGCATGGTAGGGCATGTCGAACCCTATCGGCACTGCTGCTACTTGTCGCCCATATAAAGCACAACAAACTGGGGTTTGCTAAACCCCCAGCCAACTGTCTTGTCCTACACATGACAGATGAGCACTGTGTGCAACAGGGCATGTGGTGCCCAACTGAGCAGTTGGTTGGGGTCAATTTGACCCCAACCGTGGCCTATCACCACCTGCCGGTTAGGAGAAGTGCATGCAACTTCACCTAAGTGGTGATGTTGTTGTTTTCAACCCATAGGGCAAAACCGTATGGCTGTTAGGGGTTTGCTTAATTCCACTGCATAAAAAAAAAATTAGAAATAGCAGGCCGGCTGGGTCTAGACTCTAGCTGGCTGCCATTGTGTTTGCAGCTAGTTGTTGCTGCCCTACTGAACACAACAGAGCCAATTGTTGTGTTGAGCAATTGGCAGCATTTGCTGCACCCACAGGGGGTGCAACAGGTAGGGTTTGCTAGCCCCAACCCACCTTGCTTGGACTCAGGCAATCAGCAGGGTGCACCACTGTGTTAGTGCTTCATGAAGACTTGTGAAGTCTGACCTCCGATATTAATATTTTACAGATAAGGATGATTAAGCGAGAGTTGTTGCGATATACTTCGGTTGTTGTTGTAAAGACCAAATTTTCCTTGCCAATCTCAAATTGCTTTTTAATTGCCCAAACATTATTATTTAGCTTCTTGTTAACTCAGTGCAATAAGTCTTTAAAAACTTGGTTGATTGATATTTATTTCAGTACCTCTGTCGAATATGATTATCTATAATTGCGAAAGGTTTTTCCAACTTCACTCTGATTATTTTTGTTGTGTGTTGTCTTTTAAAAAAAAAATATTTGCCTGAAAAATTAGATAAATTTTGGGGTGTTACACTTAGGGCCCTGTATGCTCTGGTATGTTTGAGCATAAGAGCTATGATGTGACTCACAAGGTCTACCATTGACCGCTCTATACACTCCAAGCAGTTTTCTTGTTCTATGTCTGTTTGTCGTTGTCAAAAAAGTTTGGCTTGCGCGGTCTGGGTGTTGGAGAGAACTCGAGCTTCAGAGAAGGGTTAGATGTTCAACTTTTGAGGTTTGATATGCAGAGAGGTCTAGGGAGTCATGAGAGAGGAGAGAGAAGAGAAGAGAGAGACATTAGAGATAGAGAAATAAAGAGAGGGACAACTAGAGAGGGAGACATGAGAAACTTCAATCAATTCAATAATGCTAATTGATCTCCCTCAAGCCTCCTTATATAGAGGGGGCTGGGGTTGAGTCATAATTAAACCACATTTTATCTAATTAAGAATAGTCAATATCCCATCTAAACTAGGACTCTTACTCTATCAAGACTTTACACTAATTAAATGAACTAATTAATGTCTCTTAATTAAATCTATCCAATACATCTTCTAGAAAGGGAGACGTCCTTTGGAACTCTCCAATCTCATGCCCTCACCTGTGGGCCCCCTTCTGCTGCTTGTTTGCTTCTAGGTGATGACACATGTCAGCCTTCTCTTCTATCTGATTGGGACTCTGGCTAATTAGCCTCTTCTGGATTAAGGAGACATCTTGAGCTGCCACGCCACCTTCTTGGGTCCCACACAATGTTGGTCGATCCTTCTGAGTCTCTATAGGTGGTGTATAGATCCTGAGTACTAGATCTGGATCTTTTATCATATTCTGGACCATAACAGTTGTCTCCTAGAGCCATATTCTCTCTTACAAAACGATAATCAATCTCTATGTGCTTCATTCTTGCATAAAACACTAGGTTGTTAGTTAAATATGTAGTTTCCAAATTATTGCACTAAAGATTTGGAACTTGTGCTGAATCAGAACTCAAATCTTCCAAAAGTTGCTTAAGCCACATTAACTCTGAGACTGATCCTTCCATAGTTTTGTATTCGACCTTTGACTTGACCTTGCAATCATATGTTGCTTAGATGAACTCTAAGAAAGTAAGTTAGGTCCAACAAAAGTGAGATATTCACTAGTGGATTTTCGACCATCTAGACATCCTGCTTAATTGGCGATAGAAAACCCTACAAACTTGAGACAGTTAGACCATTTAATATGCAAACCATAATTAAAAAACCCTTTAAGATATCTAAGGATGTGTTTGACATGTGTCCAATGATCCTGCATTGGCTTATGCATAAACTAACATGTCTTGTTAATAGAGTAGGCTATGTCAAGTCTTGTAAAGGTGACATATTGTAAAGCCCCCACAATGCTTCTATACTGGGTTGCATTATCTAACAACTCTCCATAAAATTTTGAAAGAGAAACATTATCAACAACAATGATGACAACCAATTTATAATCAATCTTACCAGACTTCAATAGAAGATCTATAATGTATTTTTTTTAGTCAGAATAACTTTTGATGAGTTTTGTATTACTTCTATGCCCAAGAAATAGTGTAAAGAACTCAAATCTTGGATAGAAAACTCATGACTAAATGATTGAATAATATTATTGACTTCTTTGTGAGAGTTTCATGTTATTATAATATCATCAACAAATAACAAAATAAACATTTTTATCCCATCTTGATAGTAAATAAATAGAGATGAGTTGGCTTGGGACTCAACGAATTTTAATTTTTTCAGGTATACCTTTTGTCTTTCAAACCATGCATGTGGAGTTTGTTTCAACCCATATAAATCCTTGTTGAGCTTACACACAGTCAGGATGACGTTTATCCTCAAAATCTGGAGGCTGCAACATGTAAACTTCTTCCTTCAAAAAACCATACAAAAAGACATGTTAACATCTAATTGATGGATCTATCAATCAGAGCTAACGGCAATTGAGAAGACCATTTTAATGGATATAGGTTTGATCACAAAACTAAATGTTTCAAAATAATCTATACCCTCCTATTGACTATACCACTTGGCAACTAATCTGGCTTTATACCTGGCTATGGACCCATCAACACATCATTTTATCCTATAGATCCATTTATAACCTACTAGATTACTGATAGCTATATGGGAACAAGTGTCCAAGTATGATTCTTATGTAAGGTACCTATTTTCTCTTCCTTGGCAAGTTGCCATTTTGGTTCCTATATGGCCTAGTCAAAACTGTGTGATTTTTTTTTCTTCTTGCACTACTTCTGACAAGAGACCAATATAAATGTGATTTTTTGTAGCAACAAACAACCTTGGTTTCAACATCTCATCCTGGGACCTGGTAATCATATGGTGTGTCCTGATAGGGACTTGATTGGTGAGGTCAACAACATGATTTATCTTGGATGACTCAGAACTCAATTTTGGGCTTGGTTCCTCTATGGGTATAACATGAGACTTTCTTAGAGAAGTAGAAGAACTTGGACCAACATCTATATTTTCTTGAATTTGGTGTTGGTGCACAGTTTCTTCTAGAGGAACATGATTGGGACCAATTAAAATGATACTATCAAGTTTTTCCACTAGTGATTGGGTCTGGTTTTAATTTTGGATCTAAGAGGCAACTTCTTTATCAACAATAGGTTCTTTTGTTCCAACATATAAAAAATTAGACTCATCAAAGATTATATGACTAGAAATAAAAACTTTACTTGTAACAGGATCAAAACAAACATAGCCCTTATAGTTGGTGCCATACCAATGAACACACTAGCTTTGGATCTAGACAATAATTTTCAGTTCACATAAGGCCTCAAATATGGATAGCAAGTGCATCTAAAATGATCATAACCTAACACACGTTCAATAACAATTCATATGGAGATTTGTCACCCAAATTTGAACTTGGGAGATGATTTATCAAATAAACATCATTATAAAAAACATCAACCCAGAATTCAATATTTAAAGAGGCATGCACCAAATGACTCATCCCCTTTTCATAAACATGTCTATGTCTATGTTTTCACTCAACAATTCTATTTTTTTGAGGTTTATGAGGACAAGACAAACACCTCTTTATTCCATGTTTGTTCAAGAAATTAGAAAAAGGCACCATTGAAAATTTCTCCTCCTCTATCACTATGGAAATTTTTTATTTTTCTGTCAAGTTGATCCTCAACTATTGTTTTAAAGTTTTCAAAACATGATAGAGCATCTGGATTTCTAAGCAATGAAAAGATCCAAGAGAACTTGGAATAATTATCAATGAAATGCAAATAGTAATTATATCCTTCTTGTTAAGGAGAAGAGGCAGGACCCCATAGGTCAACATGAATGACCTCTAAATGGAAACTAAGAAAAAATTCACCTCTCGAAACGGAGCTTATGAATCATGTTCACAATGCAATTAGAACATGAATGATCACTACATGAATCATAATCATCACCATCACATGATAATGACTTATTTTTTTAAGCAAATTCAATGTTTTTAAATTAACATATCACAAACGATAGTGTCAAATGTTCTTAGAAAATTTATGAGATACCTGAGCAAAATGTGTTTCACCAAAAATAGTTTTATCACTCTTCTTCTCACAATTTCAATAGTTTTCTAGCCTAACATGTTTGAATCTTGTGGTTTTGGAATTGTATTATGTGGAAGCAGTCTTGAACTGGAAGCAACCAAAGAGCGTGTTGGATATACGCAGTTTTCTTGGTCTTGTAGGATATTATAGAAGATTTATTCAGGACTTCTCTAAGATAGCGACATCGATGAGCAAGCTACTTTGCAAGGGGGATAAAGTTCATATGGACCCAACAGTGCGAATAAAGCCTTCAGAAGCTAAAAAAAAGGCTTACTTTGGCTCCAGTGATTACTCTACCTTCAGGCCATAAAGGATTTATGGTATATAGCGACGTATCTGGTACATGACTTGGATGTGTACTGATGCAACACAACAAGGTCATAGCATATGCTTCATGGCAACTGAAAGTGCATGAACGAAACTATCCCATACATGATTTGGAACTAGCCGTTGTAGTCTTTGCACTTAAAGTGTGGTGACACTACTTGTACATAGAACTGTTCAAGGTTTTCTCCAATCAAAAAAGTCTCAAGTACATTTTCTCTCAGAAAGATCTTAATATAAGACATAGACAATGGTTAGAGTTCTTGAAGGATTATGACTTTTCCATATCCTATTACCCAGGGAAAGCCAATGTAGTAGTTGATGTATTGAGTAGAAAAGCAGAAAGCCTCACAAGCATGATCAACAATGAGTGGAGATTACTTGAGGAGCTGATTAATTGGAAACCCTTTGACACAGATTCAAGTCACATTAAGATCACAAGCCTAGCTATGCGAACTGAACTCATGGATCAGATTATTGCTCAATAGAAGAATAACCCGAGATTCACAAATATGGTTGCAGCGTGCAAGCAAGATGAGACAACCCTATATCTAGAAGAAGATTGTAGCATCTGGTATAATCAGAGGCTATCGGTGACAGATAATCACCAACTACAAAGGGAGCTACTTGATGAGGCACATAGAACTAAGTATACTATACATTCAGGTAGCACCAAGATGTATAAGGATATGCAGAGGAGCTATTGGTGGAATGACATGAAGAGGGATATCACAGAATGTGTTGAGATGCTTGGTATATTGGCATATCAAGATAGAACATCAGCGACCTGGAGAAACACTGCAGATGATCGAGATACCTTAGTGGAAGTGGGAAGACATTACCATAGACTTCGTTGTAGGTTTGCCTAAGACATGACACCAATACATACTATATGGGTTATAGTGAATCACCTTACGAAGTCGGTGCACTTCTTACTAACCAGGGCGAATCAGACATTAGAGATTCTAGCAAATTTGCATGTAGATGAAATCGTTAGGTTACATGGAGTACCTGTCTCGATTATTTTTTATAGAGATCCGAGATTTAGGTTCAAGTTTTGAAGACAATTTCAGAAAGCTTTGGGGACAAAGCTTAAGTTTAGCATGACTTTTCACCCGCAGATGGACGAACAGTTGGAGAGGACAATTTAGATGCTAGAGGACATGTTGCGTGCTTGTGCGTTGGAATGGAAGGGCGATTGGAGTAAACACTTGAAGCTAGATAAGTTCGCCTACAATAACAATTATCATTCAAGCAACGGTATGGCTCCATATGAGGCTTTATACGGGTGACCTTGTAGGTGTCCAGTATGTTGGAGTGAGGTGAGTGATCAAGCTATCGAGTCACCAATAATTGTACAATACTACACCAACCAAATGCAGTTGATACGAAAGAGACTTCTGACCTCTCAAAGCCATTAAAAAAGTTATGGCAATCAAAAGCATCGTGAAGTCACATTTGAAGTGAGGGATCATATATTCGTCAAGGTATTACCAACCAAGAGTGTGTTTCGGTTTGGCAAGAAGGGTAAGCTAAGTTCAAGGTATGTAGGACATTTTTCGATCCTCAAGAAGATTGAAGGCACAACTTACATATTAGCACTCCCACTACAGTTCTTAAACATCCACGATGTTTTTCACATATCGATGTTGAGGAGATATGTTCCAGACCTGACACATATTATCCAATACGATGAGGTAGAAGTGTAGAAGTATCTCACGATCGAGAAGCATCCAATAGAGATTTTAGACCGACGAGAGCTATCTCGCCGCATAAGCAAAATGACCATGCTACGAAAAGCATGGTTTTAAAACTCGTTGACTCGTCACTCAGCTCGTCCTTGGGTGACCCGTTATTCAGTCGAGTCATGTTAACTTTATATTTTATATAAAATATATAAATATATATACTATATATTTTATAGTATTTTATCAATATATTATATATAATATGTATTATATGATATTTTTTACAATATATTTAATGTACAATTTTATTAATATATATAACCATATTTTTATATATAATATACATATATATTTACATTATATTTTATATAATATATAATTATATGTAAAATATTATACATATATATATATATATATATGCATGACTCAGCCAACTCATCCATGACTTGACCGGGTCAACTCGATGACTCGACCAAGTTTTGTACAAAATGAGTTTCTACTCATTTATGACCCAATGATTGAGCGATCTGAGCCGAGTCAACTGAGTCACTAGGTTGACCCTAATGAGTTTTAAAACTATGAAAAAGAGACTTTCTCTCTGTCTTTCTTTCATAGAATAAAGGGTCACTATTCTCTAATAAATTGGCTTGGCGTAGGATAAGACCCATCAACCTATTTGATGAGGTCTTGACTAAACATATAAGACTCGTTTTGCAAATGCCACAAGAGGTAGTTATTTCTATCTAACTTAAAAGACACTAGAGAGGATAATGTATTCCACCGAATGACCGAATTGAGAGCAAGGGAGGAAGAGTTTGATGCCATGGCCACAAACTAGAGAGCAACACTTCTTCAAACACTCATGAGAGCCGATAAGCTTTGATGACATGAAAAATGCAAATCACACACACAGATTCACACAACTTAGAGTGGTTCGGTCCAACATGACCTACACCCACTATAGAACCTCTATCTCTCTCTATCACACAATAGAGAGGATGTCCTCCCTTCTTATATTTAATTTTGACATGTACAAATTTTTGGAAACTTGATGATGAATACAAGAGTTTTTAACTTAGTTTTAAACTCCTCTTGATTACAAGGATAATTGAAAATATTTCTATTAGGATTTCTTGTAGGATAAGTCAAGCTTTCTTTTCTTGTTCTTGATTGGATAATTTTATTTTCCTTCTCATTTGTTGTCTTGTGAGAAAGATTTTCTTGTCCTGTAGTGATTCACTAAGATAGCAATTCTTGACATTATCATGTGGGCCCATCTCAACGTGTGGGCTGGTGTGTTATGAATACAGTGCATCATCATCTGGATCTGATTCAATCTTTACACATATATTAGAGTTAACAGCTTAGCTGATGAAGTTTGAAGGTTAGGATATGCTGACATCAAAACAATCACACAATTATATATATATATATAAACTTGTATCTGAAGGGTTTTTTTTCTCCTTAATGTTTTTCCTCACTATCCAACTCACCTACAGGCTGGTATGTGGTATGGCATGTTTTCCCCTAATTTGGCTAGACTTAGTTGTCACCCATGTCAAAGTAAACTCAATGCGTTCACATACGTGCGGAGGCATGCATCATGCATGTGATCTGCAACCCTTAACGCGGTGAGGAAAATGGCTGCCATGTTCTACGTTCAATACGTGTTGACAGATATATGCCATTTTACCCCCCATAAACAGAGGGCTAAATAGATTGTGCTCTTCCTGAACAAGGGAAAAGAAGAGGATTTTTTTTTTTTTTTGAAATAAATATGTTTACAAGCAATGAAGGCGCCTTAATTTTGGGGGAAGACACATGATCCCAACTGCTCCCCCTTCTACCTTCCCTATCTCTCCTTCATCCTACGTGAAATAATGATATATAAGAGACACATACCTAACAAGCTAACATGCGTACCTATGTCCTATGTCAGAGTGAAATTTAAGCATATGTTATTCCTGTGCTCATACGGAGCCCATGTTCGGCATGCAGTCAACCATCTTTGTTTCAATTTAAAATGGTACCCTCCACCAACTTAAGTTATTCTGCACTAATCTTGGGTCCATAAAAGTCCTAGATATATAGGATCTAATTATCTGCTAACTCATCGCCAACATCTTCCTACCGAATACATGGTAGAATTTTGAGTGGGCCCACATTCATTTGCTGTGAGGTTTGATTGGTTTAATTAGAAAACATGACATTTGGTAAGAGACCATTTGATCAAATGTTGTCAGTATCAGTATCGGCCATGAATCGTTGGGCCACCGATCCAGATGTATCGGCTGATATCGGATACTCAACTGAATCGTTCTGTATGGGCTTAAAAATAATAAACAATTATTATGTATCAATCGTAACATGAAACGTGTTAAAAACCATTAAAATAATATTAAAATTTTATTTTTTGGTATTTATTTTTTACATTTATTTAAAAAATAGTCTATTCAGAACTGCAGCGTGTCTGAATTTTGCCGACGGTACTGACAACATTGATTTGATCTCAACGCCGGAAGTTCCGTTGGGTTCAATTACTGTGGTTTTTTAGGCAACAATTAAACCCTATGATGCATCTATTTGTGCCGAAATTTGGGAACTGAAATTCTTATGGAACTAGACTCCATTTAAGATCTGTCATGTAGCTTGTATTGTATGAGGCCTTGCCCAACCACATCATGCTTTTGTAGTGGGGGCCGTGCTATATGATAATTAACGGCCAGCAACGATAGATATAAATTATTCAGAGTCGTCGGCCACAGTTGAAGACTAATCGAACCATGTATTTGAGACTCATCCCTTTCAAAGAGCCGTCCGATCAAGATGGTTGGAGAGAGAGAGAGAGAGAGAGTTTCGATACATACAAAATGAGTACTGCCAAGGACGTCTTAGTGAATTAATAAATGCTCCAACTTTTAATGAGCGTTAAGATAGAACTTGAGACAAATTATCATCAAATCATTAATGGGAGAGATGGGAATACAAATAATAAAGTGGACAGAACGGACAAACAACCTCTCTTTATCACAAAAACACACGGATCACCAACATCCTCATATATATATATAACAATACGTAGAGAAGTACATAAGAAATATAAAACTATATATATCCTGACCAGATATATATTAACGTCTTCATCAACCCCCCACCTCGCCTTTTATGAGATCTTGATTTCGTTTATGAAAAAATTAAAATAAAATAAAAAAGAGAAAAATCAGACGACTATTTCCTGCAATGGGAGGGAGCAAAACCCAACCTGCCATTCAACAGATCAAACTCCCACAAGTATCGCTGCTGAAGTATGTTGCCTATCACTGACAGCCCCTGCCAAGCCCCTCGAACCATCCCCACACACTTGACTCCCTTCGCCACCGTGATAACGTAGCTCTCTATATGTGGCACGAACTGGGCCCCATCGCCAAGATGTATCACTAATCTGGGGCCCACCCTCCTGCTTTGTCTTCTTGTTAACACGCTTGTATTGAAGCACAGCTGGAAGGGATTGACCTCTATCTTCTTGAAATCTCCAAAATACCCTTCGAATGCGGCCATCACCACGTCATACGCTGGCCTCGCCAGCGTCGTCAGAGACATGCCCGAATCGATTATGACTCCTCTGTTGACCGTGCCGCCAGAGAACCGGAATTTCCACACCGAGACGGGTATGGGCAGCATCAGGCCGTCCATAGAGATCCCCCTGACAATGAGGCCGTAGAACGGCTGGATCGCCGGGTCGAGGACGAGCGGCGTGAACCGGATGTCCCTCCGAATCGAGATGCGTGGATTCTCGCCGAAGATGAGGTAATTACGGACGTTCCTGCGGCTAAGATGGTCCACCAAACAATACGAGAATTTCCCACCGAAGATCGGTGCCGCCTTAACCGTGAAAGATACGGCGCTTTGGCCCAACCCGAGAACCCCGTCGCTTCGGTTGAAACCGGTACCCCGGAACTGCGAGCTGCACCCGACGACGACGTCTCGGATTTCCGATACGATTCCGTCAGGACCGATGACGGTCACCGTCTCGTTCGCGTAGATCCCGCGGGTGAACGATCCGTCCACGTACCGGAAGTCGTACCGGCAAGGGCTCGACCGAGTCGGGCACGAAGCGAGCGTGGAGGGCAGCGTGTGCTTGCAAAAGCCGGACGAGCACGGTATCGGGACGAACGACGCCGAGCCAACGGCCGGGAAGGTGCTCCGGCGAAGCGATCTGTCGGACCGGCATTTAGTCCATGTGAGGTCGCTCCCCGTATCGGCGACGAGAAGGAACTCCCTCGCCGGAGTGCCCAGCCGGATCTTGACGAAATACTCGCCGGTGCCCACGTAGGCACCCGACGAGATCGGCGCCTGGAACGAGACAGCTCCGCCGGAGCCGGCATCGAGCTCTGCCGTCCTCCGGCGGCCGGAAGAGAGCATCTCGGACATCCGTTTCTGCCGGAGCAGGTCCCTTGTGGTGAGGTCCGTCAGGTAGCGGAGCGCAGCGTCCTCGTCGTCGTATTCTCCGAGGAGAGGCCGGAATTCGAGCTCAGTGCGGTGGAAGAGGCGGAAGTGCATTGCCGCTCCAGAGGCCGGAGACCCATCGGAGAGGGCCGGAACGGCGAGGAAGACGGAGATTGTGCAGAGTGAGACTAGAAAGACGAGATGGAATCCAGAAGAGGCATTTCCATTTCCCGAATCCATGGGAAGAGAGGGAAAGGGAAGGAGAGGATGCGGCGGGAAGGGAGGGGCTTAGAGATTAGGGATTTGGAGAGGAAGAAGGGACGGACACTCGGTGTTTTGGCATCGTGGGAGGGCAGGGTGCATGGTTTTTCGGTTCCTTCTGTTTGGAACTTAGGACGAAAGAGAGAAAGGAAATGGTTGGTTTCCCGACTGATTTGTAGTCGGACTCGGAGAAAATAAATTCCTTATTTTTTTAAATGGATTTCCTTTGCTCATTACGGCGAATTAATTTTTCAGAACGGGTCCGGGGTTGTGCCCAGATTTGTTTTTTTCTTCCGTATTTTTTTTTTATTATTTTCTCCTTTTCCAAATCACAAAGGACCTGAATTCTGACATCTTACGCGAATGCCCTTGGTTAGACCCTTTTTTTTTTTCATAAGCTGAGGTTAATCTGACCCCTACGGCCCTACCAGTTATACAACTATACCATTGGGTTTTGAACCTGCAACGTCCCAACACAAGGTTATCTGTTTCCGAAACGGCCTCGGAAGCGGAGACAGGGATTTCCAGAATCCCCTTTCGTCTTCGCTGATTGGTTTGGCATAGTTGGAAGGAGTTCGGAAGGGAGATCAGAGTGGAGTTGGGGCGCTTGGCTTGTTAAATTTAGCAAAGTTCAATAACATCCTTCCGAAGATTTGTGAACTCCACTCTCATTTCCACCTACCCATCACCCTTCTCATTTTCATTTCTCATAACTCCAGCTCCCAAACAGAGAGCGTAAATGGTTGGTGTAATCCTGTTCATTGGTTACCAATATGTTAAAAAAGAAGGAAATTTTAGCTGGGAACGTTAACTTGGCAATCTAAAGTTTGTTTATGTAGTAGTTATTGAAAGGCAAGCTGGGGTTGGGCAGACCAGAACAACAGCCGCCCCATGTGGCAGTGGGATTCGATCTTGGGCCTTGTCATAGTTTATAGTCATACCCATGGTGGGATATTGTGATGATTGAGAGAGGGTCAGGTCATTAGTACCCGGGCCCTGACGGACGTCTCAGATGCCGTTCGTCCATGTGATGAGTGGCTTCAAACCATCATGGTTGGATTGCTTGTATTCCCGATGCATGGGACCCACTTTTTTGTTTGATTGAAAATGGTGCTCTAGTTCAATGGTATCTTGAGCATCTCGAATGGACGTCTGAAAATGAAGGCAAAATTTATTGTAGTTGGATGCCGTCCATTGCGCAGATGATCGGATTCCAAGGAACACCCGACGGCCAATAATTACCATTTATTAGAACTATATCAAGATTCAAATTGTCCCAGGTCCAGATCCATATGGGGCTTCATGTCAAAGTTTCACAAGTTAGTTCACGTGTATCGCTTATCCTCTTGTGTTGTATGCTGTTCGGTTCTGGATAGGATCCAGTCGGTTGGCAGACATAGGAAACTCAATTTTAAGGCAGAGCTTCATATGATCCCAACATGGCCGGACCCACCGAGATGATCCCATTGGCTCAAGTTACCACAACCCTGAGGTTTGGCTGGACCTGAGATTTGTGCTGTTATCTCTTAAACACTTGCCCAAATCACTCTACTTATTTTGTATATAAGTTTAAAAGGGATATAAAAACGGGAATTTTCCCAAAAGAGGTTGGGTTTGGGATCCAGACATGGACCCGACCCACATCCACCAAGCATTGTGGTGATCTTCTTCCACATTATTTCACAATAATATCAATGTTTTGATCGGATCCGAGCCACACAATATATCTTTAATTGACAGTTTTATTTACTTCATAGTAAAAATATTTATTAAATAGTAGTAATTGGCTCACTAGATTTTGTAAAGGCAACGATTAATTTAATAGATAATGATTGGACGAGGCAATTCAACAAGGCTCCTCGTAGGGGTGGCAAAACCTGACACGACCCGCCAACCCGCCTCTTAGGCGGGTTCGGGTTGGGCTTAAGCCAACCCGTTTAATAAATGGGTCGACCCGCCTAACCCGTTTATTAAACGGGTCGGGTTTGGGTTGGGGGTATGCCAACCCGGCCAACCCGTTTAATAAACGGGTTAGGCGGGTGGGTCAACCTGCTAACCCAACCCGCCGACCCACCAACCTGTCCCCCAACCCGCCCACCAACCCGCCCGCTACCCGCCAACCCGCCCGCTACCCGCCAACCCGTTTTCCCGACCCAACCCATTTATTAAACGGGTTGGCGAGTCATGTCGGGTTACCCGTTTATTAAATGGGTCGGGTTAGTGTTTGCCACAGCCGACCCGTTTAATAAATGGGTCGGGTTCGGGTTGAGGTATGCTGACCCACCAACCCGACCCGATTGCCACCCCTAGCTCCTCGTAGTGAGATCACGATATCCTTTTATCTTTTATTTAAATAACTGCAGATTAGGAGTGTCAACGTTTCGGGTTTGGTTCGGACGGACCCAGGTGGAACCAGACCTGGACCCAATGTTTGGGTATGATATCAGGTCAAGACCCCGGTCTAATTGGACACACCATAACAGAAACCATACCGTGACATGACAAGAACTACATCAACCAGACCTCGATCATACCTGGTAAAATAATATTTTTTTTATCATTTTTACATTGAAAATTTGCAGGTCTTAATCTGAACTCGGGTTGGGCACGGGTCTGGTATAAAATTTCAAAAACTATACCTGGCTCCATGTTTAATCAGATCCTTCGGGTCTGAACCCGAGTTTTCATATTTATCACCATACCTGGACCCTATAGGGTTTGATACGGGTCAGGTCCCGGTTGACACCCTTATTGCAGATGGAAACCTAGGTAGGGCTGGTAGACGGACCAAGCAGCACACTCAGCTCGGTTCGGCTCATCACAGGCTCGTTCATGTAGGTGGAGAGCCAAGCCATGACCAGCTCATTTAGCTTAAATGAGTAGAGTCCGAACATAGGGTGTTCAGCAGGGTTTGGCTCGGGAGAGCTGAATAGATAAAATATATATTTGTATGTATAATAATATATTTTAAGTATAATATATAAAAAAAAGAATGGACAAAATATATATAAAAAGAGAAGGATGAATAAATATATATACATAAAATATGAACTATTAAGTGTAATATTTGAAAAATGTAAATATTATAAGTATAATATATAAAAATATATATTTCATGTATAAATAACATGAAATATTTTTACACGAGCCCGCTCTCATGTTTGACTTGTCTCATTTAAGGACGAGCCGACCTCAAGCTCGGCTCGGCTAAACATGAACATGAGTCGAGCTCAATCCATTGGTAAACAAGCAGAGCCTGAACATGTTCTGTTTGGTTAGTTTGGCTTATTTATCAGCTCTAGACTCAGGCAATCCAACATCAATTTATGAATGAAGTAACCCCTAATTTCGATTATTATATGAATTATTTATGCTCTACTTTTCCATAAAAATAGAGATTCTTTTAGTCTGCCAGGGACGTGAAGTAGCTTACAGTTGTTAGTGTCAACTAAGGGTATCAACGGGTCCGATTTACCCAGACCTCACCCGGACCAAACCCTATAGGGTCCGAGTATGGTGATAAATAAGAAGACCCGATTAAGACCCATAATTTTTTAATGTAAAAAAAATAATAAAATATTATTTTACCAGGTATAGTTTGGGTCTGGTTCATGTAGTTCTTTTCAGGTCCGGGTATGGTTTCTCTTATAGCATACACGATTAGACTTGGGTCCGAACCAAACCCGACCGGTTGACACCCCTAGTGTCAACATGGCCTCCCCCACCTCCCAGCTCATGGTGAAGTCCTACTGCATAGAATATCTGTGCAATCAACTGCCATCATGAGATGCCTATTTTCGTGACACGGAGGATACAGACACGAGACACATATAGGTTAACTTTTTTTTTTTTGTGGATGAAAATTAGGGCATTATGATGCCTATTTTCGTGATGTTATTAGGTTATAGTATAAATTTATTACTTATTTTTTATACCTTGTAATTTTCAAATATTATGTGAAAAAAGGTGGGTGTGCACACATTTAATTAACTGTCCGCATTTTTGTGCACGCTCATTTTTTACATTTCTTTTATTTTCTTAAAATCTAAATATAATGACATATTTTATATAGTCGATTTAGTAGGAACCAACTTTTGAATTGTTTGATTCTAATATGCAAGTAGGCTTTTTTAAGGTTTGAAAAACCAACTGTGCACAATTTTTAAATTTCAAATATTAATTAAAAGATTGTAATTTTTTTCAAAAAAACATCAGCTTGGTTTCTATCTGTTGACATCCAAAAATTTTGGATTCTCAACAAACATAAATGTTGGCCCCAATACAGTAGAGTGACTCATCGAAAATATATAGATGATTTGTTCACACTCTAAAAACTTTCAGATGTAAACTTGAAGTATCCATGCATGCAAGGAGAGATACTTCACAAAGGACCTTTGGCATCATGGTTGGCATTCTCGGAACTCGGTATAAGATAGGCCAAACCTGACTTAAGGCGAGTCACAGTTTTTTATTTAATTTATCAAAAATTAATAACAAACATATATTTCATAAATACAAAAACTTTTGTCATAGAGTATATTCATTTAAAATATGAATTTCTCATATATATATATATATATTATATTTAACACACCTATAATATATATATATACATATGTATATATATTAAAGAAAATTATTTTAATATCTTATATGATTTTTAGATATTTCTTTTTTCTTAAATATACACAAAATATTTCATTATCTCCTTAAATATAAAAAAAATATTTGATCATTTCAATATTATAAAAAAAAAATTGGTTGATAGGTTATATATTTAGATATTTCTTAGTTAAAATAACCTTTTATGGTTATGTTATATTTATTATAAGTTTTTAAATATTAATTTTCCTAGTTAGATGAAGCTAGCAGTGTTGCTTAGTGTACAGTCCCTTGGTGATAGTACTATTGTCATGAAAAAAAATAGTCCCATATTGATGGGGAAGGGGTGGAAGGCCCATCCAACATGTATTATATAAATATGTCGTTCCATCTACCCAACTCCACATCCTACTTTTGTTAAGGGCTTTAAATGTAGCATTGAAGGCTATGTCTTAAATGCACCTTTGTCCATTTAAAAGTGGGTATTGTTTTTGTTTTTTACATCGAGTTTTTTTTTTTCTCTTAATTTTTTTGTTATGACGGGAGTCAATGCTATAACTCATTGACTCATTCGAGTTTTGGCTGATTCGGCTGAGCCAATGTAAAGACTCGTTTGAATTTGGTCGAAACCAAGTTAGCTAATTGTTTGACTCATTTCGTTACCAATATGAGTTTACTTGCTTAGTTTTCCAACCATGTTTGGCTTAAGGTAGATCAACATTTCAAGCACGATATCTTCAAATCATAAGAGGATCCATTTTCATAAAACCCCACAACATTTCAAGCATATTTTAAAGTATTTTTAGACAAAATTCAATATTTGATTTCCGCAACTATATCCTTCAAGTATTTTTATTCAGAACTAGAGGTTTCAAGCTTTTCAACTAAAACAAAATCACTTTGATCTGACATCATAGTGAAAAGTGATGAGCAAAACAAGTTTTGTTTTGAGAAATAATTTTGAAAAGTAAGACCCATTTTTAATGTATTTTTGACCAACCAAATGGCTGAATTTCATGTTCGCCTAAAATGAATTTTGTAGAAGACGGTGTTTGCTTTCAAACGCTTTAAACTGCATACTGATCTAATGCATGGTTGTGAAGTTATGGCCAAAAAACCTAAAGCCTGTAAGTATGATACTTGCCGACACAAGGTTGTGTCGACAAGTCTAATATTTGCTTCGAGATCTTGGGTGGAGGAAATTGGTAGGCTTTGAGATCTTGGGTGGAGAAAACTCCCCTTGGTTTCTAAATCTCCCTCTCTCTCTTCTTGAAGTATCGCCCAACCTACAAAACTTTCGACTTTTGAGGTGGGGGCCTTGAGGTAATTTTTACTTTTTTAATTTACATTAAGAATTTCATTTCTTGCATTCTTTGAAATCTTTTTCCCAAGATTTCAATTTCGTTTACCAAGAAACCTCTTTCTCTTAGATTTTTCAATGAAAGATCGATTTTTCTACGTGGGAGTCATTTTTCACTAGGCCACTACACAACGGGCTCAAGACACCACCACCATGCTAGATCATCACGAGGATGAGCTAGGGTTTTCAAGAAACCCAAGTAAGTTTCTCTCTCTCAATCTATTGTACTTTCTTTCCTTACTTTCTTTAATTTTCTTGGGAAATTTAGATTATTTGCATATGTTCTAATTAAGAACACACTTTCTTGGATTGGGTTTCGCTTGAGTGGATCCATAATCCAAGCTTATATAACCGGTGCACATTTCAAGGTTCACAAAAGCCCAAAAAAGCATTTTCTCAAATATCTCAACCTTGATTAAGTCATCCCTTGTCATTTAGAAAGGAAATACTTAATCTCGTACTGAGCGAGTGAATTTCATCAATGATAGAAAATGGAGGCAAGTTTTGCAAAATCTTTTCTAAAAATATTTTTAAATCTTTAAAAAACCATTGTTGGTAAAATTTTCCATCAACAAATCTTTAGCAACCGTGATGGGACCCACTCTCCACTCTTGTTGAGATCTTTCCAAGAAAATTGTTTCTTAAGAATTCTTTGATCTTGAGCACTTTTCCCATACACCCACATTGCTAAGGATCTACTTGACATGTAGATCTTAGGATTTGAATATTTAAACCCCTAGCAATATTACAAATTATGTGTAAAACAATGTTTTGTGTGTTCCCTCTTTCTTTTTATCTTTCCCCTCTCTTTAGGATTTAGAGTCATTGTGATTTTTATATGCAAAAGCTTTCGAACTCCCTTGTAACGCCCAAAATTTTTAACCTGAAGACTATAGCAATTTTTTTTAAATACATTTTTTTAATGTGAAATTTAATGCGAGGTTTCATCGATGGCCATGCCTTACCCGAATGCAGCTCTAAAGAGTCAGCTTACGCAAGCATCAACATTTAGTAGCTTCTTAGAATTGGATCCGCGAGAAGACTACCACTGAAAAATCTGGTGAGGCAATTGCTCTACTGAACAAAGTTCTAGGGGGGTAGGTAATGCACCAGCGCTCCTTCTAGCCAATTGGAGCCCCATAGAACAAGGTTCAAGAGTGAGACAGCTTAATTCCAAATCTAGTGTTCGAAAATAGTGAAAGACTTTTTCTTCTGAGAATTAGTTACAAATCTTAGGAGAGTCACATGCAATTGACACACACATAGGACTGGATCTTAATTCTCTTGGACATTGGGTCTACATCCTAATCAAGAGTTCGGGTCGAAACAAAAGAACCTGAATTTGAACACGTTACTCATACTCCATACATTATCATGAAAAGCAAACATGTGAATTTCGAAATAAAGTTTACATCACCCCCAACCGATTGGGTAAACTAAATGTTTGATAGTTAAAAGTTTCAACTAATTTGAACTACGAGCTGATAAAAGCTTCTGATCCATGGCCCCATTGTCTTCGCACCATGCCATTGCCGCTACTACTCATTTAGAGAGTTTGATAATGTAGGGTCAAACTCATTAAGTCTGGTAGGTATACACTAAACCCATAGCAATTATACAACACTAAAACATACATTCCAATTAATGATATCATAATCCATCAGAATTTTTTGGGGGGGCTTATGTTTGAGACTTGGTTTTTTATGCATCAGACCCAAATTGTTTAGGTTTAGAGTTGTTGCCCTTGCCTTGGATAAATTCTTTATTTTCTTTCTCTCTTGTAACAGTTGAAAAGAGCAATAAGATTTCTCTCTGAGCGGCCGTGGTTTTTTTTGTTGTCTCTTTGTTGAAAAAAACATTTTATAATAGAAATCAAATCAAAGAGTAGCGATTTATAATAGAAATCAAATCAAAGAGTAGCGATTTACAGTATAAATAAGATCAGAGAGTAGCGATTTACAATAGAAATCAGATCATAGAGTAGCTATTTATAGTAGAAATCAAATCAGAGAGTAGCAATTTATAGTAGAAATCAAATCAGAGTGTAGCGATTTACAGTAGAAATCAAATCATAGAGTAGCGATTTACAGTAGAAATCAAATCAGAGAATAGCGATTTACAGTAAAAATCAGATTTGTACTGTAAATCGATATTCTCTGATTTGATTTCTACTGTAAATCGTTACTCTATGATCTGATTTCTACTATAAAGCGCTACTCTCGTATCTGATTTTTATTGTAAATCGCTACTCTCTGATTTGATTTCTACTGTAAATCGCTACTCTCTTATCTGATTTCTACTGTAAATCACTACTCTCTGATTTGATTTCTACTGTAAATTGTTACTCGCTTATCTGATTTCTACTGTAAATCGCTACTCTCTGGTTTGATTTCTACTGTAAATTGCTACTCTTTGATCTAATTTTTACTCTAAATCGCTACTCTCTGATTTGATTTCTATTGTAAATCATACTTTTTTATCTGATTTCTACTTTAAATCGCTACTCTCTTATCTGATTTCTATTATAAATCACTACTCTCTTATCTGATTTCTACTGTAAATTGCTAGTCTCTTATCTGATTTCTATTGTAAATCGCTACTCTCTGATTTGATTTATACTTTAAATCGCTACTCTCTTATCTAATTTTTACTGTAAATCGCTACTCTCTGGTTTGATTTCTACTGTAAATCGTTATTCGCTTATCTGATTTCTATTATAAATCACTACTCTACTCAGTTTGACGTTGTCATTATTATCTCTGCTATAAATTATTATGCTATGTCTACTCAGTTCGACGTTTGCACCCTCGTATCATGATGAACAATAGACAAAATACTGACTTTTTTGGTAGCTCAACTATTTCTCATGAACAGACAACGATAAAGGATGCTTCGGCGATAATAGACGACGACGATAATAGGTGCTTCGAAGATAGCAGACGGCAACAAAGGGTGCTCCAGCGGCAGCAGATGAAGGCAAAGGGTGTGTCGTCAATCGGAGCTCCTATTACAGCAGATGGTGCATCGCCAAAGGGTGATCCAGAATGTTTAAGGTGACATATTACGAGGATCTCCTGTTAAAGCAGAGGAGTTTACTCCTTAGGGTGAAAATGATGATGATTTTAACCCTTTCTGATGGGAGGACATTTTTGTCCTTTACTTGAACATCATTTTATGGCGCTAATGGCGAGAAAGGGTACTTAAGTCTTTGCAAATGCACCAGACTTTGATGCTAAGTGATGCTGACACATAAGGAAAAATGTGCCCCACGTGCTTACATATGTGGCGCTCATTCAGACCCGAGAACACGCACCTGCGTGTTCCAGAGGGGAACATATAACCTGCTTCAGAGTTTTTGGGGGATGCGTGAAGAGATGGGGTGCGCTAATTGGGTGGGCCCCACTCTCCACTCAAATTGCTAAGAGACCCCATGTGCGTGGAACTCCTTGGGTTTCTCTTGTAGATCACAGAATCATGCAGTATTTCATTCATGGGAAATTTTTGTGGTCAAATGACAGTAAAGATTATTCAGATGAAGAATTAAGGTGCCAATATCTTCATTGCACCTCTCTTCATGTGGCAACATACTACTTAAAAGCAAACTCCATGATGCATATTGGTGCCAACTTTTGGATGTGATATCAAGTATATAGTCTCCATTTCTATATGCTAATGTTGACAAAATCGTCAAATATTGACAAGCAACAAACAAAATTAAGTAACTACATGTGAAAATCAATAAAGATCATAAACCCTAAATGGTAAATCCAGTAACAAATATTACCTATTTACATAGGGTTAACATCTACAACAATGAAACATACATAATAAGTCCACAATAACAACTAAACAAAAAGAAGAGAAAACTATATTGTAAAGAAAACAACAACAACAAAACAATAGATACATTGTATGAAACTCACCTTAATAATTAACTAGAGAAGTGGAGGAAAAGAATACCGCAACCTTGCACAAGGTGGAGTGAACAACTTTTATGAAAATCGCCGAAAGGGTTGGGGTTCTAGAGTGAGGAGGATTGGGGTTACCGCTCTTTATAGATAAAAATGTAAAAAAGAAAAAAAAACTAAATATGCATTTCTACGGATGGAATTTTGCATGAAAAAGGAATTTTGCACTACAAGTGCGATGCAAATAAGAAATTTTGCAATATCAAACTTTCACAAATATTTTGAAATTTCACAATACTGCATGTGATACTCGTCTACAATTTTGCATTTATTGGACTTTTGCAAATTTTATGATTTTCGTAGGTAATCACGTGGAACTCATCATGAGTTTCACAAATAGTTTGGAATTTTGCAATCTTTTTTCAAAAAATTGCAACCTCAAATGTGATTTTGTTGACGAGTTTCATGGGTGCATTATATTAGCATCATAATGTGCAAACATTAAAAAATTCACATCTATGAGCAGTAAAAGCATCCAAAAATTTTATAAACCTATAGAATTGTCTATTTTGCGAATTTAGTAAATTATGGGGCATTTTTGGAAATGCACCAATTGTCATACAATGCCGTCATTTTTCATATAAATTGTGTTGATGGTTAGTGCATCTTGCTGGACCACTAATGTCACTTATTCCTCACCTTGAGGCCCATAACAAGCCAATGCATTTCTTATCTAATGTGTTAGATCCAGCAAAGGTCTTTAATTCCTTTTCATATCCTTTACTGATATGATGACTTGGTTGTTTTTGTCAGTGAGATACATTGTAGCTAGGTGAGAACGGGCCGAAAATATGGAGAAATACTCTTGATTTACATAGATGTAATATAAAAAAATATATAATGGATGATCTAACATCAAATGGCAGTTATATACAAAATAAATATAGAAAAATATGTGTCCCTCGACACCAGACATTGTTTGTTGTTGTGACCTCTTAGTTGAAGCATGCACTCTCGCCGAAGGAGGGGGAGGAGGAACCTCCTATGCACTATGTAGCCCAGCATTGCTCTCCTCTACCTCTACCGAGCCCATAATCACATCTTCTACCTGAGAACCCTCCACAATTTCTCTAACCCCAGCCTCACTCTCCTCCACATTTGGGGACTACTCTCTTTCAATTCGCCACTACCACTACAAATGGCATCTATCTCTATCTTATCACTACTACTGCAAGTGGCCTCGTCTCCATGTTGTTCAAGTTGGGTATCGAGGTTAGCAACAACCTCACAGTGAGCCAATGGCTTAAACTGTTTCACCAATAAGTCCCCCTTCCCCCTCCTTTGATGCTTTCGGATTGGAAGAGAAATATTTATCTACAATCTCATCAACTTTTCTTTCAGAATCATCAAGACTTCTGGGTCAGTTTAAAAATTTTAGTTGTTGATATTTTGGAAGTGCATAAAACTGCTTAGATGAGCGTAGATTTCTACGTTGCAGATCGTTGAGGTTGTATTTTTGGTGGACAAGATCTGACAACCATATTTTTTTTATGGAGCAAGATCTCTCTCTAACTGAGTGGCAAACCTATTGTACATGTCAAGACAAGTCTCATGAAACACCACGTAACCATCAAAACCTTGGAGCCCGACCGCCTCTTTCTACCTTTTTTTTGTGATGTCAAGATTTTTTTGTGTTTTTTCTCTTATTTGGTGTCATCTCATAATAAAAAATGTAATTTCTATACCAAGAAGAGTAAACTGGATAATATACATGTAAAAACAAAAAAAAATCGAGGAAACTCATATGCAATGTTCTACACATCTAAAAAATTGGAAAAATTGATTAAACTAAATAATATACATGAAAAAACAAGCTAGCTAAGGGATGTAACTGACACATATAACCAATATTTTTTAAAAAAATACCAAAAAAACAATAGTGAAAAACTATTCATCAAAAAACCTAGTTGTTAGTAACTTTAGCAGAAAAAAACTTGGTTGAGGAACATCGATGAAGTCGCGGCCAATGATTTTTTATCAGAATATTCCCATGAGATTCACCGAAATATTCGCCAGATAGGGTTGAAATTTGAGGTTTTGCCACCACTGATGAACAATTGCTGGTGAACCACCAAATATGAGGGATTTTCTCAAAGTTGTCGGCCACCAGAAAATTTGCCTGAATGTCATCAAAAGATCGCCGGAAACCAACAGTTGGGGACCACAAGAAACCTGGGGTTACGAAAATAGGAAATCTAGATGCAAAAAAGGAGTTGAAAAATGAAGTGTTATTTATATGGGACAAAATTTTGCAAGAAAAAGAAATTTCATAATACCGGCAATGCGAATAAGAAATTCCGTAATATCTGACTTTTGCAAGGTTTTTGTAATTTCTCAATACTTCATGTGATACACTTTTGGAATTTTGCAAGGTAAAGACTTCCGCAACACTTAAAGGATTTTTGCAATGTTTCATCACGAGTTTCACAAGTGTTTTGGAATTTCACATTTTTTTTTGGAATATCGCAACCTCATATGTGATTTTGTTGACGAGTTTCGTAGGATCATCAACTTTTAACATCCTAACGTACAAAATTCATAAATGTTCACCTGTGGGGGTAAAAGCATCCAAAAAAAATTAAGAACCTGTGGAATTGTCCATTTGATGAATTTGGTAAATTGTGGGACATTTTTTTGGAATGCGTCATTTTTGTCCTAAAGTACAGTCATTTTTTGCAGCTTATATATATAGCTAATATTTGCTAAATGTCAATAATATTGTTCGTAATATATAGTGGAAAACCATAGTTGAAACCTTTATTTGCTCAATCTCACCCTACTGATGAGTTCAACATGGTGGGTTGAGTATGAAATGAACCTTGGTTGAATTGCATAGCATAAACTTTTTTTTTTCGATTAGAATTTTTATCATGAAACTTGGGTGCATTGTGGGCCGTTCGTTTGTTAATGTCTTGAAAAAAAATCTTTTTATGCATCTTGCAGTGATTCAAAACATGTTAATGAAGAGACTAGACTTGCACCTGTTGGATTTCACCATGAAACATTAGGAGAAAGATAAAAAAAATGGTTGGCCTCCTGGATGGCACAGTACTAAGGAGATAACCACATACTAATATACTATGTAATATACAAAATGTATTTGGTCATGTCGATGATACCGTACTATCTGGTGGGGAATCAAAGATCCAATCTTTGTTTACTCAGTCTAACATGTCATGTTACCGTGGTGCTTAGGGTTGGGTTCAACTTCACTTCTCCAAATCTATCTCGATATGGATCCATCTCCCAACCTCCTTAAATCTTTTCAAAATATTAGATCAGATTATGTTTGATCATAATCTGAACACAAGCCCAATCCATTTTTCAGCCCTTTGAGCAGGGGCCATCTGCATTCCCTGTTGAGGTTTCCCTATTACAAACCAAGTCATGCTTTTTTTTTTAATTTATAACCCTAAGAAACCACACTCAGCACGAAGACCTGGTCGCGCTGGCTCAGCCTGACATACCTATGATCATCATGCCGGCAGCCTAAATCTCCGAGGCTAGGACACCTGCCCCCGAAGCCTATGGCCCGCATTGGCAATTTGCATTCCCTGTTGAGGTTTCCTTATTACAAACCAAATCATGTTTTTTTTTTAAAATTTATAACCCTAAGAAACCACACCTGAGACGGAGACCTGGTCTTGCTGACTCAGCCTGCAATACCTACGGTCATCGTGCAGGCAGCATAAAACTCCAAGGCTAAGACCCCTTGCTCCGCATTGGTTTGTACAGAGGGGTGACGCCCATGAGAATCGAACCTTGACTGCCCATATGCTTGTTCACCAAGAAGAGAACAGGATGAAGGATTGATGGAAATGTCAGCCATGAATTGAAGCAGAATGGGTCCGTGATTCTTCTGTTCCAACTCAAAACAACAATCATGACACTAGCAATTTGTTGCTAAACCATCTTTAAGTGTTAGAGAAGACTATAGAAGTAATGTGGACAAACAGCTTGATTTGTAGAATTTGTGAAGTAGGAAGGCCATGACACTGTTCCTTTTAATAGGCTTCTGTTGCTACACCAAATGAAAGATAAACTGAGAAACAAATGTATGCTGAGCGTCATTTATATTGATTTCTGTGGGTTCTTTTTGCAATTTCCACATCTACACTTGAACATTTTCACCTTTTACAAGCCCATACATAATAATTGTTACTAGTGTTGCATCATATAGCCAACATCTATTGTATGCTTTCTGTTTTTACTCGTCTGCCTAGTCTTCTCATCAGAAAAATGTTTTTGGCATGGTTAATAGCTATGAAGTAAAAGAAGTCTTTCCCAATACTTGATAAAAAATGCCGGAGAAATAAATTACAGTGACAAGAAACAAATGCCTCACTACCTTACGACCTGAGAGTATAACTAAAAAAAAATCTGCTGCTTGATTTCGATTCTTATTCAAGGTTTAGATAATTCACATATGACCATACACATCCTCTTTCAGCAAGTTGCAGGCTATGCTTGTCTAACAGTCTAAACCTCAGGTAGCCTTCTGGATACCATCGCTGATATGAATAGCAGCAATACTAATCACCATGGTCAACCAGAGGTTGAGGCATTGAGCAAAGGACAGTCGACCAGGCCAAGCAGGTCTACTTGTACTCCATGGAGAACCGATCAAAGGTTGAACCAGAGAAGAGAGCATCCCTTGTTGCTCTGGATGGTCGTCTGCCAGGAAAATAATCAAAAGTAGTCCTGAAATATCCATGTCCTCTCAATACCAAAGAGGGGATAGGGATGCCACCGGACACACGAAGATTCAAGGCATTTATACCTGACTTAATGCATATCTGATAAAAAAGCAAGTGGTTGAAGAGCTGCATCTCACCTTCCTGCCACCACTTTGCACATTCATGTGAGCACGTTGTGTTTGCTGAATCCTAATGTTATGCAGATTATTTCCTTTTCTTCTGAAATTGTGCTGAATTTAGTTTGGCACGAGGGGTAAAAGTTCAAGTCTGTTTGTTGAGTAAAGTTGTGTAAACCATCAAGTTGTAATTCTCTCTGAAAAGCTGTAAAACTACTGTCTTTCACACACACACACACAGATCCTGGTCGAGAAGAGAACTAGATAAGTTGTCAGCTACACAATAAGAGAAAGAAAATGAACAATGCTAAAGATCTTGTTATGAAAGAATTGAAAGAAAGTATACACAATGTGAACCGAACGTGTCTGGGCTGGATACACAACTGATCTGAATCTGTTTATATTTCCATTCGCCGTATATTTCTGCTTGCGATAAGTTAATCAGTTCAAATGGGTCCAAGTTTTCATGTTCAAAAACCAAAATCCCACTATGAATCTGCGTCCTAATCCAAATAGCTTCAAATCTGAAGATAAATTTAATTAACAGTCGAACTGTGGAGCCATCTTCTCAACCAGTTAAACAACTATATATCCTCGAAATCTTTTCTGCTGAACTAATTTACATACTAAAATGTATATTTCACATAACAGAGAAAGTTTTTAGCAAAAAAGAAGAAAAAAAAGTTCATATTATGTTCGAAGCACAACACATAAAGATGCAGTAAGTCATTATCCGACTTTTAGAACTGCCATTGTTCGACCTTTCACCACTCATGCCAAACGTTGTTTTCTATTCTGAAAAAGTTATGGCTACAATACGTGCATAAAGACAAATATAGAGATCATACAAAAACTAACACGTGAACTTTGAACTTTGAAGGTTGCAAATATCAGATAAGCATCAACAACCACTCATTGAAATATCAGTAAGATTTTCATGGCCGCTGTCCACCTACATTTCTTCTGGCACATACCAACATCCACCTAAAACTAATATAGTATATGATTGCCTTAAAAAAGTACAGGGATCTCAGAAAACCATATCTTATAACGATTTGCATCAAATAAGATGATAATGAATAGAAATTTATTCTTCGGAAGCTGTGAAAAATTTGCATTATACGCTGTCACATAGGTGCGGGTACGGGTGTGGATGCGGCGATGTGGCACTTTAAAAAAACTTGGGTATGAGGGTGCGGAGAGGGTATATATATATATATACAGAAAACCATAGTGTATAACGATTTGCATCAAATAAGATGATAATGAATAGAAATTTATTCTTCGGAAGCTGTGAAAAAATTTCATTATACGCTGTCACATAGGTGCGGGTACGGGTGTGGATGCGGCGATGTGGCACTTTAAAAAAACTTGGGTGTGGGGGTGCGGGGAGTATATATATATATATATATACATATATATATATATATATATAATTTTTAATAGTTTTAAGTTAACACTACGTGTATGTGTGTGTATTTATGTATTTATATATATAATATAGATAAAAATGGACTTGATTAGGGTTAACTGAATCTACTTTTGGAGAGAAATGGACCTCAGTGTGGTTGACTTCACCTAACAAAAAGGAAACTGTGTCCAAGTGTCGCACCCGCCTGGGTGTGGGTGCAATGCGGGTGCGGTGCCCTGTTAGAAGAGTCTGTGTTACATAGATTATACGTCATGTACTTATACAACAGAGGTGCATGCAGATCAAAAATCACTCATTTCCTGCCTGTTTAAATATTAAACTGACACAGAAGTACATAACAAATAGTATAAATATGATGTTTAACAGTCATAAAGTACCATTAAAGCTGTTGAAAATGCTAAAATTATGTTAAAAGAAAAGATTTGCCTGAAGATGAAAATTCTTGCTAGCAATATCATAAGTTCATGACCCTATATTTTTTAGCACGTGTAGTAAGCACTATCAAAAATCTATCCACAGCCTAACGCATGCAATAAAACCAATTCTTATCATTTTTTCAATTTTTTAGAAAATTCAGCTGATACAATGGGCCGTTACTGTCTGAGAAACACTCGTATACATGCACAAACATACACACTAGGCATGCATGGTGCACATGCACAGTCCACATGTATGTGGTGCAAAAACAGAGATTGGCATTTGATAGAGTTAAAAAGGACTTGAAATCAATTGATTGATTATTTATGATGTATGTTTCTTTGTGTCTGCATGTATGCATGCAAGTGACAGAGTGTGTATGTGTGTACTGCAGGTGTGTGTGTGTGTGTGTGTGTGTGTGTGTGCAAGTGCAAGTGCAAGCTTGTTACAGATACCTCTTGAGATCTTTAAAATATTACAATAATATTACAATGCTTTCTGACATTAACCAGCAATTGTCACGTTTTGGAGTTTTCCTTAGGGTTCAATTAAATCTACCCAAGATTTTCTAAAGAGAACCAGAGTTTTGAATCATCCCATGGTATTCCATTGTAAAGAAAATCCTAACAGTCTATACATGCACATACATGTGATTGTGTGTGTACAAGACCTTGACACAGCAAAGAGAAAAAGAAAGATATAAAGGATCACAACGATTTTGCAAATCCAAAATCTGAGACAATATTGCACAGCATCTGATTCTTGTTAAGAGAGTGAAGAAAATTCTTACTGCAACTGTTGATAAAATGCTATAATCATCAAGCTGTTAACTGCACTTAGCAGAGGTTTAGATTAATTTAAAATTCTTAAATCAGACAAGTTCAAATCTGTGTCATTCTCATGCAAAAGCATGAGGCAGAAGTTATTTATGTTGAAAAAAAACAGGGAAACAATTAAATCCTATAAATCCATAAAAGACAATTACATAGAATAAAAAGAACACAATATTTCCAGTGTATTTCAGAAAGGTAATCTGGTTATATAAATAAATAAATATATACACAATCACACTAGAATATGAGAACTAGAGTGTGAACCAAGATTTTCATGGGTTCTTTTGTTTTTTTCTTAAATCTGATCATACAGATGTGATCTACATGCTTGCTTTTGAAGGGGCCAGCTCTTGAATCATCGAGTGCAATGCATAAGCAGCATTTTAAGGCTTGAAAATTGATGGCTTAGAATTTTCGTAAATATTCAATCATCCAAAAATCTTTTTTTTTTTTGGTTGAAAAAGCATGATCCAACAGTTAATTCCTAGCAAATGGGCCATGTTGAATACATCTGGAGGGTCGAATTTAAAAAAAAAAATCAGAAATGCCTACTTCAGGCTCTAGTTCTCATATTCTAGCGGATATAGAGAGAGAGGGAGAGATCTGAACATATTAAGCCCACTTTTCTCGTTCTGCTCCGTTAGGCCCCATAGTTTGAAGTGTTTATGATAGATCTGAACCATTAGATGTGTTTATCATGCTCGATTTAGTGGGAATCGACTCTTCGATCATGTTTTTTTGATGAAAAAATGTGATTTTATGAGCCAGGAAAAACTGATGCCTTTCATAGCTATTGATTTTGGATCATCGAAAAATCCTGCATACAGGTCAGATTCCAGTGATCCAAAAGCCGGTTCCCACTAACCAAAACCTATAGATCACATCTATGGTGTTAGATGTGATAAAAATTGCAAAAAGATACGATTTTTAAAGGGGCCTAACGGGGCAGAACGAGAAAAGAGGCAGCACCAGCTCATTACTATACACACACGTGTGTGTGTGTAAAACAAACGGACCAA
The DNA here is from genome assembly GCF_984573655.1 of Nuphar pumila. Taxonomy (NCBI): domain Eukaryota; kingdom Viridiplantae; phylum Streptophyta; class Magnoliopsida; order Nymphaeales; family Nymphaeaceae; genus Nuphar; species Nuphar pumila. Next base: position 18,128,272 of record NC_143263.1, read on the forward strand.
AATATACTCTAAAAGATTAATATTTTTCATGAGAGAGAAGAAAGAGAGACTGATCATTATTCCTGGATGTTTAATTCAATTGTTCTTGAAGTTACAGAGAGCTTGCACAATGTCTTCGGTGTCTACATCTTCTCTTTTTATTACCCTCCCTTTTAGATTTTTGCTTGTCAATCTCAATTCTCTCACCTCGTCTTGCATAGCTCTTGAAGCTTATATTTCTATCAGAAGTCATCTGCTTAACCTTTGTAGTGATTACATATGCAATTTGCCGGTTAAATAGTTTCCTCAGACCTCTCATGAGCTTTGCAAATGTATCAGGTTGTGGCAAGAAACCACCATCCAGCATTTCAACACAGCGTGCACAAGCCTCCTTCACATGCCCATGATCAAACAATGCATGTATCCATATTGTATAGGAAAAAACATTCAGATTGGCTCCACTATTTTTAATAATCTCCCACATGTCTAAGGCCATTTCAAGCTTCTCTGCTCTTAGAAGTGTGTTCATAAGTTCCTTCAGAGTCCCATATTGAGGCACAGACATGAGACCTCTTTGAACCATCTCCTTGAAGTACTTGCAAGCTTCAACTAGTGACCCATTCGCAAGCAAACCATGTATCAATATAATGAATGTATCAGTCCCTGGACTGAATCCGCTTGTCTCCATCTCATTCCATACACTTAAAGCCTCCTCCAACTGACCCAATTTGCAAGCCAAACGGATAACTGTATTGTAGATGTTAAGATCAGGCAGACAACCCGTTTTTCTCATTTTAGAAACTAGTTCATGGCATTCTTCAAGTTCTTCCTTTTTCTCATGTGCTGCCAATATAGGAAAGTAGGTGGCCTGGTTAGGATGACAACCTTGCTGGATCATGCTATGCAAAATCTCATACGCATCATCCACCTTCCCAGCTTTACAAAATCCGCTGATAAGGGTGGTATATGTCACAACATCAGCACCACAGTCATGTCTAGACATTTCAGCAAAAAGCCGCATTGCTGCTTCCATTTTCCCTCTAGAACAAAGGGATTGAATCAAAATAGTATAAGAAGCTGCATTAGGAGGACAATCTTTGCTCCTCATCTCACGCAAAAGTTCAAACCCATCCTCAATCTTGCCTAAAACCGCATAGCCAGATAATAGAGTATTATAAACAACAATATCAGGAGTGAAACCAGCTTCACTCATCTGAATTAGTGTAAACTTTGCCTCCATCAGCTTCCCAGATTTACACCATCCATTCAGCAAACAAGTATAGTGCTTCAAATTGGGCGGGAATCTAAGTTTCATGTCCTCAAAAAACAATGCAGCTTCCTTCACATGATTGTTCTTACACAAAGCATCTAACAAGCAACCAAAAGTGCGATCATCGGGCTCGCACCCAAATTTTGGCATCTCTTCAAGAACCTCGATCGCTTTTCGGACCATTCTAGCCGAAGCGAACCTCCTCATCAGTATGATGAAAGTTTCAGGTGTGATAAGATGAGGATTCTCCTTTCTCATCTCCTCAAGCAATGCCCAGACAGTATCAAACTGCCTCATCTTGCCCAAAATTTTTATCATCAGTTTGTAGGTATTAAAGCTATGGGAGTACCCAGGTTGTTTTGATGCCCAAATAAAGAACCTAAATGCTAAGTTTCCAGCATCCCCACATCTTTTCAATACTCTTTCAACCAAAGATGGCCTAAGGAGCACACCAGAATCATGTAAAGCCAATTCTAGCTTAGGAATGTGCATGTGATACTTACTCAGAATTCTGTATATCTTTTCTATATCGGGAAGGTTGTTATCATGGTTCTGCTTATACATACCTCTTCTTTTGTTGGTATGGAAGCTGAGACCTTGCAGTACATCAGCACTACCATCTTCATAAGTTACCATGGCACCGTGCAAATTTCCATTTCGCTCGTCGCCAAGCCTGTGGTATGTCATTTTAACAGTCCTGGTGGCACCCATATGATGAGAAGTGTAGGAAGGCAATGAGTCGTCATCATCATCATGGTGGGCATCAATAAAGTTGTTTTCCATGGCACGGTGGAAATTTCCATTTTGTTCATACCGGCTTGACGTTTCAACAAACAGGTTGCGACCCTCTGGCTCATCATCATCGCCACCCTCACCAACATCATCATCTTCTTCATGGGTTGCCATGGAACGGTAAAAATTTATTTTGCTTTGCTCACTGGGGCAGCAAAACCCTGAAGTTTCTGCTAAGATATTCGAACTCTCTAAGTCACCATAGTCACCACCATCACCTTCATCGTCATCATAATCATCATGATCATCATCATCGTCATCATCACCATCACCATCACCATCACCATCACCATCATCATGGGCTACCATGGCATGAGCCGAACTTCTTGGGGACGTTTGCCCATCCAAGACGCGCAGATCGCATCTCCTTTCTGACGAGGAGACAAAATCTCCCGCAAATGGAGTCTTTGTGTATAGGAACCGATACCTTGGCACTGTACTCTTTGTGGGAACCCTCGAAGAGAGAAAAACGCAGCATATCTTGCAGAGACGAGCTATAGAGATGCGCCCCTGCATTCTCAAAAGGGAGAAGAGGCCCAAGTAGCCGATTCAGGGAAGATGGTTTCCGTAAGAAGGCGTTCGGTTGTACTCGGGAGAAAGTTTCCAGGGAATTTCTTCTCCCGGAACGTTATTGCGAGAAGTTCTTCCGCCATGGATAGACTTTATTCTGAATGGATGCAAAAATAGATACAAGGGCTGCAACAGACGGAGAAATAAAGAGAAGAGAGGTGTGAGAGAATAACTTGGTGGAGACACTGGAGTAAGGATTTATGCAGCACAGCACACGTTTTTTCGCATAAACGGTCCTATTAGGTTCGGATGCAAGTAACACTGAATCCTACAAAATTCGGGTATTCCCAATTGGATTCAAAACATTTTTGCCCTTCTCACTTATATATATGTACGTTGTAGAAAGTATGCAACCTTTCAATAAAAGGAGATTATGTGAACATCCATAAATACAATAGGACCTTTGCAAATAAAGTATGATCTTCTTAAATATGATTTGCTAACCTCACTTAAATTATTTTTCAAGGAGCTTTCTAAATGTGTGACATTCGCAAATACATATTGTGAATGTCTTCAACTTTCGCGTGCTTTGACGAGATATCTACAAATACAGTACAACCTTCACAAAGAAAACCTGCGAACCTTATTTAACTAAATGCTCTTCGAAGAAGTCCGCAAATGTCTGCTAACATTCACAAATACATGTTTTGATTGTCTTCACTCGTTTGCGAATGTCCTCACTCACTTGTGGACATCCTTTGTATACATGGATCTTGTGACTTCATTTGCAAACTTTTCGAATATTTGCAAATTGGACATGAAATTCACAATTTTTCTTAAGACTTAAATGTGAATCTCCTCATGTTTTGGTTAATGTTTGTACGAGCATTAAATGCAATGCTTCATTTTTTAAAAAGCCATTATAGATAGTAAGTGGTGAGTACTAGTTCAACATTAGGAGACTGAGGTTGTTGAGGTTAAATTCTAAACTATAGCCATTGATTGATCTTGATTGAACTTATGTTTATTTTAACAAGTGGAGGTTTATCTTACAGGAAAACAATGCTCAAAATAAGGCAAATCGAGCAAAACTAGTTACATACAATGCATTTGGCAGGTGCAATCATATGAGTACTCATTATGATGTAAGTTTTTACCCAATGCATATAAAATTCATTGACTATATATATAGATATATATATATATATAACTAAACTTTACTTTATTATTGGAAAGTATTATGTAATTTTAGATTAACTACAGCTTGGTTTATTTATTTGTAGCTGAAGAGAGAACAATAGAAAATCACCTCTTAGGTAAAAAACAGGGAAGGGATGTCATACCAGGAAGACAGGAGGAGCTGTGAATAACCAAACAGATGAAATCATTGTAAGAAAATTTATATTAAGTATGTTTAATAATAGAATTTGCATAAATTAACTTGAATTAAATTTGAATAAATGTAGGATAGGATAGACGATTAACATGCTCAGTTGTCATAGGAGGGGCTATAAGATGTTACTAGTCGAAATAATGTGTTGTCTCAAGTCTTGGGTCAAGACACACGAGGTCGTGTGTAGGGTTTAGGGATGGGCGTCTCCTCTACGCACATTCTAGGCCCTTCTTCATATAGGTCATCACAAGAATGTAGTTCCTTAAGGTAGGAAAACTGAGAACTGGTTACTAGGGTAAATGCAGTGGAGGGAGAGTTGGCCGAGATCAAGGAGATGCTTACTTAACTCCTGAGGTCTCAAGTATATATTGAATCATATAATTGTATAAAATTTTTTATTTTAAAGGATCATTAGGTTTTATGGTACATTTACTTAACAATTATTTATTTTAATTTTGTAGCATTCGACATCATCGTCCTGACAAGATAGCTGATGATCATCTGCCACTTTTAGTTTCTTAAAGGTGAACAATTTGTTGCTACTTATTTGTAGTAGAACCCCTTGCTTGCTATGTAATCTATGTGTTGATGATATTCAGATAGACTCTATTTTCAACTCTCAAATAAAGTACAATGGTCATGGAGAGCATGAACATGGTGGATCGTCATTGAGCTTCAACATTGATACTAGTGTCCTTTTTTGTTTGTCAAGACTATTATTGGTTATATTTGAATATTTTGTCACAAACATTAGGTTATTAGTTGTTTGCATTATGGACATACTTTCTCACATATACTGGGTTGTACATGCTATAGTATGAATACTTTTTTACTATAGTTTATCTTCTTTGCTGTGTGGGTATGAGATTCTCATGATTAATATTTTCCTAGATTGTATGGGATTTATGGTGGCAGCATAGAGTGTGTTGAGGTTGTCTTTTTTTTTTTTAACCTTTGTGTTTTATGAGAGAAAGGTGCTTGATAGCTTGTTTATGCTTCATTTCATAAAAAGAGTCCAATATGAGGTAAGGATTTTGTAAATTAAATAAAAAACATCTTAAACACAATTTGGTTAGAACTGTAAGAAATTTCAACCACAGTGACAAATATCTTTGAGGATTTAAATTTATCTCTCCAAAATTTTTAAGATAACCTGGTTTAAATTTATCTCTCCAATTTTTTTTCTTTAACATTAACTAACGTACTAGGTTGTACATCTTCCTAAAATATGGACTACCTGCCAGGATTCATGCTTTATTGTTTGTTAATCTCACCCTAGTGGAACATTTCCTCTTATCAAACTTTTTGGTGTAGTTTTGTGCTACTGAGTTTTTCTTTAACAAGATTCTATTTGTACTATTAAATTGCAGGTCATTAAAGAAGGCTTTGAGATATATTGTGCTATAAATGATGGTATTATCAATCTTGTCTATAAGGTACACTAGTTCTATTATGAACAATGTTATATCTTTGTCAAGTAGTTCTTCCTGACCCGGTCTCTTGTGATGCGTTTTGTCTATTTTGTTATAGTTTTTTGAGTTGCCGAAACATGAAGCCATGAAAGCACTTGAAATATATAAGTGTGCCAGCCAACAGGTTGTGTTTCTGTTTTGCTTCTTTATTTTTAGGGATAAAAGTATTAAGTGATCCATGTTGATGTTGAATGTTATATTAAATAATGGTGTATACGTACAAAATCATCATTCTACATTATTTTAGGTTTTTTACAGAAATTAATGAGAACTTTTGTAACGCCCTAAGATTTTTAACTTTTGAAAAATACGTAAAAATTTAAAAAATATCTTTTAATATAAACAACAGAAATAATTTTAAACTTCAGTTTAAAACCTCAAGCAAGTTACATTCTAGGAACTACAGTATAAATCAAGGCATACTTTAATTCAAACATGCATTATATATAAAGTCCTTTATAAAAAGTCTGAACAATTAAACATTTAAGATTGAAAAATAAAAATTCTAAAGTTTTTCTGGGATCTTGGAAATCTTGATTCTTCGATGCTACTCTTGTCCAGTATCTACTGTTGTAAAAGGTGTTCAGTACCTGAACCTGTATTTTCCTATAATACAGTTGTGACAGTCTGATAAGTAAATACCAATTCCAAGTAACTTAAAATATTAAAACATATTCAGGAATCATAATTTAACTTCTGCAATTCAGGTTTAGATCATAAAAATAAGCACAATTGTATTCAGTATCATGTAAATAACCACTCATGCATTTAATACAAATAACAACTCATGCATTTAATAACAATGATATTGTCAACTTTTTTATTTGCAAGTAGTTATTCAAATATTAGAGCTTTTGTTTCCATATTTATTAATCCTATGGCTATTTGCAGGCTACTAGTCATCGTACAACTGAGACAATTTGAGGGTTTATTATGCCATGTGTATTTTAATTATCCTAAATTACTAGTGTGTAGATCCTAAGGAGAATGATTTACAACCAGGAGAAATCCCTCAAGGACCACTAAAACGTTGATTCGAATGCATTCTGAACTTCTACAGAAGTTAGGACAATCACTTATCCCAGTCTTCAAAACCTGTGAGTGATTGGAGACTCGTGAGAATCTTTTGCTCTCAACAACATTTTCACATGTCACTCATGGTGTGTACTACTACCCGCTCCAAGGTAAGCCAAAACTGTATTATTTCATGTGTTTTCATTAGTTTTTTTAACTCATTCAATGTTACTTTGTATATATAAGCACTTCTTTTATAAAGGCAGATAAAAACTTTAAATTTATGTGTAACCATGATTCATTTAACAACTTGTATATAAGAAAATATTCATTATAATGATACTTTTCAACAATAATCACATGTTAAACATTTATCAACATGCTTCATGGCAACAAATATTGCTCGAACCTTGGTCATAGCCTGACCAAAATAATTCATTTCATAAACAACAATTTTAGGCATTTTAATTCAAGGCCTACAAGGTTTCATTAAATCCCTAATCTCATTATTGAAGAACAATCTTTATAATAAGCATCCAAGAATACTAACTTGAATTGATGCATGCAAACAAAATTTAATGTATATAAACATAGTTCAAAGTATGCGAACATGGATCAGGATATGAAACTGCTCATGCTAACATAAATTTACATCTACAATTCTCATGCAAGTATCCAGAATATATTTAATAGTTTAAATTACAAGCTTTTGATATAATAACTTGATTTTTACGTCATAACCAGTGTATCGTGGTAGGGCTAAATGACCACTGTTGTTGGTATTCTGGTAGAAATTTTCATCATATTAGATTATATTTTCCTATAATTTTTTGGTCAGCACTTGTTCTAAAAATAATAATTTAAAGAACTATGATTATATTTATACGAAAAATCTAAAGGCTATTTTAAAATGACCTTATTTGTTATAAAAAAATTTACAAAGTTTTCTTTGTAATAATTCGAATATTCGAAAAAGGTTTTGAACTCAATTTTGAGTTATAAAAATTTTGACATGACTTTTTGTCATAACAATTTTAATAAAGGTTTTTTTGAAAAATGATTTAAATGTATAGAAAGGGTTTTAAAAATTTTCAACAGAATTTCCTTTATAGTAACTCAAATTTTCCAGAAATATTTAAAAAAATTTTGACATAACTACTACTAAAATAGTTCAAAATTTCTAAAATATTTATATTTTTTTATAAAATTTTTAATAAAACCTCCCTTGTGTAGAGGCAAAATTGGATTAAAATTTAACAAAATGGTCTCAATTTAGATCGAAAAAGAAATTATAAGGTTTCAAGGAAGGGATAGGAGGTCCTACGAGCACATGCTGGGGTTTAGATGAGGAATACGATACTTACCTTATTTATAAAAATTTGGACAATGCTTTCGCTGTAGAATTTTGAAATTTCTACCGAATTAAACAGAACTTTCGTTACATGAACTAAAGAAGTTGATTCTGAACTGTTAGCACTCCTTCGAGGAATCGAAGGTTGTAGTTGAGTAACTGCAAGGGTCTTATAGAGTTTTGGCGAATGAAATAAAAAATTTAACGAAGATTTGGGTTAGAATTTTTAGAGAGAAGGGGCTCAGGTTAGAGAGGAAGAAAATAGTAGAGAGAAGGGGCTAGAGAGAGAAACTGAGAGAGAAAAATGGTGTGGAGAGAGAAGGGGGTGGGTGCTATTTATAGCCTCTTAAGGAGGTGGCATCCTCCCTTAGGGCCCACACTCCTCCTATGTGTCATTTTTCTAAAAAGCGAGGGAGTGACTCACCCTCTCCTATGCCAAGTGTCAACAAGAGAGAGGAAAAGCGACACCCTCTCGCTAGGTTTTTGACACCTAGAGCACATGGTTTCAGAAAACCATGTTCTCTCATGGTTTTTAAGAATATGGTTTTCAAAAAAATCATGTTCTATCTTTTAATAAAATATTAAATCATATTTTAATACCTAAATTTTATACCTGAATTGCTCTTATTTAGTTCCCATATAACCAAATTACCACTTAGGTATAAAAAATTACTATTTTACCCTTTAGTGGTTTATAAATTTACCTGAATTTGCCACTAGATGACAAATTATCATTTTACCCTTGATAATTTTATTAATTCTCTAAAAATACCTTTGATGTGAAAATTAACTTTTTACCCTTTTATAGCTGAAGAATTTACTTGAATATGCCATTGAAATGACAAATTACCATTTTACCCTTGATAATTTAATTAATTACTAATATGTCCCTAAATTATGGACTTTGAAAAACTCTATGTTTAGATCCATCAAAGGTTTATATATGCATTGAGATCAGTGTATGCATACAATAATTATTAAAATCAAGATTTTTAGATTTCGAATCATATCAAGATTGGTTCAGGATTAATAAAAACTTGATTTTCAAAATTTATTTAACATTGGAAATTTTTGGATGTTACAACTTTGGCTTTTGGTTTTCTGGTTGAAAACCTTTCTGAATTCTATGAGATTTGCATAGGGCTAGAACTTGCTTTCAATTTTCAGTATCCAACCTTGAGAGAGGTATTCATATAGTGACATCAGGAAGAAATCAAATCCTCATGAGAAAATTCTTTTTTTTTTTTCATTTGATAGCTTGGTATTCAGTGTCATATTTCTTTCACTTCTCCAGCCACCACAGTCATTTCTTGCAACTATGGAAGAATATGTAAGGGAAGCACCACAGATGGTTTTTGTGCCAAGAGGGCCACTCGTAAGTGTCATTAGTGAACTGAGTTTATATTTACTAAGTGATATTGTTTAGAGAAAACAAGAACAATTTCTTCATGATCAATGGCTAATCATGGATGTATTGTTGCAAAAACTCTGGTTGTTTTCAAGATTGGACTTTCTATGCTGGTGCATTTTCATATGCTCTTCGTTCCTAAAGCTAAGTCCAACATCAGGGGGATTTCCCCACGCATGAACTTGGTAGCTTTCATTGCCATGTGGTCTCTTCCTAGCATACCACAGAGCCTTTTGTTAGGCTCTCATAGATACAGTCGTCGTGGCCCAAATACCAGGGCCAAAAGAAGTTGAAAATTTGCCCAATATTATATGTATCTAATTATCGTATAATATTGACCTTTTTTAGATCCTTGAAATGGACACTTATAGGTATCACAGACACTCCATGTCAGATCCTGGAAGCACTTATCGTAAATGTGGAGCAAATTAGTTTGGCTGTGTTGCATGGCTTGTTTTCCATTGCTTCAATTATTCTGCTTGATAGGAGCGTAATCCTATTGAACGAATTCATGACATCGCTAGCGCAGCTGAACTCAAGGTTTTCCACTTTTCTCCTATATGGTGCACATATATGGTTAAAAGTTTCAAAATAGATGATCCATAGTGAACCCAACACACCTGTCTAACCATACAAGGATAGCATAAATGAAAAATTTTCAGGGTAATGCCACACAATATTGTTGTTTTAGCATTGAGAAAACTTATTTGTGTGTTCTTGCAGGACATTGAGAAAGTGGTTAGAAAAGAAGTTGATGATGCCATGGCAAAAGCTAAGGTTAGTACTTCATAGTTTAATACTTCATTATTAGATATGGAGCACTTTTTTATGTTGTTGTAACCATAGTCTCAAATATTGGCATATTTTTTGACAATATCATGATTTTATCGTGAGATTTTCAGACCGATATGATGCCTAGAAGAACATGTTATTTTCAAAATATCTCATTTTTGAAGTGATATTATCAAGATTAGAACAATTTTTTGGGTTCTTTATATTATTTAGATTTTTATTCATATATATATATATATATATATATTCATATATTTTATGTTAGGTCACATGGATGCTCCATTTTGACTCCCATTTTGTATCCCCTTATAGTCAAGTGATGCTTAAAACTTTATAAAAATTACCTTATTACCGTACTCACAACCATATTCATGTGACATAGATTTTATGTATTCTATATATGTCAAGATTTTTTTGAAGAAATTCAAAGTTCTAAATATATTGCAAGATTTTCCTTGATGTGATTTCCCCAAGAATGAGATGTGTGACTATGGTTGTAACTACATTTTCTTAGTTTAGTTGTTAATTTAGCTCATTACATGTCATTTTGCCTTTCAGGACAATGTTTGAACCTTATGCACTCTTTGAAGATGTTTATGCAAAGGGACTTGGAGCTTAGGTGCATCAAGAAGTTATTGTTGTCCCTAACTTACTTTTCTTTTGCACTCTATACATAATCACTAAATACTAAGCTAGAATCAATAAATTGCACCCATTTGGAGCTGAAAGGCATGAGCTGAGAGTTGCTATGTCGTGATAAAAAAACAACACATATAGTGCACGATATTTTTGAAAAAAGAATCTTATTTTTTTATATATTTTAAGCCTATTTTATCTAAGCATGCAAAAAAAAACCCATTAATTATGGCCATGGGTTGTAATTAATATTAATGTTATCCTCATTTACTACGGCTATATTAGCTACGACTATGTCGTAGTTAATGGTTATTAGATCGGGTACTATCCACTACGGTCGTTGGCCATACTTAAATCTTATTTACTATGGTTTTTTTAGAAGCAACCATAAATAATACAGAATTTTATAGTGAAAGAGTTGCCTACTTTTGTTAGTTGCTATAAAAATTAATTTTTTAATCACCAGTTTGTTCATTTTGTTTATGTAAAAAAAAATATTTATTGAATATAAAATGATTATTGAGGAGACTGTCACGGAGGCAACAACACCTACACCAACACCAACACCAACACCAACACCTACTAATAGAATAGAGCAAATAGAGGAAAAGAAAAATTACCCACTAGTTGATACTTCCAACTATGGAGTACGAAAGAAGCTTTGTACATGGATAGAGCGAAAATTTGCTCCTATCTCGAAGGCATCTAAGGAGAGAGATTCATGTATACAGTCAATGATGATGAAGTTGAAGGAGCCATTAATTAAGTCTGAGGTTGTTGCTAACCTCAATGCATAATGTAATACTTGAGAATTTTTTATAATTTTTTGACAAATAAAGATGAAATTTATGTCTTAAATTTGGTTTGAATTTTAATTTAAGTTTGAATTTAAATTTAGTTTTGGAAATATAATTCATAAAGTGGGATGCCTCTTAGGTGGGCCCTCTTGGATCATGGAGTCCAAGATGACATGGACTCAAGGCTAAGTCAACAAGGTGGGATGTCCCCACCTACTTTGCCCTTTCTCTTTTAATTAGCTTAGCCAAATTGCTTAATAGTTTTCATAATTGATTAGAAATCCTAATTAGCTAAATTGCTTAAATGGTTTTCTTAATTGTTTAGGAATCCTAATTAGCTAAGATTCATAAGTTGACATATAATTTAAATGAAATTCAAATTAGTAAAGATGGTATTAGAGTTTCTTTATTGAGTTAGGAACCTCACGAGGAAATTATAAAAAAAGGACTTTCCTTCCACACGCCCCCCTATTTTCTTTCTTTTTGCCTATATCTCTCGCTCTCCCTCTCTCTTCCTTCTCACTCGTGCCCTTCTTTGGAATGAAAGAATAGCATTGAAACTGGTGTAGGGTGGTTGCATCTCCATTGGTGTGCAGGTGTGGTGGAAGGAGTCGATAGATGAATACAATTTCAGAAGAGTTTTTCAGTAGATTCAATGATTTTGAGGTAGGTACACCATAACTTTTTATGTGTGTATAGTACTAGGATACATGAGCATGTTGTGGAATGATTTTTCAATGTGTATCAACATGTATATCAGCCTAGAATCATGTAGGCACTGATATGGCTTGAACATGAAGGTTTTAAAACCCAAAATCCTTTTTCAGAAGCTGGTTTTGATTTTTATAAATAAAATGTGTTCTCTTTTGAAAAACATATGATTTTTGGATGTTAGATTCATGTATGTGTTGTATTTATGCATTTACAACATAATTAAATATTTGTATGCATGGATTTGATATATGTTCGTGGGTTTAAAATTTATTGAATGAGTTTTTTTTTATGTTCTTGTTGAAAGCATGAAGTTTTTGTTGATTCTTGTATATTGTTATGTATATTTTAATCTGACCAGTTAAAATAATAATTTTGGTTCTCTTAAACTATGAACCCATAAATCTTGAAAAATTATGGCAATGTTTCAAATGTATAAAGTAATCTCAATTCAAATTTTAGACTCATATGAGTCATGAATTGAGAGTTATGCTCTTTACAAGTTAAAATAAAAAATTTTTCCTAATAAAGAGTCTGTGGAGACAACTTATTTTGGTAAAAATCATATTTTCAAAAATACTGAGGATCTAAGGCTGAGATTTTAAGGTGCATTAGTCTGGATATAGAAGAATGCAGTTAAAATCTTAAAGGTTGATTCCTCATAGTTTGAAAAAAAAAATCATGAAAGTTGGTCCAAAATCTATTTTTTTTTAGAATATGTCTTGTTAAATAACAGAAATGACATATATTATGGAATTTTTATCTCTTTGCTGAAAACAAATTTAATTCTAAGTTTTTGTGGGCTTGAATCAGATATATCAATCCATTCATAGTAAAAATCTCAACATCTAATTCCTTTTGAATGATTTATGATTGATTTTTTATTGAAAAGATAGAATTACACAAGATTGTTCTGTGAATAGAAAATAGTCTGTGTTATAGAAATTTTAATTCTTGTTCTAAAATGGGTTAAGGTATGAGTTTTTTCATGTATGCTTGTAACATACATATGAACCCAAATCGTTCTGCATGATTTATGCCAGAATTTACAATGACAGGTAATTACAATGTTATCAGTCCCGAATTGGAAAATTATGTTTGAATGCATAAGATAGTTTCAGAAGTAAACCAGATGGACATGAGATGGTTTCAAAAGTGAACCAGATGAACATATGTTGGTTTCAGAAGTAAATCAAATGAACATGTGACATATTGATGTAGAATATATGGGCCTACGAAGACATGGTGTTATCTTTTATAAATTCTTTTGAATATAAAGGTATAAATTATGTCATAATGCTATAATTTACAATATGATGTTATAATATGCAACATGATGTTATAATATGCAATGTAACATTATAATGTACAATATGATATAATAAAGTGCATCATGATGTTATGATATATGACATATAATTAAATATGCACAAAATTATGAAAAATATGCATGCATATGAGAATGTTCATGAGTGAGAAAGTGATTTAAAAGAACTAATGTGGTGTCATAAGTGCACAAATATGACTTTGTGACATGTTGTTGAGCAACATGTGAGCCTATTGAGGTTGTGTGCTAGTATAATATCTTGTGATTAATTTATTGAATACACGTTTAAATTCTGCCATGATGGATATGATGAAGGACACATACTTACACATATTGGCACATGATGATATATTGTTGTATCTGAGTAAGGAGATCACCCAATCGAATGCTATATGAGATGATATGCATGTTCGAACTAGATATGGATCTCATATGGCATGAGTGCATGTTGTGGATATTATAGATTCAAATCGTTCTATGTGAAAAGAACATATGAAAATTAAAGATGTAAAAAAATACCCAAACAATGTATTAACAATTTTCTCCTTTGTTGCCTTCTAAGTGAGATCCTTTGATGGTTATCACAAGGGAGCTGGTGGTATTGAACTATGCGGCGTTGTTTTCTTTGATAGTCCAATATTGTGGCTCGTGACCTCAACCATAGTAGTAGAGGACCTTTTTCACATTTGAGACCCGAGAATGGTGTGGTTGTGCTTTAGTTGTAAGTGTTATTGATATACCAAGGTTTGGCTAGGGTGAGAATGCCCGATGATGCCAAGTAGTGGTAAGGGTGAGGATGCTTGATGATGCCACGTAGTGGTCGGCTAGGGTGAAGATGCCCGATGATGCCACATAGTGGTCGGCTAGAGTGAGGATGCCCGATAACGCCACGTAGTGGTCAGCTAGGGTGAGGATGACCGATATCGCCTTGAGGAGAAGGTGCAGGATCCAACTAATAAATTATAATTATATGTGAAAAAATACCCTGAAGACTGCATTGTACTTCAGTTTTTACTGTGAACAGTACCCACAGTAAGGTCAGGAGGAAACTTAAATTGATTGCAAGTAACATGTTCATACATTAAAAAGTAAGTGTCAATAAGAAGATAAAAGTTACCTCATGTATTATGCATTGATTTATGTGTCTTGTGTGATTGCATGCATATCTGAATAGGTTTATGTACCTTAACCTTCTCTAAAATAGATGTTTGTTTGATTTATGCCCTTAATAATTCAAATGTTTAATTATTTATATGTGTTTGTTTTGTAGTATGTTGCATGAATTTAATTGTTATAGTTGTCCATCTAATTGCATGATGATTGTGATTTGCATTATATATGTTCTGAAATGATGTATGATTACATGTATACTTGATTTTCTATATACACAGAGGCGGAGCGGGGGGGGGGGGGAAGCCTTCCGAAACAGTTAATTTTTTTTAACCCAGTCCTAGCCCAACCCTGATTCCATATGAAATAGATTTTTATTCATTTTTTTAGCCCAGTCCCTGACTGCAGCAAATAGTTTGATTTGTCCATATGAAATAGATTTTTATTAATAATTATAGCCATTTTTTATTTTATCTCAAAAAAAAAATTTTGGGGGCGCTGCCCCCGAACCCCTGACTATCACACCAGATTTTTTTTTCAATACACCTCTGTTTGCCCCCCCCCCCCCCTCACATGAATCCTAGCTACACCAGTGTATATACATGCATTGCTATTCTATTCCTACTGAGACTCAATGAGTCTAACCCCTATATTATAAACATTCAAGTAACTACTAAACAAGTTTAAAAAGTGACATTAAACAAACATCTTTTAGAGTGCAACACTTAGCTTACCTAACGTAGGCTTGATTATGCTAGCTTAGAACACCAAAACTTGGGGCTGCTTCTATTCATAGTGACAATGATACTCCCCCATCTAGTATTTAGTGCGAGAATTCATGAACGAAGCCAGTGTTTGAAATTGGCGATGCATGAAGTGAAACTTGAGTGTTTAGAAAATGCATTTTTTTATTCATGGCGATGAAAAATAACATAATAAGTAGACAAATCTTGTGTTTTTATCTAAATATATTTTAAAGCATTTTGCTAAACAATATTCATCATATGTAGGTTTTACAATTAAAAAGAATTTCTTGTAACATGATAAAAGTTTGATTACTTATTGCATGAAGAGAGTTTTTTCATAGATTCACCGTATCATGAAAATGGTCTGAGAAACAAGCCAGTTGCTCGTGGCTCGGCTCATGTTTGGCTCGTAAAGAGCTTGTTTGAACTCGTAAAATAGTTTTGGCAAACTAAATATGAAAAATAGATACCTGATTCGGCTCGACTCATTTAAGCTTGGTAAGTAATAAAATATATATTTTGGATATATTTTACATGTACTTTTTTTTTTGTAATCATGTTCTTCCAATTCTAGACCAATGTGTTTTTTCTATAAACAAACCAACTCAAACTCGGGCTCATTAAGTGCTCAAACTTGACTCAACTCGCCACAAAAATGAGCCAAGCTTGAACACTTTCCAATTTTTTGAGAAGCTTTGAGTAACTGGGGTTTGACTATCAAATTTGTGCTAGCCAATGCATCTTTTTTTTCAAAGAAAATATGGTGTTAGACATACCCACTAGTTATATACAATGTACCATTGGGTTTTTCAACTTGCAAAGTCCCAACGCACACAAAGGTGACATGCACTAACAACTCCTGCCAAACTCGTGGAGCCCCCCTTTGGTAATGAGAGGGGGGATTCAGGGAGCACTTAAGTGCCCTGGGTATGTAACACAACCAATCACATGACAACATTATTATTTACCTAATTAACTATTACATAATAATTTGGATAACTATTATTATTTATGAAGTAGTGATGGGAGTGTAGTGAATCTTGGTGAGCAAGAAATACCGGTGGATGACTGTTTCAAATATTTGGGATCTATTTTTCAAAAGTATGGAGAAATTGATGAAGATGTAAATCATAGGATAAAGGTTGGGTGGATGAAATAGAAAAGTGCAACTGGGGTGTTGTACGATTGTAGAATGCCATTGCGGTTGAAGGAAAAGTTTTATAGGACGACAATTAGGCCTGCTTTACTATATGGTACAAAATGTTGAGCTGCCAAGAGACATCATATTCAAAAAATGAGTGTAGTTGAGATTAGGGATGACAATGGGGCGGGGCGGGGCAGGGCGGGGGACAAAGTCTCCACCCCCGCCCTGCCTCAAGATTTTATCCTCCACCCCCGCCTCCATCCTCGACAGGGAATGGATTTTATCCTCCATCGCCGCCTTCATCCCCGTTTCATGTCCTCCATCCCCGGTTCAAACGGGGATGAGGCGGGGCAGGGAGGGGATATTGCGAGGAAAAGTGGTCGGGGCGGGGCGGGGAAAAGTGCATGTCCATCCCCGCCTCCACCCCCGGACGGGGATGGATTTTAACCTTCGTCCCCGCCTCCATCCCCGTTTCATACCCTTCATCCCCGGTGCAAACGGGGCGAGGCGGGGCGGGGCCCCGCTTTCCCCCGGTCCACTACCATCCCTAGTTGAGATGGGTATGCTTAGATGGATGTGTGGAAATACAATAAAAGATAAGATTCGAAATAAGGAGATACGTAAGAAGGTAGGCGTTGCATTCATTGAAAATAAGATGAGAGAGAATCGTTTACGGTGGTTTGGACATATTCGGCGAATGCCTAATGATGCTCCAGTTAGAAGGATAGAGAGATGGGAAAATATACTAGTTAAAAGAGGTCGGGGTAGGCCTAAGAAGACTTGGATGGAGATGATAGGAAATGATATGAATGCTTTAAACCTCACCGAGGACATGACATTGGATATAAATGATTGGAGGAGAAGGATTCATGTGGAAGACCCAGAATGATTTTCTTTTTTGGTTCATATCGCCGACCCCAATTGTTTTGGGATGAAGGCTAAGTTGTTGTTGTTGTATTATTGTTTACTTAATTAATTGCATGAGAACTTATTATTTGTTAATTATTATTATTTACTTAATCAGGTATACTAAATAATAATTAGTTGTATAAAAACTTGTTATTCTCTCATTAACCCATAATTTCAGTCAACCATTTATGAATTTTAAGATTGGGTCAGGCAAGGTCAGGCCTGACTCCGCCTGCTTCACATTGGCCCATTGGGTCAATGGGCATCTCTTCAAACGTGAGCCCGTCAAAAACCGGGCTGGCTCGGTCAACGGCCTGGTCGACCCGGTTCATAAGGGCTCAATGCCCACCCATAAACCACTATCACACGTAACCTTGAGGAACGATTTAAAGTGCTGCGAGATTTTTATTTTACCCTTGTTCATTAAAACTACATGAATGCCCTTGTAAACGCCTACCCTTATTATATCTTATAAACTTACTTCACCCCTTTTGTGTTTGGGGTAATTTGTCCTAATTTGCGTCAGATTCATGATAAATATATTTAAGATTATTTGTATTTGTGTTGGACATAAATTATCATTATAGCTGAATTTTTCACATGAAAATCGTTGAGTATATATGTATCATACTAGGGTCCGATTTTTTTAACTGGATTTAAAAATTTACTGTGACACTTGAGCCGGAACATGGGTTTTAAACTAGAACCAAACTTTGAAAAAACAAATACAAAAGTAGATCTGACCCATATTTTCATACCGGATAGCATATATACAAAGTTGGACTAGATAGTTAACGTATACATTTAGGCTTGTTCAGATTCTGCTAGAACCGATTAAAGTTGAGTTTGGTAAAATTTGGGATCAATAAAACCCTTTTTTCACTTAACTTGAATTAATAGGTCTATTGTGAGATAAGATCCAAAACCAGATTTGATATATATATATTTTTTATAAGTGAAAGTTTAAGTAAGATCTAATCATCCTTTTGTCACCCGTTGACACTCTAAGCAAATCCGTTACAAATATATAAGTTAAATAAAAAGGAAAAGGGGAGAAGGGTATTTTTGGCATTTTAAATATTTAACTTATGTTAATTAGAAAAAGATAATGATAGGTTAGATATTTAAAAGGTGGGTTGTATTATCTTTTTCAGTCAAAAGGTGGGTATTTTTGACATGTTGGTTTCAGAAATTTCAGTCAAAAGGTGGGTTGTACCCTTATATATTTAATCATTTTGTTTGAATATAAAAATCTCTCTTTCGCGTAGCCAAGTCTTTCTGTTTCTCTCAGGTGATTCCTGTGGTTCCAGATTTTCCTAATATATTTTAATTCCTTTCTCTTCGTTGTTCTTTGATTTGTGATAGTGATTCGTTCATGCGTTCCGGCAATGGAGAGAAATTTCAGGGCGTCCTTAGTCGTCATATTAGTATTGATTTCCCATTAGAATAATTCAGTATCTCTATTTCCTTTTCTTCATCTGCTGGAGAGAACACCAAGGTGCGATTTGATCGATTATTTAGTGTTTCATGTGAACTAAATTGGATTTTCCTGACTTTTGGTTTCTTTTTTAAGGTTTTAGGGATTTGAAAGCGATGAGTTTTTTTTTTTTGTTTATAGTTGGATAGCAGAGAAGTTGAGTTGTAGAAAATGGTTGCTACTGCCTCAAAGGGGTCTTAGCGACTAGACAGGCTATCTAGTTTCAAATTCCATGGACGTCACCCTTGAGCAAGCCGAAACATGGCTATTCTTTGGGGGCAAGGCCACGGAGTGCTGATAGGACAGTGATCGTGAGTGCGGCAGCCAGCCAACGCGGCTCCGTATAAATAACAAAAAAAAAAGAAAATGGTTAATATCCATGGAATTATTCGTTAAGAACGTGATAAGGATCGAGATCTCCGGTGGCAAGTTCTCTTCGATCGTGAAATTATCAGGAAAAACAAATAGAAAGACTCCAATTTTTTTGTGTTTTTTTATCTTTTTTTTATAAGTTTTTTTTGGATCAGCGTTTTTTTTCTCTTTTGAGATGATGACTAGAAGTAATGTTGCGGAATAACGACGATCTCTTGCGATCGATCCTGTTTTGCTTAGATATTGGTTTAAGAGGAAAATAACGCGGAAGAAATTACCGAATAAACGGGTTTAACCCCAAAACTAGGGTTTCCCCCTCTTTGTCTTGGCTCAGTATGTTCCGAGATGAACCTTTCATAAAAAAAAAGTGTTTTTTCGAATTATTTGGGGGCGGAAAACGCTGATTATTTAAGTAATGATTTTTTTTATTGGAACTTCGGTCTGTTTCGCACAGTAGAACTTAAGTTCATGGTGGAAATCTGGTCAAACAAATTAAAAATCCACCTTTATAATCTGCAAATCTTTTTCTTAAAGATAAAATTCTAGATATTGATGAACAGTAAATTGTTGATTAAGTTTCGCTATTGCAACCAAGGATGGGGGATAGATTTCTACATATTCATGAACAGTAAGTTATTGTTTAAGTTTTGTTGTTATTTGTTTAATGGATGATGACTCAAGGTTTATAAAAGTACCTCTCGAAGGTTTTTTTTGCTTGTGGAATAATAGACAGTATTGCATTTCTTTAAAACAATCCATCAAAAAATGAGACAACTTTGCATCTAGACGTTTCGATTTCCAAATCTGATGGACTGTACCTACTACCTTTCTCTTGCTCAAACAGTGAGCTCTGTTTAAGCAGTAGCCATAGCGGCGGTTGCAATAAAAAAAGGAGACAGAAGTACTCTGATTAGCGTGACAAATCAACCTTGATTCTTAAAAGATGGGGGATCGACGGTCTGGATCGCATGTGCAATCCCGATGGCGTCGATCTCATTCCACATTAATGATCAGTTAGCTAATTCATTTCTTGGAATGGGGTTTTTGTTTTGTCACCTCATAAAATAATGGTCTTTCTGAATTGGTAGTACAAGACTGGCCCTGCCATTCCTTTTATATAGTACGCCCATTAATTAATTATTATTAGTTTCTTTTTACTGGGACTTTTTTCCTTTTCTTTATTTGGAAAATCAGGTCCACATATTTGCCATTTTTTTCCTTTTAGCTCTGTGGATACATTGGTGCCACGTAGCCCTCTGAACCAAACCGGAATAAAAAAAGTAAACAAAGAAGAGGGCAGGGTTTAGTAGAGTGAAATAGTATACGTTGGTCCTGTTTATTCACATATTTTATTATTACCTATTATGATGGGCGGGCTTGATATCTAAGCTGGTGCTTCTGTGAAAATAGAGCATGCCACTGTATTTTTATGGTCGAGAAATTTTGTGACAAAGAAAAAAGAAAGAAATAAAAGCCAATAAACAGGAGAAGAGGGAGTTTGAAGTTGGGTTGAACAGCTTCGCAGATCATCAATGATCTCACTGAACTAGCGTTGGAACTTGGAAGGACTTATGGAGTTGATTTTTGCATACAATGGCTCCTTGAGGCGTTGAGGAACCGGGATCCAACCTATGTGGCTTGAGGTGGTGTTGATGTCTCATTTTGACACTACTTTTCCTCTTCGCATGTTTCGTTTGCTTGACAGTATTTAGTTATCCTTCCGTGTTTCTTGTTTTTCTTTTCTAAATTCCTGCATCATCTTCTGTTTCGGCGTGGTGGAGATCTAACATGATCGTTTTTGCCTTTTTATAGTAATAATTCTATTGTTAGCTCTACAGTCTGGTACACTGTTTTGCTGTTTTGATGTTAGAGAAGATAACGCAGTTGGTTTTGAATTTTTGATAATTACTTGTCCTTGCTGCTGTTGATATTTCAAAGTCCGGAAGCATATATATGCATGTAAGTTTGATTTTAGGAGTTTTTATTTTGTTCGTTTCAGTGGTTCTTTGCCTGTAGTCTTAATTGCTCACACTTATGTTATACTACTTATTTTATGAATTTCTTCGTCACTTATAAAAATGGCAGTTTTCGGCCTTAGTGGGTTTGTGGAAGTCTCCGTCTCGCAGTTCATTTCGCCATTTTAATAGTGGAGGAGAAATGGAGTTGGGTGTAGCAAGTGACTGCTCTTTGTGGTAGGGAATGCAAATTTTGAAAAACAAGCATCCTCGCATTTTAGATGGTGGTATTTTTCTTCTCGTGTTTTCTTCCTTTTTTTTTCTTTTCAGCTATAGTGGCGAGTGGGTTGTTCTCATATATCTATGATAGGATTGTCTTCAAGTTGTTTTGGATCGTTTGTTGTTTACATATTGTAATTTGCATACGTTGCGTGCAGAAACGGATGATGGAGAAGTAGGTTATCATTGGATTGGTGACTATAGTCGAATGGAGATGGATTTCGATGGATATTGGAGATTATGGCCTTTTCTTTTTGGGTTTTCACAGCCTTGGTGTAGTGAAGAAGAATATGTTGGCATAGATATCTGAATGAAGAGTTCTTGGGAGAAATCTGGCTCTAGAGAATTAGAATTGCACCCTTCTGCTGTTTCAAGCAGTAGCCATGGTGTTCGTGGTGGCATCCCAAGAGATGCTTCACAATCGGGCCGAAGGCTGCATATGCAGTTTAAGGGAAAAGGTTTGGGGTCTTCTCAGACAGGCAATCTAGATAACCAGCTTGGGTCATCGTGTATCTCTGGAAATGAGGACATGGGTGTTTTGGAACCCGGTAATATCAGCTTGCGCCAATGGTTAGACAACCCGAATCGATCAGTTGATCTTTTGGAGTGTCTGCACATATTCAGGCAGATTGTAGAGATTGTGAATGCTTCTCATTCACAAGGAGTTGTTGTTCATAACATTAGGCCTTCCTGCTTTGTCGTGTCTTCATTTAATCGTGTTTCTTTCATCAAGTCTGCATCTTGTTCGAGTTTGGGGTCTGATTCGAACGAGGAGGCACTGAAGTTGGTGGATCATTGTAGGGTTGGTGAACATAGCGCCTCATCTCCTGTTTCTTGTGGATTGTCTCGGCAGAGAAGCTTGTCTGCCTGTGAAGATTCAAAATTGGCGATCTCTCCAACGGTCACATCGCCTGAAGTTTCAGAAAGAAATGACCACAGTGGCGTCTGTCGGTCTGATGCAGAAACTGCAAGTTGCTTGAGGTCAACATCTGCGCAAGTCACACCCTTGTCTTCAATAGAAGAGACCAAAGAAACACATCCTCTTGGAAGCAGCAAAGGTGATGGGCAGGAGCGATGGAAGAAAATGCCATTGAAGCAGATTTTCTTTATGGAGATTAGTTGGTACACCAGTCCGGAAGAGGATTCTGGTGGTCCAAGCACATTTTCTTCAGATATTTACCGCCTTGGTATTCTTTTATTTGAGGTATGATTCTTTTTTCCTCTTTCCATCTCGAAAAGGGTTAACTTTCATTTTTCAGAATGTTATCAAAATTGAAGTGCAATACCTGGTGGATGTGTTCAATGGTTTCCAGTTAACAGTTGTAAATTCTTCATATATGTTGGATATTTTGAGTTTAAAGTTAATTACATAAAGTAACAATTTGAAATTCTTCAAATCTGTTTGATATTTCTTGTTTAAAGTTAATTACACACTTCTTTTTTTCTGTGTATACTAGCTATTCTCCACATTTAGTTCGGAGGAGGAAAAACTCAGAACGATGTCCAACCTTCGCCACCGTGTTTTGCCTCCTCAGCTGTTGCTCAAATGGCCTAAAGAAGCCTCATTTTGTTTGTGGCTATTGCACCCCCAACCTAATATGCGACCCAAAATGAGGTGAGCCTATTTGAGTTGAATATGACATGTTATCTTGAAGAAAGTGAATGTGCTAGTTCTTTTTTTCTAGACAAATTAAGGATGTATATCCGCAGATACATGATGGAATTTGATAATCTTATGCAATATTAACACATTTCAAAGCCTACAAGGGTACTAGCATGTATCTTCCTTTGAATGAGAGTCTGATCAATGTTTTCCATGTATAAGACATGTCCCTTTGGCCTTAGTTTCAAAAAGGTAAAAGATGAAAAAGTTTGTCTTCTTGTGGACCACCTGATGACCATGTCATTGCATGAGGATCTTGCTATTTTATTTTCCCACTAGACTTATCTTAATATTGGTAAATAAAGTGTTTTTCTAGCTTATGTCACAAGATGGAATGAGGAAGATCATATTAATATCCCACACTCATAATGATTGTATCCTAAAAGTGGACATTTTCAACATTGTCATGAATCAGAATATTATGTTGTGGCGAATGACTTTACCTGCACACAGTAGTGGTCTTGGCCTGTATTACCTGATCAGTGCAAATAAATCTTTAGAGTTGTTTCTAGGATTTCAAAAATAGAACAGTGGGCCAGGAAAAACTTGGTGGTGTTGTGGACGGGTGGTTTCTTCTCAACCAATATCTGCCCTTTTGGATGCTGCCCACAATACAGGTGGTTTCTTTGATTTCTGCTCAGTTCCGACTTATGTCACACGGATGCTCCATTTTGTTCCCTGTACCATGTCTCCTATTATACTAATCATTATTGAAGACTTCATAATAATGCCTGTATGCCTGTATCAGCAGCCATATCCATGTGACATAGGTTTTGGCCACTCAATATCTCTTGTTCGATGGCACCATTCTGATTCTGGCAACAGTTTTCTCCCAAAAGAGTGTTGGATGATGCTCTCTCTCTCTATATATATATACTCTCTCTCTCTCTCTTCCATTATGCAGTATTCTAATTTTTTAAGCTTTGTAGGTGTTTTTGTAGATAGGAAGAATGTAAAGGATGGAGGCAGCTTACCTTGTTACTTGGAAAATTTTGACAACTATGCCATTAAATTCCAAGATGCTAGAAGCAGTGGAAAAAAGAGTGGCTTTCCTTTTTCTTCTGTTTTTTTAATTTTTTGGAGAATAAAAAAAACTTTATTTGGCATTATTAGTTTATGTGAGACCTAATCCATCCTAACCATTTTATAGGATCTTTTGGATTGTCAGAGTTTTGGCCTTTGATGAATAAGGACCTTTGAGTGCCTTAAAATGTTCTAGATTACGATTATGTATTATGTGCATTACAATGATTTCACCATTGAATTTCTTGTCCACTGATCATCCTTGTTCTTGGTTTGCCAGTCAGATGACAGCCTTATATTTTAGGAAATGTTTAAACCCTCATGTTTTTAAGCATGTTTGCACCAAGAGGGATGTTCAAAGTTGGTTAGTGGCCTTATGCTGTATAAATTAGAAAGTTTAGGTGGACTGTTAATTAGAAGATACCAAAATTGTTGCTCTGATTTTCATTTTTAACAAGATATAGTATGTCTGCAACTTTGATATTTTGAAAGCAAAAAACTTGTTTAATTTCCATTCCTGTGGTGTTCTATGCTGTAATGAAACAAGAACAAGAAGAAGAAAGTGCCTCTTATGGGCTTACAAGAACACAATATTCAAAAGCACAAAGGACCACTTATGGGTCAATCACATAAACACATACACATAGGGCACTTATGGGTCAATCACATAAACACATACACATAGGCCACTTATGGGCTAAGAGCTTAATAAAAAATATAAGAATTGTATTGCTAAAATGCTTGAGAAAACATTAGGTTTACATGAGGGGGAATCCCCTATTTATACACAACAAAGAGCCTTGAGGGCCATTGGGACACTCCCCAACAGCTAGAAATAGAGCCGTTGGGGAGGTCCCCAACGACTCTATGGGTTTGTTACATAAATGCCCTCAACATTTAATCAAAAACCTATTCTATAAAAATAAAATAAAAAGGACTCTTGTGGGCACAACCTATTACATGACTGTGAAAGATGAAAATACCCTTGATATGTCTATTTGCCTATTCCAATGAATAAAACACATATAATATATATGTGTTATACATATAAGTGGATGGTGTATTTTCCTATTATAATAGTTGTCAGGGAAATTCGGATTCCTGATAACTTGTTTTTACAAAATCTGTCAGAAATAATAGATCGTATACAAAATCACCATATTTTTACTGTGGCTGCGTGTACCTGTCAAGAATACAACCCAACAAACCGATCATTAAAAATAATGAGTAGAAAAATAATTAAAAATCTTTTATTTCAATCCAAAATATGTAAATTGTAAGATTTTTATCAAATTAATGTTTTTCTTGGAATTTATATAAAACGTTTTTGACAAAACCCTTTTTACATAGTCTCTTTTCTACGTAAACGGATGGTGTTAAGTTGAACATGTATATATATATATATATCTAGTTTCATACATGTATATATTTTTGGTTCATATATATATATTATTTATAATGATGTAATTGCTAAATACCCATTAGGGGTATTTTTGTCATTTTAGTCCTTATAATAGGTTGTGCCCTTGATTCTTTTCTTTTGTCCTTTTCTGTTTGTATAGGGACTATTTGGTCAAATACAAATAAAGTTGTTGGATTTTTTTTTACTAGTCACTTAGAGTTGACTAGTCAATAGAGCTATTGAACAATACAACAACTATATTTATAGCTGTTGGAATAATCCAACATCTCTATTGAGATCTCTCTCTCTCTCTTATATGTGTATAAATAGGGGCTTTTATTCCCTTTCATTTCCTAATGCTTCTCTTGAGTATTCATGCTCAATAAAATGTATATTTTTTATATTCTTGTGTTCTTTTAATTTCTTTATGTCTTGTAATCCCTTATTGCTTGTGTAGTGCCTTAGTGCTCTTGGATTGTCCCTTAGTTGGATTTTTGTATGTGCATGTTCACTTTGTGTATATTGTAAGCCCTTGGAGGCCTTTGTTTTGTATTTTCGCATATTTCATTACATTGTATCAGAGCCAAGAAATCTTTTTGGTATTTTTGCTTTTTTTTTGGGTCTTGGGATTCTTTGGTTCGAGTTCGTGTTTTGTGAAGGATTTGTGATCATTGTGTGGTTTGGATTCAAGTAAAATCTTGACCTGGTATGTATATTAAACCTTTAATATTATTTGAGTTATCTATCTCATGCATTATGCATGAAAAAACACTCATTTTTTCTTCTCTTTGAAAAGTTATTTGTTAATTTTGTTAAAAACTAAAATGTCTAAATGCTTTTCAAATTATTGTTGTTTTTATTTTTATTAAATGTTTTATAAGGTTTATAATATTTGTTTGATCTTGTGAAATGTTGTATGTGTATGTTTCTATGAGATCTAGTTTGAATCTTGGATTTTTTTAAACTCGCTTTATTTAAAATGTATGTATATTAAACCTTTAGTGTTATTTGAGTTATCTATCTCATGCATTATGCAGGAGAAAACACTCATTTTTTCTTCTCTTTGAAAAGTTATTTGTTAATTTTGTTAAAAACTAAAATCTCTAAATGCTTTTCAAATCATTGATGGTTTTATTTTTATTAAATGTTTTATAAGGTTTATAATATTTGTTTGATCTTGTGAAATGATGTATGTGTATGTTTCTATGATATCTAGTTTGAATCTTGGATTTTTTTTTGAACTCGCTTTATTTAAAATGTATGTATATGATCTAGTATTGTTGAAATTTAGATACTTTATTCGAACATTTCATGGAGACAAATGTCAAATCATATTCGTACTTTGTTTTGGTTTGTTTTGAAAAATTGCCAAATATTTTGAAAATAATTTGAAATATTTATTTTAAAATGGTTTTGTGTGTCATTCACAAGTATGATTTTATGAGATTTTTCTTTACTTATGTTTGAAATTTTCTTTTTTCTTTTCTCTTTGATATATTTTTATGTGAAACATAAAATATTTTATAAAGTATTAAAAATTATATGTGGTTAGGATCTTAGCGATCATGGATACCTTGCTATTTTTGAATTTTGAATAAATAATTTTTATATGATCCTTATTCACTTGTGATTGTCTTACATGATGAATGAGATTATCTATTCGTGCATAAGGTATTGAGCATGATTTCTTACGAGAACCATTCACGTTTATAAATGCCTTTTAAATATGTTCGTTTTAAAAAAATTATATTATGTTATTGGGTGTTTTTCTTGTTGGCCCTTTTGTGTTCCTTGTGATTGTGTTATTTTATTATTCTCATGGCTCTTTAATGAATATTATCTTACATGTTTTGCATGCGATTTAAATATTATGCTTTTTTGCATACTTAGTTTTAATAAAATATTAATTTGAGAATTATGAGAACCTTCTTTGTGTTTGCCCTTTGTGGGTGTTATAAGTGTTTCCCTCATGGTTCACTTTAGTAATTGTCCATTATTGATGAACATGCTTCTTTGTAATTGAAGACTCTCATTGGTGGACATTTTATCTTGTCGTATGATTTCATGTTTTTATTAAAAACTTATTTGCATCATGATACTTTACATGAGTTTTAAGTGTTATGTTTCTATAAAATATCATTTTTTATATTGTGAGGCTTCGTGTGTAGCCCTTTGTGGCTTTTATGAGAATGTTCCTTAGAGAACATTTTTTTTGTTTATCCACTTAACATTGGTGAACATTTCAGTTCGTGACTGAAGGCTTTATAATTACATTATTTGAGGATTTCCTTGACTTGAAAATTTTTGTCTTATCAGTTCTTGTTCTTTGGAATGTGTCTTTCAAGGTTTTTATTATTTGGCTTTGGAAGTTCATTACTCTTCTTTCGATATATCCATTATTATTTGTATGTGTGCACTTTTGTCTTCTTGTTAGTATAGATTGTCAAATGATTTGGTTCTGATTGACCGTTTATTGACCTCTGGTTCTGTGAGTGTTTTGTATCACTTATTTGTTTCTTGTGCACCTCGATGTTGTGGAGTTAGGGTTAGCCGTTGAGGTGAGTTATGTGTGCACCTCATGTCATTTTATCAGTCTAGATTTCCAAGGGTTATGAGTGACATGTTATTTGCCTTGGGTTTGATTGATGGTTGATCGATCTTTGAACTCATTGTTGTTGAAAATCTGAGTTAGTTTTTGGGGTGAGTTGTATGTGCATCTCATGTCATCTTGTCAATATATGTATGTATCTAACTGTCTGGTGATTGACCTCGATTTCTATGAGTGTTTTTTACTACTTATTTGTTTGTGTGTAATATCGCGTATTTTGGTACTTAGTCATTTTATCAGATTTTCGAAAAAATTGGCTAAGTCTGGAAGAAAAATTGTTTGAGGCTCAATTTTTAGACTGATGTCTTTGAGTTCGGGCTTGGCCCAGGTCTCTCATCGATAAGGTCGAGGAGAGCCAATCATAACGTGAGAAAGAGTTTTAATTAGAATCTTAGATATTCGATTTTGGGGGACCACGATAATACAAAAACTCTGTGTGCACTAATGTTTACCCCTGAACCCGATATTGAGGTTTTTTCTCCTAGTCACGGTTTTAGGGTGAGTCCGCCACTTTACCTGGGGGTGGTGTGTTCGACATAGCTGTTTTGGTATACCAAGAAAGACACTATTGGATGTTGAGGTCCTTAGTGTCTCGACATTATATGTGGAGGTCTAATGTTTTGAAGGTGATTCGGTCGAGGGCTAAGTTTAGAACACAGTAATAAAATACAACTTGTCTGCTAAATTATCCTGGGAATCCTACTTAACCTCAAATTTTTTACCCGTTTGGTGTATCCGCGGGCAACAGTAATTAAAAAGATGAAACTTAAATTATGTGCATTTAATAGGGTCATGCATATGAAAAGAGAAATCTAGTGAAAGATAGTAAAGTGTTCATGCATTTCACATAAATCATGCATTTTCCTGTTATGCATTACATCGTGCATATTTACCTGTTCTGTTAACTGCTAAATGTTGATGGATGCATAAATATTGTTCCCTAAAGCATGTTAAATGGGTATATTGCTAAATTTGTGATTCTTCTTATTTAACAGTTGTTTTCTATTGCATGAATGCTTAATTGAATTATGAATTTGTGATAAATGCATACCTCCAAGTTAGTGCATGAACTCTTATATGTATTCTTTATGCTCATTTATTTTATTAGAGGGATTCATATGCAGAATTCCTCAGATTTCTGATACCCTTGTTTTTGTGGTTTTCGCAGCCGCTGAGGATCAGTGAAGCGACTAGCTTCTGGGAGAGCTACGAGTGTCACACTTTTGCTAGACAGTTCACAGAAGGACATCATGACTCAGTTTTTTCTTATTTACTTTTATGTCATTTAAATAACTCTAATATATTTTTTTGCAAGTATTGTTTAAACACTCTTTCAAATAAATAAATAATGAGTTGTTTTGGTTTGAGGTGATAAATGTAAGATTTCCTTGTGGTGTGTATGATTATCCAATTGGGAGTGAAACTGTAAAGGCCCTGGGTCTCTGAGAAGATTTTCGCAATGGTTCTTTGAAAAAAAAAATTCTGCATTTTTATGGAGTATGAGTTGGGGTCGTTACAGTGTGGCCATTGTTATAGTATTGGATGCTTGATATATTGGTTTTCCTACGATGGTAGTTATGTTTTTGAAACCATATAGTTTTGAATGATTGTTAAAATCGTTATTTTTATTCTTCTAGATGGCATTAGTTTGTTTTCATTATAAGATCTCTTACCTCTTGTGTTTTCAAATGTGTATGTACACCAATTGGTTATTCATACTTTTGTGTGTTTGTTTTGCCTATATGTGGCATTGTGATTATGCTCTTGTTCTAGTAGCTGCTACACTTGTTTAAGTGTCATTTTATGTAGACAAGAGATATTGTTGGTTATTTACTTTTTGTGTGTTTTTTAGCCCCTTAGTGACATTGTGATTATGCTCTTGTACTAGTAGCTGATACACTTGTGTAAGTGTCATTTTATGTATGCAAAAGTTGTTGGTTATTCACACTTTTTGTATGTTTTTTAGCCCATTAGTGGCATTGTGATTATGCTCTTGTTCTAGTAGCTGATAAACTTGATTTTTGAGGTTTGGAGGTCTAGCGAGATGATTGCTTGTGGTGGTCGAACTATTGTTGAGATTTGCAAATGTCATTCCTTTTGTTGTGTAGGATTTTTAAAATCTCTCACATAAAATTTCTAAACTTTTTCTACTTGTATGAAAAAATTGTTTATTGATAAAATTTTATGCATTTTACGTGCATTTCATTATATATATATTAAGATTGATGTTTGGTCCTTTGTGCTTAAGCCCATTCTAGGTTGTGTGAATGAATCCTAATGAGTTGTGATTTGTGAGATTGCTCTCGTTCATTGTTATGTGCATTAAATATGCTTTAATTGCATGTTGGATAATACGTGTTTCATATTAATTATCTTGTTCACGTTGTTGTACACATGAATTTAATTATCTCCTATTTTCTTGAGGGCTCTTTTGAATTGTTATATTTTATGTGCATGTTGTCAGTGATGATTTGTTATTTCATTTGAAATGCTTTTCTAAAAATCCTCGGGATATTACTTATGCATAATTGTTTATCTCTTCTTTATGATTTATGTCCTTTAGTGATCAAATTCTCTTACAATCAATATTTATGTTTTTCTTAAAAAAATGTTGATTTTGTGTTTATGAATTGAATTTATAAAAATTTATCCTTGAGGTATGCTCCTCTTATCTTTCTTAATGATTATTTAATGTTTCTCTTGCTCAAAAATATATTTGTTTTAAAAACTTTTTAACTATTGGGTTAGGATATTTTCCTTTATGTAGTTGGAACCTTTTTTTTTTTTTTCTTTGCAGGTTTTTAAAGATGCGATAGATTGAGAAATGAATATCTTTGATGCATCATATCATGAAGATGAATATAACTGATGAAGGCATTTAGGGACGATCACCAATAAAGACATTCAAAGACTTCTATTTACAAAATTCTCTAAGGCAACATAAAGATGGAGACTTCCAATGAAGACACTTGAAGACTTTGATTCTTCCTATTGATTCTTTTTGTATTTTCAAATTTTTGGTATATCACACCGTAAGTTTGAGGATGAGTGTTAAGTTGTACATTAATATTCTTATATATATGTATTTTCATGCATATATATATATATTATTTATAATGATGTAATAGGTAAATAAACTCCGCCTTTGTATAACTGTTTAGTTATACACTGCCGGTCCCAAGCCCGGATAAAGGAGGAGGGTTGCGGTAGGCCTGTGACAGCCAACATAAAAACTTAGTCATACCCTATGAATATGAACCAATATGAGAATTTCGTTGGGGCGTTCCCTACTGAGCGACGCGTTGTACTCTATAGGCCCGGAGGCAGTGATAAATGGGCAAGGGTTGCTAGGTCGTCGCTCGGAAGCGACGCGTCACACCGGCGCCCGGGTGTGGTGTCAAATAGGCAAAGAGTTCCCTCACTTTGTTGGACGGGTGGGGGTAAAGAAGTTAGTCCAAGACCATAAAATTAGGTTAGCCACTTGGAACATAGGATCTTTAACTGGTAAGTTGGTAGAGTTAGTAGATGTTATGTGTAGGAGAAAAATTGATATTTTATGTCTACAAGAGACCAAATGGGTAGGTGAGAAAGCAAAAGTGACAGAACCTTGGGGATATAAGATTTGGTATACAAGAATAAATAGGAATAGGAATAGGAATGGAGTAGGGATTGTTATGAGTCGTGAGTTTATAGATAATGTAGTTGAGGTCCGTAGGAAGGGTGATAGGATTTTACTTATTAAATTAGTATTAGGTACGAATATTATTAATATTATTAGTGTTTATGCACCTCAAGTAGGTTTAGATGATTCCATTAAGCATCAATTTTGGGAAGATTTAGATGGAGTAGTACAAGGGATATCTTATGGAGAAAGGCTTTTCATCGGCGGTGACCTTAATGGGCATGTAGGCATTAGTAGGGATGGATTTGAGAGTATCCATGGGGGCTATGGTATAGGAGAAAGGATTTTAGATTTTGGTTTGTCTTATGATATGATCTTAGCAAACACTTGGTTTAGGAAGAGGGAGTCTCACCTAGTAACATTTAAAAGTGGGGTTAATACGATAGATTTTTTCCTACTTAGAAAGAGAGATAGGGGTTGTTGCATCGATTGTAAGGTTATACCGGGAGATAGTGTAGCTACACAACATAGAGTCTTAATTTTAGATCTTAAAATTAGACAATACCGCAAAAGAGATAGACATATGATAGATCCTAGAATTAAGTGGTGGGTACTGAAAGAAGCTAAACAAGGAATGTTTGTAGAGTGGGTAGTTAAGGAAGTTGATTGGTGTCTTGAGGAGGATTCAGAATCTATGTGGAATAAGATAGCGGGTGGCATGAGAAAGGTGGCTAAGGAGGTATTGGGTGAGTCTAAAGGCGGTGCACCGCTAGGTAAGGATGCATCGTGGTGGAACGAGGATGTCAAATTAGCTATTAAGGTTAAAAGAGAGTGTTATAGAAATCTAAGTAAAAATCGTGATAATGAAAATTTGGAGAAGTATATGATAGCAAAGAAGGAAGCTAAAAAAATAGTTCGGAACGCGAGGGATAAGGTATATAAGGAGGTTTATGACAAGTTGGATACCAAAGAGCCAAAGAGGGTGGGAAGGATATTTATAGGCTTGCAAAGATGAGAGATAGGAAATCGAGGGATCTGGGTATGGTTAGATGTATCAAAGATGAAACCCATAGGGTTTTAGTCAAAGATGAGGAGATTAAAGAGAGATGGAAAAATTATTTTGATAAGCTATTTAATGAAAGTCATGCTCAGGATCTTGGAGATTTTTCAATTCCTTTTCATGAGATGAATTGTGACTTCATGCGCAAGATTCAAAAGAAAGAATTTGAAGAGGCTTTGAAGAAAATGAAATCAAGAAGGGCAGTTGGCCCAGATGGTATACCTATCGAAGCTTGGAAATGCTTGGGAGAGAAAGGTTTAGAATGGTTGACAAATCTTTTTAACAAGATTTGGCGGACAAATAAGATGCCTAATGAGTGGAGGAAGAGTACTTTGGTGCCTCTATATAAGAATAAGGGTGATATACAAGATTGTACAAACTATCGTGGTATAAAACTCATGAGTCATACTATGAAACTTTGGGAGAGGGTGATTGAGTCTAGGTTGAGGAAGATTGTCATGATATCGGAGAATCAGTTTGGTTTTATGCCTTGAAGATCAACTATGAAAGCTATACATCTTCTTAGACAACTTATCGAGAGAAATAGAGAGAGGAACAAAGATTTGCATATGGTTTTTATTGATTTGGAGAAGGCTTACGATAGAGTACCTAGGGACGTTCTCTGGTGGACAATGATGAAGAAAGGTGTTTCTCTCAAGTACATTTGTATAATTAAAGATATGTATGAAGTAGTAACCAATGTCCGCACTTGTGGAGGGGTGACAACCAATTTTCCTATAACGGTTGGGTTACATCAATGATCTGTTTTAAGCCCTTTCCTATTTGCTATAGTGATGGATGAGCTTACGAGATCAATTCAAGAAAATGTGCCGTGGTGTATGTTGTTTGCTGATGATATTGTTTTGATTGATGAGTCTAGAGCTGGGGTTAATGCTAAGTTAGAATTATGGAGACAAACATTGGAAGCAAGAGGTTTTAAGTTGAGTAAGAGTAAGACAGAATACATGGAATGTCGATTTAGTAAGCAACGAAGTAGTGATGGGAGTGTAGTGAAGCTTGGTGAGCACGAAATACCGGTGGATGATTCTTTCAAATATTTGGGATCTATCATTCAAAAGTATGGAGAAATTGATGGAGATGTAAATTATAGGATAAAGGTTGGGTGGATGAAATGGAAGAGTGCAACTGGAGTGTTGTTCGATCGTAGAATGCCATTGCGGTTGAAGGGAAAGTTTTATAGGACGACTATTAGGCCCGCTTTACTATATAGTACGGAATGTTGGGCTGCCAAGAGACATCATATTCAAAAAATGAGTGTAGCTGAGATGCGTATGCTGAGATGGATGTGTGGAAATACAATAAAAGATAAGATTCAGAACGAGGAGATACGTAAGAAGGTAGGTGTTGCACCCATTGAAAATAAGATGAGAGAGAATCATTTACGGTGGTTTGGACATATTCGACGAAGGATGGAGAAATGGGAAAATATATTAGTTAAAAGAGGTCGGGGTAGGCCTAGGAAGACATGGATGGAGGTGATAAGAAAGGATATGAATGCTTTGAACCTCACCGAGGACATGGCATTGGATAGAAATGAATGGAGGAGAAGGATTCATGTGGAAGACCCATAATGATTTTCTTTGTTGGTTCATATCGCCGACTCCAATTGTTTTGGGATGAAGGCGTAGTTGTTGTTATTGTAATAGGTAAATACCATTAAGGGTATTTTGGTCATTTCAGTCCTCACAATAGGATGTGCCCGTTAGGAGCACATTAGTACTTTTGTTATATTATTTTTTTGGTCCTTTTTTGTTTTTATAGGGATTATTTGGTCAAATACCAAATAGAGTTGTTGGGTTCTTTTTTGACTAGTAACGTAGAGTTGACTAGTCAATCAATAGAGCTGTTGGAACAACAACTATATTTATAGTTGTTGGAACAATCTCACAACTCTATTGAGGTCTCCCTCTGTCTTGTATGTGTATAAATAGGGGTTTTTATCTTCTTTCGTTTCCTCGTACTTTTCTTTAGCATTCATGATCAATAAAATGTATATTTTTTATATTCTTGTGTTCTTTTAATTCCTTTATGTCTTGTACGCATTTAGTGCTTGTGTAGTGCCTTGTGATTTTGGATTATCCTTCTCTTGGACTTGTATATGTGCATGTGCACTTTGTGTTTTTTCATCATGTAAGTCCTTAGAGACTTTTATTTTGTATTTTCACATATTTCATTACAGATGGCCATTAGTCTTGCTCTATATTTGGGTTCAAAGTAATCATATGATACAAATCTATTAGGAACTTTGAAAATCTTTATGGATTTTCTAATACTGGAGGAATATATATCTTGATTTTGAGAATATCTTTTTAGAGCACATGAAGGATCTTCGGTATGTCGATTATAAGTTTGAACTTTATTATGAGATTGGTCTATATCATCGAGACATTTATTCCCATTCTTATATGCATCATGAGTGTCCTCATTGTGACTGCTATGCACATCATGAATGCCATTATTATCATAATTAACAACTTTATCATGCTCATTAGCAAGATAAAAAAGAAAAGAATAATCATAATTCTTTTGGATTTTATCTTTATCAAATCCATTTTCGTTTTCAAGAAAAGTGACATTTCTTAAAACATATAGCTTGTCCTTTTTAATTTCATAACATCTATATCCTTTTTTATTTTCTGCATATCCTAAGAAAATTCAAGGAAAAGCTTTAGTAGGAAGTTTGTCATTTTTGTTGGTAAGTACAAAACATATAAAAAAAACTCAATCTTTTATAATCGGGAGAAGTTTTAAATAATTTTTCAACAGGAGAAAGGTTTTCAATAGTTTTTGAAGGTATTCTATTTGTCAAATAAACCTCTCTAAGAGTAGTTTTTGCCCAAAAAATTTTAGGAACATTTATTGATATAAGAAGTGTTTTAGTTGTTTTAACAATATGTCTAGGCTTTCTTTAACTAGTCCATTTCGTTGAGAGTATAAGGACAAGATTTTTGATGAATAATTTATGTAAATCAAGATAATTTTTGAAGTCTTGATAAATTTTTTTTCCTGAATCGGATATAAAATTTTTAATGTTGACTTTAAATTGAGTTTTTGTATAATGATGAAAATTTTGAAAACAATCAAATATTTTGGATTTGTGCTTAAGAAAATATATCGAAGAGTGTCTACTAAAATCATTCGCAAAAATAACATAACATGATACTCCTCCTTTAGATACAACTGAAGCCGGTCCTAATACATCTGAATGCATTAACTCAAATGATTTTTTAGATATGAAATGACTAGGTCTAAAAGGTAAAGATTTTATTTTACCAAGAATGCAATATTTACAAACTAAATCTTTTTCTTTATAATTTGCGAGAAATAGAAACAAATGCAATTTTGACACATTAGGATATTCTAGTCTTTTGTGGCAATTTCTCATATTTTTTTTTTCAAAAAATTACAAAAAATATATATTGATAATTCAAGATTGTCCATAACATAGAGATCTCTTCTTCTATGGTTCTCGGATTGGATTGGATTAAACAATCATTAGACAAGAAAAAGATTTACACCCATGATCTGAAATTTGAAAAACAGACAGTAGATTTAAATTTAATTTTGGTACTATTATAACATTAGGTACATGAAAGGTTTGATGTTTTTGCAAAGTTTCAAAACTTTTGATTTTTAAATAAGTTCCATCGATGGTGAAACATAAGAATCGTTTGGGTTGATAGACATTCAGAAAGTGCAAACTCATTTGGAGTCATGCGAAAGCGTCAGAATCAAGAATCCAATAAGTCTTACTGGGATCAATAAATGTGGATACGGCTGCGCTGGAGAAAGAAGAAGCTTGATTCTTAAACATTGGTTGTAGTGCCTCCGTGAGTTGTGAGAAAGACAATGAGCCCACGCTTTTGGAGTTTTCATCTACACCATTTCTTTTAAAAGATGGTCTCACGGAAGCCACCTTGTTTTCATCTCTTCGATATTCTATCCTTTTTAGGCAAAAAGGCTTGATGTGACCCGACTTATAACAAAAATGACATTAATTTGTGAGTCTTCTTGTATTCATAGTCACTCCTTCCATGATCATTTGAGCTCCTTCCAGAACTGCAAGGTTTGTATGTACCGACTCTCAACCCCTCCTTAACAACCAACTCAAGCATCAATTAATAAAAAAGAACGAGGTATTTCTTGATGTGGATAAGTCATAATCATTTACAGATCCATGGAGTTCAGACTATGCTAACACCCACAATTCTTACATAGCACTCATTCTTCACCAAATATGGATGCACACATCACATAGTTTGTATCGTTAAGTCTCACGGTAATGAAGATAACTTCTCTTTCATCTTCCATTTTTACAAATAAAGAGTATAGAGAAACAGAAATAAAAAGAGGAAAGAAGGGAGGTAGAATGAAAGTAGAGCACTCTTTGGACACCACGAGCTTACGATCATACGATCCACGCTCTCACGTCGACACGAACAGGATCTTCAATCGATGGATCTGATACCATGTAACGAAACAAGAACAAGAAATTGCCTCTTATGGGGCTTACAGGAACACAATATTCAAAATCCCAAAGGACCACTTATGGGTAAATCACATAATCACATACATATAGGCCACTTATGTGGCAAGAGTACTATAAAAAATATAAGAATTGTATTTGCTAAAATGCTTGAGAAAGAATTAGGTTTACATGAGGGAGAATCCCCTATTTATACACAACAAAGAGACTTGAGGGCCATTGGGACACTCCCCAACGACTAGAAATAGAGCCGATGGGGAGATCCCAACGACTCTATGGGCTTGTCACGTAAATAACCTCAACATTTAATCAAAAACCTATTCTATAAAAATAAAATAAAAAGGCTATTACATGACTGAAAAGACAAAAATTACCCCTAATGGGTATTTGCTTATTACAATGAATAAGGCATATATATATATATATATATATATATATATATATATATATATATATATATATATATGTGTGTGTGTGTGTGTGTGTGTGTGTGTGTGTGTGTGTACAACTATATTTATGCATATCTTAACATATACTTCCATGACATGAGAAATTGGGAGATTTGACTTGCAATTGCTTTTTGGGCACGTGATATTTGTAGTGAGGTGCTGCAGAATGAGTTCCTTGATGAAACCACAGATAATATGGAGCGAGAAGCCGCAATAAAGATTAAAGAAGAAACAGAGGAACAGGAAATACTACTGGAGTTTCTTTTGCAGATGCACCAGAGAAAGCAAGAAGCTGCAGATAGATTGCATGAGATCGTCCATTGCTTATCCTCTGATATTGAGGAAGTTCTAAGTCAGCAATCTGACCTGAAGAAAAATGGAACTTCCTTCATGGAATCGGACAATAACCAAAATTTGGTGTTGGAAAAGCTAGACCATGTGCAATTTTCCAGTGACAATCAAGATTCAATGAGATTGTGCTCTCATAAGCGTTCTAAACCTAGTGAAGATGAGTTTAAATCCGATGTAGGTCCAAGCAATATTGTGATTAAGAGTTCCAGAGTTATGAAGAACTTCCAAAAATTAGAAACAGCTTATTTTTCTACAAGGTGCAAGCAGATCAAGCCACCACTGAAAGTACAGAACAGAAGTTCACCTCCCAGCAGCATTGGTCGAGAATCAAATATGAGAACAGAGGGAAGTAGTTTCAGTTCCATTGACAACTTGGCAATCAAAGAATCCCCCAATGATGCAAGAAGAAATGGATGGATAGGTCCATTTCTTGAGGGCTTGTGCAAATACCTGTCATTTAGTAGGTTAAAACTGCGGGCAGACTTAAAGCAAAGGGACTTATTAAATTCTTCCAATTTGGTTTGCTCTCTGAGTTTTGATCGGGACAAAGATTTTTTTGCCACAGCTGGTGTAAATAGGAAAATTAAAGTCTTTGACTGTAATATGATACTTGATGGGAATCTTGACATGCAGTACCCTGTGATTGAAATGGCTACTAGATCCAATCTTAGCAGCATTTGCTGGAATAGTTACATAAAAAATCAAATAGCTTCAAGTGACTTTGAAGGAGTTGTGCAGGTGTGCTTTGTTTTTCTTCACTTTAATTAAATGGTTTCCTTGTGTATCAAGTAATTTCTTTTTTATCCTGATTTAGGTATGGGATGTTACGAGGGGCCAGGCTTTTATGGACTTAAGGGAGCATGAGAGACTTGTTTGGTCCGTTGACTTTTCACAAGCAGATCCAACACGGTTGGCTAGTGGAAGTGATGATGGTGCTGTTAAGCTATGGAATATCAATCAGGCAATTCTATTCTTACCCTTGGTGGATATCAGCTTTGAAACTAAACATACTGCAATCATGTAATTTACTATTACAGTATCATTGTCATCATAGATGTATAATTAGTTATTTCTCTTACATGGGGGGGTTGCTGCAGGGTGGAAGCATTTGTACTATTAGAACTAAGGCTAATGTATGCTGTGTTCAATTTCCTCCTGATTCTGCTCGTACAATTGCGATTGGATCAGCAGACCACAAGATCTACTTCTACGATCTTCGAAATACGAAAGTACCATGGTGCACATTGATGAGCCACACCAAGACCGTGAGCCACATCAAGTTCATAGACTCAACGACCCTTGTTTCTGCATCAACAGATAACACAATGAAGCTTTGGGATTTATCTGTGAGCTCGTCAAAGTTGCTAGATAGTCCCACACAGACATTTACGGGCCACAAAAATATGAAGGTTAGATATCCAATTTAGAGCAAAATTCTTGTATGTATCATTCATTTTTAATAGGTATGCTCTAAACTTGGCATTCTATAGGGACAGAGACTAGAAAGCTTAGGTTTTGAAGTTCCCTATTTAATTCTTCTCCATGAAAAGGTCATATCCGTGGTGTACTTTTGAAAACAGAATTGGGATTGAATGATTGACCAAGTTATAAAGGTCCAAAAAAATTCTTTAAAAGTCATTTTCTAGTTTTACCTTGAGAAAAATATTTATTTGCCATGCTATCAAAACACCACTTTAAGAAATTTCACTACATTGATGAAATATATTGGTTGATTCCACTTGGTCTACTGTTGGTTCAGGGTTGGAATCTTGAGTCAATTTTCTGTCTTGTGCACTAGCAGTAACCTGTTGGCTTTTAAATTTTAGTTATTTCCTTGTCAGGAAATATAGATAAATACAGAAAATGGAGATTGCAGCATAGCCCAAGACTTTTCTTAGTGTGGAGCTGCATTAAACATATCTAAAGCCTTCAAATAATTATTATTTTGTGAATTTTGATCTAAAAAGCATATCTTACGAGAAAACTTTGAAGTAAAATGTTTTTATACTCAATGTTTAGAGCTACATTTATATTTTGAAAGGTTGGAACTTGGGTGTGACAAAGAATTAGGTCTCTTCTCAAGGTTTTGATAAGATGGTGAGATGCATGAATACATATGATTCAAGACAATTTTTTGTAAGAAGCTTCATATAATTTCATTATTTGGATGATATATCTTATTACATTGTTCATCCTTTGTAAGAAGTAACACCTAATGCAGTTCCATTTTTTGCCGTATTTTCATTTGGGTTTTAGCTAAATCACTTTTTATCTGTTCTCCAGAATTTTGTTGGATTATCTGTTTCTGATGGATACATTGCCACTGGATCAGAGACAAATGAGGTATAGACCTTCTTTGAGCGTCCACTAGCTGTCTTTCTGATAATGTGTCTGTTTCATGCATTTTATGTGCTTCCGTAAGTTATGATATTGTATGGGAACAATGATTCTCTTTTTGTCCATTTAGGTTTTTATTAACTTTGAGCAGAGCACATTGAATGCTAAAATTATGACATCTTAGCTTAAGAGGTTCTAATTCTCGGATACTACCAGGGAGATGAATAAACCTTCTTTTGTTCATGTTCTTTCCCCAAATTGTTGTGTTTCACTTGCTACATTTGATTTGTTTGCTGGAAATATCACTGTTACCCTCTGTGTGTTGGGTGGGGAGGTGGGTGGACAATGGATCAGGTGATCTGCCAAATCACCGGTCATCTGTACTTTGGCATCTTCACCATCTACCAGTTCCGTCATGCAAGATGCGGGCCCCAGCATAAAGGTATGTCTTATGTCAGCTTCACAGCCCAGCTCCCGGTGGTAGCTGTTGATCACCGTGATGGATTGTGATGATGCCAAATTATCCATGGGCGGTAATTTGGCAGATCATCTTATCTTTTCTGATCAATGTGATTGCACACTTCTAGCGTTCTGCTGCAGTTGATCGCCCTCCATCATTTCTTGGGCCCCCACAATTGACAGACCCTATCCCCAAGATGGAGGGTGATCAGGTGCAGCAGCTTGCACCTGAACTTTTATAGTGCGGTTGGGAGTTTTGGCGGGAAGGGGTTGTGGAAGGTATTTTCCCCTCGTTTTCTAATCATAAACTACAAACAGGGACCCAACATATCATTTATTTAAAACAAGCTGCAAACATTCCTTTTATTACGTTTAACTTTCTGGTTTCATCTTTGTTTCACGGACATGCTTGGTCTTCAATTCACCTGGTTGACCGTTGTTTTGCCAAAAGAAGGAAAAGATTAAAGTGTCCCAGCAAAAGAGCATAGGGAGTTATTTTTTCTGGAAGCAAATGGGTTGTTTTTACGCTTTAGTTGGGTGTTTGAAATACATTAAGAAAATGCAAGTGGTTAAACATAATAAATGAAAAGTTGTGCAGATTTTTTTAAATATAGGACAAATTGGGCCTTCTTGTGATCTACTTTTTTATTTAAATTTATCTCTTTGGCTGGTGAGCTCACAACGTGAATTGGAGCATAAAAGGTTTTTGTTCTATGCGCATATTTACCTGTTAACGACTTCATAGTAAATAAGGGATTAATGGTGGCATACTCTGCTGAATGGCTCTCTCTCTCTCTCATATGATAGTGTACGAGTATGCATGCATGTGTTCATTTACACATGCCTTGGCTTTCTGCCTTTTAGTCTGGCATCTTTATAGTTACGATTACCTGTCAATTTTATCATCCGTGCAGGTTTTCATCTACTACAAGGCCTTCCCAATGCCAGTATTATCTTACAAATTCAGCACGAGAGACCCGCTAACGGGTTCGGAAGTTGATGATGCTTCTCAGTTCGTATCTTGTGTATGTTGGAGAGGGCAGTCTTCAACGTTGGTAGCTGCAAATTCCGCGGGCAACATTAAAATTCTTGAGATGGTTTGATTCTTTACATAAAGAGCCCTGAGGGTATGCTGCTTATACATTGTTGTGAAAACCTTCTTTTGTGTGATTTCTTGCATTGGGCAGTTGCCAGCAGATTTTAGAGTATTGATCAAATGGAGCAGCTGCAGGTGGATGATCATACCCTGCCTTGCCGGCAAATAGGTGCAAATGTAGGTCTAAGAAGTTCCTGCGAATTTCAGCGGTCGGAATCTGGTGTATTAAGATAGGCATTTGAAGTTGTTTAGGTGCTTAAGAGGTTAATCCTCAAGCAAAAATACAGAGAAATTGTCCATAGTTGCATTAACATATGTAAAGAGTGAGCAATTTGATAGTGAGCGTGATTAATAGAATAGTGATATTTCAATTAAGGTGATTCTCTTCTTTGGGCCTGCATGATAAAAAAATCTGCTTTGGATTTAGACGTGGAGGGTCGAGCCAGTTCTTCGCATGGATTTAATAGGGTAGATGTTGTAGATATGCTGTCAACTGGTCAATCAGGGTGTACCTGAACCTGCCCAAATAACAAATTGTTCCGTCCAAATAACAAATTGTTGAGTGGGGGAATGGGTTTTGCCGAGTCACAAAAATCAAATCTCATGCCGATACGGTTCGATATGACTTAGATCCAAAATTCATTCGATCCATAGTAGCTGGCTGGTGGGGCCTACACATGGAGGAGCGTAGTCCTCTATTTCTGGACTTGCTAAATGTGGAGAACCTTATTTGTGGATTAGGTTATTTTTGGAGAACCGATTTTTGACCTGAAGAACTTAAAAGAAAGAACCTTATTTAGTTTCGGTTTATTTTTTGTGATCCTAAAAGTAGAGCATCCTATTTCTAGAGGCTCTAAAAATAGGTGTGCTAAGAATAGGAAAGGAGCTTGGTGAGACCCACCCTAGGGGGCGTTCTTTTTATTTTTGGAGCTTACTTCAAGTTGGGTTTACGAAGGTTCTAAAAATGAAGAATGAAGACCTATGGTTGGTCTGTTTTTAGGTTGTCTAAAAATAGACTAGTCAAATGAGGCTTAACTAGAATTAACTTTAGTCTATTTAGGTTTAAATTTAAAGTTTGTTTTGTGAATTGTGTAAGGCTTTATGAAGTCCTTAGCTTATATATAGGCTTTGCATTTTCCTTTAGCAAGATATAAAAGAAATTGATTCTAAATTTGTCTTTCTCTCTCTAAATAACGTGTTCCTATCTCTCTTTCTTCTGTCTCATGTTCTTCTCTCTTTCTAAGGACGTCTCTTTCTCAAAGGCTTGATCCTCTCGTGATATGGCCTCTAGTAGGCTGACTCCATTAAACTGGAGCTTAGGCTGCTACCCAAGGTCCAAGCAATCTAAACACGTGCCAACTCGAGTTTCAGCTATTCACTTTCAAGCTGAATCCTGATGGATCCGACCTCAATGAGCCAATCCCAACCTCTGTAGACGACCCCCACTGAGTAAGCCTAAACCAATTTAGTCAGCCAAGCCATTCTCTTGACCTAAACAAGCTTTTCAAACCTAAGTCAGTTCACCTAATTTTTGTAAAACCCAAAAAAGTTGTCAGACTTTTAAAATTCACCTAGCCCAAACCGTGAATAATCTGAGTCAGAATTTTGGATCCAATATTCTATAGGATGTCCTTAACCAACCCTCTGAGTTTCATGATTTATTGAGCTCTCTATATGGACAACTCAATTTTACTATCTGCTTTTTTTCATGTCGCCTTATTTTGAAATTTTAACCAAACCTAGTTTAAGGTGTTTAGAAATATCCTTCAAAACTTAGAATTTTTCTGTGGCACCGTTTGAAAGTTCTGAATTTTCTCCCTGAACCTATCGAAAACTCAAACTCTATCTACCCCAGTTAGCATACTTGACCTTGTCTTAACCTAACCGATTCTACCCCTACCCAAATTTTTGACCCTAGGCCCAACCATACATCACAAGCTCAAATCTGATTAATCTCAAAACTTATTTTTACTAAAGTGCATATAAAACACTTGGGCTGGGTCAGATAGGTTGCAAAAAGGTCAGGCTAAGTCTGGTACATAGCAAAAATCATAACCCAAACCTGGTTTTCATATTGCTCGAGTCGGATTCAGGTCGACCTGAATATTATTTAGATCGGCACTTTTTACGTCCATACTCGAAAAGTTGGGTTCAGGTTGGGTCGAATACCCGATACAAACCCAACCTATTAACAGCCCTAGGTAGATGATGGTTCAGTAGGGTCTCATTCTCTCAGTGAAGTAATTTATATCCAAAGAAAAAGCAAGCAGTAGTCTTCATTATTGAGGATTCTGAGCGGATATTTGAGAACTTAGATGGCATTTGTGGAGGGCCCTCTGGTTTTATGTCGGCCAGAATCTTCGTTACTACTAGAAACCTGTCGACTTGGTAGAAGGGGTTCCCTTTGGAAAGGCCAAGAGTGAAAGGATTTAAGTAATGAGATTGATTATGGCAGCAGGAATTCCGATTGAAAAGGTTAGAAAAATGGTTGTCGACTGTATGTTTGAACCTTGACTGCTACTACTTGCACTGTAATAACTTTTTGGAAATTCTCAAAACTGCACCTAATAAATTGACAATAATAAAAAAAACACCTAACATTTCCATTTTGTTAAAAACCTACTAAACTTTGAATCTTTAATTAAAAATGCAGTTCCTGTTCAATTAACTGGGGTTTTCATTAACCCAACTTGATGTTTGCATTTTAATCTCCTTTTTTAGTTCATTACACAGAGAAAAGTCGTTGTCTCAATGACAGTAAGATCATAGATCGACTCTCTAAGGGTAAAAATTCCGGGCTAGGACCCTTGCTCCCCAG
Organism: Nuphar pumila; assembly: GCF_984573655.1. NCBI lineage: Eukaryota > Viridiplantae > Streptophyta > Magnoliopsida > Nymphaeales > Nymphaeaceae > Nuphar > Nuphar pumila. Next base: position 18,173,111 of record NC_143263.1, read on the forward strand.
TGCCCGTGATAAGCATTAGCTTACACAAGGGAACATGGAGCCCACAAGATTCGAACCTCAGTTGCCAGTTTGATGGTCTCGGTTCAACCCCACTACACCAACCCCCTTGGGGCTTGCAATTTTAACCCTTAACATATTAGCAATCTCTCTCTCTCTCTCTCTCTCTCTTATAGTTGTGCAGTGTAGTTAAACGGCACCTCTAAAGACACGTGAAAGCGAGAAAATGGTAAGAAAAATACTAGGAAAAAAAATGATGACTTTTCCAACCATTACAAACAAGAGAATTTTTTAAAGGTAATTTTAAAAAAAAGTGTGTTTTTTTTGATAAAAAAAATATTCTGCCTTGAGGGTGATGGTTTTCTTCCTATAAAAATTCTTTTTAATTAGGGCAACCATTCACCTACAACACATCTAGGGATGGTAGTGGACCAGGAGGAAATGGGACCCTACCCTGCCTTGCCCCGTTTGGACCGGGGATGGAGGACATGAAACGGGGATGAAGGTTAAAATCAAAACCTATGCGGGGATGAAGGTAGGGCTGGACTTACGCTTTCTCCCACCCCGCTCCGTCCACGTCCTCGATCCCTGCCTTGTCCCACCCAGCCTGGTCCCTGATCTTTCTTTAGAGATGGCAGTGGACCGAAGAGAAACAGGGCCCTAGCCCGCCTCACCCCATTTAAACCGGAGATGGAGGACATGAAACAAGGATGAAGGTTAAAATCAAAACCCATGCGAAGATGGAGGATAGGATTTTGAGACAGGGCGGGAGTGGAGACCTTGTCCTCCGCCCCGGTCCACTGCCGTCCCTAAACACATCTCATCCCATGAGCTGCCACAAGGCGAGCTTCCTCCATCTCTTTTTTTTTTCTTGTAGCTACCACCCACTCATGACTAGAAAACCATGGAAAAGCAATTTAATGAGCGAGTGGAAGCCATGTTTCCCATTCCATGCTAACCATGCTTCTTACTAATGAAATGCATGTTTACTCATGCTTTGCATGGTGCTTCTTGCTTAGGGATTGCTCTTATTAGTCTAAGGAAGTGCTTCTGGTATCCATTGTGCAAACTCAAGGCTCTTCTATAGACAAGGTTCCAACATTTATTATCCAAAGTAGTCTGGCTCCAATCCTCCATAAAATGTCATTTCTCCAAAATACCCTCTCAAAAAGTGCCTTATTCAGCCAAACCGATAACATACAAAAAGGTATATGACTTCATTGCAGAGTCAACCCAGTTCTTTTGATAAATCAAAACTAGAAAAATATGCCACTGCTTGGTACTAAATTGTATGATGCAATATGACTTTGAGTTTCATATAATTGGAAAATGCTAATTCCATGTTAAAGATGTAATAGGCTTCCCCAAAAATATCCTTATTCCTTCTTTTAAGTCCAAACTAGTCTTGATGTAGCATTAAACAGTGGACTTCGTCTTAGGCTTTACTCTTGCTCACCCTATGTATCTGCCTACCCCTTATTTGGCCTATCCACCGTATGACGGTCTTAGTGCATTATACACTTAAAAAATGGCCCTTGGCCACCAAAGGGAGCTCATCTTGTCTGGTAGGAACAGCTAGTGCACGTCAACTTGTGTTGAGAAGTTGCAGGTTCAAAACCCAATGATATAGTTGTATTAATTGTCAGCTTGTGCTTGTGCTTGGCTTTTAAAAAATAATGGCCCAAAGCAGTCGTTGGGACCGGCTGTGTATCATTGACCAACGATTCAAGTGAATCAGCCAATACCGATGCTAAAGTGAATCGTTTCGAATTGGCCAAAAAAATATTATGTCAATAACGTGACACAAGTTAAAGCTATTAAAAAACTATTTTTTAAGTATTTTTTTATATTTATTAAAAATTAGCCGATTTAGGGGTGAAGCATATCGATTTTATGCCATACTATACGTATCGACTGATACCCACTGATAAGATGCACACGAGCTGAGGTTGACATGTATAAGCTCGGCTTGCCCTAACAAGTACGTGTATGGACTAGGCTCGAGCTTGGCCTGAGCCTAAACCACTGGTGTTCAGGCGGCTCAGCTTGTTAAGCTCATCGTCGTGAGCGCAACATACCGAGCTGGCCCTGAAGAATCAGGGTTCAATTTATCAATTCCTCCAAAATAAGAGTCTAAAAATCAGTCGAGTGGGTCGAACTTATAGAGCAAGTTCAACTTATCAATTATGCCCAAATCGGCCGTTTAGATCACAAAAATTTCATCTGATTCCTCTGAAGATGCACGCCTAAACTTGCAAACAAGCAAGTGTCATCGCTTCTAAGATCTATAACTACCACACCAAGTCCCACCAACATTGCCACTTTCGCTGCCAGATACACGCAAATCAACACCCACATCAAAATCTTCAAAAGAATCAGCTTCAAAGACTAATGAGATTCACCATACCGCAATACCCACAAACAAAAAAAGCCCTTTACTTCGCCAAAATTGGCAAAGGTTTTCACCAAATTTTATGGTACATTCTCAAGACATATACCTCATTGTCGTGGCCGCAAGCCTTAAAGACGTGGGGGAAATGGTGGAGAATGTAACCGAGACCGTCGTCGGAACAAAGGAGCTAAGGCGTTAGCTTTCGCCTCTCCCTAGGGAGCTTCTTCGGTGGCTGGCCGGCCGGAAATCAGATTTCTGGGCAGGGTTAGGAAGGGGCTGTGGGGCGACGGTGTCAGAACTTAGAAGAACGAAGTCGGCGAGGGGCGTCGGTTGTCAGAGCGAGCCAAGGGAGATCCAGCGAGGGGTGTCGGCCATCGCTGCAAGGCGAGGAGGAGCAAGAGGGGTGAGAAGAGGGCGCATAACAGAAGATAGCAAACCCTAGCCAAGTTTGTGTTTTCAATAAAAAAAAATTGATATTTAGAACCTCAAAAATTTAACCCATGTGTCAGAAACCTTACACTTCAAGAGTTGATCCCTTTGAAAAAACCATGAAACACTTATCACAAGTACCTATTGTTCAAGCACCCATGCTCTTCTCTCTTTATATATACATAGCAATAGTATTATCACGGGCCTATTTCCTTCGATGGACAAGCACGGGGTGACAATCTCTTCTCACCAGCTCACTTGCCGGTCACGAAAGCTTGTAATCAAAGTGCAAGAGAGCAAAAAAGAATATAGGAAGAGAAATTGCAATCACAACGAAGGTGAACAAAATAAAGCTCAATGCATTTACTTCATTTATAATTTTGCCTGCAGGCTATTACAGTTCAAGTATACGGGCTGCCCTTTTTGAGGTATTGATTCAACCGAGCAGACTAAAAAAAAACAAAATAAACTCTAAGCACAACTGTACAATGTAAGTCACAAGGGAACAGGAATAACCCATAGATTATATAGTTTACAAAAAAAGATTTCTTTTGTTCATTGACCATATATGTATGATTCATAATCCAAATGAAATTGTTTTAGATATGCTGTTGATCAACAATGAAAAGGTATCAATTGCAATATCTGTGGTTATTCTCCATTTCATCAATAAACAATCAAAGTTAATTACAATATAATGTCGTTTTTAGATAATGTCTGATACCACTGTGGTTACTTGGATCTCTAATACATATTATATCAAAATTTCTGAATGATTACACCCAGTTGATAAGGTTAACATCTCTATCAGCAAGCAGTAAAAAAAATAATAATAATTTTTGCTTAAGATACAATAGTTTCTTCATCGTTCATGATACTTCTCCCTTCTTTTGTAAACAACTTGTATCATTCCATGTGAAAGGATAAGGCAACCCAGATTGGGGGGCCTCAGGTAGAGATTCCAAGCAAGAAAAAGTGCAATTATTTTATTGTTCCAATAATGTAGAAAATGTAAAAAATTATTATTTTAAACTTGACACAAAGAACAATTGAAGAAGACTTGATATTAATCTTTCTTATAATTGAAACCTTTTGCTTTTGTAGTAGTAGGTGTGGGAGGGATCCACAAGGAACATTTTGTGGGTGTTGTGGATAAGTTTGCACCATTATGATGATGTGTGATGGTTGTCCTCATGGGCTCTCGTGGTTGGATAGTGTGGCCTGTTTTGCTTTTCCTATTGACTCCAAGTGGGGGTAGGGTCCACTTATATTTAACTTCTCAAAATCCCTCGTGGAAAACAATATGATCATTGTTATGTCTGTGTTAGGCGATCATTTTTTTTTAATGAAAGGGAAGCTGGGGGTTAGGCAGATACAATTATACCATTGGGTTTTGAACCTGCAACGCACCAACGCAAGGTGACGTGCACTAGCTGCTCTTACCAGACAAGTGGAGCACCCCCTCCCCCCATTGGTATGTGAACACAGCAGCAATCATGTAATCGTTAAACCAACATAAAAGTATGGGTGCAAACGTTTGGGATATCGAGCTGGATTCTGCCAGATCTGAATTTGAATCCAAAATGCAAACAGTAAATCCAAATTCAGATCTGGATCAGAATAAGATCTAAAGATGTGAAATTGAAACCGAATCCAAAATGCATGCGGTAATACTGGATCTGAAAAAAAAAAATAGCCAAAGATGCTATTTACATGTAAAACATGCATTCAGGTTGGATTTTGGTTCGGACCAACTCTAGATCTGACTTAAAATGCTGATCCGAATCTGACCCAAATCCAAAAGTGATCTGATTGAACATTTCCAAATCTGGATCTGGCCCATTTTCTCAATGTGTTTGATCAACTGAGTTGGACATTGTTGAATCACACCGGGACTAAACCTAGTTGGATCTGATTAAGATCTGGTCCCATTTGTATCTTCAGCTTAACTCTATGTAGAACCACTTATACATTACAATTTCTTTAACGCGTAGAAGATGTAAAATGTTGATGGAAATCTGGTCCTGTGGATCAGATCCGAACCCAATGAATTCTATTATAAATTGAACCGCTTCTTGATCCGAAAACAAAAGAAGAGGGCTTGGCTTAGGGATGGCAGTGGACCAGGGTGGGGGCGGGGGACAAGGTCTCCACTCCTGCTCCGTCTCAAAATTCTGCCCTCGATACCCATATGAGTTTTGATTTTAACCTCCATCCGCGCTTCCATCCTTGTTTCATGTCCTCTACCGCCGGTCCAAATGGAGCGAGGCAGGGCGAGAACTCGTTTCTCCTCGGTCCACTGCCATCCCCGTACGGGTTTTGATTTTAACCTCCATTCCCGCCTTCATCTCTGTTTTATGTCTTCCATCCCTGGCCCAAATGGGGCGAGGCAGGGCGGGACCCGTTTCCCCCTTATCCACTGTCATCCCCTGCTATACTAAGATCAACCATGCTAAGGCACCAGATCAGTGATCTGTCAAATAACTTTAAGAAAGTGCATCCATTGCTTCAAACACAAGGACCCAATGGCCGTCTACACTGTGGATCATGAGGATGCTAAATCACTCTTCTAAAAGTAATTTTGCCGATCTTGAGGGTTCATGAAAAGTTTTTTTAGAGAATTTAAAATTTCACGATATTTTTAAAAAATTTATAACAACAGTCTGTTATTTTTCTTTTTAATTTCTCGTGACATTATTCTTAAAATGCACAATGCATTATTTGGGACAAGCAAAAGCGACGTAGCAAAATGGCCAACTATGGATTAGTTCAAATTCATGGTTCACATGACAATATTCTTGGTATTGTTTATAACGTTTCTTTGAAAATTAAGCTTTTGTATTTTTTAAAGGAGAAAATTAGCCACAGGCACCTAGTAAAAAAAAGTGGTCCGATCTAGTCGATGGGCCTCACGTGGTGGGCCATGCTATCTGCCTCCTGAATGACCCCTCAAATAATACATACCATTCACTCAAATCATTGTTGTTGTGGACCCCCCACCCGATTATATGGATCAGGATAGCAACAAACTCTTCATCTCTATCCATTTGACATAAAATATAAAAAAGTGCAATATTAATATATGAAAATAGAAAGGTTGACATCCTTACCCCCTGATATTTGTTAGTCAATTAATTGCAAAATCATTCTCTATATTTTTTTTGATATTTATATGAAAAAACCCGATGCAGCATTAGAGACCATGAGTCTGGATTGTTCTACATCAAATTAGAGACTAGCTTTAGTGCCTCGTCATGGACATGGTGTGACTTGGTCAGCTCTAGACCAACTTTCTCAATGACATTGAGATCCAACCCTAGTTTGTGTAACTTGACTTGATTTAGAACAACACCCAAACCAAGCCAAGTTGGTTCTATTTAGTTCAAGCCTAGAATAGTTATTGAGACAAAACACATTGCAAAATTGATCGTTAACTTATGTCACCAAGTAAGCAATTGGTAACTTGACCCAGTTGGCCGTGGACCAAAAGGTCAAGTGCATCAAAACTTTAGCCTAGTTTCTAATTAGGATCAACATGGAAATTTGGTTTATAGTTACAGGGAAAACTAATGCCAACTCGAACAGTAAAAAAAGAAGGCTCGTACAACTAGCACCGTTTTTTGCCTAAGCTCACGAAAGGGAGCCGAGTCCAATGTTAAAGCAAAATTGGGTTTTTCAATCTTCTAAGTTTGGGTCGTCAACTGGTCAGGTTTGGTTCAGAAACAGGTGAAACCAGACCCAAACCTGATTTGGCATGCTAGTATCGGGTCTGGACTCGGGGTTCAATCAGACCCAACCATAAGAGAAACCATACCCATATCTTATAAGGATTACATGAACCCGACGCGAACCATACCCCAAAAAATAATATGTTTTATCCTTTTTACATTGAAAATTTACTAATCTTATTCAAAACTCGGGTCAGTCTTGGGTCTGGTATGAAATTTTACAAACCATACCCGGCTTCATGTATTAATTGGATCATTGTTTGACCCGGATTCTAATCGAACCTTCTTATTTATCACCAAACCCTGACCCTATAGGGTTTGATACGAGTCGGACCTGAGTCAAACCTGAACCATTGATGCCGAAGACACGCTAAACATTGACTCAAGTCAAGTCAAACTCAAGTGCATCAAGACTCAAGCCCAATAAACCATCAAGTCAACCATAGGAAAGAGGCTGACTCATACCTATTCTAGTGGATAAGTAAAGCTAAACATGAAACTCAATCAAATTTGCCAACTCATGAAACCCTTGGTCAAAGTGAAGCCTATGGCTAAGTTCCAAAACCCAGTGGACCAAGTCCCACTCTGTACTGATGTGCTAGCCAACCTAAAAAACCAACTCACAAGGCCATTTTTAGGTTTGAGAGGGGTGTAATTGATAATTTACCACAGCCTCCAAAACACCTAAAAAAAATAATGAGTTAATTAAAAAAAGTGGAAAATTTTCGGATAAATTTCAAAAGAGGCAGCTCGAAATCGCGCGTTGGCTGACGTGGATCCAAGCTGTGGCCTCATCGTCCGCTGCCCCTCAAAATCCCCATCGCGCTTTGTTACCCGATCCACCCAATGATGATTTGCCACGTGGAATACGCCATGTACCCTCATGTTTCGTCCACGTCGTCCCCACCGGGTCCTACGTTTCCCTTATGCTTTCCCTTCATTTGAGAGGGGGCCTATAAAACGTGCTCGGATCTCCGTTAGCCATACCGCCGGAAAATCTCTCTCTCTCTCTCTCTGAAACGTTGCAGAGAAGAAGTAGAAGAAGAAGAAGGTGGTGGTGATGGGTAAATTTCTGGTAGGAAATTATGGTGGTGGCCGGAATCCGGCGAGCTTCGGCCTGAGCAAGTTCATGCGCATCGAGTCGAAGGCTTGCCGTGGTGCTGCCGGCGTCGGCGATGCAGAATTCCCTGGCGTGGTCCTAGCTAGCCTTTCAGACATGGTCACGGGTTTTCTGGAGGATGGCGAGGCGTTGCCGGATCGCTTGATCTTGGACGACAACAATGATGATGATGATGATGGAGAAGACGTCGGGGTTTCCGGCGAGGAGAAAGCTGCGTTTTGGAAGAAGCAGCACCTGCTTCTAGTGGTAAGAATTCTGTGGGAAATGGTTGTAATTGTAGAAATAAAGGATGCTTTTGCGTTCTGAATTTGTAATTGTTTTTTAAGACGTAGAAAGTAGAAAAATATTAATCAATGGGATTATTGGGCGAGTGCCAATTATGCCATTGATTAGAAATTCGATGGAATTATTTGCAATTTTGGGGAGGAATTAAGAGTATTTGGTTGATTCAGGCATCGCCGGAAAACTAAAAGGTATCGGATTTTGTTGTTTTCAGGCTGCGTTACGTCGAAGCAGCTCCTTTGAGAAGACTGTGAAGAGAGACACAGCCGAGGCACTGGAGAATGCGCGACAATCTTCAACGTGCACATGCAAAAAGCCCGCAGCCGGTGGTTGCCGGAGTTGCCTTCGGACGGATGTCATCGATCGCCTCCGGAAGGCCGGGCACAATGCCGCCATGTGCAAATCAAAATGGAGGAGCTCACCAGATATCCCAGCAGGTAATGGAAGGTTTATCCTGCACCAATGCTAGCATAGATGCATCATCTTTTCACTAGGGATACATTCATCATTCATAGATTTTTCAAGGGAAAAATTGTCTTTTGAATGCCATAAAACAACTAATCTGATGCTGGGATCTTCTGTAGGTGAGCATAGTTACATCGATATCATCAACAACGTGGACAGGATTGATGATCAGGCATCTGCTCGTGTGGTGGTTGAATTGGACTTTAGGGCTGAGTTTGAGATGGCTAGGGGCAGCAGTGAGTATAATCAGCTAGTAGCCCGTCTGCCGGAAGTCTTCGTCGGAAAACCTGACCGTCTAAAAGAGGTCATCAAGCTGGTCTGCTCGGCCGGCAAGAGGTGCATGAAGGAGAACAAGATGCACTTGGGCCCTTGGAGAAAGCACAATTATATGAATGCCAAGTGGCTCGGCGCATATGAAAGGATAGAACGGGCACAATTTTTTTCAACGTTTCTTTTACAGAAGCAACCCCAAAAGAAGACATCTATGTTAACATTTGATTTGACTGAGAAGTTGTCAAATTTTGTTGTGGTAGAGGTTGTATAAGATATTAAGATGATGATACATATAAAACAAGCTCACCAAGAGCTTAGTTTTGTAATATGAATATAATAAGAAAAAACAAAGTTTTGCTCATAGAACAAAGTATGGTGGGCATCGTAGTTGTTGATCTTGTGTAACCAATTTAGGTCATTAAATCCAATTGTGAAGATTGACAAGATAATATTTTTATTAATTTCATTTTCAAAATGAAAAAATAAACATTCCATGGTGACTACCAGAAGCAGGTGCTTTAACTCTAAAAAACATACCAACTGAGAAATAATTGAACTCTTTCATTGAAATCCCTCAAGTGTTAGATAAAAATGCCAATGGGTCAGGTTGGTCTCATGTGTTGGACTTGAACGTGGATGTCTAGATATGGAGATAGAAAAACGCCAACCCAAATGTTATTCGGCTAGACTAGAGTCGGACCTATGTAACATGTTGGTCTGGATTGGGCTATGACTTTTGCTGATCTGAGTGTTTTCTTACATATGTTTATGTCAAGAGAAATTCTATATACCCTCTAAATTATATGGGTCAAGTTTAGGATTCTATTTTCTCGAATCCAATGTAACCCTATCGCCAACCTGGGAGCTTTTTATTTGCGCAGGTTTGAGTGCACTCTGATGGGTTGGATAATATAGGCAAAGCCTGACAAACATTCCAACCTTGCAAATCCAAGCGCATTAGACACTAAGCAAGTTTTGTTCGGTACCGAACCTTGACCATTCATGAGTAAGACTTGGGCCGAAATAGTGTACACAATGTTGGACATTTGGGTTTGAGTCTAACCCATAGTGTGACCCGATTTGACACTAATGAGGGGTTAGTGAACAATTAGTAGGATTTAGTAGAGTAGAGGTTACGAGAATGTGAAGGGGTTCATATTCTGTAACCCCCTCCCTTATCCTCCATTATAAATATTGGGTTTGGCTGCATGATGAGATCAGCAAAAAGCCTATAGCCCCCGTGTATTCGTAATTTCCATTTGGGTTCAGGGTCCTACTCACCATCGACTTGAATGCATGAGCTCATCGTGGGCGTTGATAGGTTGAGGAAAATGCCGAACACTCGTATGTTGCATCGACCGTGGCGTCTACCAATATGTGTTGAATTAACATTCTGGTTTTAATTTTGAAGTATACACCAACATTGGGTTATGGACCCACTATGCTTTCGCTGCGCAACTCTTCAGTTTATCGTTTGCATGACCCGAATCAGATGGCATGCCCGATCCTGACCTATTTTGGATGGATCAGGTCTGCCCGAATCCAATCGGGTCAGTCCTGACCCAGACTGAGACCCAGACCTATTTAGGTTTTGAGTCTCGGTCTGATCCAGAGAATCTGGATTGGCATCGGGACTTGATCCACTATACGGATTAAACCCATTTTGGGGGTTTGGACTAGACCCAAACCCATTCTGGAGGGTTTGGGTCTGATCCGAACAGTCAGGTCGATGATCAGATCTGACCCGTTTGGATTAGAACCAAAACCATTTGGTTTTTGGGTCTGGTCTGATCCAAAGGAACCAGGTCGTGATCCTATCTAACTGGATCGGGTTTGGTCTGGGTCTGATCTGATTCGGGTATGGATCGGGTATGATCTAATCCGGTTAGAATGAGTCAAGATCCATACCAAACCAGATCGGGGTCTGGACTGGGTACGATTTTTGGACCTGACTCGAGTCCTGTCATGGACCAGATCTAGTTCTGGATCGATTTTTGGATCATTATATCCATACCGGGACTCGATCATTATGGGTTTGGATCCAAGTTAGGTCCAGACCGAGGGTATTTGACCTGGGATCCATTCTAACTGAATCTGAATTGGATTAGATAAGATCTGAAATAGTGCATGTTTACTATTTACAACTAAATTGGTTCTGTGATTGATGTGATACTTTTCAGGACTGGTTTAGAGCCATTTTGACCGATTCTTATCAGTCTTTCACTGATTCTGAGATGTAGAGACCCTATTTTCCTAGATTCACGAAAGAATAAAGATTTTCTCATTCGGTTATAGGGCTTTATGGGCTTTTATTTATGTTTTAGACTGGTTCATTAGTTTCAAAACTGGTTCAACCCCTTAGATGATCGGTTTGGGGTTGTTTCAGACCGGTTCTAGCTTGAGGACCTTGAGTTTTACCCACAAGAGTATATTTTTATTACTTTTCATGCTTTATAAGTATTCATTGTTAAGAAAGCATGACTTATGCATGTTTAATACATGTGTTTTGTGTTGTTTAAGTTATGCATAATATTTTTAAGCATGAATTATGATCAAATTCATGACATTTTTAATATGTTTTTATCAAAATTAGTTTATACATATAAGTTGAAGCATGAACCCATATTTTGATGATATAATACATGTTTCATCATGAATATACATGCATTATCATGTGTGCATGGGTATGTTGCATAATACAAATATATTTTTGATAAAAGATCTTAATTAACTGACTCATGTAATCACCAAAGTGATTTGAGTTATGTTGATTGAGAATTCTTTGAACCATGTTAAGATTCAATATTATGATTGTGTGTGACTTTATGAAATAATAATTCTACTCAAAGGTAGGTCAGTGTGTTCCAAATTCACACAGAGTGTAATAGTAGATGTGTATACCAGTCTATGAAGTATCTTTGTACCCAAAAGTAAAGTGTTGAATTGTCTCTAGTTACATGATCTGTTAGTTTTACCAACTGAAGTCAACTCCTTGTGAATTAATAAGATGAAGCAACTATGAGTATTATCGTTTCCACCAAAGTGGAATGATAATACCTCAATTATGCTTGTCTAAAAAAAAAGTGAATAATAAAAGTTGTCACATTTACCTTTTTATATAAATCTCGTATAGAGCTATTAATTTTTCACTCATACGTTGAATAAAACAACCACTCTGAAGGCTGTCTATTAGAAGTGGGAGCGCTTAAAAAGATGTCTAGGAGAATTGAGAGTGCTTGAATATTCTTAACCTATTGCTTTTGTAATCGCGAGTGACTCAGAATATTTGAGGTGTTATTTCTCACTGCAAGACTGAAGAAATTTCTGAAATCTATTGAAAAAGAAATTATTGATTTTATATAAGATTTTATCTCAAGCTATATAAATTATGAGCTTCATTATAGGTTTTGGAATTGTGGACTATATTTAGAGACCACTAAAGATCTTTTGTGATAATGAAGCAGCCGTATTCTTTTCAAATAACAACAAAGGCTCAACCACATGTCGATACATAGATTTAAAGTACTTTGTTGTTAAATAAAGGACTAAGAACTATCTGCTATGTATTGATACAATCAATACAAAGAAAATGACTGCGGATTTTCTTACTAAAGGAATAACACCGGAATTGTATTTCCAACATCTAAAGGAAATGAGTATGTTTGATTCCTCTTGATGTATGACAATAGATTATGGTTATATGTGATCACATTTATGAAAATGAATTAATTCTCTATAGCTTTGCATATTATTGATTTTGTATAAAGGATCTCTCATTTGGCTAGAGAGAATAACAGAATAACAATATTAAAAAGATAAATAGAATGGGTTAGAGACCAACCTATTAATAAAGGTAATCTTATCATGCTAAAGTAGTAAAAATGAATTGTATTGTAATACATGAAAATATGACATTTCATAAAAAAATGATCATCTTCATAACTCATATGATTCATTCTTGTGATACAGGATAGCATGTGAACCCACATAAAGAATCAAGTCAAGATAATGATATAAACCTCGATTTAGTACCCTTTTAGTGTCAATGGGTCAACTGGGAGAATGTCATACATTTAGGTTTGGGTCCAACCCATAATATAACTTGGTTTGACACTAATGAGGGGTTAGTGGGCAATTAGTGGGTGATTCGTGGGATTTAGCAAGGTAAAGGTTACGAGAATATGAAGGGGTTCACATTCTATACACCCCCCTCCCCCTTATTCTTCACTATAAATATCGGGCTTAGCTACATGATGAGAGCAGCAAAAAGCCTATAGCCAGTGTCTTCATAATTCCCATTTGGGTTCAAGGTCCTGCTCACCATCGACTTGAAAGCCTGGGCTCATCGTGGGTGTCGATAGGCTGATGAGAACACCGAGCACCCGCACATCATATCGACCATGGTGTCTACCGATATGTGTTGAATTAGCATTCCAGTTATAATTTTGAAGCATACACTAACACACAATTGTTCAAACAGTTGGTAAAAATGGGTCATCTGGGATTACCAACTACAAAAGCAGTAGACTACTCTTTAAGAGATGCCTTTTGAGTTTATTAAGTCAATTGTTGTCACCTACTCTGAGTTAGAAAACTTGCCTAAGCCTGCCAAGTCTTTTTTTTTTTTATGAAAGGCAAGCTGGTGTTGGAAGACCCCTATGAGTTATACAACTATACCATTTGGTTTTGAACTTGCAGTCCCAACACAAGGTGATGTGCACTATCCGCTTCTACGAGACAAGTGGAGCTAAGTCTTGTTGGCCGGCTTCATTCATATGGTGGTGATAAATCAAGATAGGCTTGCATCATTGTCTAAGATCCAAAAGTTTCACCTATGGTTAGCTCGAAAAGAGTTCCAATCAATGGGTCAACTTATTTCAAGCTATCACTCAATCTAATAGATTAAGGGCAAGTTTGGTTTAATCATATGAGATTCACTTAATAATACACTAAGTGAATTTCATTCAAACAATACTCAAAAAACAACCACCCAGCTTCAAAAGAAAAATCATAAAAAGTGAGTTGGTACATAACCCTAAAAGTGAGATTTGAAAAGTGAATCTCATGAGGTCCCGTGAGATTTTGAAAATGAATCTCTTTTGAACAATGTTTTCACTTTCCAAAAACACAACCAACTGTATGTCATTTTTTTTTTGGTTTTTACGTAACTAGGAAGCAATTGCTTGAATACTAGTCCATTGACTTAAAACTTCAGGTGCCCTTGATCGCTAGGGAGCACACCCAGCTTCAGTCTCACAGCAAAGGGGACACATACCTATGGGTTTTGAGCTCATGATATCCTCATCATATTGATGATGTTCAGGAGTCCCCTCAATTAGAAGCCTAAAAACTTTTAGCAGTACACTAAACACTAAAAGTGGTGCCATCCTGTTCGCTCGCAATTTATGGTGTGGCCCGTGATCAAGCTGGCACTGTTGTTGATTCTGACAGGTCATCATGTCGGCTTGAGCTTCTAATTGCCAATCAGCAAATACAAGGAATTATGCAAATCTATTATCTATGATGGCCCGTTTCTACCAGATGGCCGTCATATATAAATTACCCAGAAACATGATATTTTCAAAGCTATATAAATTCCCCATAAACATGATATTTCCAAAATATCACTTATTTTACAAATATTGTGTTTTCATCCTGATATTATTAGGATAGAGATACTCTTATACAGCTTGTATATGTTCTTATACTTTCTATAGAGCTCCACGTATTTTTAATATTTATATATACGAAAATTTTCCCAAGATTTTGTTGGAAAACAAAAAATTAATTCAGCACAAGATTTACTTGCTGAGATTTTCTCGACTACACTACATGTTACACTGGTTCATGTCATTCTGTATCTAGGCTCTGATTGAGAGCTGCCAGTCGGAGGTAGCTGAGGAGGGAAGCTTGAAATCCACAAATCTTGTGGATTTAATATTTTCCACCTGCACGTTTGGGAGCACTATCAAAATTCTGTCGAGCACTTACCAAATTCATTTGAAGTTGTTTGGGAGGATGTGTGGATTTCATAGTTGTCTCTTCAACATATACCAGAGAATATAATATTTTCTTTTTTTTGAAAGGTTAAGGCTCAACATGGTTTTGACTAGGTTGACCTGTGACCCATTGGTATGGACTGACTTACTCAAAATGCTTGAACTAGGTCCATGCAAATCAGCATGAACAAATTGTTTTTTTCAGCATAGCTAAACTACCCATGTCATTCACAGGAAAAGATAAATTATTTTTCTTTCAGCATAGTATCTACCCATGATCATTTCATGAACAGATATCTTTTTTTCCCCACCACATAGCGTCTACCCATCATCCTGAACTACCCGTGTCCATCACATAAAATATTTTTTGGTTCAGCGTAGCGTCATACCCATCATCCTAAATTATGTCTTCTTCACATGAAAAAATATCGCGATATTTACGGATTGCTTCTGTTTTTAATGATAGATAAATGAAACATTCTCTTGATGATCCTTATTTATCTACTCGTACCCGATATTTCCAATAAAGATTGGGTTGGTTGAACTTGAAAATTCATTATTGAATCAAATCAGTAATGATTTGCGCAATGGATAACATAATGGATCAATATATAAATATTTAAGACTAAAAAGCCTTACCCAAGGAATATCATCACTGCTTAGAATCATCCATGCCAATTTTGCTTAACATGCTCTGTTGACATTTTCAAGTCAGCGCACACCAAGGCCGCCTTCATTTTCTGGTATGCAAATAGAATCCCAATTCATCAACTCATTGAAAGCCTTGGAATTGCTGTTCCTCCAAAGAAAATTATGCATATGAGATTCCAAACTAGAAATTACCTGAGTTGGCAAGCGAAAGCTCAACATCCAGTAGATGAGAAAAGAGGCCAACATGGAATTTATAAGAGTTATCCGAGCTGCCATAGACAATAGCCGACCATTCTAGCATTCCACTTTCTGCTTGAACTTGACAACCAAAGGATCACATAAATGCTTTCTTAAAGCCCCAACAAATAGTGGAAGGCCTAAGTATTTAAGAGGCAGAGAAGCTTGGGGCCAACCCAAATACCAAAAGATAGCCTGGATCCGATCACTGGAAAGATGAAAGTAGACTTCTGTTTACTGATAAGCAATCCAGACTTAGCTTCAAACTCATGTAAAATATCAAGAAAGTGAAATAGCAAGCTTTGCTTATCATAGATAAAATAAAATAAAACATCATCTGCAAAAAAGAGTGACTGCAATGAAACTGCTCTACTGCACTCGAAATTATGACTCCATTTCTTTCTTCTAACAATAACTTCCTAGTAGATCGTTCCATGACAAGCAAGTATAAACAAGGAGAAATATGATCACCTTGTTGAAGTCCTTTGCTACTATGGAAGTGATCCCTAGGTATTCCATTAATGACAACAACAAAAGAAGAACGAACACAAAGCATAACTCTATGAATCCATCAACTGTTAAAACAAAAAATGAAGGGTCTTATTAAAAAAAGCTCTGTCAACCCTATCATATGCTTTTGCAAAATCAGACTTGAAAATGACATGTTTCTTCTTACTATGAAACAATGAAATAACTAGCTCATGAGCCAAAATGATATTATACTAATTCTTAGGCTACACAAAAGGCTTTCTTCTTATGAGGAATGATCTTTTGGAGAATTTTCCTAATACGATTAAGATTAATCGTGATTTTAGATATAACTTTATACACAAAATTGCAAAAACTTTTAGGTCTGAAAGCCGCAAGTCTAGAGGCACCTTGAAAATTTGAAATTAAAATAATATTTATAGTATTCACCCACTTGAGAATTTTACCTAAAGCAAAGAAATTTTTTATGGCTTCACAAACATCCTGAGAAACAAGTTCCCAGCAAGATTGGAAAAAGAAACCTCAACAACCATCAGGATCGGGTGCACTATCACTATCCATTTCAAAAACTGTTTGCTTAACTTCTATATCAGATAGCGGGGATTGGAGAAAATCATTCTCCAAATTAGAAACCTGCGGCTCATAAACTCCCTGTAATTCTTGAAAGCAAATTAATCTCTTGGCAATGAAAAAAATTAGAAAAATAGAATGAAGCTTCTGCCAAAATAGCCGGGATACCTTTTACTGTGCTCCCATCATCTTTTGTGATAGAGTGAATATTATTGATAAACATATTCCTTTTAAATTGGAAATGGAAGAAAGCAGAATTACGATCACTCTCATGAATCCATTTACACCAAGATTTCTGACACCAAAATGCCTCTGCAATGACCAAAATCCGATGCAACTCACCACGTAAAGCTCATTCCTTCTCATTAATTGCATCCAAATTACCTACATCCACAGCTACCTGATTAAGGTTTAGAGAGGAGCAAATATCTTATAATCGAGTGACAATGTTGCCCACAATAGTATGGTTCCATTGAGAAAGCTTCATTTTTTACTTCATCAAGCTTTTTAATTAGTACATAGGGCACCCAAAAATTTTTGTTTGCCAAGCTTCTTTTATAATATCCTAACTGAGGAATATCCAGCCATATCTTGAAAATTTTAAAAGAAGACCCATGTCTTACCTTTGATTCATCGGTCCAATGAGAATTAATAAAAACCCTATCTATTTTACTGGCTCTAAAATTATCACCTTTTTTATTATTATGCCAAGTAAACCTTACATTGTTGTCCATAACTTCAATGAGCTCACATGCATCGATCATATCATTAAACTCATGCGATCCTACCAAATTAGAAACACAAGTGCGATCTTCAACATACCTGATGGAATTCCAATCTTCGATCAACATCCATGGCAAGTCCAAGTTATGAGCTTTAATGTTGTTACAGACCACCAATTAATAGAAGGCATACTTGGATGACCAAGTTTAACCTCTAACAGAAAGGCACAGTCAATGTTAAATTGCTTCAATACCAAAGAGATTTCACGTTTGGCTCAAGACCTTCATAGAGCACGGACATTCCATTACAAAAGCTTCATCAATTCGATAGCAATGAAGAACCAATTGCTACGGAGAGTGTAGCCTCTCCTTCCTTTTCCTAGGAGTTTTTTTGTACCTGAGGAAGCATGAGACGTGAACCATCTGTAGAGATCGATCGCAAGCTTTAATATGATGATCATGTTCTGATTGTTCAGATACCTTCATAGCATTGCAACCTCCTTAAAGTGTGTTATGTTCATTTGACTATTCTGATGCAAAAACTAAATCAAAAGTCACCATATTTATTATTTCATCTGCTTTCATGCATGCAATATTATTGCATTTTTAAATACATCTCAAGTATAAATTATAAAATCCAACAACTTGTACCTAATTATATTATCTGTCATGAAAGGCTGAATATTATCCAAATTACTAGGATTACGATCAATAGCACTTGCTTGGTTTCTACCCTCTAGAAGGTGACTTAAGGAAGTGTGTGTTCTACTTGCCGAGCTCCTGTGTTTTTTGCTATCATGCAGAGGAATCTTCCTTTCATCTCTTCTGGCAGTGCCCTTCCTTCTAAGCCTTATTCATTGCCTCTTGGTCCATGTGCCCCACTATCAGTGAAGAATCATGGGCTCATGATCTGCTTTTTGTTCCACATGAAATTCGGGCTTAGTAAGTAGGGGTGGCAATCGGGTCGGGTTGGTGGGTCGGGTTGGCGGGTTGACGTGTCAGCATACCTCAACCGAACCCGACCCGTTTATTAAACGGGTCGGCTGTGGCAAACAAGAACCCGACCTGTTTAATAAACGGGTAACCCGACACGACCCGCCAACCCATTTAATAAATGGGTTGGGTCGGGTAAACGGGTTTTCAGGTTTGCGGGTCAGGTTGGCGGGTCGGGTTGGCGGGTTGACGGATCGGGTTGGCAGGTAGTCAGGTTGGCGGGTCGGGTTGACGGGTCGGGTTGGCGGGTCGGGTTGGCGGGTTGACAGACGGGTTGGCGGGTTGACCCACCCGCCTAACCCGTTTATTAAACGGGTCAGCCGGGTTGGCGGGTTGGCATACCCCCAACCCGAACCCGACCTGTTTAATAAACGGGTTACGCGGGTCGACCCGTTTATTAAACGGGTTGGCTTAAGGGTCGTGTCAGAAATTGCCACCCCTAGTAGTAAGCAATGGTGTTTTGTTTGGTGTTGTTTGACCATTACATCATGGTGTAAAGAAAGAAATTCAGGAACCTTTAAGTAGACCCAAACTGACGTTAAACTGGTGCTTAAGCACATCCTCAAAGATGTTTTTTGCATGGTTGGTAAAGTGGGGTTTCAAGTCTTTGGAGCGGCTTGGCCCCCTATTTAAATGTAACATGATGATGCTCAAAGGCATGATGGTCGAACTTTCTTCGGCCACTATGGTTGTATGAGTTCCATTTTGATGATGCAATGAAATGTTTTCGCTTTTCCCTAAAAAAAGAAAAATTAAGTGCTTTCTTTTATGGATCTTGGCCGTCGTCATCATCCAAGTAATCAACTATGTCCAGTAACTTTTTTCCTACATGATATATATATATATATATATATATATATATATATATACATTTGGTCATGACCTACAAATGTCCCATTCTTTTAAATTTTTTTGTTTTGTTTTTCATAAAACCAGCCATACAGATGATGTGATCTACATGTTTAACTCAGTGGGGATAGTCTTTCGAATCATCCCAAACACATAGGTAGGATTTTATAAGGCTTCAAAAATTGATGGCCTACATTACTTTCCCAGGTCATGTGAAAAAACATGTTCCAAACGCCAGTTTCCACTATTTTGAACATGTTGAATCCATCCATCAGGTCGGTTAATTTGGATCAAAACAACTTGCACATGGAAGATCCAAACTCATTCGTACGTAATTGCACCATTACCAATGCATTGCCCTATATATATCATCTATTCATATAATTCCCTTGCCTTTTAGACCTCCAAAATAATCAACATATACCAAATTCTTGAGATCAAAGGTGCAGTGAGCTTTTTACAGGCATGTGGTGTGAAACTCTATTTTCAATAGGCTCTGTTTGGGAACCTTGAATCGGAGGTGTGTCGTGGTTTTCCAGTACCCTCATGCTCTTTGCTGTTTGGCAGCGCAGTGGTAGTGCCAAAACACTGCATTTTTTGAAATAGAGTTGGCAGCCCTAACACCACATTTGAACACTCTTCTTTCATAAGAGGATGTTTTTGGCAACTCCAACCTAAGTGCCCCATTTTGGGCAAAAGGCTCCCAAACAGAGCATAAAGCCTTTCCTCTTCTCCTGGCTAGGCAAACTCGACCTTCTTTTTAGCTTGATGAATTGTTCTTGTGAATCATTTTCTTCATACTAATATTCTAGCTTGTAACCTGATGGTAAGGCTGTCAATGGGTCAGACCATCATGGGACTGGGGATGGTCCAGACTCGGATCCAACTATGGGGTGTTGGTACTGTCAGGTCCAATGGGACCTGCCCTAGGAAAAGCCATACCGGGTCCTATGGGGATAACATGAACCAGACCTGGACCAGACCAGTAAACAGTAATATTTTCTATGTTTGTTAATTAAAAAATTGTGGATCGAATTTGGAACTTGGGTTAGACCCTAATTTAGTATGAAATTTCATAAACCATATATACCCGGCTCCATATGCTAACCAAAATCTATGGTCTGACGTGAATAGTTAACTAATCCTCTTTCTTTATTACCAAACCTGGATCCCATTGTATCTAAGACAGGTGGGAATTCTTTTTTTTTTTTTGAAAGAGAAAAGATAATTCAATCATATTTTGATTTGGATAAACTCTAGATCCAACTTAAAATGCTGATCCAAATCCGACCCGAATCTGAAAATGATCCGATTGAATAGATCCGAATCTGATTCAAATCCACATTAGGATTTTACTTAAAAGATCTATATATACCCTAAAAAAATGTTGCATTCAGATCAGATATCCGTCCATATCCACTCCTTTTGAAGCCCTACAACCAGGTCATCACAAGGTCGGCACCGAATCCTTTGCTTAGTTAGACCAAGCCAAGCAAAGGCCTTCCACTACTGATCCAGACTCTTGGAACCAAACCAAGCCATTGCTCAGTCAATGCAAACCAAAGTCTAGGATGGTCCAGGGCTGGGAATTCGATCCTTATCCCAACATGTTAACATCTCTACCTGATGGTCCTCCTCCAATGGGTCAGGTACTTGACCCAAATCCAGTTGAATGGCATGACTCGCAACGTGAGATCGTCCATGGTGCTGTGTCTGTGTGAATCTTCTTTCAATATCACATTTCATGTTTGGTTGAGTCTCGTGAGATTTGGATATTCTCATGCAAATGAGAGAATGGATCTCATTGGTGGCATTGGCTAAACAAAGAGAAATGGACTGTCATTAATTTGTCTTTATAAATGAGAGTTGCTTTTTGATCATTTAAATTTAAATGAGAAACAAAAAGATAATATAGAGGAACACTTCTATGCAAATGAATTCATGTCTTTTAACAGGGAAAGCAACTGGAATTAAAAAAGATAACAATTAGTTTCAAGCTGAATCTTAGGGGTGTAATTAACTGGGTCAATGCGCGCGGTTTGGGTTTTGACACATTTTTTAAATGGGTCTAAAATTGGACCAGACTCATTTGGTTCAATATCAACTCATGGGTCTGGGCATGACTAATAAAGTTGAAGACCCGTATGGGTTAATGGGTTCGGAAAACAAACTCATGTTTTTAGTTGACCTAGACTTAACTCAATTAGATTTGGTTCAGTCAAGGCCTATATGTTGACTGAAATTGGACCTGCATAGGTTAATTGGTTTGGCTGTGTACATAAATGGGTCGGTTTTAATAGACCCATTTTTTTAATCAGGATATATAGATATTATCCTTAGCAGGATTATACATTAACAAAACTCTACTATAAATACTTGTAAATTGAAATGCATATAAAAATTACTATTCTAAAGCATACCAAAATTTAGAGATGAAAATAGCATCAATAAAAATAGATTTGGGTATAAATCAAGTTCAGGTTTGTGCTGGTTCAGCTATGAAATAGGTTCAAGTACGAACCAAATTCGGGTTTAGTTAGATTCAGCTCCAATTTGTATAGAACTGTTTGGGTCAAATACAAAAATAAGTTCGGTTTCAAATTGAATAGAACCATTCAGTACAAGTATAAAAATGAGTTTGGTCCAAATGGGGAGTCTATATCTTTCTTACTCAAGAATGGACCTTTTTCTGAGACACAATGAGATTCATACCCAACCTGAACCTAGGGATATATTAAGATCGGGTCGAGTCTTATTGGTTTGAGACATTGGTCCAGGTCAGGTATATCCAGCCTAGATGCACCCCTACTTAATAAGAGAGAGAACTGAAAAAAACTGGGTTCAAGCTAGTCTGGATCTGTAAAGCGTAGATTCATGTCCCATTCCTCCTGTCTTGCCATGATAAAAATGAAGAAATAAAATGAAAGGCTTTTCGGCCAATCTCAGCTAAAGCAATACTTCTTCCTGGGACTCGTCAGAGGAGCCAGGATCAGGTGCCATCACATGAGTGTGCCTATGCACCTGGCTGTCCTCCATCTGCTTTTAGGCCCCGCAACTGACAGACTGTCAGCCAGGTGAAGAGGCACACTCAAAGTGTGCCATGTGATGGCACCTGATCCTGGCTCTGTCAGAGAGAGTAAATGAGCCGAGCCTTGGCATCAAACCCAGTCTCGTATTCTTAAAACGGGCTGAGCTTGATCAGGTGACCAAACCTGGTTAAGCCCGATCAAGCTTGGTTACTCTCACATTTCATGTATATAAAGAACCTTTGTATGAAAATTAAAAATAAATAGGACCGTACTTTATTCAAGGGCTGGCAGGTTTTAATAACTGCAAACAGCTCTACCTGAGCCAAGCCTTAGTCAAGCTCGGCTTGAGCTCGAGCCAAGCTCAAGTACTCTTATTTATCATTTGAGCTGAGCTTGAAAGGACCAGGCATGCAAACTGTTCAGATTCGGATTCGGATTCAGATTTGGATGTTGGCTAATAGGTTAATCGAATGTTAAATACCATATTCGACTAATCGGATGTTGGCTAAATTTGAATTCGGATTCAGATTTGGATGGTGTAAAACTCATATCAGATCCGCTTTTTTATATGTAAACAGATTCCGGTATCTATCAAATTCATATATTTGTTGGATTCAGTGGCAAAGAATCAAAACCATATCTACATCTGTTTATAATATGATATGGTTTGGGCTTTACCAAATGCAACTAAGACTCTGTATGGGAGCTGTTGTGGACCTTGTGAAGATGTATAAATGGGCTCATTTATTACACCCCAACACCACTTACATATCCCTCTCCCCTCTCAAAAACGTGATCTCAATCCACTGAAATTCCGTGAATCCCCCGTTGACCCTCCCAACTATAGCTCCCCAACAGAGCCTAAATGGAGCGGAATTGGGTCAGATAAAATCCAATTCATTGACATCTCTAGTGTTGCAGCCTACATCTATCACAGTGACTCTCCCATCTAAATGGCATGTCATGGGTGACACGAGTTTACACGCTAGGACATGTTGGCACAACCCTGGCTTGTATATTCAATTTTAATATTGCTTATATTTTGTGTGATATTTTGATCAAAGCACATCTGTACACATTAAAATATCAACAAAAAAAATTGATAAATTAAAAAAATATGTGTACCTGTATTTTTTTTACTTTCATGTTCAGTAGTACCCATGTCTTTATAACATGCGGAGCTTGAACGACTTGCGTTTCGGCTTTGCATGTCTTCTTCTTCTTTATTGATTGGGATACACAATCCAGAGGAGAATGTCTTCTTGAATAGGAGCCTATACATGAATTTTAAATAGAGACTACTAGTTTTACTCAATAAAGAGTCTAGAGTAAGATTAGATAACTACCTTTCAAAAATTTAGATCCCCATAAACTATGAATTTATATCTAGGTAGAAAATAAGCTCCACACTCCAACAATGTTGTAGGTGTATAGAATTTTAGACTCGCTTTGATCCATGACCTGAAAATATTTTGTTGACAATACAATGGAAATTTTCAAGGGGGTTTGTGGTGGTAGCATATATAGGGATTGGGCTGTTGGGACGGTATGGACCTGTCTAGTTTTATCATTTTTTCTTTTTGTACCGACTAGGGTCTTATGCCCTTTTATCACATATATATATATATAAATATAGCCTTCTTTTGACAGTTTCAGGTGTATTGGGGATTAGGTTTTTTGAGAGCTCTACATTTGCCTCTATATTTCCTCATATCTTTCTAGTGGATTTTTGCACTTTCTTTACTCAAAGATGTAGGCCTCTGAACCATGTAAATCTTGTGACTTCTGTTTTTTTTTTCTCTCTTTATTTTGAGGTTTGTTTCGTTCTCAATGTGGTTTGCATAACAGGATGCATTTGGGTTTAGGAGATTCAGTGGAATGTTAATCAAATTCTACTGTATCCTTTGGCTGGCTTCAAGCTACAAAGAGAAATTAAGTGGATTGAGATTCTAGTTACACTGTGTTCCTTGAATCCAAACACACTTTGAAGAATATTGATTGTGGTAGCAGGGGAGCATCCTTGGGTATGGATCACCCTATCATGAGCCTTTTGCTTTATAGGGTTAGAGGCCTAATGTCTCTACTAAGGGTTTCTTTTTTGCTTTTTACTTTTATATTTTAGGCCTAGGTAAAACCCTCCCATTACTGAGTGTGCATTGACAGCTTTTGGTAGTAAAAAAATGACTACTCAAAGTTGATCCTATCTAAAAAACAAGATTTTTACTAAACAAGTTGTTTTGTTTTGACTATAACTTCTTAATTTTTGTCAAATCGAAAAGCTAAGATCCTTTAGTTTAATTGATTATTTGAACAAAAATCTTAAAGATATCATTTTGGTGGCTAAAAATGAAGTTGAAGTTAGCATTACATTTGGTCAAAATTGGAGTGTCTACCCTTAGTTTCCCTAGAAAAAGTGAAGTTTCGTATAAATGGTGAGTTTCAGTAGAATGGTGTTTTAGCATAAGGTAAAATCGTCAAAAATACCCCAAAATTCTGGAAAAACTGGGTGGTGGGTAAGCGATAACTATTGCGACATTCTATTGCTATTATGTGGAATAGCATTATTCTAAGGGTAGTATTATCAGTTTTGATAAAAATAAAGAGAGCACTGTGATTTCTTGCTAGTGCATGCACATTCACGCATGTGCTTGACTTGCACACAAGTTTACAAGAAAGAGAAAATTGACTGACTTGATACAAGTTGTTTCCAAAAAATGTTCGTGTGTTTTAAGAGTTTGAATTCATTAGGCATGCTATGTTTCAATGTCGGGATCATCAAGTGCAATCACATTGCACAAATTCAATATGCCCTTATCATCATCCATCTTCCACTACAAGAAAAATGCTAATTAGCGACGAAAATTTGCGATAGATTTTTTCCGTCACAAATTTGCGATGAATTAGCGAACAAATACTATTTGTCGCTAACATTTGAAATATTTACAAAATTAGCGATGAAAATATTTTCGTCGCTAATTAACGATGGATTAACGACAACGTTTTTTCGTCACCCAAACACTACAAAAAATGATAATTAGCGATGGAATTAGCGAGAGAATTTTTCCGTCGCTAATTAGCGATAGATTAACGACAATGTTTTTTCATCGCCCAAACACTATAAAAAATGATAATTAGCGACGGAATTAGCGAGAGAATTTTTTCGTCCCTAATCCGTCGCTAATTAGCGACGGATTAGGGACGAAAAAATTCTCTCGCTAATTCCGTCGCTAATTTTCGATTTAAAACCGTCTCGCCTGAGGCACAAAATTTTCCCTCCCCCCGTTCGAAAATTTTCTTCCCTCTGTTTTTCCACCACAGAATATTAAACCAATTCAGAGAGATTTTCAATAAATGGGTGAAGTGCCATCAATTCAGGCCGACCAACGTCTTCTCGTCTTCTCGCCTGGAAGGCCGTCTTGGTTTTAGATTATCAGAAAAAACGGTGGGAGGAAGAAAAAGAGAAGGGACTCACCGGAGAACCTATTCCGGCCGGGATCCGGTCAACGGCCTCCGTCCCTCGCAATGACGGCCTCTCCATATCCGACGTGAACTCCACCGTTCTTGAGAATGCGAGCTTCTCCGCGATCGTCCGATTTGAGCTTCTCCGGCAAGAAGACCGCTTCGAGATTGACGGTGCACCTCAGGGATTCCTTCAGAGACAGCCAGATTGCGTGCATCGTTTCCTTCTCCCTCTCCTCCCGGCCAACCCTAGTTCTCATCCAAACAGGAACTTGTCCCTCTTGTTCTTCCTTCGCGTGCTTCCTCGACGGGAAATCGAGAACTCGTACGCCCTGCCCGCAGACTGGGAAACGTAAAGAAGAGCAGAGAACTCACCCCAGTTCGATTTAAACCATCCTCACCTTCTCCCGCCGTGAATGACTCACTGCGGAAGAGCGTCCCGACGTCGGAATTCGTCGGTGAAAAAAAAAATTGCTCTCTGCCGGAGAACGCGCCGGCAGCGAGCAAATTTTTTTAAATTTTTTTTTCAAATTTAACGACGGATTAGCGACAGATATTATCCATCGCTAATTTAAAATAGTGAAGGACTCGCGATGGATAATATCTGTCACAAATTAGCGAAAGATAAGTTCTGACACTACTTAGTGTCGAAAAATTCATGATGAAAGTTATCCGTCGCTAATCCGTCGCTAAACAGTTTAGCGACGGATTAACGCCGAATTTAGGTCGTCGCTAATTCACAGGTTTCTTGTAGTGTTCTTTTGACCCCCACTTTGACAGGTTGTACAACAGAAGATGGAGGGTGATCAGGCACATTGCACCTGATCTTACCCGAGAGGAGGTCCAGCTATCGGACCGATCATGCGTCCAGTCATTGTGACGGGAGGAAGGAAAGGGTGGGATGCGTGCCATCCATTCATTGGGGCAGAATACTTTTTCGGATGATCGGATTGGCTCTCTTTCCAACAAGGTTTTTTTGATATATCAAAGCCCACAACTGTCAAAAACAGGTAGCCTAGGTTCTCAAATTTGAACGGGCAAACAAAAAATGAAAAGTTGATATTCATTGACACCAATTACCAAGTTTGGACGAAAATCATTATTTTTGGCAGAACCTGATCCTGTTTGTGTTTGGCAAGTCAACTTAATCTATGGTTGAATAGGCCAAGCCTATCTTTCCAAAGGCTCTTTGATTCTACATGGAGCATTCAAGCACCCAACTGTGGATGAAATCATCTTGTTATAATGCAAAGTGAAGAATTGACTTCCCCAAATCCCTCCAACTTTTTTAAAGTCAAATCTTCTACCTCAATGTGCACTATGTTTGCATCTGTTTGGGCTTCCTGAATCGACTGTAGTTGAACATGAGAGCAATCCACTGATGCTTCAATGTTAAGTCACCATGACTTCCAAATGGAGCCTTCAAACACGCAAAGAATCTGAACCACGCCTCAGATTTAAAGTCTTGCCATTACGAAAGATTAAGCTAAAAGTCTGCTGAAGAAACTGTCTAATTGACGTGGGACTCTAGAGCCAAGTGGTCACTTTGACAGCGCCCTTACACGAAAGGATTCTAAAATCTTTTAAGGTTAGGGAAAAAAAAAAAGAAGGAAATTGTACACACGTAGTTTTTCTTACTAGAATAAAAGCAAATATGTTACAAAGGGAGGGTTTCCATAGAAAATGTAATAGGTTGGGATACTAAAAATAATCTATAAACTTTATAAAATTTAAATATTATAAAAAATATTATCAATTTAAGTATGACATGATTACAATTAAGTATAAAATTTTATTATTTTATTTTATAAAAAAACACTCACATTTTTATTTATTTAGTTCACATGACATGTCAATTTAAATATACAAATAAAATCTTCATGACTCGATCAATATTCAAAATTAATACATGAGATCATAAATACTTAATTAAAATATTTAATCAATTATAAATAATCTATACTTATAATCAACAATCATGAACATGATTTTAGTATAAGATTAAAAATAAGATCAAACTTATTTATATAAGTAACTCTATCTGTCAAAATAAAAACTGTTTGATCGTCATGCAATTTCAGACATTGAAAAAGGAGGAATTTACTTATACCTAAAAAGATACAATTTAGAGAACTGAATAAGTTTTTCAATGCATCAAAAATGGCAAACAAACTGACCATGTGAAGTGATACCCTGGTTATGATCAGGCCTAAATATAAAAAGAAAACGTTGACCAGTAACCCTAGCTAGGGACCCAATTAAGCTTTTGACCAAGCCTTAACCCATGTGAACAATGGTTAATTCTGCAACGTTGTTCCGACTCACAGTAAGTCATTGATGGATCTAAAATGAACAGCAACCTGAAAAGATCGGGTGCAATTTGATTGCACATTAAGCATGCACCTCCCTTTGACACGGGGGACAGGGCCTGTCAGCTGTGGGCCCAAGGCGTGACAGAGGGCAATCAGGTGCTTGATTACCAAATTTTGTGCCATGTGATTTGCACTCGATCTAGACTCAGCTGAACACAACCATCATCAATAGATTCGCCAAATGTCAAAGAGATGCTATCATGACTACAACTTTTACTGACCACTAACAATAATAACATGCCACGCACCTTGATTGGTAATGCCAATTTTACCATTTGCAACCTTTTTTTTTATTAAAAAACACTAAAAAAACGGATCACCCTTTTCTTGAGTCTCATTTTTTTGTCATTTTCATTTTAATGTTTCTTTCTTTCTTATTTATTTAAGAGAATTTTATACTGTTTTCTAGGGAGTCTTTGGAAAATGACATGAGTAGCGTAGAGTTCTGTTGAATCCAAACCAGGATTACCGGAAGCGTGCTTCGAAAGCACAAAACGAAAGTGCGGGAAACATTCATTTTTTTGGAAAGCATGCTTTTTTTTTAATGAGGAACGCGTCTCCTTTTAATGGGAGACGCACTTTCCTTTAATGGGAAGCGCGCTTCCCATCACGCTTCCCCACTCTTTTTTTGTTTTTTCAATTTTTTTATATTTTTTATTTTTATTTTTTTCGCTTCCCTCTCGCTTTCGAGACGCTTCCTAGGTCGCTTCCGATACACTTCTCGAATCGGTCCTAAGTGGTTCAAACGCTTCTTAAAATTTTGAAAGTGCCTCGCTTCCCGCTCCCGCTTCCTCAATTGACAACCATGATCCAAACTGTATTGAATGTAAAAAAGTGCCGTACATGTTGGGTTGATCAACATTGACCCGTAAAAGTGTGACGACGCAGAAGATAATTATTGTTTGGTTGAGCAGTATGCCAACTAAATCTTGTATAAGTTAAAAGGCTAATTATTTCAGAAATAACATTAAATGGTTTCAACTGAATACAGTGACTTGGGGCTAAACTAGTAAATGTTTAATCATCAGTCTTGAAAATAATTTTTTTTTCTTTTTTTTGTCCGCTAAAGACCTGTTAAGCTTTCTTGAGTGCACTCTCAAGAAAGCATATTGCAACCTTATAAGTGCAGCGTGTTGGGTGTGAACGTCACTCCTTTTTTTAAAACTTGGACTACAACTCCTTTGGTTATTCATCAAAGTACGATAGCGATTTGCTAAATAAAGGTGCACAAAACTGAATGGTTTGGGCCAAGAAGACACGTATTGCATGAGATCATCTTTATCTTATAGAGCCAATGAAATGATTCAACACATAAAAAAAATGAATTTGTACAAGCCATTTGTCCATTAATTAGGCTGGCCAAACTCTGAGCACGTTGCACGGGTTTGCAGCAGAAAATTTTATGCTCGTGATATATAGTTTTCATTATCAAATTGGTGTGGCTTGGGCCACTTTCACTAACTTTTCTCATATTTTTAATTGCCTTAGGCCCGATGCCTCATCTAGTTCTGTGACGTAGCAACCTCTGTAAGTCGATAAGAACCTAATAAATTATTTATCTCTTTCAAAAAAAAAAAAAACTCCCTTTCTCTCTCTCATATTTTTAACCTGGTTACTAAAATGAATCCTACTTCTAGATTTATTCATTCAGGATACCAAAATGAAACTTACTTTTAAACATGATATATATCTCTATGCAGCTTAGAGATCATACAGCCATCTAGAAAAAAAATTGACTTTTTTTGCAATATGAACTTGGATCATAAAACCAATGAAGAAGGCTTGAATCCAGTTGGATTGGCTTAGATTATTCTCTTAGTTAAATCTGATTCGGATCAATATTTTATATTAAATCTATGGATTCAGACTAAATTTGATCCAGTTTTATTGATTCCATGCAAAAGCATCGTCACAAAATCAGCCATATATAACCTACATAACACGATATATCACCACTCAATCCAAATCCTGTTTTTTTTGCCAAAAAAGGTCAAAATAGAGGTATTGAGATATATCATGATGCTTGTTGAGTAAAAATCAAACTTTTTACCCGTATTTTTCTTTATTTTAAAATTTTAACCTTTCAAATAATGTAGATAAGCTAAACTAGTGATCTTTACTGGGTTCAATTTAGAAAGATAAAAAAAAGTATATGTTCCACCAATCCACGCGATTGATCCTCTTCATACCTTAGTTTTGAAATATGCAAACATACAAGGTGTGTTAACGAGTAATTCCATTGAATCGTATGTCATGCTTATTTATTTTCAAGAATAATTGAAGATTGTAGATTTAGTGCTTGAATTTGATATTTCTTCAATAAAACCTTGTTTGCCGATATATATATATATATATATGCCGATATGTGATATGAATGGCAAAACGATAAGTTGCCAATAAATTAATTTGTGACCATGTGCAAAAGCTTGTTTTAAGTTTTCTTTCACTGGATCCACCGTTATTAGCATAATTCTTTAGGATTCAAGCTCAGATTGAAACCTAATGCACAAAATACTAATTTGCTTTTTGATCAAGCTAGCATGATCCAGTTGAAGACCCCTAGGCTCCATGGATATTTTTCTTTTTTACGATGAGAAACCTGTGTCGAGAATCGTAGGCTGCACAAAGATTAGCATGCATGTATAAAAGTAACACTACAACAAAGCAGTGGATTAGCGACGACCTTATTCCATCGCTAACCGGCTTAGCGACGGAATACCGACAGATAACTTACATTGCGAATTTTTTGACGCTAATTGACGATGGAATAAATCCGTCACCAGTTCCGTCGCTAATTGCGAGAGAATAACGAACGACAGATTTCGTCGCAAATCCACCGGTACTAAACGGCGACCTCGGCTTGGCGACGGATTTACAGTCGTCGCTAATATATATGTATAGCGACAGATATATCCGTCGCAAGCAAGAAAAAAAATATAAAAAATTATTTGAAAATTAAATATCGAGAACGCTACAATTTATATTTTCTGTACAATTTATATTTTCTGTAAATAAAAAACAAAGTACACATAAAATTTTATATAAAAGAAAACTAAAATAATTAATCGTTCCACTTTAAAATTAAAAAGTTTAATTATTTACAATTCAACAATTACATTTTCGAAACAAAAAAAATAAAACAAATTCAACACATTAATCTAATCATCGCCAAGATTTTTTGTGTCTTTTTGTTCATTTCCTTGATCTGTCCCTTCAGCTCCGCTATACTGATTATCGCTAGCAACCTACGCAAGAAAAGAACATTCAGTATTGATAAACAAAATATATTGAAATAAATTATACACTATATATGATTCTATCATGTGCTCATATGTGTTCTAAGGCAGTAAAAAAACTCTACATGTGATTCTATCATGCTCATATATGCTCTAAGGCAGACAAAAAATACTATATGTGATTCTATCATGAATGATATGTGTTCTAAGGCAGTAAAAAAGATCTATATGTGATTATATCATGCTCATATGTGTTCTAAGGCAGCCAGAAAAACTTTATATGTGATTCTACCATGCTCATATGCACTCTAAGGCAGACAAAAAGTTATATATGTGATTTGATCATGCTCATATATATTCTAAGGCAGTAAAAAAATTGAATATGTGATTATAGCATGCTCATATGTGTTCTAAGGCAGTCAAAAAAACTCTATATGTAATTCTATCATGCTCATATGTGCTCTACGGCAGGCAAAGCAAAAAACTTTATATGCGATTCTATCATGAATGATATGTGTTCTAAGACAGTAAAAAAACTCTATATGTGATTCTAGCATGCTCATATGTGTTTTAAGGCAGTCAAAAAACTGGATATGTGATTATAGCATGCTCATATGTATTCTAAGGCAGTCAAAAAACTGAATATGTGATTATAGCATGCTCATATGTGTTCTAAGGCAGTCAAAAAAACTTTATATGTGATTCTATCATGCTCATATGTGCTCTAAGGCAGGCAAAAAACTTTATATGTGATTATAGCATGCTCATATGTGCTCTAAGGCAGGCAAAAAACTCTATATGTGATTCTACTATGCTCATATGCGCTCTAAGGCACGCAAAAAACTATATATGTGATTCGATCATGCTCATATGTATTCTAAGGCAGTCAAAAAACTGAATATGTGATTATAGCATGCTCATATGTGTTCTAAGGCAGTCAGAAAAACTCTATATGTGATTCTACCATGCTCATATGTGCTCTAAGGCAGGCAAAAAGTTGTATATGTGATTCTAGCATGCTCATATGTGTTCTAAGAAAGTCAGAAAAACTCTATATGTGATTCTACCATGCTCATATGTGCTCTAAGGCAGTCAAAAAAATTGAATATGTTAAGGCAATCAAAGTTATATAAAATCTAACGACATGTAATATATTGCATGAAACTTTCATACCTGAGAGGGACCTGCAATCGAAGTTTCCTTGTTCAGCAAAAAATTGTTGAACTCAGCTCGGAGAACATCGACGACGGTTTCATGAAAGTAGTTACGCATTGTGTTCTTAACAATCTGGCGTACATCATCATCGAAAAGAATATGATGCTGCTTGGAGCTTATGTCGACGGAAGAAGTCTGTAAGTCGTAACTGGAAGAAGCAATAATAGGTGAAGTGTTCATATTACTCCCAAACCCGAACACACGACTATTTTTGGGTTCACCTGCTGCAGTCACCCATGTTGTCGGATCAAATGATGGATGTTGAGTAGCGTTATCGTCATATCGCTCTACCATCTATTGCTCATATGCCTTCTACAAAATAATGTTTAAAGTATGCATTAATAATTAATTATAGCATTATGATAACTTGCATATTGTAATGATTATTAATAGAATAAATACATACCATTGTCGTTCTCGCCTTCTCTGATACGAAGTCTCCCGTGGTCTTCCATTTATGTGTTTCAACAAATACATCCTTATATGGTACAATGTCTCCTTTTTCTGCTTCCTACGAAGTTAAATGATAAAAGATTTAGTAAACAAGTTTGCAATAATAATTATAAAATTAATATTATATATTAATGAGTTACCATTTTCTTCAGGTGGCTCCCAAAAGTCTTAGATCCTCTTGTGTGTAGATGGGCTTCGGGTATTTTCGCTTGATTTTTTGCAGCCTTCGTAGAGCGATTTCGAAATACATCCTCCGCCCACTTGTCGCACATTTCATCCCAATAATCTCTCCTAATAGTAATAGGGCCATAGCCCTTCCACTGTAGTGGATCATCTATTCCGCCAGATGCTTTTTTTGCTGCAGTCTTCATATTGTGCAGCATGTCTGCAAATCGATTGGCAGCCACCCTCTGCCACACCTTCCTTGCATCATGTTCCTCCACCGTAGTCGCGAAGCGATTCGAAGCCTATATATATTTTCAAAAAGTTATTAGACATGATTATAAAAAAAAATTAAATATGAAACACATTAACTATGACAAACAACTGTATACCGTGAATGATGACCACAATCTGTTTATCACCTCTTTTGGATACTCTTTTCATTGAACGACTGGTCCTTGTAGATGTTGAAGAAGTGAATTCCTAACCTCGCGTACTACTTCTTGAGGCTCAAACCTCGTACTGTATATGAATTGGTACACAATAAATATCAATATAAAATATTTATAAGATATGCAATAATTGAAAATGAAATACTTATGGTCGATTATCGATATAGACTATTCGAATTAGTCTTCTTGTGCCAGACTGAGAAGACCCTGCATCCTGTGTTGGCTCCTTACTTGTGTGATCAACTGGTGTAGGTGGGTCGTGTATAGGCGAAACATCATCTGTAAAAAAATACGTTAGAAATTCTCAGAATGCGCATTTCAACTAATCAAGCATCCAATTAGTTAAATGATATATCTATCACACGAGCCCGTGAAGATGAAGGTTGAGTCTGACTATTACTGGATGAACGACCACTGTAACCTCCACGAACCATATTCTAACAAATAACAAATGTCATACAATATATTCAAATAATTCGCATCAAGTATTACAATACATTTAAATCATTCACATCAAGTACAATACAACACATTCATTTGCATCAAGTATTACAATACATTCAGGTCATTCACATCAAGTATTACAATACATTCAAGTCATTCACATCAAGTATTGCAATGCATTCAAATCATTCACATCAAGTATTATAATACATTCAAATAATTCAAATCATTCACATCAAGTATTACAATACATTCAAGTCATTCACATCAAGTATTACAATACATTCAAGTTATTCACATCAAGTATTGCAATGCATTCAAATAATTCACATCAAGCATTGCAATACATTCAAATCATTCGCATCAAGTATTACAATACATTCATATAATTCAAATCATTCACATCAAGTATTGCAATACAACTCATTCATTTGCATCAAGTATTACAATACATTCAAATCATTCACATCAAGTATTACAATGCATTCAAATCATTCATATCAAGTATTACAATACATTCAAATAATTCAAATTATTCACAGCAAGTATTGCAATACAACTCATTCATTCGCATCTAGTATTACAATACATTCAAATAATTCAAATAATTCACATCAAGTATTGCAATGCATTCAGATAGAGGTTTGTATTATAAGATTTTGCTCACTAGCTTGAGAATTCTTCCTCGTCACTTGTTTGACTTTCATATTCTTCTTCTTCTTTTTCTTCTTCATTGTTTACCCATCCACTTTGTATATCATTTGAATCACATTCTTCCATGCATGTGTCATTGAACAATTGAGATATGACATGCATGTCATGCACAACATTGTGAACCATCAAAATGCTATGATGAAGAAAATATCAAATTTATTATGCAATATATGATGTCATACAATAACAAGAATTACGATGCATGCATTGATAACTTAATATTTTTATGTGCAAACTATTAATGACATGATACATTCATTTGAAGCATGCTTTCATTATACAATTTCACATGGAAGCCATAATCAAATTGAAATTAACTACATTCAAGCATGGATACAATTACATCAAACATTGCAATACATCATAATCATTCATATCAAAAAAATGTCAAACATGTACCTGCAACAAACACACTTCAATATTTCACTAACTACTACCATGCCTAGCATGAAATCCGTACTCCAAAAATAAGAATACTTCTATATTCATACAGTAAAATCATGCTCAGCATGATCTCCGAACTCCAACAAAGCAACCCTATATATCAACAACTAAGTGAGTGTGTGAACAATAAAGTGTTACATCTAATAAATTAAATAACATGTGATGCGCTTGCATCACTTACTCACCACGAGTATTTACCCGATTTGCATTGTTTTTGTCACTTACTTACCACAGGTGGTTGAGCACAAACAGGTTTCGTTGAGAAATCTGCAAAAAACACTATTTTAAAATAAAATCACAAAAAAAAATGAGGCAAGTGAAAACATCTTGCATAGGCCTTGAGAAGCCCAGTACCCAATGACCTACCGAAACGCAGGGGGTCGACCCCCTGCCGGAAAACGCAAAAATTACCTGTCTCCGGGCGGCGGCGGAAGGCTGACAGGGATCGGCAGCCGGTGGACGGTGGGGGGCGGAGAGAGGCTGACGGGACGGATAGGGCGGCGGGAGGGAGAGGGCGGCGGGCGGGAGCAGCGAAAGAAGAAAAGAAAAAAAGGGCTGGATTAGGGTTATTCGACAATTAGCGTCGTATTAATTCTGTCGCTAAGCCGTCGTAAATCAAAACATGTAAATGACGACAAAATATATTTCGGCGCTAATTAGCGACGAAAGATTTTCCATCGCAAACGGAGTCGCTAAATGATGCATCCGTGACGACGAAATATTTTCTCGCAAAATACGCCGCTAATTAGCGACGGATTTTGCGACGGGATATATTCCGTCGCTATTTTCGTAAATTTCATTGATTATAGCGATGGATGTGTTTCGCTCGTTAATCCGTCGCTAACTAGCGACAGAATAATTCCGTCGCGAAATTCCGTCGCGAAATTCCGTCGCTAATAACCTATTTTCTTGTAGTGTAAGTTAATTTTAATATCTGGATTAAATGGATCTATAAGTAGGGTCCATTTTCATAACCAGGTTGAAATACGAGAGAGAGAGAGAGAGAGTGTGTGTGTGTGTGTATTGCACACGAAGTCTGTGAGGCCTAGTGCCCCACGAGCGTTCCAAAATTTGTCCTTATAATTTAACCCCGGACAGTGTGTGTTTTAATATAAAGTTGAAAACTCATAACTCTTATTAAATAATTAAGAAAAGGAGCTTGAAATGTACCAGTAATGGTCAGCGAAAGTGAGACGCTCTTGGGTCCACATAACCTTTCTGAATGTGAAAACAAAAGAGAGTTAATTAGGAGACGTTTGATTTGTCCAATGAGAATCATTCTCTCACGTCAAAGCAAACGCGAGAGAACGATAGTTTGATTTGGAATCAAAAGGGAAAATCATATGATTTGGAATTACAAGGGGTCCTTTCTCATGCAACTTGAAATCGTGTCTCCGGCCGCGCAAAGCAAACGTCCCCTTTGGCTGTATATTCATATACTTGTATAAGAGACAAGGTTTCTTGGCTTAAATTGCATGGTTTTTTATATATATATTTACCCAGAGAAACTGGCCCCCACTATCAAAGACCTAGTCATGCTGGCTCTGCTTGCTGTACTCACAGTCACTGTCTCCATGAGCTTAAATTGCATGGTTAGAAACATAAAATTAGTGGGTCATATCATACGGTTAAGGGTGTGGCTGCCTTGCCTAAAATTTTATAAACGTACAAAACATTTGGTCCACACCTACCAAACATTTGGTTCACACCTAACTTTAGTAAAAGTTGTTGAAGAATACCAAAAATTTTCTACTATATGAAAAGTAATGCATGGAATGTGATGTTGATTTCTACACTGCCACCAAAGAACTGGGTATGTCTCCAGTTGGTCAAATGCACTTTATGAAATTTTGGTTACAAAAAGAGCGGTTCACTTAACTATCCAGGTTGGACCCATGAGGTCCGATTATATTAAAATGAGTCGGGTAATGGTTTATGAAATTTTATACTAAACCCGTGTATGACTCCAGTTCCGATTAAGATCCACAATTTTTCAATGTTAAAAACCTAAAAACATATTGTTTTATAAGGTATGAACGTCTGGTTTTGTTTATTTCCTATCGAATCTGGGAATGGTTTTTCTCATAAAAAAAATATGGTCAGACCCGAATCTAGATCCAATATCCGTATCACTTAATTGGATCTGGTTTAATTTGGACCCACACATTTTAGCAGGGTCCGACCCGCTGACACCCTTAATAGCCACTTGTGGTTTTTTACATAATCAGATATTCTCTAGATGCATTCATTATACTTATATACTAAAAAAATCATGCTTTGGATTGAATTGTTTGGACGAAAAAACTTCACTTTTTCATTCTAAATTTCTGATGCAACATGAGCTATATTTGATCTTTAAAATATTTTAAAAACCTACCATCTATAAATATAAGAAATCCACAATCTATTGGATGTTTCCCACTAAATAAACTGTAGGTATCATATTTGTAGGGTTTGGTTTTCAAAACTTGCAATGAAATATCAAAAACCTAATTATCTGGTCCATACCCAAATTGGATCTTATTTTAAGATACAAACCTAGAATGATGTGTCTCATATGGGTCGGACATTCACTTAGATCTAATCGCTCACAAACAATTAGATCGGATATCCAATTAAAAGAATATTTCGTTATTCTGTACTTGTATTATCAAAGGATAATGGATGCTCAGAAAATACAATATCTTCACAATGTTTGCATATTTTTTAAAGTATCACGTTTTTATCCCGACTTTAACACTATAAAAACATTTTTTTTAAAAGTCTTGTCTTTTTTATATTCTCCTTACAATTTTACATTTTTATATTTTTGTGCATAACAATATTATCACGAAGGCAAACGCTTTTAATTTAGTGCAAGATTTTTCCAAGAACAAGATTTTCGTGTGGAAATTTGCAGTTTTCTACCATTGGTCCAAAATGACTGTCCGACGACAGGTATTGGCATAAAACATGCTGACCCGAGTATTATTCAAGTTGAGAAACATTCAGGTCGGGTTTGGGTTATATTTTTGTTGGATATCTAACCTGACTTGGCTTATCCCAAGTATTTTATATATATTCTTAGTGAAAATAAGCTCCTCAAACTATATATGCATCGAAATTTGATGTTTCGATTTCTTGATTCCGACAAAATTCCAATCCAAACCCAAATCCAACAACTAGTTATTGGGGAAGGTCCGGTGGGTCAGATACCCGACCCGTTGACAGCTTTGAAGAGTTCAAAGTCTACGGACGTTTCCGTCTTTGACCAGAGATTGAACCGTGGAACTATGAAAGACTAAAAGTCATTGTTGTCATTATCGAGAAAGCCGTCGAGCTTCGTGGAAAGTAGCCCTACCCATACCCGTCTTTTTTCATCAAATCCATGGGCAAGATCGTCACTTTTGAAAAATTTAATCTCCCTTCAACGAGAGAGAGAGAGAGAAGTTGTGGGGATGGAAACGGGTTCTAGTGATTGGAGCGATCAGCCGATCACCAATATTCTGAGAGATTTTACATGTGGGCCCCAACAGTCTTCGAATGCGGTTTGGGTTGATTAGGTGATCGGGAATGATCGCCCGATCACGTGATCCCGGTTTCGTGGTTGGTTAACTTGAAGACGTTTTCGGGCGATGGCGTTCCACCGTGAAAAGATCTGTACATTAAGCACCTGATCACCCTCCATCTTGGAGACAGGCCTGTCAAGACCTGATGGAAGGCAATGACGTAATTAATGCACAAATTTTGTGCTATGTGATTGCATCTGAGCCGGACTCCGTCCCCTTTCCCTCTGTCACTATTTATTGTCTTTAAGTCCTCTCTCTCTCTCTCTCTCTCTCTCTCTCTCTCAAAACCGCCACTCTTCCTGTTTCTTCCTCTGCTTCTTCCCTCCTCTTTCTTCTTCATTGCTCGCTGGTGGAGTTCTTTTTAGCGTTTTGGGGAAGGGAAGGAGACGTTCTCTTGGGGTTTTCCTGTGCTCGCGTCGTCGGCGTCGGAGTGGAGAGGTTCGTAAGTTCAACGAGTAACTTATTCTTCTTCTTCGTCGTCGTCTTCTATTGGCTTCTCTCTCTCGAGAGTCGAGACAATGCCCAGAAGTCAGAGAACGCGCTTGTCGGTGCTAGTTTTGGATCTTCTGCGTGTTTCTTGAAGGGAATTTGCCGAGATTTTCCGGGAAGATGTTGCGTCTAGTGAGTTTTCTAGTGTTCTAGATTTTTCTCCCGGTGCTAGTTTTTGCATCTTGTGCGTGTTTCTTGAGGCGAATTTGCTGAGATTCTCCGGAGAAACGGTGCGTCTAGTGAGTTTTCGAGTGTTCCGGTATTTTTTCCTGGGTCTAGTTTTTGGATCTTCTGCGTGTTTCTTGAGGCGAATTTGCTGAGATTTTCGAGAGAATTTCTAGGGGATGCTGCGTCCAGTAAGTCTTCGAGTGTTCGTGAGTTTTTTTTCCCATAAGTTGTTTGATAGAAAATGTTGTCGAACGCCGTTGCTTTGAAGGATTTAGGTTCTCCCTTTTCTGTTACTTTTCAACGTGGAGAGCTCTGGAAGTGAGCTTCTGTATAGTGGTACGTTTATCTGTGGATTAAAAATTTTATAGCGCCTCCTCGGGAGCATTCTGGGCGGCGTTTTTTTGTTTAATTTTGAGAATTTAGTGAAAACAAAAAAACTTCTTAAATGAGCTTTTAACGAAATTTAAGTTCTCATGGAAAAAACACGCCCTGCATCGGTCTGGCAAGTTTCTAGAGAATTTTGGACTAATTCCTTAAAATTTTAGATTTTTTTTCTTGGTTTTGGAAAAAACATCAATTTCGTCCGAGCCTTATGAAAATCACAATCTCTGTCCTGGTATCATTAATAGATTGAACTTGTACTCAGAATCATGTGCTTGAAAAGTTTGCTTTTCTGATTGATTTGAAGATGTCATCGGGCCTTGTCTTTTGGGAATATCTAAACTGAAGATGGACTTCTTTTTTTATTCTTCTCAACGCGTATCATGTATATGGAACAACTTAACCTTGGTTTTGTGTTTTTCTTTTTCTCGTTTGGTATTATGCACAGATGTTTCCATATATTGAGGATCTCGTTCTTTCTTTCTTTTCTCATAAAAAGAAATTGTGTTTTTAGATCTCTTGTACAACATTTTTGAGTTTGGTCCCATTAATTACTTTTCTAAATTACATTTATAATAATTTTCATTCAATTTTAAATCCTATATTGTAAGCATCCTCAATTGGCTTTAGTGAATGGTCAAGGACTCTAGATTATAATATGAACTTGAGCTGTTTATATTGAATTGGTAATTTGAAAACCTTTTGGAACTTTTTCTCTGTTATGTATATGCTTGCTCGATTAGTCCATCCATCTGCTGTTGTGACTTACATGAATTGAATGGGCAACGAGTGCATCTTATAGAAACTATCTCTAGTAGTTTTGAAAAATTATGATGTGGCTCTTCGTAAGTCTGATATTCATTGACGTTTTTAATTTTTGAATTTATCATGAATTTCTTGTTGTTTCTGTATCTATATGTGTTACTTTGTTTCTTCATT
The DNA here is from genome assembly GCF_984573655.1 of Nuphar pumila. Classification (NCBI taxonomy): domain Eukaryota; kingdom Viridiplantae; phylum Streptophyta; class Magnoliopsida; order Nymphaeales; family Nymphaeaceae; genus Nuphar; species Nuphar pumila. Next base: position 18,213,812 of record NC_143263.1, read on the forward strand.
TGAATCTTGTTTTTCCTTGTTTGATTTGATCTTTTTTTGCAGATTTTCAATCATCCCTTCTTTATCTTCTTTGGAGAGTTGCTGCCTCTGCAAGCGTGTCCCTTATTCCTTTCTGAAGTTGTTGATTTCAACAACGATTTGTGTGCGCTTGCATCAGTTGGGAAATTTTAAAATTCTGCTAGTATGAGAAGATACAGTATGTCTTTTGGCGGTCCTGTTTTTGTGTTGCATGTTTTCATTGGCATGTGTATGCTTTGGAGTTGAGGTACCAGAACCATTTTGGGTCACAGGGATCTGTAATGCATATGGACTATCTATACAGGATCTGAGTCTACTAACATGGAAAAGAAATGGGTGTATCCTCTTGTCATGAGTTTGTTTATCCTATTTTTCCTACTTATTGTTGTTTCAAACTTAGAGTTTGTTTCCTCTTTACAAACGATCAATGCAATCTTCTCAATTTTTCCTGTTAAGTTAGCTTCGAATCAGACAAATCCCACTTTTGTAGAATCAAAGGTCGCATTCCCTCCCCCACCTGCCGCCGCTCCAATTCCTAGACTAGCTTACTTAGTATCTGGTTCTAAAGGTGACTTGGATAAACTGTGGAGAACGTTGTGTGCGTTATACCATCCCCTAAATCAGTATGTGGTTCATTTGGACTTGGAATCTCCAGTTGCCGAAAGATTGGAACTCGCAACTCGTGTGGAGAAGGACCCAATCTTTTCAGAAGTGGGTAATGTCCACATCATTACCAAGGCAAATATGGTCACATACAGAGGTCCATCAATGGTTTCTAATACCCTTCATGCCTGCGCCATTCTCATGAAGAAGAGCAAAGAATGGGACTGGTTCATAAATCTAAGTGCGTCAGATTATCCACTTGTTACACAAGATGGTAAGTTTTCCTATTTTTGTCTGACTCTCTTTGCTAGAGTTTTGTCATATTTCCCTGCTACAAGGCAATGCTTAGTTTGTCTAATATTAGAAACTTTTGGCCTGTGGAGTTTCTATTTTTTCCTCCCTTTTTAAAGTTATACATGTTATATGACTGTAACACTATGTTGTGCAGATATTCTGTATATATTCTCATCTTTACCAAGAAACCTGAGCTTCATCGATCATACTAGTCAACTCGGATGGAAGACGTGAGTCTTTTTCCTAAAGTGATTTATTTTCTTTGCTTTTGGTGTTCCATCTTCAGCCTGAGAAGGTCTACATTGTTGCTACAGGGCCAAAAGGGCAAAGCCACTAATCATTGATCCTGGGCTATACATGTCAGAGAAATCTGATGTTTTCTGGGCAACACAGACGAGAGAACTTCCTACAGCATTTAGGTTATTTACAGGTAGGCTTATGTGAATTGTGATTGTTGAAATTATACTATTCTACGTACCTATTAACTCATTTGGTTTAACAAGATGAATGCCAACTTTTACAACACATATGTTTGGCATTTGTTTTAATATAGTGTAGATTCCCTTTTTGCACTCCCTCTTGCTGTTTATCAGGACTCAAGAATGGTTCAGTTTGTGTGGATTGTGTCATGGTTCTGTAGATTTGCAACCTTGTAGGTAAAACATAAGAACAAAAAACCGAAGCTTGTCTGCTCAGTTCCTGATTCAGATGTAAAACATAAGAACATAAATTTGCTCAGTTCCGGAAAATGCATTTCTAATTGCTGCTGATGATAGAGCAGCTACAATAGCACGATTATTTATTGGTGACAATATTCTTGCTAAGGCTTTCAGCATTTCGGATCCAAGTGTCTTTTTTCTGTCACCAAGATGTTATGGATACCAATAACTTAGACTACTACATAGTCCAATTTTTCAGCTTATGAAATTGCTTGCTTGTGTGCATGCGTCTGTGCATGTATGCCTGTTTGTATCATGTGTCTAAACCCATGCTTATGGTTCAGTCTACTTGAAAATGCATGAACAGGTGTGCTTGTACTTGTTGCTATGGTATGCACATCCGCACTGGATACTTTATCAGAATTTCATCTGATGGTAATCTTACCATGTATTGGCCTAGATTTATGCAGATAGACCTGTGTGCAGTTCAAAGCAAGTAATTGATAATCAAGAAAAGAATTTGCAGAACCATATGACTGTTAATAGAATGCTACATATAGCAGAACTATGTGATTGTTAATAGGATGCTACAGATAGCAAAAGCTGAGTGAGTGTTACTTTCTATGTTGGCTCTCATTATATGTTGGATCTCTTGCACAGGGGACAGTAGGGATCAATCCCTAGAGACCTTAGTGTTGCAAAATTCATATCCGACCTTTGGTTTTGATAGCAGTGTTATAAAATTCATACTTGTATGCTTCTGACATAGCTCATTGAAATGGACAGGTGCCTGAGTTACTTGAGTTTAGGAGATGAAGAAAATGATATTCAGGATCCCTTGTTTGTTTGATTAGGTTAAATTATTCACAGAACAGTCAGAGTTGAATGCAAAGAATGAAATTCTATTAATCTTGCATATTTCTCAAGAAATTAAGTGGTGTAGTTTATTAGTATACTTGATGAAATGAAGACCTCATTTGTTAAGAAAGTAGTGATATCTTAGTATTTGGATATATTGCCTTAACTGTATGAGATATCCCTACTATCAATGCTTCTGCAGGCTTGAAAGACAGATTTATAGAACTAAGAGGGTTAATTGATCAGAGTATCTTGCAATTGTTTGTTCAGAAGGGTGCATCCCTGTTTGACAGAGAGAATGCAAAAAAAAAAAATTGGTCAAGTGTAAACTGAAAAATGGGTCGAATGTGATAGCTGGACCAGTAGAGTCACACAAACACAGCAGTTCACTATGGGGCTGGACAAGGCCTACCAATGCTTGGCCCATCCTGTTAAAATTATACCTGATTATCTCTCGGTTTGGGCCTATAAACAGGACTCAGACATAATGATGGCGCAAACCTTGCCTGATTATTCATCAGGCTGAGCCCAGCGAGTTTTATTTATCTCTTTTTTCTTCATTTATTTTTCCTTTATCTTTTCTTTTTTTATCAAGGCAGTGTAAGGATAAATTTAGAAGGGTTAGCTCTCAGACATGCATGTGTTCAATTTCAATATCATGTGCTTTGTGATTATTTGTGTTTCTTCTAGAAAAACCATCCATTGTCCAATTTACCGTTTATCATATTGTTGGGTTATGGTTGATCTCATCATCTTTATTGTTAATTGCTTCACGATAATATATTTCATAGTTTGTTCCATTTTTTCAATTTTAGGTGAAACATTTTCTTTGTGCATCTTAATTAAGAAAAAGGAACATGTTTCTGTGGAATTGTTTAGAGTTCTTGTTTGAGATTTTTCCAGATGTAACTGTTTTATGCTAGTTTTTGTTTGCTTCATACAAGATAATAGGAAATTGGCCTCTACCCATATTAATTTGCTGATTCCACATGTAGTTGCTTTGGCTATCATATCGAATATGGTGCATGCAGGTGGCTATTTCCACAACACAGAAAAACATTAGGACAAAGTTCTTTTATTGTCATCTCCTTCATAGAGGCCTATTTTATTGCCATAGTAAGAGAACTGGTGAAAGAGTTTTTGTTATGGAGATGCTTATTTCAAAAGATTCCCAGTTAAAAGAGAACAAAGGAGTATGATACCATTCTTTTGAGCCTCTTAAAGTTGAAAAGTATCAATTGTGGAATACCTTTCCTCATGTTCATCTGAAAGCTGTTACAACTTAGATTCTCACTTTAAAATTTTCCTGTTTCTAGCTCTGAATTGTCCTTGTTTATAACTTTTTGCAGGATCTGCATGGGTTGTTCTATCACGCTCGTTTGTTGAATTCTGCATATGGGGATGGGACAACCTCCCCAGGATCCTCCTCATGTACTATACCAACTTCATTTCCTCCCCTGAAGGCTACTTCCAGACTGTGATCTGCAACTCGCTGGAGTTCCAAACCACAGTCGTCAACCATGATCTTCACTACATTGCTTGGGACGTGCCACCCAAGCAACACCCGCATGTGCTTACTCTCAAAAATACTGAAGAAATGATCCACAGCAGTGCCCCTTTTGCTAGAAAATTCAATCAAGATGATCCTGTTTTGGACAAGATCGACACTGAATTTCTCAACAGGAAAAATGGTAGTTTCACATCTGGTGGTTGGTGTGCTGGTGACCCACCTTGCAGTAGAGTGGGAGATAAAACTAACCTGAAGCCCGGCCCTGGTGCTCGCCGGCTTGCTATGTTGATGGATAGGATTATTAGTTCCCATTGGTTCAGTGAAAATCAATGTAAATGATGTAATGAAGTATGCGGAAAAATAAAGAATGCTAAAAACACGCACAATGACCAACAATGGACCAATACACAAGAGAGACAATAGCAAGTCCACTATGGGACAACATAAACAACCTTGAGAAAGGCACAAACTAAAATAAATACTCTTTGTTGAAAGAGAGTGCTCTAGAGCTTATTGAATACAAAGGGGGTTCACCCCTGTTTATACAGCAATGGGTTTCAAAAGAAGAGCCAAAAGGGGGCTCCCATAGAGTCGTTTGGGAGCCCCCTTTGGGGTTGGGTTTTGAGACAAAATAAAAAGAATAAAAAAATGAAAAAATTAGTTGTTTACTAAAACAATGATGTGAAAAGTCGATAATACCCTTATTATTATTATTATTATTATTATTATTATATATATATATATATATATATAAACACCCCCTTCAAACTTTACTGGAAGATCACCGAAAGTTTGCTCATATGAAATGTGAAGCGGGGAGCAAGAAGAGCTTTAGTGAAAAAAATCGCTAACTGATATTTTGATGTGACATATAGTAGAGTAATTGTTTCTCGTAGGTACTCATCACAAACATAATGACAGTCTATCTCTATATGTTTGTTGCACTCATGGAAGGTTTGATTACTAACAATGTAGATTATACTTTTGTTGTCACAACATAGTTTTGAAGCATCTGTAATGTCAACCCCCATATTTTTGAGAAGGCTTCAAAACCAAATAAGTTTCATTGTAGTAGTCATAGCCCGGTATTCGGGTTCAGTAGAGGATAGTGAGACTTTCTGTTGCTTCTTGCATCTGTAAGCAATTAAGAAATCTCCTAAAAAGACATAGAAGCTTGCATCAGTATAATCAAGTAAATCCAAAAAAGAAGATGAGGGTAGAAATAGCCCTTTAGTTATGGTGTTTTTTATGTATCGAACGACCTGAAGAACGACATTCATGTGTACAGTTGTAGGAGCATGCTGAAATTGGCTAGCAAAGTGAACAATATGAGCAATGCCTGGTCTGGTGATAGTCAGATATGTAAGAGAACCAATGAGTTGTCTGTAGGGTGTGGGATCTTCTAGAAGAACTCCATCCTTCAATCTTAGTTTTGCATTAATTACTTCTGGAGTCTTCACCTTTTTATCATCTAAAAGTCCAGATCTAATACATATATCTCCAGCAAGCTTCATCTGTGATAATATATATATTCGGAGAGAATATGCAACTTCAATGTCGAGAAAATATATAAGGAAACCTAAATCAAACATGTCAAAACTATCTTTTAACATATTTTTAACATTAATAATACTAATTTGATCATTTCTTGTGATAATCATGTCATCAACATAAAGTAATAAGATAACAATATTATTACTTGCACTTTTGACAAACATAGCAGTGTCAGTGTAACATGAACGAAATCTTAATTTAATCGTGATATCAATAAATCGATCATACCAAACCTTGGGAGCTTGTTTAAGACCATATAAGACTTTTAAAAGTTTAAGAGTTTAACCTTGTCCAATATTAACTCCGGGCTTTCTTCCAAGGATTCAGTAAGTTGAGAAAAATTTCTTGTTTTCTTCGAGTATAAACATGAATATTTTCATTATTAGTATTACCACTATGTGGTCATATTTCAGTATTGGATACATCACAAGTATCATTTATACTTTCAAGATGATTCATAGAATCATCAGATATATTATCTATAGGATCATGTAAGAATATGTAGTCAATTTCATTTGGTTTATCTAGTTTTTCAAATCCATTTTCATCTTCCAAAAAAGTATGTCTTTTGAAACATATAGTTTGTTATTCTTGAAATCAAAACACCTATAGCTTTTTTTATTTTCCCAATAACCTAGAAAAACACATTCAATTGCCTTTGCAAGCAACTTATCTCTCTTATGTGAGAGAACAAAGCATTTACAACCAAAGATGCGAAGGCGATTGAAGTCGAGGAAAAATTTAAAAAGTTTTTCATAAGAAGAAACATTATTTAATTTAGAAGAAGGCATTTGATTGATTAAGTATGTTGAAGTTAAGACGTCTTCTACCAAAAAAAATTAGAATATTTTTTAGAAATAAACAATGTTCTAATGGTTTCTATAATATGTCTATGTTTTTTTTCCGTTAGTCCATTTTGTTGTAGAGTTTTAGAGCATAATCTTTAATGGAAAATTCTATTTGTTTTAAATAATTTTAAAATTCTTTAGACAAGTATTCTCCACTAGAATCGGATCTAAGAATGAATATATTACTTTGAAATTGATTTTGTATTTTCATATGAAAGTCTTTAAAGAAAGAAAATACTTCTGATTTATGATTGAGAAAATAAATCCAAACATAATGAGTAAAGTCATCAATAAAAGTGACACAGTATGAGTATCCACCTATAAACATGACCGGAGATGGACCCCAAACATCCGAGTGCACCAATTCAAAAGGTCTTATGGAAAGAAATGGAAAGAAATATTCTAATTGGAAGTAGAATAAACTTTATTTTTCTAAAACTTTATTTTTTGCAATTAATGTCTTTTTCTTTGCAAAATTTATTTCCAAATAGAAAATGATAAATTTTTGAATAACTTGGATATTCAAGTCTTTTATGCCAAGTTTCAATACTTTTATCTTAGACATAAGTACAAAAAGAGTTTGTAGGAAGGTTTAGATGATCTATACAGTAAAGGTCCCCCTTCCTATGGCTTTGCCCAATCCGCTTTTCGGACTGTCCTGCACAAAGCAACCATTAGATGAGAAAGATATTTCACATCCATGGTCAACAATTTGAAAAACCGAAAAAGATTCAAATTTAACTTTGGAACTACTCTTACTTTTGGAACAAAAAGGTTTTGACAATTTTTAGAGTTAAGTGTTCCAATACTTGTGATTTTTAAAAAGGTTTCATCGACCGTAAAAATGCATGAATTTTTTAAATTGGTGCAAACATCGGTTAATGCATTTTCATGTGGAGTCATATGAAAGGATGCTTCAAAGTCTAAAATCCAAGAATACGTACCGGGTGATGATGTAGATGCAATGGCCGCACCCGATATGGAGGAAGTAACTTTGAGAATTTATTGTAGAGCCATAGATATTTGACCAAGTGTTTCTTTGAGGTCGCTACTCTTGCCTTCATCTTATTTGGTGGTAGATTCTTTAAAGGACGCTACCTTAGGCTTGAATGTTCCATTTAGCTTTAGGCAAGCGAGTTTAATATGACCCGGCTCATAACAATGATGACATATAATCATCTTTCTTTCTCCACTATTGTTTTCATATTTTTCAAAATGGGGTGGTTTATAGGTTTTGATATTGTCAATGTTCTTACTCATGTCAAGCCTAGTTTCCTCTTGTGTGATTTCGGTAATGACATCTTCTATTGGTGGAAAAATAGATCTATGGAGAAGTGATGAACTTACTTGCTCAAATTCGGGACGTAGCCCAAAAAAAAATTGAAACAATCGATCTTGTTTCATTTGTTTTGCCTTAGTTCAACATCTTTCATAGCTACCCATTTTGGCTCTAAAAGAGCTAACTCATCCCATAGTGAGTTTAATGCATTATAGTAATCTTGTATACTTGAATCACCTTGTTTGGTGGTTCAAATTTTTTTTGCAAAAAATATGCTCTTGCAAGGTCTTTTTGGGTATACATACCCTTCATAAAGAATCAAGCCTCATTGGCTTGGCAAAATTTAGCAATATTAGCACATACCTTGAGTTTGACATTATTCATAAACCAAGCAAGTATTTTGGCGTGGTTGCTCTCCCAATCTTCTACTTTTTCTTTGGTGGTCTTCAATGACTTTGAGGTGAGCATTTCCCTCGAGAGCCTTTTCTTGATCTCCTTCAATCTTGGTGAGCTTCAATTGAGGTTTCGGAATAGAACTCATTACATAACCCCAAAGTTTTTTACCTTTAAGGTTATTCTTCATTGCCGATACCAACATCATATAGTTCTTTCCATTGAGCTTGAAAGATATGTCAATTTTGGTCTCCATAATGCCACCAAAGGTATGAAGAAGAGATACAAGGAATGTGAAAATGAATTTCAAGCTTCTTCCTTTAAGAACCGAATGACTCTGATACGATCTAATGAAGTATACAGAAAAATAAAGAATGCTAAAAGTACTCACAATGACCAACAATGGACCAATACACAAGAGAGACAATAGCCAAGTCCACTATGGGACAACATAAACAAGCCTTGAGAAAGGCACAAACTAAAATAAATACTCTTTATTGAAAGAGAGAGCTCTATAGCTTATTGAATACAAAGGGGTTCACCCCTATTTATACACCCACAATGGGTCTCAAAAGAAGAGCCAAAAGGGGGCTCCCATAGAGTCGTTGGGAGCCCCCAACGATCACAAATGTGACCATTGGGGGGGGGGGCAATGACTCTATGTGGGGCCCCTTTTTGGGTTGGGTTTTGAGACAAAAAAAAAATAAAAAAAAAAAAAAGAAAAAAAAGAAATAGTTGTTTACTAAAACAACTATGTGAAAAGTTGATAATACCCCTATCAGGTATTTTATATATATATATATATATATATATAGTTACATATATTTTAACAAATAATTATGTTAATAGACTTACAAAGTCAATTATTATTTTTTTCCATTCTCCAATGGTTTTTTGAAGAATTTATGTAAATAATGGTAATTGAAACTTTGTCGTTCTAGTTGTTTTACTAGAAGATCTACGCGTGCTTCTTTGGCTGAAGATGCCTCAGTAGATTATGAGTCGCGTTGGATTTCCTACTCTTCTAATTCATTGCCTCCAAATAGGTTGGTGCCAGAGAGTTCAAGAAAACAATAAACCAAGGAGGAAGGAGGCATAACTGTTAAATGTTAATTCTTAGTCATCTGCTTAGGTGCATGGGTTTCTCTCGAAGGGTATGAGTTGAGCTTGGGTTTGGGTTTCTGAGCATGATGGTTCTTCTAAAGGTGTTTTAGACTTGATTTTGGGGTGATTTGTCATTCTAATCTTCACTTCCTGATCCAAATTTTAGCTGGCAAGCCCCTTCACTTATCTCATATGGTTACTTAAGTTTTTCTTTCTGGATCAAGTCCCAAATCAGATCTGAGGGCGAAAGCTGTAGGTTGGGTTGGAGACCCACAAGGCTGGAGTTGTTCTTGAGTCCATAGTCTCGACCTCTTATAGTATTGTTCTTTTTCCGGCGAAAAAGGAAATGCATTCCTTTCCTACTTGTGGGACTACTTCCACATCTATTTGTTATGCATATTTTCCATGCTTGCTTGAAAGGCAGGGCACTAAGCATTGCCTTTTTTAAGGTCTTTCTGAATCCATTACTTTTCCTATTCGAAAGACTATTAAATATTATATATACACATTGTATATATATGCATTAGTTGTATAAGTATGCATATATTATGTATACTATATGTATATCATATATAATTTTTTTTTGTAATTTTTGTGTAAATAAAATTTTTTTTTTCTGTGTTTTTTGGTTGATTTGACCATGCCTTGACTAGCCGTTAGGATTAGTCTAATTGCTAGCTAGGGATCCTGTTGTATATATATTTAGGATCTCCCCCTCTTGTAAAATATGCATTCTTTGCATAATTTATCTCTAATAAAATTATTTATTTTTTAAGTGTTGAGTGCTTTCTTTGGCCTTTAGTGGCCCTTGTGCTTGTACCCTTAATGGATTGTGAGTGTGTACTCTTACAAGGTATCAGAGTCTGCATTTGATTCTTGGGATACTAGTAATTGTAGTGTTTATATGAATGTGAGCTCGTGGATCGAGGTGTTCATAGATTGTGAGCTCATAATGTTTATGAAGCCTACCTATCCATCATCCTTATTTTTCTTCTTGCCTTATCTCTTCTTATTCTTATTTCTTTGTCATCATTATAGATGATAATGAGTCTATCACTGTCATTCTTGTGAATCTCAATAAGTCTAACTACACGATGTGGGCTTTCGTCATTAAGCATCACATTTGGGGCAAAGGACTATGAGAATTGATTGATGGCACTGAAAAGAAAATAAAGTTAGTCTTCACCAAGAATGACAATGAAAATAAGGTAGCCGTTCAAAGAGAGATGAAAAAGTCAATAAAAGATGAGTCATTCCAAAATCATGTCATGGCTCATAAATAGTGTGAATATCTATGAGTGCGTAAGCTTGACAAAATTTGATTACACAAATGACACATGAAAGTATCTTCAAGACCCTTTGAAGAGGAGAAGAGATGAGAGAAAAGAAGAAAAGAGAGTGGTGTTCGTAGGCCCTTCACTTGAGAAAGGTGATGTTGATGAATGTTGTAAGAGTATTGGATCAATATAACTTTCTCAACTAATGGAGACTCTACAACCACTTCTCAAGACCCAATCACCTTATCTCTCTGATACTGTAGTGCTTACATGCATTGTTCTTAATAAGTCTTCTTGGATTCTTGATTCTAGTGCATTATTGCACATGAACTCTAATCAGTCTATTTTAGTTCAAATTATTCTTGTGTCCACCGCCAATGAAACTTCTCTAAAAATAAAGAGTTTAGGTACTTTGAATGAGTTTTAAAAAATAGCCAAAAATTTATGAACCAAATGTAAGAGTAGTGCCTAATGTGAATTTAAACCTATTTTTATTTTCATAAATATCTGACAATGGATGTACGATCACTTTTCCAACTAGTGGTTGCTTGATACAGGAAGTGCGATTGAGTGAGGTCATTGAAGAATAGATCTTTACGTCATGGATAACCTATATTTACCAAATGAAACTTTTTGTAATTATCTTGAAAAAAAAGATTTAAAAAATTGGCATATAAAATTAAGACATCTAAGTATGTTTTGTTTTCATTCCTTGAAGGATGTAAACAAAAACATTTGGTTTGTAAAGATTGTATTCTCAAAAAAAAAAATTACTTTTTTTATCAAACAATTTTGTTTATAAAGAACTATTTAAATTAATACATTCGGATGTAAGATGTCCCGTGCTAGTAATATGTAAAAGATGAGGTTTTTATTATGTTATATTCGTGGATGATTATAGTAGACATACTTGAATATATTTTTTTAGACTCAAATATGAAATATTTATTTGTTTTTAAAATTTTACAACCTAGTTAAAAGCCAATTCAAAACCAAAATCAAAATTTTTCGATCCCATCTTAATTTCAGATCATGCAATGGTTTGGTTGTCATGGGGCATGGGTGGAGAATGTATACAAAAAGGTTTTTGAATTGCGCTTTGGTGTTTTTGAGAACTAGGTTTCTTGGATTTAGTTCACGAGTGGTGAGAGGCGACGCCTTGCTCGGGTTGGTGGGCTGCTCTTAGGCTCCACTCTAAACTCTCATTTTGTAAGTGGCAAGTTGATAGATTGGAGTGAGTTCAAGTGTGCAACTAAGTTTAAGGATATTGAGGATTGGGAGTCCAAATTACAAGTGCTACAACGAAAAGAAGAGAGTATTTTGGATGTCATGTCGACAATGGAACTTAAAGCAGAGCGTCAACGACTAGTTGAGAACATTGTTGAATAGTGGAAGCGCGAATGCATTAGATGAAGACAACGTGCCAAGGCGCATTGACTTAAATCGAAGAAGCTAAACACTCTATAATGTCACTCAATCATCGACAAGATGACTCGAAGCACGAACCACCAGCATCAAGCAAGGCCCATAGTGACTAACGTTTTTATCGGCAATTTCTCGTTTTTCAAAAACTCGTGAGAAATTGAAAAAATTTCATAAATCTCTCATTTTTTTCAGCAAAATCTTGGCAATAAAAAAATAAATTAAAAAATATAAAATTTGTTTTTTATAAGAAAATATTAATAAAAATTATTTAAAAATAAAAATACATAATGTTTTCATGAAATAGCCATTTAAAACGTAAATATCGTGTTTAAATCATGGTATTTATGTTTTTTTTCATAAATCTCAAGATATTTTGAAAATATCATTGTCGTTTTAAATTTTCAGGCAATTTCTCATGATATTATCGCGAGATTTTCATTAATCTCACGATATTTGTCACTATGGCAAGGCCTTGGCACATTAGCGGACGAGGAGGGTCGGGCCTGCAGGCAGTCAGGTGGTGATCCCATCATTTGGATCAGTGGGTTGTCAGCAACACAACCCTAGCCTGGGTCCATTTCATGTGGACCGAAATCTGTCAGGTGGGTTTAGGGATGGCAGTGGACCGGGGGAAAGCGGGGCCCCGCCCCGCCTCGCCCCGTTTGGACCGGGGATGAAGGGTATGAAACGGGGATGGAGGCGGGGACGAAGGTTAAAATCCATCCCCGTCTGGGGGTGGAGGCGGGGGTGGACGTGCACTTTTCCCCGCCCCGCCCCATCCCCGATCCTTGCCTCATCCCCGCCCCGACCACTTTTCCCTGCAATATCCCCGCCCTGCCCCGCCTCATCCCCATTTGAACCGGGGATGGAGGACATGAAACGGGGATGAAGGCGGGGGTGGAGGATAAAATCCATCCCCGCCGGGGATGGAGGCGGAGGTGGAGACCTTGTCCCCTGCCCCGCCCCACTGCCATCCCTAGGTGGGTTGAGTCCCAATGTTGTGGTGGATCCAACATTTGGGTCTGATCCGTCAAGGCAGTCTGATCCAAAGCTGGAGCCGGGTCGAGACACTAGAGCAGGCTGAGATCTATCCAAATTTGAGAGATCTGAATGGTCTTGGAAATCTAGTTGGAAGCTTCCACATGGGTAGGCACCAAGTTTTACCTTAAAACATGGAAGTAAATATCTGCCCATTTGATCCCAAATGATAAGAGAGCTGCCATTATCATCAAACGAAAACCCTAAACTTAACAAGCCCCCTTCAGGCCTGATTGGCCCATTTGAAACCGCCCACTCATGGTCATGGGTGATCCAAAACACTTGATTTCAATATCACCTGATCCAAAACCTATCGTAGTGACTCTTATCACGGATTCATGCATACAATTCAAATCTGAAGATGGATCATTTGCACAATTGAAATCTTTGTTCAACTAGCAACATGAAAAGATAGATTGATAAAAATATATTGAAAATTAAATATTAGTTTATTTACAAATACAAAATATATAAAAAAAAATCCAAACCTAAAACAATTAGAAAATAAAAATCGTATCAATATCAGAAATAGTTTAGATTCTGAAAGTTTTGGATAATAGTATGATTTTCACAAACTCTCAAGAAAAAAACCTTCCTAAATTTCTAAAATTTTCAAAACACTGGTTAATTTTTTGCGACACTAATTCTAAGTGAGTCACCTTAACTATCTTTTTTTTGTTTCATTACACTGAAAACATGAACTTGGTCATGTTTCGCATGCAAACCAAATTTGAGAACCTTTCGTCATAAGGAGAGATAATCTCATGGAAATGAGATAGTGATTGTGAATGGGATAGAATAATGGGATGAAAGTGCATGGTATTTTAGCAGTATTTTCTGCGCTTTAAGCATATAATTTGTTTCCTTTAAAAAATACGGGATAAAAATAAAAACATATCACTTGTTTGCTTTTATTCAAAGATAAAAAAAGCACTTCTTTTGTTTCCTAATTTGCATTTGAGGTAAATGAATGGTATTTTATTTGAGAAATTGAGTCAAGATTTTTCTCCATATACGAATGCTTCAATTTAACCTTTTTTATTTATTAGTTGTATTCATACACAAGCCTAGAATTTTTTGTAATTCGCTTTTAACCAATATAAAAGATTTGACTCTCTCTATCTATCTTTTTTTTTTTAAGGAAAGACTCTCTCTCTCTCTCTCTATATATATATATATATATATATATATATGCACCTTTGGTCTATTTGCATCTTCGGTTTGTGTCACAAAAGGTCTACGAGACGAGTTCGACTTGAAAGTTCAAAAATTTATTGAAAAATATAACACAAGGACACGAGATTTTTTTTTATTTTTCAAACAATAAATTACTATGTTTGATATTTTAATAGTAAAATTATATTTTTATTGCAATGCATAAAAATTATTAAAATATTATGAGAAAACATTACAATAATGGGAGTATGTAGCGGTGCGTGTGTGTGCCTTTGTGAAGTAGCCTTCGGTGCATATTGCTTCACATTTTCATGTCCCCTCTCATTCATCCCTAATGGATGTAGGTTAAACCAAACCCTACTAATCATACCTCCCAAACCTACATCAAAAATTGGATCCTACAAGGTCCCATAAAATTCAATTAAATGTTATTAAAAATGCCATTGAATTTAATCTAAGCCACTTGCAAAACGCATGATTAGACATTATTTCTTTAGTTCCATAAGTATTTATTACAAGTTTTTAAAAAAGTCACTGATAAAATATGTGGTTAACTTTTAAGAGTCCCTAACCTATATGTTTACTGCCAGCATGGTTGCACCATTCCCAAAATAGGTTTAACCTTTTTAAGTTGTAAGAACAGTTGCTTTTTAAACTATAGTTATAAACAACTTGTCAGGTTTTTTCATAAAACCGAACCCCACACATAACCTAGTCAACATTTTATCAAACCCGATCCAAACCCATAATGTTGACATCCCTAATTATACTAGTGCTGAAAGATGGAAGAGGGGCTTTAGAAGGACTATTGGTGGGGAGATGGGTGTCCTAGAGAAGTTTTTGCTTACTTGTATGAGACAGCAAGAAGTAAATTTATGTGGGTCTCACAGGTATGGTCAGCCACCAAAGAGACACCGGAGATATGCTCTGGCGGAACCCAACTGATTTGGTATTTCAGCAATGCTTGATTCTCATGAACCAACTATCACACCTCTTGCTTCAGCTCCATGATGGCGATGTAAAGTGGACATTAACAAGGGATGCCTTTTTTATAACCTCTTCTCTTTACAAGGCCATGGGGAACCCAACACCTTGATGGCTTCCAAAAAAGGAGTTGTAGAGTGTGTGCCTCTCTCTAAAGGGATATCTTATGGGTTGACAGGTCTTGCAAGGACAGGTTAACACAAAAATCAAACTTAAGCATCGTGGGATCCACCTTAAAAGGTGGATGTGTGTTGTGTTGATTCGAAGAGGAATCATTGTCACACCTATTTGGGAAGTGTACATATATGCGTAGCATGTTTAATCAAGTTTGGGGAGACTTGAGCTTTGATTGAGAGAACTTCAACTTCTCGAGAGGTGTTCTAATTTCAACACAATTGAATTCAAGAGGTAAACATTGAAAATTTATTTGGAGAGTTTGGACTATTATGGCGTGGAAACTTCTGTGGAACGAGAGAAACCAGCGAATTTTTTGGGGGTCTGCATTGTACGCTCGCAAATACATGATTTTTTTTTGTTGATGCAAGATCTTATCTATGACATTGTTTCAATTAGACTTAGGACTAGTAGGCCCACTTATGCGCAAGCTTTAGTGTATATTAGCCAACTAGAACTAAGTTTGAAAAGCAGACAACCAAGAACAAAAAACCTTCATCAAAAAAATAAAAATACAGTAGAAAACATTTATTATAGCTTTTGTTAGAATTTCAGGCGGGTTATAGGTATTTAAACATTGCATAGGACTAGATTCAATTATCATATTGGACTTGGGTTTAGGTCCAACTCATAATTCGGTTCCAACTCAGGAATCTGAATTTGATATATAAAAGTTACATTACATGAATCAATTTAAAATCATTCATCAATTAACTGAATTGTTTCTAAACAATTGACACACAAATTAACAAGTCTTTCAATTTAAGATTAATTCTAAATCTAAGCATTTGGTTCTTGACGCCACTCGCAGCATCCCATCATCGCTCAAGCTTTCTACTCATTACTTGAATATTTGTAATATAAGGTTCAAACTCATTAAGTCTCGATATGAACATAATAACAATGCATATATACATAAAACCAAACATACATGATAACATACATTCTTTTCGAACATGTGCAATGCAATCATCATATCATAATGCATTTCAATAAACAACTATAACAATGGATTCATGCATTCAGTTGGGCAAGTGTAGCAATCAAATCTATGCAGCATATTTCAAAACATGACATATTCATGATTATACATTTAAATCATTAAGGCATGTTTTCAATACAAGTTTTCATACAAAATAATTGTTTTTAAGTGTAAGGCTTTTGTTTCACTTTTTTTTTACTCTTGTGTGTACGCATAGGCAAAGTCATCGCATCCGTAGAGCTCACTTGAGTATTTATCATGCTATATATTTTAATTTTTATGAGTGACTTATTGAAGTTGATTCCACTGAGGGCGGTTTGTGACCGAGAGAAAACCCGCCAGTGGTTGAAATTTTGAGGATGCATCCTAAATTTTTGTAGAAGACATGAACATACTACCTAGGATACATTAATAGTCTAACCTCCTAACTTCGAGGACTAAGACCAAATGAAATGCATTGCTCTCACAAACACATAATAGTTCAATGGAGTTTTGTACTACATACTCTCTCCAAGTTTAGTCTGGTCTAAATGGGTTATTGGGTGTTTTTATTACAACAAGAGTTCATTGAATTTTATCATATGTGTTATATAATATTTGGCCCTGTTTTGGCTGATTACCCCTCATCCGCTATGATATAATTTTCAAACGTGGCCAAGTACCCCCACATCCACTCTAAGATAACTTGTCAAAATTGTCTTTCTAGGAAGAGCATTATACCCATGCATCTGCTCTGAGGTAGTTATATAGTTTATTTGCTCATTTATATTAATAACTCATTTAAAATGCCCTTGGTACACACCCCCACACCCGCTCTAAAGTGACCTTGAGCAATTACGCTCTCAGATCCACTCTGAGGTAGTTATACAATTCATTAATTCATTTATGTTGATAACACATTTAGAATGCTCATGGTACACACCTTCATATTTGCTCTTAGGTGACCTTGAGCAATTATACTCTCGCATTCGCTTTGAGATATCCTTATGTTATATGTGTATGTATATTATTTTTATAACTTGATGCACTTTTAATACCTTATGGGTTCTTTTCAAACCCTTTCATTTTTTAGCGATCATATGTACATGCATATTTTTTATGCTTTATAGCACATTATCATCACATGTTACACAACATATTTATGCACTGATAGCACCATATTGGTTCTTTTAAACCACAAGCTTATTCGTGAGCATTCACATGTGCATGCATTTTGTGTCTTATAGCACATCATAACATCATGATGCATATCATCACACAATATTGCATATCATCACATCATGCTGCATATTATCATATCATGTTGAACATTAACACATTATGCAACCCAATATAATTTTATGACAAAAAATTATAGCATAACATTCAAAAATTGTTCACAAGTAATGGCATAATTGCTCAGTCTCAATAGGCCTACTTATTGTACTTAAGCAAGTCAGGTGTCCATTTTGTTCACCTCTGGAACCAAGCCATGTTCATTTGGTTCACTTTTAGAATTATGACATGCATTCAAATACAAGTATTCAATTTAAAACTGTTTGGACAAAATTTCTCAGTCATTAAAAAGTATGCCATAAATTATACACAATGATTTTGTCTATGAGATTTTTACTGTAAATTATAGAAAAAAAAACCTTCAATGTAAACTCATTTTGGATGAAAAATTAAAAATTATGTAAGTAAAGATGGTTTGATCAAATCAGTCTTCTAATTTAAAATCAGTCAAAACTTATATAAAATAAATTTAGTGCTGAGATTTTTACTGTGTTTGACTTGATATATCTGACACAAGTTGCAAAAAAACTAGACTTAAATTTGTTTTCAATAGAGAATTTAATTTATTTCTATTATTTAACATATTGTTTTTCAGAAATTTTATGTTTTTTATCGAACTGTCATGAGTTTTCATTTTTAAACTGTGAAGAATCAGCCTCCAAGATTTTTAGTGTGCATTCTTCTCTATACAAACTAACACAAATAAAAATCTTAATCATAAATCCTAAATATTTTGGAAGGTATAATTTTTACAAAAGTATGCAGCCTACACAGATTTTCTTTTCTGTTAGGAAAGGAATTTTGTGTCAACTTGCAAAGAGCATAACTCTCAAACTACAACTTCTTTGCGCCTTAGTTTTTTTATTGTGATTGCTGACATATGTTTCAAACATTTTCATAATTTTTTAGGATTTATGGGTTCACCGTTTTGGAGAACCAGATTTATTTTTATAGCTGATTAGATCAAAATATACAAAATAATATGCAGTTTTCAAGAAACAAATTCATAATTTTTATAAAACAAATGTCAAAAACATGCATTCAACAATTTTGATCCAATAAGAACACACCATATCCGTGCTTATATATATTAAATAATGTTGTAATCAAATAAAAATAATTCATAACGTGGATCCATATCTGAAATCATACATAATCTAATAAAGAATATATTTTTTAGAAAAATGAATTTTAAAAAAAAATTAGGTTATTAAAACCTCCATACTCTAAATCATATTAGTTCTTAGGTGAATCTAGGTTGATATGCATGCTGATACACATCTGAGAATCATCCACAACTTGTTTATGTATCTAGCCCCATATGCACACGAAAGGTTATAATGTACCTACCTTAAAATAAGAAAATCTACTAAAAAAGCTATTTGAATTCGTGTTCACCAACTGAATCTTTCTACATATACACCACCAAGATGCAGTCACACCAGCCTCTGCAACAACTCCTCCAAGGTGAGGCGTATGGGAGGAAGAAGGAAAAGAAGTGGAGAAAGAAGTAGGAGAAAGAGAATAGGAAGGAGAGAGAGTGAGGGGCGTGTGAGAGGAGGTAGGAAGTCTCTTATTTTATATTTTTTATCTGAAGTTTCTTAATCCCATAAAGAAACTCTCTCCTAACTCCTATCCAAATTAAATTTCAATTTTATTTCATGTAGGTTTATGAAATCCTATGCTAATTAGGACTTATGAAAACTAAGAGACCCATTAGCTAATTAGGTCTATTAATAAAATAAAAAACTAACTCGCTAATTTGACTTTAGCTTAGGTAGAAGATTTTGGTAAAGTAGAAGGTCCCACCCTGTGGGTCCAACTTATTAATTTCAATTCAAATTAACTCCCACATTAAATTCAAATCCAAATTGAAATTAAATCTTAATTTGAAATTCAACTCCAAATTAAAATTAAATCTCAAATGAAATTCAACTTCAGATGGAAGTTAAATCTCAAATGAAATTCAACTCTCAATTGAAATTAAATATCAAATGAAATTCAACTCCGAATTGAAATTAAATCCCAAATTGAGATTCACACTCAATTTAAAATTTAAATTAAATTCAACTCATAATTGAGACATGAATTGCATCTTTATTTATCAAATAATTATAAAAAATTCTCAAGTGTTACATGGCCAAGCAATCCTTCTGAACCTACTGAAATGAAAAGTAATGGAGAAGGTGAAGAAGAAATGGCCAGCTTGCTCGCTAGATTGGATTGGGAGGAGCAGAGCGATCACATAGTGAACATGACCAATGTGATCATTTCGCATTCTGCACCATGCTTTGTTTTATTTTGAATTTGTTCTGTTTCTTAATCTCTGCTTAGTGATTTTTTATGTGCCCTGTTTGTTGTAGCATAGGTTGTCCAGTTTTGATGTTTTTACTGCTCTTGTAATGCAGATACGGTGGGTGTGATATCTCATCACTCCTAAACACCAATTGTGCTCTGTATTCACCTCTGTTGATTAATACTACTTCCTTTCTTAAAGAAAAACTGCACCAAACATGATCACCCATCTAGCAGTCAAGGCCCCCCCTCTCATTAGGTCAAACCCCTTCGGGGCTATTGCACTGCCCAAATAGGACACAGGTTTTCACCTTGGTCTCTGTCACAAATATTGTGCAGATGGTGAGGTAAGACTTTAGTTCTACTTGCTAGTGCAAATTTTGTAACATTTAGGGGCATTACTTTGTTTTAGAAACATTTTGTAAAAGAAATAAAGGTCATGTTTTTTTTACCTAACATGACAAATGTTTGCCTATCTTTTTTGAACTTGTATAAAATTTTTGTTAAAGATACCCTCGTCATGCACCTGGTAGGGTTTAAGTTTTTTGAGTTTGTTTGTCCCTTTCATTTTCTTCATAAGGTTTTGGAAACTTTTTAATGTTGAGAAACGTGTTCCTCTCTCTAGATGCCACAAAATTTTTACATATTGCACAACTGAACCAAGGAAGGTTTGGTTTTTGGAACATATTAGCAGTAACAGTTTCTTGTGACTGCTACCAATGGAATGTCCAAACCATACCAGTACTTTCTCCCTGTTATCCAGAAAAATGGTAAAAAACACAAGCCATGAAACAATTCAACAAATAACTAATACGACTTCCCAAGTTTTATTATTGATGCAACTTCATTAAATAGAATGGTATACATAATGTCCATCCCTGGTCGAATGGCACAGGGTGCCCCTCTTTATTTTATTCTTACCTTCATTTCTGATATGGTAATTAAATAACCTGATCAAGGAAGTGAGCCTGATTGGGAGCTTGATGATTGTGGATGAAGGGCAATGGTCATTGCAGTCTTCTTTATAGACATAGCATACATTAGTAAATTGACACCACCACTTGGCTTTAAACATGTTACCTATGCACGGGTTTACCACTATATCGGGCTGAACAACCAGCTTTCCTCTTCCCTTTGCAATTGCATTGTCGCCCTTCGTGAGCACCGAGTGATCAACAACAGATCCTTGTCCCAAATTGCGAGCAGAGACACCTTAATAGCACACAACATCAAATATGTTAAGTTTCTTTTAGTATATATATATATATATATATATATATATATATATATATATATATATATATATATATATATATATATATATATATATATATATATATATATATATATATATATGCTAAGGGAATGCTAGCGTACCAAGTAAAACCATAACCTTATAATTTTTCTCCAAAGTAGAGGTGGCCAAATGGATGAATTGCAGAGTTCATGAGCTTTTACATGTTTACATGAAACTGTATTTTCAGATAGGAGGTGTATGAATTCTATAAATTTTACCAGTTGGTTCATAAGTTTTCTCATGTTTAAGGATTGACTATAATACAAAACATGGCAGGGAGAGGGAGGGAGAAAGTGAGAGACCCACAAGTCATGTTCTTGAGATTTTCTTGGCCAGAAAAATATCGTGAAATCAAGGTTTCCCTTAAAAACAATATAAATAAAAGTAGATTTTGAAAGTTTAGGATAATATTGGGATTTTGAACTTGGTTGTGTTCAGCATGTAAACCAAAGTTTAGAACCTTCCAAGAGTGTGATTGTGAGGTGAATTTTAATTTTCAAGGTTTACCACCATGGGTGGGACCTATGTCGCAATGATTTGTGGACTCAAGGATGCTGGATTTGAATCCGAATGGAAAGTTCAAATAATTTTTTCAAAAAATGGGACACGAGGACATGTTTTTTTATGTTTTTTAATAAATAAAAATCCCATTATTAATATTTTAACATTGAACATGGTTTTTTATTAAAAGAAAATTAATTAAAGTATTTATTTAAAAATATTAAAATAATATCCTACATGTCGGCGCCCGTGTTGGAGTTTTCTATCATGCCCGCTCATGTCACTAGGGACACAACCAAGATGGCGTGTCGTTGGGACATAGGGTGGGACCAAATATGGCTCGAATCCTCGATCCTCGGTGAATTCCTCATCAATTAAAAAAAAATGAACATTAGCATGCAAGAAACTATAGTTCATGAATTTTATGAAGTTTCACAAGATGCATACAGACTTTTTGGTGTCCCACTAGCTTTTGCTATCTGGGTAGTGTTGACATGTAAAAAACCTTCATGCAAAGATACAACATCAAGTGTGACTCCTGGGTACATATATAGTCATAAAGATAACCAAGAGTTGCATATAGTTATAAAAAATACCTTAACAAAAACTGCAGCAAGCATTGCAAAGAAAAGAAAGAAGAGAAAGAAACGACTGCAAGTAGCCATTGTGTGTGAATGGGGATGGAATAATGGGATGAAAGCGCATGGTATATATAGCAGTACCTCCTGCACTTTTAAAAATATAATTTGTTTCTTTTAAAAAATAAAAACAAAAACAAATTACTTTGTTTCCTTTTATTCATATATAAAAAGATCCACACATCTTTTGATCCCTACATTGCATTTGAGGTAAATGAATGTCAAATTTATATGAGAAGTGGACTTGATATTTTTCATAACCCCTCAATTTCACAATTTCATTTGTTAGTTGTCTCCATAAACATGCCTATATTTTTTATGTAAGTTTCACACCCATGTTTTCTTTTAGTAAAACAAACATACCTTTTTTAATGGTTAAACAAGTGGTAAGTTGTTACCCCAGCTGGTTTTTTATTTATAACTTGAATAAATTGCACGAGGTACAAAGACCTGGTTGTGCTGGTTTGAATCGAAGAAACCGCATGAGGTACATGAGGGGGGGGTGATTTTTCCTAATGATTAGATATTGGATTTTTGAAATCCAAGTAAGATGCACTAAATTCTATGTGAATCTTCAAATATATTATAGATGGAACAAATAAAGTAAAAGAGCTAGAATCTCTAGCCTGCATGGGTTTTCATATTAGGAAAATTCAACTTGTGATATGAGGGTCAAGGGTTATGCTTGAGAGAAATTTTTTGAGAATTAAGATGATTTAATCTCATATATTTGATTCAAGACACTCATCTTGGAAGTAATCATTACCTTTTCTCTATAAATACTCAATCAATTAGAGAGGTTTAAGCATCCAAGAGTTCATCTCTTTCGTCTCTCTATTGTTTTTCTCTCCTTTCACGTTTTTAAGGTTTTTCTTATTTTTTCACTTAGAAGTAGTGAAGGGTGCCTATTAAGAACTTTTCTCTACCCTTTTAGTGTTTTGAAAGATTCAAGAGAAAGAGTAGCTCAAGCTTAAGTTTTCCGTGAATTTATTATTTATGCATCTTGATATTTATTTAATCTCTCATCTCTCTTCTTTATATCCTCTCTCTCCTCAAACTATATAAACATGTATTTCCATAATACATCTAGATATGACAAAGAAATATACATATTATTATTTTCTTTCCTCTCATGGCTCTTTCTTGATCCACACAATTTTGGCATTGTTCATGCTTGAAATAAAAAAGTACCAATTTCAATAGTGTTTTCTCATTTCAAGAATAATGATCAACCACAATAATTAGTTGGGCCTTATGGAATTTTCATTCTTAAAAAATTATGCATCTCACAATTTCTAATTTCACCTAAACCTACTTAAGAAAAATTATGCTACTCTCTAAATTAAAAGATTCTTAAAAATATATGTGAATATAGAAATTTAAAACTTAATTTCATAGAAATTCATGTGAAAAGAAAGAAATTCATGTATGCATTTTCTTGAAGATATGTAATGTGCATATGAAAATTGGATTTTTGATCCTCAAAATTCGTATGAAAATAATGAAATTCATGTGAGGAAAATGAATTATTGAAAATCTATATGAACATGATTGAATTTATAAATTGAGAGTTGATATTTGAGTAATTCATGCATGAGCTAAGATGCATCAATTTATCATTTGATTTCTATGATAGCTATATGAATGTGATATGAGTAATTCTTTCTTGAATATTAAAAATGGATATATTAAGATTTACCTATTTAGAATGCCTTCTTGAAGAATTTTTTTTAAAAAAAGAACAATGCTTTTGAAGAATTTATTGATCTCTTGAAAAATTCGTGTGATTAGAATATGATTCACCAAATGAAAATGAATTTAGAAAATTCGAAAGATTATGATTCACTCAATAAAAAAATGAATTTAAAAAAATTGGATGATTATGATTCACTCAAATGGAAAAATAAATTTAGAAATGTAGATGAATGTAACTCACTCAAGAGCAAATGAATTTGACAAATATAGATCTCCAAAATGAGAAGTGATTAACCACTCGTATTTCAAATTTTAAGTGAAATAAAAAAATGAAGGTTTCAAGGGATATAGTAGGTATTTAATATATTCACAAGACTAAAACTTAGGTTCTTATTTTTCTTTGAAAATCTTTAAATAACTCTTCAAAGGCTTGGACAGTTTTTTAAAACACCCAAATTTACCTACACTGCTGGATAGACCGGTTCGGACCAGCATGGTCCAGACTAGTCTTGCTCCAATCAGACCACATAGGTCTGAACCAAACTCGGTTCAGACCTGGGTCACTAAGAGGTCGACACAACCAACCAAACTAGGTTCAGTTGGTATACACCAGATTTAGCCAGAACCGGCTAGACCAAGTGATTCGGTCCAGCCATGATTCAAGTATGTGTTGACTGTCCTAGGTCAGACTGGACAGACCAACAACCTCTTGGTTGTTTTTTGAGGAAAATCAAAAATAAGGAAAAAAAGGAAAGAAAAGGGAAAAAATAAAGAAATCAATTATTCAGTTTTTGAGAAAATTGTATGCCAAAGGTTTCATTTCAACAACATACTAGGTTTTTTAATACAAAGCTCACACACACTTTAGGAGCAAAGTGTTCAAAGGTAATACAACCACGAAGAAAAGGAAAGAGTTCGTATTCAATCCTCGATTAGGCCCGAGTAAATCAATGTAGCAAGATTCAAGAGTTAAACACTTACGAGTGCATAATGTTATTGCTTAGCGAAATTAGACACATCTATATTTTGACTCTAGTCAATACAATTTAAAAGAATTCACAATTTTATACATACGCAAGAGGCATGATCGAAACCCTACTATACTTATGACAAAAGCTAGGCAACAATGCAATAAAAATACTCATGAGATTTGCCAAACACTCGCGAGAATAATACATATGCTCATGAATGTGACAAATACACATTGACATAAAACAACATACTTATGCTTCATATCAATATGCGAATGTCTATGCATAGGCCGAGGGCTATATATATATATATATATATATATATATATATATATATATATATATATATATATATATATATATATATATATATATATATATATATAACTTGTGTGATAGTGTGTTATATTGCCTACAAAATGAGAGATTAGGCAAAGGAGAAAATGCATATGACATACACCTACATAAGTAACATATGTTGCATAAAGGCCAGTGATTTCAATGTTCATGTTTCTTATGAATTGTTTCTATATGACTATGATGCCTATATGAAATGATATTCGCATCTAAATTGTTATGTTATGAATTGATGCAATGAGGCATGATGAACATATGGAAGGCATTAGTGCTCTAATGAGAGCTTGGGTGGGTTGCGACCCTATGTTGCGAGAAGAAGTTTCACTACATGTACTAACTACTATGCATTAAATCTTAGATATATGCCTTCACTAGCAAAGTGCTTGTTTGAGAAGCATGTGATTTGGGCAGGGCATAGACCTTGTCATGACATACTGTCCTGCGGGGAGTATGGGGCTATTGAGCCTTAAGACCTCGTATGACATGAGAGCATGACTACAAAAATTACTCATAATAAAGATGAAACTGTTTACATCACTCATTCACACAATGGTTCACCTAAGAGAGGGTGGATGGTATAACCTCGAGTGACATAGTTAGTGGTGATGAGCATGTTATTCTTATTTTTTTTTTGAGATTATGATCATATGATTCTTATTGTTATTTCATTATTATGAACATGTTATTCATGTTGTTATCAAGATTAGGAACATGTCATTACATATCTGAGATTATGATCAAGTTAATCATATTGATATTGCATAACTGAAATCATGATAGATACTTTTGATTACTTATCATAATGTATAATGCTTAAATTCGCTTACCGGATCGCAAGAGTTTTGACCCCATTTCATGGTGGCGCAGGTGATGAATAATGATGTGGTGCAAGAGCTCGGTGCGCGACGAGACCTTCATCCAACCTTCCCTAACTACGTTTTTTATCATGGAACCAGTTGTCAAATGTCTCATTTTAATGAGATATTTTATTAAACCTTTGAAGTTGTATAAACTTTGAACTAACTGTATTGCATGGAATGACATTTGCTTCTTTTGATTATGCGATCAATTTCTACTTCAACTCATTTCTATAACCCACCAGAATTGTCTGACTTTTCAAAACTCAAACTATTTTCGTTGTGCTATTTCAATATATATATATATATATATATATATATATATATATATATATATATATATATGGTTAAAATTTCAGGTTTTTAAGTAGAAAAATTTGGGACGTTACAGCATGGGACTGCATCCAATTTTCGTATTGGACTTGGGCCCATGTCCAACTCGTAATTCGGTTCCAACTTAAGAATCTAAATCTGAAACATAAAAGTTAAATAAAGTTCATAAATCTATTTAAAATCATTCATCAATTAAATAAATTGTTTGTAAAAGCTTTTTCTTTAGCTAGCCCGATGAAACAACTGAAAAAATCATTGATGACACATTTGCAGGCCTCTAGTTAGTAAAACCTTTTGAGGCCCCCTTGTGCACTAAGAAGCATACCTAGCTTCAACCTTGTAATCACAAAGTGCATTTTATTTTAATAGACCAGATATTGCTGAAGCTTTCGTTTTGGTAGGTTTATATAAATGGGTTGGATTGAGTTCGGATGTAGGCATTATTGAATCCAGCTTAATTGGACATTGCTTAATTGGATTCTGATTCACATCCAGCGTCAGGTGGAAAGATGCAATATTTAACAGATTCAACTAGCTAATCTAAAACATTTTGTATTCAGATTTGGCTGGATATCTGACCGAAATCTGATCCCATTGGCATCCCTATCTATATAGACTTAGGGCTGCAAATGCATTGGATATGGATCAGATGTCCAACTATTCTGTTTCAGATGCATGAATCGTCACTAAAGATCAAATTAGCTATTTTTTATACACTTTTACGTGTGTGGATTGTGTGTGCATTACGATGTTACTTGGATTTAGATTTGCATTAAGATTGAAACTCAAAAACTAAATCCAACCTGCTTGGTTAATCGGATATTTAGATCACCTAGCTATTAGGTACTCTCTCTCTCTCTCCTGCAGCAGTTGAAGGACGCCGCTTGCCTTTCTTGCGGCTGCCCATGGTCCGCCTAATGAGAAGCAATGCCCCAAACGAACGCCTCTTACTCCAACGCAGCTCATTTGAACATCCCTTCCATGCACAGGATGCCCATTCAGCGCCAACAGTATTACAGTAAGAGGGTGAATTACCACCGAGGTGGTAACCCATGTGGTAAGTGGGGCCCTGTGCTAAGCTGAAGGTCCAGGTTCGAATCCCTCTACCACATGGGGCTTAAGAGTTATCTGGTAGGGGGTCGGACTAACCCCAGCTTGCCTTTCAAAAAAAAACGTCAGACGGTGAATTGATCCCTAAAAACTCCAGACTTATGCTTACAATGGTGAAGAACAAAATCATAATTCGGCTATCATCTTAATGCTTTCTGCTTGAGAACTGGATAAAAGACAACTATGATCTTAATGCTTTAAAGCTTTCGGTTGATCTTAGCCAAAAGTTATGAGAAATGTGCACCCTAACACTTATATTTGTAACCGCAGAGACTTTAAGATGGGATTCAAGATGGCAAAGTTCAGCCAGATAATTGTGTTCTCCTGTGCGTATAAGGGTTTTCCAGTGCCTATAGGCTCTGGGAACACAAAACAAAAAAAGAACAATCTTGTGCAAAGTTAAGAAGGGGATTGAAATGATGTCGGATTCACATGGCATTTTTGGTCTCCATGAGGAAGTACCAGACTGCAACCCCAAACTCTACTAACATTTGCTAAGCTGAAATTAAGAACTGCCAATTGCAAGAGTCTTTATAAAAAACTTCGCATAACTGAAGAAGCATCGAGACACAGCCGGTCAGCCACTGCTACCGGAGCGTGGAGGTCACCACTAGAAACTATCACCGTCTGCAATGCACTATTTTACATGTACCTCTTCCTCTCTCACACACACACACACACCAATCAGGGAAAAAAACAACTTATGAACTCAGTGTAGGTACGAAAATAACCAAAAGCATCTTCTCCTTGAGAGCAAAGAATCCAATCTCAGTGTAGGTACCCAGTATCTCAGAAAAAAATAATGTTCCTAGGTGATTGTCTTTGACATGATAGACAGTGAAGAAAAACTCGATTGAAACGGACAGAGCCTGAAACCTTAAGAGAAGGTTCGGTTTGATCAAAATCTCAATACAACCGACGAGCTACAAGCAACATTATGAACTGCCCATCCTCGGAAGGGATGTAAAGAACAAGAATATCAAGGTTGTACAGGATCAAACTACGAAAGAGCAAAAACTCTTCGGCAAGGGAATTTGGTCTTCACTATCTAAAGATTCTAATACTTGGGTTCTTTTTGAAGGAAACAATAGTATGCCAGGACCAGAAGTAGAAAGACTGCAAGAACAGAAGGAATAACCCATAACCAGTATGAAGCCACCTGTTTCTTCTTCAGAATGGCCTTCAGAACAGGTTTTGGGCCTTTGGTGCGGCCCCTAAACCTGACACTTTCCTTTGGCGTGTTATCCTTCAGCGGAGCTGGAGCTTCCACCTTCTCCTCAGCATTTTCCGGAACAGCAGTCTGAGTGTCCTCGGTAGTCTCTTCACTTTCCATGTTTGCCATTGTACCAGACTTTTTCCTAGCTTTCTTCTCACGTTCCTGGAAAAGTTTCAAAGCAAAGCATGTCAAGCTCGATTTGAATTGGAGCAAGTTTTAGCAAGATAATTAGACCCCCTGGTTAAAGACTCCATCAGATCAGCCCCATGTGAAATTGGTACAAAGCCACATCAGGATGATCCAAAAAATGCAAAGCCAGATCAAGATTCTCAGGATTGAATTAAGATAAAAAAAATATAAGTGAAAAATAAAAATGCAAATTTCCTTATGCTTCTTCTCAGCTTCCTTTTGTGCTCTAATGGCAGCCTTGGCTGCTGCCTTTTCAGCCAGCTTCTTCTTTCTTTCAAGTGACATCTTAGCTTTTGTAATCTCCTCTTGTCTCTTCATCTCCTTCAGCTTTGCTTCATCCACCTCTTTATTTGTTGAAGAATCCTTGTGCATCTCTATTCCGGACACAATTTCTGGTTCCTGCAAGCTGCTGTCTTTTACTTTTGCATCCGCTTCACTAGGCTTTTTATTTTCTTCTTTCTGACTTTGGGCCTTATTGGCAAGAAGGGTTTCATGTTCTGATGGAGGGCGTATGTCAACCTTTGAACTTTTTGTGCTGCCTTTTGCAGGTGCTGTGATGGATTCAACTATTGCTGGTTCTTCCAAAATTATTGGTTTCTCATCAGGGTTTCTCATCCGACCATCTCTGCTCAACTGTCTGCTATCAAGCGATGGCAAAATCTTCTTTTCATAATCGCCTCTCACTGTTTTACTGCTATTCCAGAGGGCCATGAATTTCTCGGTCTGAAGCATAATAGAAAAAGTTAAACAATATAAATAAACTACACATGCAGGAATATTAGCAATTTCACCAAGAAAAATGGCAGTTTCACATACCTCTGTGTGTGAAAGCTCCTCTAGACCTGCTTTATCCTTCTTTGCAGCCAGATCTTTAAAACTTGTCTGAAGCGATCGATACTGGAAATAGGATGCATTCTGAAGATTGTAGAGAATAGTATCATGAGTATAGTGAAAATTGTGATGAACTACGTGCATAGTCTCAAGAAATTACTAAAATGTCATTTCATGAACAATGATTTGAGGCAAATCAGCACAAAATCAGGTGACCTGAAGAGAGACAGATCAACAACACATGCGAGAGAGTCAACCTAGAACAGCCCAAGCCAACCATAGCAAAATACTGGCTAACGAGTCACTGTTAGACAAACAGAATGTCCATAAAAGCAGCAAATCTGAGACAGAGCAACATATGTATATTGCAACTTAGAAGTCCATCAAAGAATGAAAGATGCATGCACACACACAGAGACCTACTAGTCATTCAGGCAAACAGATACAAAATTTTCCCACCCATATTTGGTTTGCTTTGGCATTTGAGAGTCAACACAAAGGAGGTGAAATGCTGATGCTTTGAGTTAAATCATCCCATCAATTGCATATCAGGTCTGACATCCTACATTGTTATATGGAATGCTTTCTCGTGTTATAAGTAACCCCCACCCCCCCTCAAACACTTGGAAAAAGGGGTGTATTGCATCATAGTATGATACAAACAGCAAATTTGAGATAGACCAGCATACGTATATTGCCACTTAGAAGTCCATCAAAGAGTGAAAAATGCACGCACACACACAGAGAGAAATCTGCTAGTCACTCAGGCAAATAGATACAAAAAATTCCCACCCATATTTGGTTGCTTTGGTATCTGAGAGTTAACACAAAGGAGGTGAAATGCTGATGGTTTGAGTTAAATCATCCCATCACTTGCATATCAGGTCTGGTATTCTACATTGTTATATGGAATGCTTTCTCATGATATGAAGCAAACCCCGCTTCTCAAACACTTAAAAAAAGGCGTGTATTGCATCATATTGTATGATACAACGCTTACTGCATGCTGCTATTGTATGATACATTGTATTTCCATATTTCTTGACCAAAATTTTTTAAGCATTTTCTTTTAATTTTTTTTCACTTGTAATGAGACCTTTTTAAATCAATGAGGCTTTATTAATGTGCTATTCACCTCTTTCATCAGCTTAAAAAAAAACTTAGTTTATTGTGATTTGTGAAGACAAGAAAGAACAAAACTATTATGGGAAAAAAACTCAAATTTATCTTTTGTGTTTACTATGATTAGTGAAAATTATCAGTTTAAGGCATTATAAAACCTTTTTCTTAATACTTAATATCTCCAGACTCTTTCTTTAGATAGACCAATACTCACCGAAACTTGTTATACTCCTGAAGTAAATATTTCTACTTCGTGCTTTATTTTACAATTCTATAGTGTGGCTTATTACTTTTCTTAATTTTTAATTGTAGAACCTTCTGATACATGTAATAGATAGTGTTTATAGCATTATATGGTGTTTTTATGGTAGGTGTCAAGTATTATTTGCTAATTGTTACATATTTAATTATTTATTAAAGTTTTGTTTGTTTCATAAATAGGTTCACTTAATATTGAATTTTCACTGATCATATATGTTTTGTTTCTCCTTTTTCCTCCATTTTATATGCTTTTTGCATAATTTTTATAATAAATATGATATGATACAATATAACCACTTCTTAAACCCTTCCAATGTCTTAGGTTCTTCATAACATTCACATATAATTCAATTACTTATCCCATGGACATTGGGGTATGTGGCTGGAATGGCAGGTGGTGACTGATTTAATGAATATAGGAACTTCGCAATCACCAAAATTCAGCCTACTGTCCAACCGGAAGATGATTTAAGTTAGCCAATCAAACAATTGAGCAAGCAGTTGTCAACTTGCACAAGATACTTGAAAAACTAATATGCAAAAACATGCTCAACTAAATTCAACTACCTGTAACAATATCCACCATGTCATATGGCTGAAGCACGCAATCAACAAGCCTAAGTCATATTAACCTATGTCAGACGGACACTTCACATAGCATATGTATCCCGTGTCAACATGACACTTGGACGCTTCATATATGGCCGTGTCCCTATGTCGTAATTTGTGAAAATTATTGTATCATACCAGGTGTATCCACATCGGGTCCCACTCCCACATCCGTTTCCATGTGACAGATTTTAACAAACAATATTAGAACGATGCAGCTAAGCATTCAAATAGCCAAGTAAATCAATAACTAATAATTCAGCTTCCCTATCAGACTTTCAACAAGACCAGTTTAGAGCTTCTTGATGATTCTTCGGCAAGTATCAAATGTCAATTATCTAAATTTGGAGAACTGCAAAATGATGCAATGAATTAGCATACGTGATCATGGAAAACAAATTGAGTCGCTGGATGCTGACTGCAATCAATGGAGTTCTGCAGCAATGTGATAACTAGTGGGTATAAAACACAAAGAAGACCATTTGTACTGCCAAGTACAAATTGTTTAGATTAAATATCCATATCAGACAAACTTTGTCTATGGTTATTGGACAGATAACACAAATGCCAGAGCTAACTCGATAACTAATAAGCTGTTTCAAAACAAATATTTAAGCACAGAAAATATTTGTTGAAACAATCATGAAATAAACCAACAAAAAGCTTCTCATGAACCACATAAATATGTACCATGGGAACTCATGTTATTAGATAAAACACAAAAAAACAAATATCCAAGTTTCATTCTCCCTAGCTTTACTCTTTCAATAATACTAGGATACCACTTGACCCCGCTTTTAAACACAAGGAAAACAATCAAAGTTCCACACTCCGACTTTCCCTGTCCTTTACTCATTCATCAGTTCAGCAATGATATCATTGGCTCTCTCTCTGTGTGTGTGTGTGTATAAGAGGAGATATGAAGGATTATAGGTTGACCAAAGCTGCAGCTTATGTGTGTAAGAGGAGATACGAAGGATTATAGGATGACCAAGCTGCAGCTCTAGACAGGAAGAAACTGAGAAACAAGTAACGTTTGGGGGGGTAGGAATATACAGCGAAGGTGGGTATGCATGCACATTTTCCACTACTGTTCACCAATTTTTTTTAAAATCTGGTCATACAGATAGGTTATACACAGTCAATTTAGTGGAACCATCCCATTCTGACATATAAATATGATTCTTGAAGGTTTGAAAAATCAACGACCCACAATTTTTCAATTTCAAATCTTGAAAGATCATATCTTTTCATCAACAAATGTGATACATGGGCGGGGTTCCTAGCATATGGACCATGTCAAACACATCCATGCTATCAGAATTCTGGAAATTGATGGCTTTCATAGGTGATAGGTCTACTTGGGGTGTGCATGGTCTATATATATATATATATATATATATATATATATATATATATATATATATATATATATATATATATAGAGAGAGAGAGAGAGAAGGGGGACGGTAACCCTTTTTCATTAGGTCTCGTTAGGACCTTCCAAAAATCGTACTTTCAAATATTTTTTGCTCAATTTGTACCATTCAATGTGTTTATTATTGTTTACTCAATAGAGAACATGTATTTAATGGTTAAAATTTGATGATAAAATATTTACATTTTTACATCAAATCAATTTGAAAGAAAGCTTGTTTCTTAGTAAACAAGCAATGGTAAACACATCTAACGGTTCAGATCAAGCAAAAAAATACTTGAAAGTACGATTTTTAGAGGATCCTAACAGACCTAACAAATTGGGACTATCTTCTTCTCATATATATATATCATAGTCACCTTTATCTTAAGGTATTATCTCGGCGAGGATATTTCTCGGTATGTCTAAGCATGAGGTTCGTGAGGCTCTGGGTATACCTGAAAGACGGTATATGTTACCGGATTCTTCGGGCTCTGAGTATACCTAAAAGACGGTATATATTACCGGACCCATGGTCTACCTTGGAGAGGATAGGTGGTACAACCTTCATGGATGTTTGTGTTTTTCGTGAGAGCTAGGCATCTCACCATATGGTCTCGGTCCGCTACGAGGTCTATGCCTGTGCGTACCAGAGTTACCGGAAGCGCCTAGGCGTATGGGAAAGCGTGTTTCCCCGATACGCGCTTCGAAAGCACGAAACGTCGCGCTTTCGAAGAACGTGGAGAAGCGTCCCCTTTTTTTGAGAAGCGTGTTTCCCTTTTATGGGAAGTGTGTTTCCCTTTTATGGGAAGCGTGTTTCCCCCACGCTTCCCCATTTTTTTCATTTTTCCGCTTCCCCCTCATTTCTGGTTCGCTTCCTAGGTCGCTTCCGGTTCGCTTCCTAGGTCACTTCCGAGACGGTTCATAATTTTCTTCTAAGTGATCCCACGCTTCCCCGCTTCTTAAATTTTTGAAAGTGGCTTGCTTCCCGCTTCCAGTATCGATTCCCGCTCCCGCTTCCTCGACTGATAACTCTGGTGCGTACCCACAGGGTAAGAGTAAGATAAACATTAAAATAATTAATTTGGTTGAAAAAATATTTCTGAGGTATTGTGAAATTATTGATATAAAATTGTAGTACTTGTAGAACAAAACTTCATGCTAATATGAACAGATTCACCTATAGTCCAGTTACCTCTTGTATTGTATCATGAAGTAGAAAGCATGTTCAGTTTTCTTAGAATAGTGCAAATTAAATGTTAGTTATAACATTAAAATGTTGCACATATTTGTACACAGGACACTGAGCATCACATATGAATATAATGCTTCTTACGCAGACAGGAGAGTGTGACCCTTCTGCTCTAAAACTTTTCAAGTAGCGAATAAATGGAGCATCGTGGCGTCGCATCTAGAAGTAGTCAAGAGATCTCAGTTTTTCAGTGTTTCATGTTTAAACTCATAATAGTTAGATTTATATTTTCATTTATGAGATGTAGTTAGTGCTTTAATTAATGAATGTAATGATTTCAGTACTTCTCTGTCTTACCCTGTAACTCGCCCGACACTTGGACTCATAACACGTCCATGAAGCTTGTACCACCTACTCTCTATAAGGTAGATCATGGGTCTAGTAACATATACCGTCTTTCAGGTATACCCAGAGCCCGAAAAATCCGGTAATATATACTGTCTTTTAGGTATACCCAGAGCCTCACAAACCTCAAAAGTTGACAGGAGTTTAAAAACTTGAAAAATAAATAAATAACAACAAAAAGATAAGAAAATAATAAGTTTTGCATTATTTTTCTTTCAAAAATTATAAAGAAACATGTTTAAAGGTTTTAAAATATAAAAGAAACAAAAAAATAAGAAATGCAAACTTAAAATAAAAAAGAGTTTCTCCCAAAAATAATGTGATATTATCGTGATAATATTGCGATATTTTGTCTTCCAGCAATATTTTGATTATATCACGAGATATTCCCTTTAATATCAGCTACCTTAAAATATTGGTATTTCTCGCGATATTTTGAAAATATTTCCAATATTGGTGACAATGAAGATATATACAGGGAACAAGGACCGTCCATCGCTTGGACGGTCCAAACCATCCAAGCACATATGGACCATCCATGTGCTCTCTCTCTCTCTCTCTCTCTCTCTCTCTCTCTCTCTCTCTCTCTCTCTCTCTACTGAACCTCCATTGGCCAACCCATTGTCCCCCACCATTGACCTGACGATACCTCCACACCTCCATCGGCGCACCCATTGTCCCTACCTCCGTCATCCCGACGATACCTCCATTGGCACACCCATTTTCTATTGGGCTTCACCACCAGACGGCCGATGGCCGACATCGATACGACTGTCTGGCTGTAAGTGGCTTGCAGACTGACCTCTCTCTCTCTCTCTCTCTCTCTCTCTCTCTCTCTCTCTCTCTCTCTCTCTCTCTCTCTCAGCCAACCCATTGTCCCCACCTCCATTGACCCAACGCTACCTCTGCACCTCCATTGGCACACCCATTCTCTATTGGGCTCTACCACCAGACAGCCAGTGTTGGCACGATCGTCCGGTTGTAAGTGGTCTGCCGACTGCTCTCTCTCTCTATCTCTCTCATCCAACCCCAAATGATTTCCCCACCCACCGTTTCTCTTGCCTTGCCACCGGACAGCCGATGATGGGTGTTGAATGACCATCCGGCCAATGGTAGTCGATTGACTGCTGCAAACCTCTCTCTGGCAGCTGGCTCTACAAGCACTGAAATCGGTTGGCTGAACAAGCGGCTGTCCAGAAAACCGACTGTCGGTGGCTAAGGGCTGGAAGTGAACATGTGGAGAAGGGCAGTGGAGGTGGTAGAATGAGGGAGGGGAGTGTGGGTCGAGCGTGGGAAAGGTTTGTAGTTGGGGGCGGGGAGAGAGAGAGTAATGCTATGATGCTCCAATAGCACCTACTTCCACCTACTAGAAATCATAGTTGCAAGCTGCATCTTCTCAATAAGACCTTATGGATGTACTCAATATAGTTTATGCGATGGGAATCATGCTTTGGATCATGTTTTTTTGACATAAAAATAGGATTTGAAGACATGAAATTTTGGTATATTGTTAGCCATTGATTTTTGAAGATCTTAAAAATCCTACATGTATGCCATAATCACATGATCAAAAACTTGTTTCTAATTAAAAATGATTGTAGATCATATAAAACTCAAAAAAATTGAAAATTTGAAGATTCTATTAAGTGGGAGTAGGTGCTCCAGAGGCACCCTATCATTACTAATATATATAATTTCTATTATGGGTAGTTCCTACAAAGGATAAAACTAAAGACATACAGTACTTGAATTAATGATGTAGATGCTACATAGTTGGTTCTCATCCTTCAAAGACTACAGGTGCAACAGGATCATCCGTTAACAAAAAGATCACCCTAAGATGATCGTCTCATGGCTATTGAGAACAAATTAAATTAGATGGTTCTACTTCTCAGTCTTTATGACTTGTTCCTATGGAACCAAGGGCGAAAATATTGAAAAAGTCAATATATATATATATAGAGAGAGAGAGATGAAACAACATAACATCGGACCCAACAAAAAAAATTCAAAAAAATGTATCTTTAGCGGCAGTTTTGGATCATAACGATTGAGTTTCCTCCTAGGTACAGTTTAACAGTTTGACGATACACCCGTCTATATATATAGTAGCTGCCTACACTGTAAAACCCCATTTAAAAAAAAATCTGTTTGGACCCGGGCCGGGTCGGGTCCGGACCCGACCCGGGCCCCTTTTTATTTAGGGTTTTAAGTAACCCGATCGTTCGGGCGCCGCAACCCCCCCCCCCCCCCCTTTTCTTTCCCCTTCGCGTGCGGGCAAATTTGGGAAACCCACCAGGGGTTTCCCCTTCTGATTTTCCCCTGCGACTTTAAGAGAGAGGTTGGAGGGCGAGGGGAGTCACGCCTCCCTCTCGCAGCCCTCGCTCCCCCCATCCGCGCCGGTCACCTCCCTCGCTGCGCCCTGTCGCCGACGCCGGCCACCGCTCCCAGGTACGCCATCCTCCCTCTTCTCTTCTCCTCCCTCTTCTTTTCCTCACCCCCCCTCGCTGTCACCTCGCCGGGAGGCCGGCAGGCGGCGCACAGCCCTGCCGTGCCCTCCTGCCTCTCCGGTATTACCGAAGGGCCGACAGGTGGCCTGCAAGGCCCCTGTCGTCCCTTCTTCCCTCTGGGGGTGCACCGGAGTGCCGGCAGGGGACCAATGGCCCCTGCGACACTCCCTCTCCTCGGTGGGTGATAGGGAACCGACTGGAGGTCGGTTGCCCTCCCTGTCACCCCCATCCCAAGCCCTCACTCTCTCTGGCAGGGGTTAGTCCCCCTGCCACCCCTCGATCATAGGTAGGCAGGGGCAGTGCCCCTGCCGCTTCATGGTTCCCGGCAGGCAGGGGCTAGCCCCGCTGCCTCTAAAGTTTTGGCGCGCAGGGGTAGTGCCCCTGCCGCCTTCCTGTTTCGGCTGGCAGGGGCAATCTGTCGCCTTCCTGTTTCGGTTGGCAGGGGCAATGCCCCTGTCACCCTTTGTCTTGATCGGCTGGCAGGGGCAAGGCCCCTGTCACTCTTTGTCTTGCTCGGCTGACAGGGGCAATGCCTCTGTCGCCCTTGATTTTTCTCGGCTAACAAGGGCTATGCCCCTGTTGCCCTTAGTTTTGCTAGGCTAGCAGGGGCTTGTCCCCTGCCGCCTCTTGGCTTCTGGGAGGGCAGGGGATACTCCCCTGCTGCCCCTTGATTCTCGGCACGCAGGGGCTTGTTCCCCTGTCACCCCCCCCCCCCGTCTCGAGCTTTCTCCCTCACTATGTCGGCAGGGGCTAGCCCTGCCGTCTTTTGGCTGTCGGCAGGGGCTCAACCCCTGCCGCTTCTAGGTTGTCGGCAGGGGCTGCCCCCCAGCCGCATCGATGCTACCGGCAGGGGCTGGTTCCCTGCCGTCTCGTGCTGGCCCCCTGCCGCCTCGCTGTTTTCGACAGGGGCTCTGTCCCAGTCGCCCCACTGTTGTCGGCAGGCAGGGGTTCGCCCCCTGTCGCTTTCCTGATTTCAGCCAGTAGGGGCACACCCCTATTGCCTCTCTTTTTTCCTGTAGGCAGGTTTGTTTCTTTTACTTTCCGCATGATAATTAACGTAGCACTGTTGCAGACCTCGCATCGGACCCCTCGCTCTGGCTCCGCGGCCCGAGCCTCGTATCATCTACACGCGTAGACGCACGCAACTGCACGACATCCCGAGGTAGGGGAAAGTCGCACAAATAGTGTGTATGAACAAAATGAAATAAGACTTCTGAGATAGAATAATTATTTTGCATATTTGCGACTCTGAAGAAATATTTGTTGATCCATGTTTTACTCTTTGTGATTCTTTTATTTCATAATATAAATCCTCTAGGTAGACTCATTCTAGAAAGAATCAAGTAGTTTACTTGTCATGCCTGTTTACGTGTACGAGTGCTTAACTCATAATTGTCTATTATGCATGCGTATTCCTTTGAAACTGCATACTTGAGATAGACTTTGTGAAGAGATTCAAAACCACTGCAATTGCCATTATAACCGAACCTTAAGGCAGGTACAATATGAATTTTATGTAAGATCATGGAGGGTATTGAAGGGTGAAATCTATACTTTACCGAATTTAATAATATCGGCCTCCACAAGCCAATTACTCAGAAAAGCAAAACATGTCATGTAGGAAACAAAAGAATCATAAACCATTATGTTGCCCTCTCATCGTAGTTGTACCTCTAGGAAGGTACGATCATACTTTTGGACAAGTACGTCCCATGTGGGTTACGATGGTGGGATGATGAGGTTGTGGCAACCTCGATGAATGCTATTAGCAAAATGCTGAGATCACATAAAATGGTGACCATTTCGCCTTCACAGGCAAGATGCTCGAGTGGGTCTAATGGACCAGAGCATGTAGGATGGGACGGCGGTTAAGAAACCCCCGTCGTACACATCCAATCTTCACGGTTCATCAAGGGAGATGATGGATGGTACAAAGACTCCGATGGACAGGTTGTTAACAACCACCCCACGAGCAAAAGACTCGGTTTTCCCCAGTCATCGGAGTTAGGGGAATTGGGATTACCATAAATTATCCTAGGTGGTAATTCCCAGGCACTTCTGCAGAAGTTGGATGCATCCATGGGCCACGAATGCCTTTGGGGATTTACTCTCTTGGTCACTGACCGTCCCCTTAGAAGCGGACTCAGTCAGCCATCCGGGTTAATGAAAACACCTGACATAATAAACCCCCGGATCGGTCTCGGCTGTTTCTACGTTTCGCGTCTGTGCGTACCCGCAGGCCAGTTAATATCAGAACTTAAAGAATATATTCAGGAATAGATATAGATGACTGAGACTTACACTGCTTCTCTTTGCACTTATTACATTTGCTAGAATAGACTACAACTGCTTTAATTGCTTAAATATCATAACTGCTTATCTCATGAATGTCCTGTTTTATTTTCATTCTACTTATCTGTTCGTGCACCTACTAGTTTGTTATGAAACTGACCCATTTCATGGGCAGGTGAGGAGTAGGATTTCACTGGCGGCCGATGGCGTGGTGCAACGTGGATCAAGATTCATTTTCTTTCTGCTGGCGGCTTGGCTCTGGGACTTTTTGGAGTTTTTTTTTTTTGATTTATTGAACTTTGGAATAAAAGGCTCATTTTGTAATAAACTGCAGATTTTAATCGATTGCCTTATTTCTTAAATTCCTTTAAGATGTTGTACATGTGAATGATGGTTTTTCAGATAACGTACCCAGGATTGTTGACTTGTGTTCCTTTCTAAATGTCTTCCGCTGTTGTTTTTAAATATTAAACTTTAAATCTTTGAAAGGTTTTTCGATAAGGTTTTCGAAATCACAAGTCGAAATTTTGGGGCGTTACATACACCGATCCATGCCTACCACTGCCTACGGGGCTTTTGAAGGGTTCTTTTCCATGTTTTTCAAAAATCTGACCATACAGATGTACGTGTTTGATTTTATAGGAATGGAGTCATGCATCATTTGATTCCAACATGCAGGTAGGTTTTTATAAGGTTTGTAAAATTTTTATAAATATCATAAATATTCAAGGCTTAAAAAAATCTTATCAACAGCCCAAAATTTTCATAAATATTCAAGGCTCAAAAATCGTATCTTTTTGTTGAAGAAATACCATCCATGTGTCAATTCCTTTCGATGCAAGCTCTGCGAAAGAGATTTTGTTGGGTCTTACACAAGAGTGAAAGCTCATTTGTTGAAGATATCAGGACATTGCATTTCAGCTTGCAGAAAAGTTGATGAGGCAATGCGAAGACAATACAAGAAAATACAAAAAGAATATAAGAAGAGAGGCAATGGCCGATTCTTGTGCAGTTAGTGGGCCATTTGCAAGCCACTAAAAAGATGCTGAAAAAAAAAGTCAATGTAGGAGGTAGATGAACGATACAGTTCACTCTCATTTAATGTGGCTAGAAATCCTTATTGGAAGGATTTAGTAACATCATTGGCAAATTGTAATTTGAGTGATTATGTGCCTCCAGGTTCAGAAAAAATACGAACCACACTTCTTGCAGAAGAGAGGGCAAATATGGAGAGGTTGCTCGAGATTAAAAAATATTCATGGGAGCAAAATGGAGTTTCTATTGTGTCTAGTGGATAGACAGATATTTAAAGGCGTCCATTAATCAATTTCATTGTTTGTTCGCTTAGTGGCCCAATATTCTTGAAAACAGTTGATGCATCTGGGGAATATAAAAATGCAAAGTATTTGAAGGGATTGTTTATAGAAGTGATAAAAGAAGTGGGTGATCAGAAAGTGGTATAAATCATTACAGACAATGTTCCAGTTTGTAAAAGTGCAGCGTTGAGTTTGCAGAGTGAGCACACAGCTTAAATCTAACCCTAAAGAGCATCTGCAACCCCAAAGAAGAAGAAAATTCACAAGCATATGCTTTATGTTCATGGATTGAAGATTTAGAAAGAAATGTCAAAAGCATTAGGAATTTTGTTGTTAACCACCATCGTGCTAATGTTATATTTAATAGGCATTCTGATTTGAAATTGTTGAAGGCCGCTGAAACACGTTTTGCGTCCATCATTGTGATGATGAAGATGATTAAAAGGGTGAAGAATGCTTTGATTAACATGGTGACTGATGAAAATTGGACATTCTATCGTACTGATGATGATATCAAGGCTCAAGAAATAAAAAATGCATTCTTGATGATGAGTTTTGGGACAGAGTGGTATACTTCCTTCAGTTTACGCAACCTATTTGGGAAATGTTAAGAGAAGTTGATAAGGATGAGCCCATGCTTCACAGAGTTTATGAAATGTGAGATAATATGATTGAAAAAATACAAGCTATAGTTTTCAAGCATGAAGAAAAAATCATGCATTGGATGATTTAGATTTTTTTAATCATATTCATTCAATTATAATCAGAAGATGAGGATAAGAGCAACACTCTTTTGCATTGTATGGCACATTCTCTTAATCCAAAATATTATGCAAATAAGTAGCAAGTTTGTGGTATTGGTCGTGTCCCTCCAAATTTAGACCTAGAGCTATCAAGACATAGAAATATGTGTATGACAAAACTTTTTTCAGAAGCATATCTTCTACATCAAGTCACACAAGAGTTTTGA
This sequence comes from Nuphar pumila, assembly GCF_984573655.1. Taxonomy (NCBI): domain Eukaryota; kingdom Viridiplantae; phylum Streptophyta; class Magnoliopsida; order Nymphaeales; family Nymphaeaceae; genus Nuphar; species Nuphar pumila. Next base: position 18,255,647 of record NC_143263.1, read on the forward strand.
AAATTTTCATCTTCGAGATTATATGGACCGACATTATTCGCGAGAGAAGAAGATAATATAGATCCTATCACATGGTGGTCAATATTTGGATCAAAAATACCTCTTCTCTAACGTCTTGCATTAAGATTGCTATCGCAACCTGCTAGTTCATCTTGTTGTGAAAGAAATTGGAGCGCATATTCTCAAATCCACAACATGAAGAGAAACAAACTCACCAGCAAGCGTGCAGAGGATTTAGTATATGTTCATTCAAATCTTCGATTACTTTCGTGAAGCAATGATGAATACAGGTACTAATTTGCTCTCTTAGTTATTTAATTATTTCTTAGTTTTCATTTAATTATACTTGTATTGTATTTAACATTTACAAATTAGGCTTGTAACGCAGATAAGGAACATCCAAATTTGGGGATGTAAACCCAGAAGAGTGTGACTTCGAGGGAGAGCATGATTTCAACATAACAAACATGGATTTAGCTGAGCCCAGTATTCCTTCTAATGATGCATTTGTTGATGAAGAAGAAAATTATTAACATCCATTACTTCATCAGGATATACTTTGGTATGTAATTTAGTTCTTTTATGATTTACTTATTTGATTGATATTTAGGTCAATTTATGTAATTGTTTTACTTATTTGATTGATAATTTGATATTTAGGTTGATATATTGCATGCATGATGAATGGTAATATGACAATGTTAACTGTTAAATGTTAAATTATTAAAACTTCAAAATTATATATATATATATATATAATTACATTTTTGCCCCTGCCGCACCCCTGCACCCAGGTTTTTTGGAAGTGCCGCATCCCCGCACCTGCACCCGCACCCATGTGACATAGCTAAAAAACTGATTACATAACTGGAAAATATATGAGATTAACCAACAAAAGTTAAAATATACTAAGAAACTAATTACATAACTGAAATAACTGAAAAATATACTAGATTAACCAACAAAAGTTAAAATATAGTAATATACTACGAAACTGATTACATAACTGAAATAACTGAAAAATATATGAGATTAACCTACAAAAGTCTTGTTGTAAAAAAAATGGCCTCTCAGGCTTGCACCTTGAGGCACAGAGTGTTGCGCCTCAAGGCGAGGCGAGCCTTTTGCACCTCAAGGCGAGACGTGCCTTTTGCGCCTCAAGGCGCATTTTTTATAACACTCGTCCAACCAAAAGAAGGTCCAAAATCTACAACTGATGATAATCGACGGTGTTCCTTCTCTAACGATCGAGTTTTTCATCGATCGGACTTTACATATTAGAATTTTAGCATCCATTTAGTGAGCAACATGTTTTGGATTATGAATTTTCGATGTTTATATGCAGTTTTGAAAGTGCTAAAAATCAACGACTCAGAATACTTTGTATTATAAAGTTTTAAATGCATTTTGAGTCATCAATTTTTCACGTTTTGAAAAACATGTCTATATATCGTAAAATCTTCATGTAAAGTATATTTCTTACTAAATAAATTAAAAAGAACAAATATATAAGATCTGATCGATGAGATGCTTAAGCATTATCGCCGATATTTTGAAAATGTCGCGATATTAAAGCCGAAAAATGGGAAAACGCTATTAAAAGTAAAATATCATGATATTTTCAAAATATCGGCAATTTATATATATCGTGATATTATCGCTACCACAACAGTTGTTTTTTTAAAAGTTAAAATTGTTAGTGTAGGGGTATTTGGGGATTTTTGAAAAAAAGGGGATACATATGTCCTTACAGATTTTTTTAATAGGTTAGTTTTGGTATAAAATGTATAACTTTTTGGTTTAGGGTTACCTTTTAAAACTTTTAAGAAAAGTAAGGGGGTCTTTTGACCCCGAGCCTTGATATTCTCAAGTTCACGGCATGCTGCATCAACTGGGAAAGAAAGAAGAGAGGGGAAGGGAAGGAAGGAAGGGAAGAAAAAAAAAGGACAGAAAAGGAAAAGGGGCATAACTAGGTGGCTGCCTTACGACAGGGGAAGAAAGAGGAAAGGAAGGAAGAGAAGGGAAGAAATAAATAAAAGGAAGGATACTCATATTTGTGACTATGATATATATATATATATATATATTCCTATTTTTTCTTATTTTTTTCAATTTTTCCGTTTTATTTTTTAAATCCCGAGATTTATTGGAAAACCTATAATATCCCGATATTATACATCACCGAGATATACCCAATACCGATATTTGTGATTATGATATATATATATATATATATATTGGGGGCTAAAGTTTACTACAATCATTTATATGTACAAACGACTTAGCAAACTTCTTTTTTTATTTTTTTTATTTACCTTTTTTTGTCCAAATGACCTGGTAGATGTGATCTACATGCTGTTTTAAGTGGGAACTGGCTTTTGAATCGCTGGAATCCAACCTGTGTACAGGTTTTTCCGGCAATGCAAAAATGGACAATTATAAATATACCAATTTTTTCCCACTCAAAAGAACATATTTTTTCATCAAAAAACATTTTTTCCCCATTAAATTGAGCATGCTAACACATCTACAAGGTTATATTGAATCAAAACAACTTGCATGGTGAGATTCCATCTAGAATGCACCTACAATTGACTGTATTAAATTATATATATATAATGCCTGTTTCTTTGACTCGAAAAATTAGTCCACATACACATTTTCACCAGTCTTAACCCGTCAACATGTTTTTCTTAAGCTCAAGAATAAATAGATACTGACTTACCCCAACATCACGTTGTTTTCTAAGCTCAACAACAGCTTCATATGCGCTATCCCTTCTCTCGCTTGCAGTTTTCAGTTCTTCCTGTAATGAACTAATTTCTTTGTCTATGACCTTCAAATCCTCCTCAAGGCGCTTGATTTTTGCATCAACTGCATTCTTTTCCTTTCTTACTTCATCCATGCCACCACCTATAAGCTACAACAGCACAAGCACCCAGTGAACAAATATTTGAACCACATGCTGTTGGACAAAGTGAATACAACAGCTTGGATAAAGTTGTTCAAGAAAATCCATAAAGTCGATCATACTTTGACATTATCTTGAATAACTTCCTTATGACCAAAAGAATCCTGAATCTTTGCCTGCATAGCAGCATGAGCAATAACCTTTTCCCTCGTTCCCTCAAACTGTTTAATTTCTTTAAGCAACTGCTTCTCCTCAGCCAATGTGTTGCTTTCATGTTGTATGCGATAATGCAAACCTTGAATCTGTTTCAAGTGTCACGAGTAGAACAGGTTAGAAGGTTAACAATACTAGCAAAAGTTGCACAAAGTTTTCTGGGCAGCATGACAACTTACACGTTCATTCAGCTCTTCCTCCGAGGAGCATAAGCCCACACCTTTCTCTCTGTTAACGCTGCTTGCACTACGCAACTTTCCAAGAGCTGCCTGAAGAGGTTCCATTTCTTTTCTTTTCTCATCAAGAGTCTTTCCAAACTCCCTTCTTTGAGATGATAAAGGTTTTAATTTATCGATTATTTGGAACCTTTCTGCCTGCAAAGAAAACCAAGAAATGTTATGAATCTTCAGCCTGAAGAGTTCTCTAGTTCATCTACTCATCAAATAGGCAAAGAAGTTGTTTTGGTTCTTCATACTATTATGTATGCTTACCCTTTTTGTTTTTATTGACTCAGTGAGCTGATGGCGAGCTTGATTTCTCTTTTGAAGCTCTTTTTCAGCTTGTTCAATTTTCGCCTTTAACTTAGGATCTTCATAGTACCGAAACTTGACAAAGTAGAATGTATAAATTTCCTTTTGTGCTGGCCACTCATCAGTAGCATCCTTCGGGAACTTGTCAAATGAAATATCTGCTTCTCCTGTAGCAGATGCATTTTCTCCAAGTGAATTATCAGCTGAACCCAATTTTGTGTGTTCCTCAAATGCTGGAGACCGAACTGGTTTACCATCTTCGAACTCATTAGTTTTTGGAGTCTCCATATCAGATGCCTCTAACTGTCCTTGTGCATACTCGGCTGCCAAAATCTCCACAGCCATATTTTCTGCTTCAAAGGAATGGAATACAGAAACACCTTAACTGATGCAGAACCTGAATATTCCTGTTAAAGTGGATGGAACTCCTAATGTTAAAAACAATGGTACATTAAAAACATCTTTGGATCAAAAAAGGAAGGCAAGAATGCAGCAAGTCACTGGTACATACACTGTGATAGAAGAATTTCAAACAGAAATTTTTATCAAAAAAAAAAACTTAAATCTAATCATTAGAAAAAAAACTGCCAGAAAAGATTATGACATAAACCACAGGAAGAGTCAAACGATACTGGACAACAATAACCAAAGGGGATAACAGAGAACGCTATATTTTCATTGCCATTAACTCAAGCAAATAGAAAAGGACTAGCACCATATGACAACCAGTAAATTTTTTATAGTTAACTACAAAAATTCCAAATATATGTTCAATTTGAATCAATTTCTTCAATTCAGCTCAGTAATTAGTGTATCACACCATCCAAGCTCTTCCCAAAAGTGAAAATTTAGAACCCAATATTAAATTTGTAGCTTCAAGGATCGCTGCACCAATAAGATCAGACTAATTTCTAATAACTGAGCTTTTATCCATTTTTCCTCTGCAACAAGTTGTACTCTTTCTATTAGAAAGTGCACTCTTTTGGTTCAGATTTTCTTTTGTTTGGGTAAGGACATCTGGCACTAGAGGTAGTTACAAGGATAGAAGCACTAGTTACAAACTATGTCACATGGGTGCAGGTGCAGGTGCGGGTGCGGGGATGCGGCACTTCCAAGAAACCCGGGTGCAGGGGTGCGGCAAAAATATAATATATATATATATATATATATATATATATATATATATATATATATATATATATATATAAAGTCCAAAAGTTGTATTAGTTAAAACTTAAAAGAGGTCGGGGTAGGCCTAGGAAGACTTGGATGGAGATGATAGGAAAGGATATGAATGCTTTGAACCTCACCGAGGACATGGCATTGGATAGAAATGATTGGAGGAAAAGGATTCATGTGGAAGACCCAAAATGAATTTCTTTTTTGGTTCATATCGCTGACCCCAATTGTTTTGGGATGAAGGCGTAGTTGTTGTTGTTGTTGTAAAGTCCAAAATTTGGACATAAATGACCCTGGGTGCGTTGACTGCACCCAGGGTCAGGTTGACCGCATCGCGTGCGGGTGCGGCACCTAGTTGGAGAATCCCTGTGACATATATTAAAAAAAATTTCTTGGCAATTTTTTTTAAGTCCAAAAAATTGGACCAAAATGACCCTGGGTGTGTTGACCGCACCCAGGGTCAGGTTGACCGCACCCGGTGCTGCACCCGCGTCGCATCGCGTTGACGCGGGTGCGGCACCCTGCTAGCCGAATCCCTGTGACATAGGTTACAAAATATAAGAGAATAACACATCTAAATAGCATAGGATGTTCAAGTGTCCTCTCTGATAAAGCAGCCTCTCATTTCAAACAGTTAAGCAGCTCCGGCATTATAAGGAGCAGGAAGGCCACAATGTCTTTCATTTTCCTTTCTAAATGAAGACAAATGATTCCTTATTTTTCTACTTTGGAACAGAAGCTTGCCCCAAGGTCTCAAATGGAGCCTGAAGAGTGCCAATGAAACATGGGACTAACAAATATTTAACCTAAATTTTGTGCACATTACACAAGTTTCTGGGCCCCCATTACACAGTGGTGCACGGTGAGGCCCCCAAAATATGCTTTCAGATTCTTGAAGCCAGCTTATGATACAAAGTAATATTTTCTAAGGTAGTGCGTGGATGTAGTTGTTTTCTGTCTATGTCTATTTTCGACAAGGAGATGGTGTTTGGATGAGTTGTTATCCTTTTGGGAAACATTAATAAAAATACAAGGTAATTTGTTCATTTTTATGTTTTAAGTTATATACTAGTTATTTTAGATATATGTCTACGTTGAACATATGAATGTCAGATTTACGTATTTAAGTTTTATGTCACCATATATCAATACTTTTCCTCAAAAGGGAATCAGAAGTTAGCATCACCTCTTATCATTTTAAATAATCACAATAAAACCAAATTTAAAGAGAATTTGCAAGTTTTTTAGTAATGATGGAGTTGAGGTCACACAAACGAGTCTACCTGATCAAGAATCACCACCAACAGCTTTGTCTACATACACCAGTACAAATAGAAAATCTTAAACATCACAATGAAGTGGAAATTTCTCTTGCCATGACATAAGTGAGCTTTCATTACATCCCTAGATAGAAGCCCTCATAAAATCATGCATATTGTGACTGCCACCTTGGATGCTCTTGGACAAAAAATCAAATATTTATGTTTTTCTGAGACATCATATAGATCATGGAATTTTAAAATCTGCTGGATAAATACATTGTCAGTAATTGGATAGCTTGCTTGAAGAAAAATACGATCACAAGGCCATGCAAGCCATTTTGTTGGACATGGGACGGATACAATTGATGCTGCTGCTAGAATTTTTCAATGTATAAGCACAAGCAAGAATTATCTTTTGAAGAGTTTTATTCTAAAGACTGTCATCACCTTACTTTTTCAAGGTCAAGCCCAGAGCGGATAGCAAATATTTCCCCTTGCCAACCTATGCATAAGTTGTTAATGAAGACAGGAATAGCCAGCATATTGTGCGCAAGCTCTCCTTCAAGTTAGCATGTAAAATATTCAGGTTCTTCGCTGATCAGTGTTTCTAGTACATGCATTAGCCTTTGAAGGAGACATGGCGGAATGAAACACTGCACCAAACATAGGGGTGGGTAGTGGGGTGGGCCAGGATTTTGACTCCCTCGCAGCCCAGCTGCAATATATATATATATATATATATATAGAGAGAGAGAGAGAGAGAGATACACACTCATGGGCCAACCTGGCCCAGTTACAGCTGGGCCTAATGGGCAGGCCGTGGGCTGGACTGGGTCGTCCCCTTGCCCAGCCCTAAGAAAAAATGTCTGTGGTTCACAAAATATGGTGGAATAAATTACTGCACCACACAGGCAACACTTATTTTCCCTCTGATGCATCATCATAACGAGTTAATTAGCAACAACGCTCGGTCCACTGTAAATTGTCAACACACAATAGTTTCAGACGGTCTACAGTCGGTCAGTCAGCTCAATGTCTGCACTCAGCTGTAGACTGCTTTGTGTATTCCGCACAGACTACTTCAGGAGTGTTGTCCCTCGAGTGCACCATAGTTTCACAGCAAACTTTGCTCCAAATTAAAGATCCATCTGCTGCAGCCAAACAAGTACCACATGCACTTGCGCCTTGACTCCAGAGAAGAAACTGTGGTTCCCTAAATATTTGTCCTAACAATAGTCAGCCTCTGTTTCCATATCCGACCAGATTATTCCTTACATGCTGCTTCAGACTCTTTCCAGGTATTCTGTGTCAGTATTAATTTGCTCACATGTAAAACAGCATATAGCATCTGGTGAGTTCTGAATCCTGATGTCTCTTACATGTAGCACTCAGTGTATCTTGTAAAAATATGTAATTACATAATTAGTTTCTTAGGTAAACATCTATATCACACAGGTGCCAGTGCAGACGCGGATACGGGTGTGATACAGCAATTTCAATAAAATTGGGTGCAAGGATGCGGATATGTGTGTGTGCATTTATGTATATAATATAGATAAAATTGGACTTGGTTAACAGAATCCACTTTCGGACAAAAATGGACCTCAATGCGGTTGACTTCACCTAACACAAAGGAAGTCGTGTCCAAGTGTCGCACCCACATCGGTGTAGGTACGTTGCCCTTTTTGAAGTGTCTATGTTACATAGGTTAGCATTAGTATTAGGATTTTATTTTTTCATTTAATTTCTTTGTATTTCTTCTTTTGTATTTTGTAGCTGTTAGGATAGCTGGCCATTAGGCTAATCTAATGGCCAGCACATTTGGGATCTATAAATATGGGGAGAATCCCCTTTGTAAATGTATGTATGTTCTTTAGATAAATAACATCTTTCTATTTTAATCATGTTTTTGTGAGGTTTTTGAGCTTTATGAGTTGATGTTTCTGCTCTTTGAGCCTTTGAGAGTTGTTTAGGCATTTGTTGTCTAGAGACTTTGTGATCATGTGCTTGGCCACCATTTTGTTACGTATCTTTCAAAGATCAACAATGTGGGTCTATCATCACTTGAACCACCACAAGACAGACCATAAGTGGGGAAATCAATGTACTTGTAAGTTCTACAGAAAAACATGGGGCTGGAAATGGGTAGTCCAAATCAAGTGTGATACAAAGGACCACAAATGGCAAAAGGGTAAGCTATAGAAGAATGCCCGAATTTCAGGGACAAATTCAATCACATCACAAAGATGGAAAGTTACACATTTTTCTCACTTCCCATGCCACAAAACTAGGTAGTACATAAACTAAATGCAAAAAATGCATACCCCAGTTTAATGAAGAAATTGGCATGTAACAACCATTGGGATATAAAGTTATATGTCCAAAATGACAAAGCAAAGGCTTGTTAATGCTATATGGTCTTAAGACTCTTAACTATGCTTCCTTAAATAGTTTCAAAGATTATGAGGAGACTAAGTTCCATTTCATGCTGGATCTACCTGAAAAGTCCATGCTTACATCATTTGACGCCACAACACCAAAATTATTCATATAAAAATCAATGATAAAGCAAGTACAGGTTCTCCTATTTGCATAGATTTGTCAGACCTTTAATTAACCCAAAAAGGAAACCGATCCCTTGAGGTGCTTTTCAGGAACCAAAATTGAGTGCACAATCATGGAATTAACTTTATATAAAGTTATAAACCGCTTTACTTTTCCAACAACATAAAAATCTGCAGTATGGTAATATGCTCACAGAAACTTTCTGGATCATGTTTACAATTTTCGGACAATGCTGGAATTCTATATTACTTATACTGCTATTCATCCAAACTTTGTATAAGATGACAACCAGGTTTGGAGATTCAAGTATGCTCAATCTACCTGATTGAAAATGTATTCTCCATTTCACTAAGATGATAGTTAAGCTAAGCTATAAGAAAGCATTATCCATTGCATTAAGATGATAGTTGGTTATACCATAAAGCTATAATATAAGAAAATTTCCTTGTAACAAATTCAAGTTTTACTCATTTTATAGGCTTTCACCAGCTCATATACATGTTAGCTGGCACAATCAGTGTTGTAAGTATCGTACCGTATTGTACAATATGTATCATTACTTTGGGGGGGAAACGATACGATACACACGGATGTATCATACGAAACACCTCCTGTATCATACCGAATCGTATTGTACGATGCGTATCATTTTTTTTAATCGTACTTCATAAACTTGGTTATTATGTTTATGTTTGTAATATGAAAGTACGAGTCTTGTGGCATTGTTCTTGTGAGATATGCATGCAATATTATGCGGAAAAGCAAAGAGTGCACTAAGCACTTACAACATCTACTAATGAACAAACAAAGAAGGGCTAATACCCAAACCCACAAGAGACAACACAACATAAAAATATAAATGCCTCTTATTGAAAGAGAGAGAGCTCTCAAGAGTGAGGAATACAAGAGGGGTTCACCCCTATTTATACACAAGAGAAGGAGAGGGAGAGGGCCAAGAGGCCTTAAAAGGAGAGCCACCTAGGGGGCTCCCCATGTAGTCGTTGGGAGCCCCCAACGGTCACAAATGTGACCGTTGGGGGCCCCATCGACTACATGGTGGGGCCCCTTTTGTGTGAGCAAAAAACAAAAAATAAAAAAATAGATTTTACAAAAAATAAAGAGAAAAATAAAATAAGAAAAACAAGTACCCCTATCGGGTACTTGTGAAATGACAAAAATACCCCTATTGGGTATTATATATATATATATATGAATTACATATATTTTAACACCCTCCCTCAAGCTTTACGGGGATATAACCGAAAGCTTGTTAAGGAGAAACAAAAACCGAGGAGCCGCAAGAGCCTTAGTGAAGAAGTCCGCCAACTGGTACTCTGATGTGACGTAAGGTAGTGCTATAGTTCCTCTTAGGTATTCATCCCGAACGTAATGGCAGTCCATCTCAATATGTTTGGTACGCTCATGGAAGGTGTGATTGCTTGCAATATAGATTGCGCTTTTGTTGTCACAACACATCTTCGAACTTCGAAAGAGTAGAGATGACAATGCCCATATCACTGAGGAGGCTTCTTAGCCACACAAGTTCCATGGTTGTAGTGGCCATAGCACGATATTCTGCTTCCGTCGAGGACAATGATACTTTGTGTTGTTTCTTGCATCTCCACGAAATCATAGAGTCACCTAAGAAAACACAAAAACCGGTAGTTGAGACTCGGTCATTGGGATTTCCTCCCCAATATGCATCAGTATAAGCAATTAAGTCAAGTGACGAGACAGAAGAAAGAAAAACTCCCTTAGTTATGGTATTTTTGATATATCTGGCGATTCTTAAGACTGCACTCATGTGCACAGTTGTAGGTGCATGTTGAAACTGACTGACAGAGTGGACGGCATGAGCTATGTCTGGCCGTGTGATGGATAGGTAGGTTAGAGACCCAACAAGTTGCCGGTAGGGAGTAGGATACTCGAGAGGTGTTCCATCTTTCAACCTTAATTTTGCATTGATGACTTCTGGGGTTTCTGTCTTCTTATCATCGGAGATACCCGATTTGGAACAGATGTCAGCAGCAAGTTTCATCTGAGAGAGAATGTACCCTCGAGGAGAGTACGCCACTTCAATTCCTAAAAAATATCTTAAGAAACCAAGGTCAGACATATCAAAATTTTCTTTCAAAACCTTTTTAATATCCTTAATGCCTTGCTCATCACTTCCTGTGATGATCATATCATCAACATAAAGTAGTAAAATAACTACTGAAGACCCTGCACTTTTCACAAATAAAGCAGTGTCAGTATAACATAAACGAAAATTTAAACTTGTCATTACATTACTAAATCTATCATGCCAAGCCTTTGGAGCTTGTTTTAAACCATATAATGCCTTTTTAAGTTTAAGAATTTTATTTTTACCAATACATACTCCTGGTGGGGGGATCCATGTAAACTTCTTCATTTAATTCGCCATTTAGAAATGCATTCTTAACATCGAGTTGATAGATAGGTCATTTCTTCACAGACGCAATAGCAATAAGAGTCCTAACACTAGTCATTCTAGCAACAGGTGCGAAGGTTTCTTCACAATCTATACCATATTCCTGAGCATATCCTTTAGCTACTAACCGTGCTTTATAACGTTCTAATGAACCATCACTCTTGGTTTTAATTTTGAAGACCCATCTACATCCTATTGATTTCTTTCCAATGGGTAACGAAGTTATTTCCCAAGTTTTAGCTTTTTCAAGGGCACTAAACTCTAAGTTCATGGCTTCAACCCATTGGGGAATATTTTTGGCCTCATTATAGTGTGAAGGTTCATGAAATGAATGCAACGCAATTAGACATGCTATATATCTAGGAGTTAGGGACTCATAGGAAACAAACCTATTTGGAGGATTGGAGATCCGACTGGATCTCCTTAAAGATGTTTCTTCAATGTCGGATCCTTGAGAGTATTTTTCTAAGGCACTTATCTGAGTTTGTTGACCACGCCTAACATATGTTTGGATTGGTCTATTATTCTCATCTATAGCATTATCAAGAGGAATTTCCTCTAGGTCATTCAAAGACTCATTAGAGATTTCCTCTTCTTGAGGAGTCTCATCTTCTTGAGATAGAAGATCAAATAAAAAAGTATATTTACTTTCGTCAATATCTTTAGTTTTCACAAAACCATTTTCATTTTCCAAAAATGTTACATCTTTGGATACATAGAGTTTGTTATTTTTCAAGTCAAAACATCTAAAACCCTTTTGATTTTCTCCATAACCCAAGAAAACACATTCAATAGCTTTAGGAGATAATTTGTCCCGTTTATGAGTAAGGACAAAACATTTACATCCAAAAACTCTTAATCTATTGAAGTCTGGTGTTCTTTCAAATAGTTTTTCGTATGGAGATGTATTTTGTAAGGAAGAAGATATCATTCTATTTATTAAATAAGTTGAAGTTAAGGCCGCTTCGGCCCAAAAATTCTTTGGAATTTCTTTGGAAATAAGGAGTGTCCTAGTGGTTTCCATGATATGTCTATGCTTTCTTTCGGCCAAGCCGTTTTGTTGGGGAGTCCTAGGACACAATCTTTGATGACAAATTCCATTTACTTCTAAATAGTTTTGAAATTCATTTGATAAATATTCTCCACCCGAATCGGATCTAAGAGTAGAGATATTACTTGAAAATTGATTTTTAACTATCATATGAAATTTTTTGAAAAAATCAAAGACTTCAGATTTTAAATTGAGAAAGTAGATCCATACATACCTAGTGTAGTCATCGATGAAAGTGACATAATAGGAGTACCCTCCTTTAGACATGACGGGGGAAGGACCCCAAACATCCGAATGGACTAACTCAAAAGGTCTTTTGGACACAAAAGTTCGGTTTGGAAAAGGAGTAGATTTCATTTTGCTAAAAATACAATTCTTACAAACAAAATGTTTCTCATTACAAAATTTCTTTCCAAATGGAAAGGAGTACATTTTTGAGAAACTTGGATGTCCAAGTCTTTGATGTCAAATATCAATATTTTTATCTTGGACATGGTTACAAAAAGAGTTAATGGGGAGTTTCAAGTTGCTCATGTAATAGAGATCTCCCCTTCTATGGCCTTGCCCAATCAGCTTCCCGGACCGGAGATCCTGTATAGAGCAATCCTTAGTTGAGAAGGAGATTTTACATCCATGATCGCATATTTGAGCAACAGAGAGGAGATTTAAATTAAGTTGAGGTACAACTCTCACGTTTGGCACAAAAAAGTCTTTTGAAAAGTTTAAGGTTCCAAAACTTTTTACTTGTAAAGATGTACCATCGGCAGTTGAAACATAGGAGTTTTTATAATTATTACATAAATCGGAAAGCTCATTTTCAAGGGGGGTCATATGAAAGGAAGCTCCAGAGTCAAGGATCCAAGACGACACACCTGGAGGAGAGGAGGAAGCTACGGCGGCACCCGAAGTTGATGGAATCTTGAGTAGAGTTTGTAGTGCCTCCGATAGTTGAGCAAGAGAAAAAGAGTTCGTTCCTTTGATTGCTTCCTCTTTCTTTTGAGTAGCTTCTTCAACGGAAGCAACTTTATTTTTTGGTGCTTCATTCAACTTAGGGCAATTAGGTCTTATATGACCCGGTTCTTGACAATGATGGCAAATGGCTTTTCTATAGTTGCCATTATAGTTATTTTGCCTTCCAAAATGTGGAGGTTTGTAGGTTTTCATATGGTTGCCGGGTTTTGATACGGCCAAGACATCATTTCCTCCTTTAATCATGCCAAGACGGGTTTCTTCTTGGCATATTTCGGCTATGGCATCTTCCAAGGGAAGAGGCTTTGATCTATGTAGGAGGGAGGATCTAACTTGTTCATATTTGGGCCTAAGCCCATGTAAAAATTGGAAAAAGTGTTCTTTTTCCATTTGTTCTCTCCTTAATTCCACATCTATACTAGAAACCCATTTTGGTTCTAGTAAGGATAGTTCATCCCATAGAGGGCCAAGAGTGCTAAAGTAGTCCCTAACACTCATTTCTCCTTGCTTGATAGTCCGGATTTTTTCTTGAAGAAAGAATTGACGAGCAAGGTCTTTTTGTGTAAACATACCTTTCATGAAGAACCATGCTTCATTTGCCATCCGAAATTTGGCAATGTTGGCGCAAATCTTGAGCTCCACATTGTTCATGAACCAAGCAAGAATCTTGGCATGCTTATTTTCTCAATCTTCTATTTTAGATTGGTGATCTTCAATGGCCTTCATGCGGGCATCTCCTTCAAGAGCTTTTTCTTGATCGCCTTCCATCTTAGTTAGTTGGAGTTGTGGTTCCGGAATGGTGCCCATAACGTATCCCCAAAGCTTTTTCCCTTTGAGGTTGTTTTCCATGGCGGCGGCCCACATCATGTAGTTGGAGCCATTGAGCTTGAAGGAGAGATCAATCTTTTGTTCTCCTTCCATAATAACCACTCACAAGAGGATACCAAGGAGAGAGAGAAACAAAAAAAACAAATATAGCTACACCACTAGCTATATTAAGAAGAAGAGCATACACAAGGCTCTGATACCATGTAATGAAATATGCGGAAAAGCAAAGAGTGCACTAAGCACTTACAACATCTACTAATGAACAAACAAAGAAGGGCTAATACCCAAACCCACAAGAGACAACACAACATAAAAATATAAATGCCTCTTATTGAAAGAGAGAGAGCTCTCAAGAGTGAGGAATACAAGAGGGGTTCACCCCTATTTATACACAAGAGAAGGAGAGGGAGAGGGCCAAGAGGCCTTAAAAGGAGAGCCACCTAGGGGGCTCCCCATGTAGTCGTTGGGAGCCCCCAACGGTCACAAATGTGACCGTTGGGGGCCCCATCGACTACATGGTGGGGCCCCTTTTGTGTGAGCAAAAAACAAAAAATAAAAAAATAGATTTTACAAAAAATAAAGAGAAAAATAAAATAAGAAAAACAAGTACCTCTATCGGGTACTTGTGAAATGACAAAAATACCCCTATCGGGTATTATATATATATAAATATATATATATATGAATTACATATATTTTAACAGTCTTATGTAGCTCATAAAGACAAAAATGTGATTTTATAGTTGTATTTTGTGCAATTCATCATTGTTTCATGTGTTATGATTTTTTTATTTTTGCTATTTTTTCTGATTTTCTTGATTTTTTTTTATTTTTTGGAAATTTTTTATTAAAAATTTACGATATGATACGATACGGTGTTACTTTGGGCCCGACCAATATGGGTAACGATATGATACTTACAACCTTGGGCACAATTTTGAGGAAAACCTGCATGGGGTGAAAGTAGGCGGCATCTAATTTTGTCCAACTTGCACTTTACCAACACATGAATGTCAACTTCCCAACTATAAACATTAGACACCTTCCAGCTGTTCCAAGACAGTTCTTCCCATGCACACCACAAAGTTACTACTTGAGTCATTCAAGTCCACATCCTGCATACCACAGGTCCCCTATTCCTCCTCTTTTGTCTCCTTGTCAAACTACTGCGTAAGCGGAAGATATAAAAGCCTCATCTCTGGCTATCCAATTATTGCATGCAATTCAGCAGTAGTCTTGACTCTTGATTCTTAACAGCCATTAACAATATAGTGTTTCTCATTCTAACCAAATCAAAATTCTCTTCAAATTGTTGTGGTCTACAGATTTCTCAATTTACAAACATTAGAAACCTGTTGGCTTTCCTATGGGAAACAATTTCTAGTCCACTAGAGTGACACTCAAGACACTGCATCTTTACCACTCTATTCCAGTCATACTGGTTGGACCAATCATGCTCAAACTCAACCAACAGTTCATATAAGAAAATTTTGAAGAAATGGGAACAAAATATCAACTCATAGGCACTGAAGAATAGAAAAAAAAATGTACACTCAGCAATGAGGCATATAGTTAGATTCAACATTTGTTGAAATGTAGTTGCCCATCTCCCAAACCAAAGCATAAGCTAAGCTTGTTTCTTTTGATACGGGTGAATGAATGGTTCATACGACCTAACTATTCTTTGTTTAATAATGTTAACATTTAATCATGACTGTACTGGGCATCAGAACCAACCTATAAACGTTCTTATGCAGTTAAGTCGTTTTTTTTTTCTCATTCACATTTATTTCAACATATATGTACAATATGCATCTGTTTCACAAAATGGTCTGCAAAACAGTGGATACCTTTTCCACCAACAATCTCAGCCTCAAAATCTTGGTGTAGGAAGCCTGGAAGACAAAAGCTAAAATCAACTAAGAAATGATATAATAACATGAAGCTTGAAATTCCATAACCAGGTTGGCCTTCACAAAGAATTTTTTATTACCCAATGTAAACAGCAACACGTTGATAAATAGAAAGGCTAGAACAAAAGGAGTAATTTAACCAAGATTGGTAGGCAATATACACATAGATAGGGATGGCAGTGGACCGGGGGAAAGCAGGACCCCGCCCCACCCCGCCTCGCCCCGTTTGGACCGGGGATGAAGGGTATGAAACGGGGATGGAGGCGGGGACGAAGGTTAAAATCCATCCCCATTCGGGGATGGAGGTGGGGATGGACGTACACTTTTCCCCGCCACGATCCCGGCCTCATCCCCACTTCATCCCCGTCCCCGCTACTTTTCCCTGCAATAGCCCCGCCCCGCCTCATCCCCGTTTGAACCGGGGATGGAGGACATGAAACGGGGATGAAGGCGGGGGTGGAGGTTAAAATCCATCCCCGCCGGGGATGGAGGCGGGGATGGAGGTTCTAATCTTGAGGCGGGGCGGGGGTGGAGACCTTGTCCCTCGCCCCGCCCCACTGCCATCCCTACACATAGAAAACATATGAAAAGTTAGTTATAAGTGAAACATATAGCTCCAAAATACATATGTTAGTGTTATGACTAAATGTATTATCACCATAGTCACCTATATCGTTTAAGGTATTTTCTCGGCGAGGGTTTTTCTCAGAGAGATTTTCAAAAGTTGGTTTTTCTTGGAAAAATCTCAAGAGTTTAAAAAAATGAAAAAATATACAGTAACAAAAACATAAGAAAATAATAGTCTTGAATTATTTTTCTTGAAAAGATATAGAGAAACAAGTTTTTAAATGTTTCAATATATAAAAGAAATAAAAAATAGAAAATGTAAGCTTAAAATATAAAAAAATGAGTCTTTCCAAAAATATCATGATATTATTGCAATATTCAGAAAATATTGTGATATATTGCCGATAATATTGGCTAACCTTAAATCACTGATATTATCACGATATTTTCAAAATATAGGCAATATTGGTGACATTGATTATCACATCCGTTACATAGAATATTTCTATGCAAATTTCAAACTCAACCTTGAGATCATTGAAGTCTGGATTCTGAGGAGTTTATGGCAACCACTATTATCAGAAAGTCACCACATATTCATGGAAAAAGTTGTTGCTTTCCAGGATATCCATATAAAGAATAATATCATATATGTAAAACCAATAACTACAAAAAAGAGGGAAATTTTAAAAAGGTTTTTCTGCCAACTTATGCAAAAGATACTTGCAGATAGGAATCTAAGTGTGATGTTATACGCAACACTGAAACTACAATCAGCTCTGCAGCATATCCAGCTAATCAACATAGAGCGTATATATCTTTTTTCATATGAGGTGCTGAGACGAAGGCACCGGATCAAACCCCACCGATGCATCCATAGCTTTCAGAGGTGGGCCATGTAAGGCAGGGTGGTTGTGGGACCCCACTTGGGTTTTCATCAATTCGGCAAGGGTTCCTCGTCATAAAAAAATATATATATCTTTTTTCATATGAACTGAAAGTTGAAGCTGTTTTCCTATGACAGAGAGAAGAATGCAATCATCGCCAACACCAAAGAGTTGGTACAAAAAGAAGACAGTAACAAGTGGCAGAGAGAAGATGGCTTGCTTACAACCTGCAAGCTGTTTGATAGACGATATTGCATAAATATTAAAACTACTGAGACCTCGAACCTTCCATATGTGAAGCTTAATCCAGGAAGGTTAACCAATAATAAGCATGAACTTTTTTGTAGTACAGCAGAGAATCTTTACATGACCAAAAACAAAATGTTACCTTATTTTGCACAGAAATCCAAATGCAACATTGGATATTGTTGAAGAAAAGATGGAAACATACAAGAGAAAGAGCCAAACATGGATATGGTATGTTAGTCAACAAACAACATGTTATGTTATAATCAGCTACCTATTACTTGGGGCCCAATTTCTTGTTAATTACACTCTGTAACAATCAAAGTACAATTTCAACTCCACAAGGGCTTCCCTCAACTATCGCTACCATTGAAAAGCATAAACAAATACTTTATAAGATCGTTTAGCAAGAATCCAAACAGTATCCAGCAACCCGTTGTCGCTGTCATGAACATATATAACGGTTGAAGAGCCCTGACTGCAGAAACCCCAATAAAATGCAGGAAAAACATGAGAACGAGCGCCAGACATCAAGATTTCAAACAGGTATTGGTCAGTTAATGAATGCATCGTCCTACAGTTTCATTTTTTTTCGTAAATTCGAACAAGCTTAAGACTGCATGACAGCGACATGCATGCTCGAATAAAGAACCTCAATGAAAAATGCGAAAGAACAAGGAGAAGATGTTATTGGCTAAAGCATCTATTTCAAACTCCAATATCAAGATCCAATCCACCAAAAATGTAACAAAACGTACAATAAGATCAGGAAACCAAAAATTAAGATCTAAAACACCTGAGTTTCAACTAAATCAGAACAATATCCTTCAGAATAGTTAACAGCCTCAACGAGCCAGATATACACCGTCAATTTTTCACATCCTCCGGTGAGAAACGAAGGAAACGTCGTAAATAATCTAAAAACAACACGAAGGGAAATCCAATGCCTTCAAATCAGCAATCATGTATCAAAAGCAAAAAATCTCAAAAGAACGAACCAAAAACGAGGGAGACACGGATCTTTACCGTCGAATTGGAGATATCCTCTCTCAAGACGCCGAAATCCCTCCAGATCTGTACCAGCAGCACGAGAAACACCTGAAATTTCCGCGGAAGAAGCAGAGAACGCATCGATGGAAAGAAACGAACCCGATCAAAACGAAACCAAAAGAAGAGGAAAGATCAAACCCTTACCCAAAATCAGGTGTCCTCACTCCTTCCCTTAGCGGCGCCCGATTCAGAGGAAAGAATGACGGATCTCGCCTCCTTTACGCTTTTCTGAGGATCCAAAAGGGAAACGCCCGCCACGTTACGGAAAGAGAGAGAGAGAAAGTGAGGGAGATACGTATATAGGGGACGCGCAAATGACTAAAATGACCCTGAGGCTGCGTGGACGTTAAAGGCGTAGAAGGGCCAAATTCGGAAGGGTGTTGTGATCATTTCATCGAGGGTCGGGGCTTTTCCCTTCTGTTTCTGCTGCCTCCTAAAAATGGGAATCTGAATCTATTGGTGGTTAAACTTTAGAGAGGCGTTATTTGCGTCTCGTTACTTTTTTAAGACAGGCCCGTGGCCGTGACGATGGTTTGTTGGTGTGTCAATGGGTCGGATCCAAATGTATCTCGCACCCGAATAAAATGAAAATCTGATCTTGGATCGATATTGATCCGCAATCGGTTGGAGGTGTAAGTGTAGGTGTCTTTTTTTTTATTTATAACCTGAAGAAACCTGGTCGCACTTGCTCAACCTGCCATACCTACAGTCGTCGTCATGCCGTGAAACTCTGAAGCTAAGATCCATGCACCGGGGCCTATGCTACGCGTTGGCTTACACAAAGGGTACGTGCAGGTAGGGGGTGGCAAAATCTGACACGACCCGCCAACCAGCTTCTTAGGCCGGTTCGGGTTCGGGTTTGGGTTTGTCTTAAACGGATTCGTATTGTAAATGCGTCGACCCACCTAACCCATTTATTAAACGGGTCAGGTTCATGTTAGGGGTATGCCAACCCGGCTGACCCGTTTAATAAACGGGTTAGGCGGATGGGTCAACCCGTTTACCCGAACCCAACCCACCAACCCGTTTACCCGATCCCGACCCACCAATCCGCCCGCCTACCCATTTACTCGACCCGACCCATTTATTAAACGGGTTAACCGTGTCGGGTCGGGTTACCCATTTAATAAATGGGTCGGGTTCGTGTTTGCCACAGCCGACCCGTTTAGTAAATGGGTCGGGTTCATGTTGAGGTATGCTGACCCGCCGACCCGACACGCCAACCCGACCCGATTGCCACCCCTACGTGCAGGTATCTACATAACATATGGGCAGTCCTGTGGAACTGGATCCAAGTGATACCGTGTTGGACCTTGGACACACTTGAACACTAATCTATATGGCTTGGACTTAGTGGGTATGGATGTTTGATAGGTTTTGAGATGTTGGTTGTGGATCAGATCTAGTCTCCTAGCATGTTGGGAGCATTGTTAAAAGGTAGAAATAGAATCCCAAATTTCACCGGGTTTCATGGAGCAATGGGCTGGCCCGACCCATTTTGACCAAGTTGAATCGGACCATTGATGGGTCATGGTCGAGTCAAATGAACTGAGCCAATACTCAAAGACCTATCAGAATGTTGAATGTTTGGGCTCACGGGATTGGCGTATCCGGGTCCCATTTGTGCCTTTTAGGCTAAAATGAGGTGGCTCCTTGGCCAAAGGTCCCACTTGGCTGAAGTCAGTCAGGGGGTGGGTTGCACTGCTGGATGGAGCTTGGATTTGGAGCAACACTAATTAGATTCACTTTGGGTAATTGATGAAATAGATTTAGATCCACCCTGAAATCTTGGGGCAATAGATGATGATAATTCGGTCTGCATCATCCCCTCTCCCTTGAAAATTGCTTAATCCACTAGGACAAGTTCTGCTTCAAAGATTGCAGTCAAACACGAAGGTCGGTGCCCTCTTTCATATTATTTAGCAAGCTGGCTTCCAACCTTGAACCACATTGTGCTTGGTATTGACCTTTTTCTTCATGGTTTGGCTAACGTGGGTAAAATTAATTTTTTTAATTGAGAGGAACAAGGATCGTTCACTGTGATACCAATTTTTGTGTATCTAGACTCGCGGGATTGGTGAACATGTGTCCCATTTGTGCCTTCCATGCTGAAATGAGGTGTCACCCTTGCCAAAGATCATACTTGGCTAATATGTTTATAATGCTGACATGGCATCCTGATGATGGGTCCTACATAGCTAATATGATGAGGTGGCACCGCATGAGTGGGTCCTACTATTAGATGGAGCTTGAAGATTGGATCTCCAGCAATACCAATTTGATCTGCTTCAGGTAATTAATGCAATAGACTTAGATCCACTATGAGATCTTGGGGTAATGAATGTGGATCGAGGTCTTCCAAAATTGGGTCTGCATCATATTCTCTGTTGGCACCATAAGAATACAAACTCTATGACCCTAAAATTTTAACCCAAGTTAATCCAAGGTGTCTTGAACCTTTACATAAAATCTGGAGATTTTTTTTTTTGACGTCGTTTTGGTGCAGTGAATTTTCTACCAAAGTCTATCAGTCAGCACCTTGTTACCTAGTTTGACCTATTGGCATAAACCTAGACCTAATCGAGCATACCCACTGCTTAAAATACCTTACCCAGGCCCAACCACAAAACATGAACACATCACAAAGGGTCAACTCAAATTGGTCAAGTCACAAACAACCAACAAGTTTGCTTTCCCTTTTGTAAGTCACAAGCAACCAACAAGTTGCTTGCCCTTTTGTATGGCTCACACAACAGAGTAGACCTGGCCTAGTAGCAACTCAGCCCAATGTTTAACTCTAATTGCACATGGGTTTTTTTTTTTTCAAAATGACAAAGTCTTTGATGTCTCACTTTTGGCACCATTGTGAGTTTAGGTCAAGAATTAAATATATGAAAACAACCAATTCACAACCCAAAATATGATAAATCTTAGCAATTGGTTTATTATCTTGATGGTTTTATCTTTGTTGTCGCCTGAAAAATTAGGCATATTGGTCAAATCACTTGTTAAATTATGGCTTGAAAAAACCATGCACCATGTAAGTTATTGTTGAGGTTTTGTCTCAAATGTATTCAATTATATCGTAGTTTTATCCATTCTTTTCTTATATTTACCTAAGTTTGTGTATTATCAAACCTTTCAAAAGTTTAGACCCACATTTAAGAATGTGAGAACTTCACTTGTATTTATGTAGTGGAGAGTTGCCATTGGGAGCATATCAATTGAACTTTGGATCTTAAACTTTGGACTTTGAAATTTGGATTTGGATTTGGGTTTCAATTATATTTGGTTCAGTTTGGTTTGATTGGTCTTGGTCATGGTCATTCTTTTACTTTGACCATTATTTTTTTGTACTTGAGATGATTTTATCCCCAAATCCTTGACCGATCCTTTTACTAAGTTTTGACCAACCTTGTTGAACCCAGTGTTGTGAGAGGCGTACGCCTCAATACCTGAAGCATATGCCTCATAGGCGAAGCGCACGCTCAAGGTATTGAGGCGTTTCAGGCTTGAAACGCACGCTTCACTCATGTGAAGCGCACGCCTCAAGTCGAAACGCGCTTCACTTCTAAAGCGTACGCATATGTGTAGTCCCTACAAACTGCCCCTTTCCTACCAAAATCCGTTGTTGGGGACATTGACGAGCAGGTTGGCGCCGCGAAGCCGATGGCGAAGAGGGCAAGGATCCCGACGACGACAAGGATCGCGATGAGAACCGCCGGGGAAACCTCCCTTGCACTTGCGTCACCGGAGGAGCACCGCCGGAGTGTTCGGGTTAGGGAAGGGTCGGACGCACAGAGTTGGGGGTTCTGGAGGAAGCTCTGGTCGAACGCCGCGGTGTCGAAGGCGCTGGGGATCTTTCCGGTGAGGGCGTTGCCGGAGAAGTTGCGGAAGGTCGGCTTCAGTCTGCCGAGCTTCGGCGGTATCTCGCCGGAGAGGTTGTTCTTCGAGAGGTCCAGACTGTTTAGGGACGACGGGGAGGCGAGCGACGTGGGGATGCCGCCGTTGAGTTCGTTGTGGCTCAGATCCAGGATAGATAGCCCCTGCAACGAGCCGATCTCCGAGGGTATCTGGCCGGAGAATCGGTTGCGGTCCTTCTGGGAGCCGGTGAGGCAGAACTGGGCGAGGAAGAGGACGGTGCCGAAGACCGAGAGAGAGAGAGAGAGAGAGAGAGAGAGAGAGAGAGAGATGAGGATGCCCTAGGGGTCCGGGTCTCGGGGAGTGAAAATGGATCGAGTTCGATTGGACCCGATTGATCATGAAGCGTACGCTCCAACGCCTCGAGGCTTACGCCTCGCTTCGCCTCAGCGCATTTAACAACCTTGGTTGAACCTAGACCTAACCAAAAAATGAAAGGAAACGAGAGTGTACTTACAACCAATGGATGTCAATCATTCAAATTCATCATGAGCTAAAAGAAAAATGTCATTAGGGGAAAACAAAACCTTTATTCCATAAGCAAAAATTATGAAAGAAATCCTTAGAAGCCAAAACAAATAATTTAATTTAAAAGAAGATGAACACGATGTCTTTTTTTTTGTTTTTTTGTTAGTAGCTTCACGTTTCGAGTTAAGTTAAACTCATAGCAGAGCTAAAGATATTTGAGACCTGTGCTGTTTGCATCACCTTGACCAACCTTTTGGGGGAGATTTCAAAGTGTAAAACTTTTAATTTTTTGTGGGTCTATCGATAATTTAGGCCTTACCTCTACATTGCTCAACGCACTTGATACGTCATCTGCGTTCCAGAGCCTGCTCCGTTTTTCATGGTCAAGAATGCCTTGTTGCTCAACTATCATTCTCCCCATATCGCGAATTTGATCATGCATTGTAAACCTATTTTCTGTGTCAATACTAACAAGAGACCTGTTTTTTAGAACATTCAGTGTGCCCTCTGGGGAATAATCCTCCCAAATGTAGGTCGGATATTCTTTATCCTCTCCAATAAAGAAACATGTTATGTCTAAAAAGATGCGCTGCTCTCTTGGTTGTAGCCCTTGGTAACTTATTCTCAGCCTTTCATGGATCTTCTGATTCTGTTCTTTTTTCATGAAATTGACAATCAAAATAATCCATGAAATTAAGGCATTGAATCCATCATATGATGATATTTAACAACCAGTTAACAATCAACATTTGTTATGTCTATATAAAGGAGGAATCTTCAGAACGACACCTAGTGTTTTGTATAATCCAAAAAATCATTCAATGTTTAGATATTTTCAAAAAAGCACCACAGTTTTGTTTATGTAAATCTAAGGCAAACTTTTTTTTAAATTAATCACTTTAACTACCTCCTCTATTTTTTTAATTTTATTGTTTTCCATTTATCAAACTAAAAAGAATTGCATTGTGCTTTTACTTACATATATTGACATTTCACAATAAAATACACTATCCAATTAAACAAAAAAGATTACTTATTATAGGACACCCTTATTAGTCATTAAAAATATAAAATACAATGACAACAACCATTCATAAATTTTCACTTTTTTTAAATAATAAAACCAAATTTAATGAGCTCTACTTACTATAGTAGAAAGATTAGACAATTGTTTGGTCACGTGCATATTTTCCTGACAAGACAAAAGAATTCATCAACTGTTTTAATCTATGTGTACAGAGCCTAATTGACCTGCTGAAACAAGTATTGTACTGAGTTATTGATAAGGCAGACAAAATACAGTAAGTCCATCTTTTCCCTGTAAAGAGAAATTAATTTAGCCACTGTTTCAAAAAATTAACATTAAACCATAAGTACTCAGCCATTGACCATAATTGGGCTTTTCATCAACCCGTCACAGATCCTCAATCGCATCATAGATCTCCTCGTTCATGAGCAACACTATTGTTCACAGACATTCATGAAACAACTCACAGTGGCCTTCGTAACTCACTCCTGAAACACTTTGTAAAGTGGTCTCATTGCATCCAATGCAACTGAATATAGGGTGGACTTACCACAATAAAAGCAAAGAACTCTAACTATTTACACATCAATACAGCAATAACATCCAAACTGTCATGCATAAGCTACAACATCTTCCATGCCTCTATCTTCCTCATGTCAACATTGTCCATAGTTAAAACATGACACTGCCCAATAAAAAAATACATAAAGGACTCAAAGCACATGGAACAATCCACTAAAACCCCTTAAGTCTTCACAAACAAACAATTAACTTAACAAAGCATAACTAAATGCACAAGAAAAAAACACCACCATCTAAAACCCAAGAAGAAAAGTGATTAATTGCATAAATACATCGTGAACATATCCTCAAATAAAATCATAAACAAAAGAACGTACAATAAGTCTCACACAACCAAACATGAAACACTTCTATCTCCCCCCCCCCCCCCCTCAACATTGTACACAATGACATTCACCGAAGCAACAAACGTGTTGAAAACTTAATGATAATTCTAACAATACTATACTATCAACAAAAAAAGCAACAACATCCCAAGAATGATAACATGATAAGAAGGGAAGAAAACACATAACCCAAGTAACACACGAACAAAACACCAATAGATGAAGTAAGAGAACTATAAACAACACAACAAACAATGAGCAAGGGGCCATAAATTAATCAAAGCATAAACAACAAACACTACATTAACTCAAAACAAAATAAACAACAACACATTAATTTCAGCAACAATCACTGTAAAACTCGAGATTTTTTTTTGGTAATTAAGGTGAATAAATGATGAATTATTAGTGCATCTATTACTATAATATGAATTCTTGGTTTTCTTGATTTTGATTAATTATGTATTTCCGCCTCAAGTTATAAAGAACATTTCAAGAATAATTATTTTGCCTCAAGTTATAAAGAACATTGCAAGAATAATTATAAAAAAAAATTAAAGTATGCAGACTAAATGAGAAAGAGTGGTTTTAGATTTTGGACATTGGATTTGGATCCAAATCCTAGCATTTGGATCCAATATGTACATGAGGTAACATTTGGATTGGATCCAATTTAAAATATTAATTGGATCCAATGGAAATGGATTGGACCCTCATAGGGTATGTCTTATATGGACCCCATTTGGAACCAACAGTCCATGTGGGTTAAAATCTTATCTAGTTTTAATTTTAAAAAATAAATAAATAAATAAAGGAGATAATTAAGACTTTAATTGGAAAATTAAATTAGATTATTAATTAAGATAATAAAGAGGGTGGGACATCCCACGCCTCTTTAAGAGATTAAATTAGTTGGATATTGTTAGTGGTTCGTTGTGGAATAGTCAAACATAAGAATCCTAATCAAATAGAATTTAAAGAAAATCAAATAACCAGATGAGAAATGAGTTTAGGAGATAGACTTTTAACTAAGTGATGACTCCTCTTCCCCTCTACATGATTTTAGAGGATAGAGTTCTAACCACTTTAGGAATTTGGGCTAGGTGAGAGGGTTATATAAACCCCCTCCCACACGCCCCTCTCATTT
The DNA here is from genome assembly GCF_984573655.1 of Nuphar pumila. Lineage (NCBI taxonomy): Eukaryota > Viridiplantae > Streptophyta > Magnoliopsida > Nymphaeales > Nymphaeaceae > Nuphar > Nuphar pumila. The sequence goes on from NC_143263.1 coordinate 18,281,741, forward strand.
TTAGAAAAAAAATAGAAAAAAAAGTATCTCTCTCTCTTCTCTTTTCCTTCTTATTTCTTCTTCTTCCTCTTCTCCAAATCACATCTAGGAGGTCTCGAGTGGTGGTGAATAGTCATTAAACCTGCAAAAATTTTGGTGGTGGTGATGGTGTAGAAATTGGACTACCCGATTTTTTTCGGTTTAGCGGATCTATTGATTTTTCAGGTAAGATTTACGTAGTAGATGCCTTATACATGCACCAAGCATACATATGTGTACAATGTATTATTTTAGAGGTGTATTTATATGATTAGATCAGTTACACATGTTTTTTTATGAAAAAAAATTTATTTGGATTTGCAAAGCACGAATCATTGGTTTTTCATCAAAACATTGTTGAAAGGCATATCTAAATAGGGTTTCTTTGTTGATTCAGGTTAGATTCAACCATAATGTATTTTCTTTTTGTGATATTCATAAGTTAGTCCTTTTTATTTGGTTGAATCTAAAATACTGAGATTTCAAAGGTTTTATGGCCTCAAGAAAGTTTTTAGCAAAAACATTTTTTGAGAAACATTTGTTTGAGATGACTAATATATTTTTTCTGACTAGTTTCAGAAATAATTTTGTATTTCCTAGAATACCAGTCAAAAAATATAAATATAACTACAGTTTAATCTATACATCTTGAACTTAATTTTAGCATCATGTTTTACCTAATTTGGATTCGTATTGAGGAAAAAATGTCCATCCTAACAGAGCTCCAATTTCAAGCTCTAGTTACAAGACTATTTCTACCTACCTTTTTAAAATATATGAAAGCCCAAGCAAAATCACTTTGAATATTTTATAAAAAAAATGGGTGAAGTCAAACATATAGTAAAAGATTGTGCAAAATGGGTTTTGTCAAAAACATTTTCTATAAATCCCAAGAAAATCATGAATCTGATAAAACATTTATAGTTTACATATTCTGGATTTTTTACTCTATCAGAACAGGGTTCAGTAGAAGAATTTTAATTATGTTTCTTCTCATTATTTTAAAGATCAGTTTATTGGGTTGTATTTTTGAAAAGTAAAGTTATGATTATTTTATATATGATCTGTATTTTTTGGTGGATTTTGTAAAAATGGGTTATCAAAGATCCAAATTTCCCTTACGACTTGTACTTATGATTAGATAGTAACATGTTTGGATCTTGTCATTTTACTATTTTTCTGTCATATTATCAGTGTAAAGACACCTTATTGAATCATGAACAAAGAACTAAACATTGAGAAATAACTGAATTTGAATTTGTGCAAGTTATAGTTGAAAGATATTGCCAAAGTTTGATTGTTATGCAAATTAATTGTTTTTGTTTATTCCAAAGAAGAGTATTGTAACAACCCCGATTTATAACTCGATTTTTCTCATAATTTTTTTTTAAAACAACAGAATATATAAATCAAGATTGTCATAGTCATCGTATCAAACTATGAAATTAACTAAATTATAGAAATAAGAGTACATCTATATCAATTGAATTGAATTTGAATAAAGTTCATATTATTCATTTGTCCAGTTACAAAACCATTCATAAAATTCAATGTCCAAGCCAACGAAACCCTCAAAACACAAGAAACCAAAACCACCACCTCGATAGGTAGTGTGCAAAGTCTGTGAACAACTGAACAACATAGGATCACTCAACTTCCTTAGAACTTAAAAATTGTTCAAGTAAAGTGGTCAGACAAGCCGAGTCTAAGTAGGCAATAACATACTTATATAATGTATGATATCAAAATACATTCAAACACAACCTCAACTATATCAATCATGTAATACACATCTTATCGTACTATAACATAAAAATCATGCTAATAATTAAAATAATAGATCAATTTAATGCACTTCCACTCCCGATAAGATTCACATCAATACAATAAATTATTCATATGCATGAATATATATATTATAAATGAACTTACTATTCCAGTGTTGTGAGTCCTTCATGCATGAATAACTTTTTATCTTCACTTATTATTTTTTTGCTTAAATGATACATATTGTATTCTGTCTATATGCAATTCACAATCTTTATCACTTGTCAATATCTGTTTGTGGGTATAACACAGACTCTCCTAGATGGAGGTATGACCCAGGTTTGTATTTTCAAGCAATTATTTCTTATTAACTTGCGTGATGCTCCAACTATGACTACTCCGAAGAAGAAATATAATTTTATAGATAGAGTTCCCAACTCTTGCAACCTGATAAATTAGTTTTTTCTCATGAGTCTTACCTACCACACCACGAACAAGTCGTGGTAGTTCTCTTGGTTACAGGTCATGTGGATGGGGGATACAAACAACCTTCCATGCTAAGCCAATATTTTACAGAACCGTCAGTTCCAAGCTTATTCTCTCAACAAACCATAAGAGAATTAATTTTATTTTTTATTTCTTAATTAAATCCCTTATTAGTAGTGCCAATGTAAACATGCAACCACATTCAGGGTTCATATACAACAATATTCATGACACTCAATGCATACTTTCAATTAGTTTATACTATAAAATCAATACAATAATACAATCAATATGCATGTACACAGTCAAGGGAGGCTAATCACTGATATTTAGGCATGCCCAATATGATCAATAATGAAATGCATTTAGTTAAACATATAAGTCTAATATCCCATTTAAGCATCAATAAACATGCTGCACAAAGTAAAATACATCCCAGGATCAACACATGTCATATTGTACAATTTAGATTTATGTTAACCCAATTTGGAAAACCTACCAAAAATCACAGGAACCGCATTTAACTCTCAAAATTTTACTAGGATTGTCCCATCATATTAGAAACGCAGTCCAAGAAACATAATTGAAAAAATCATTGTAATAAAATTAGGAAATTTTCGGGACTGAATTATTTTCAAAAAAAATATCAGACTGATCCTATCAACTGCAAAAATGTATTCCGGCTTAAGGAAATTCTCAAGATTTATAGATTTTTTTTTAATTATAGAATCTTGTTATACATGTTACCTTTCATCCAGATTTTTCATAATTTATTTTGATCAGTTTTGATTAGGGTTTTAAAGCCTTCAAAATCTTTGGTCAGAACAGTCCTGCTGACAGGGCAAAAAATTTATGCTCTGTTGTAATGGATATTTTAGCCTCAACACTGACCCAAACGAGACAAAACAAGATTCTAAATTAAAGCTCTAGATATGTAGAACATTTTACTAGTTTTATTTGTATTTATGGACCTGATTTTCATAGAGATATAGATTTTTTTATGAGACTGGTCGAAATAAAAAATGAGGACAGAATAACCAAGATCCAAACTCATGCAAGATCTATTAAGCAAGAACAAGAATCATGGTGAAACTTATACAGTCATAATTTTTTGGTACTCTAAACACATTTACAACATCATATAACATATCTTTGATAATATTTATGCTAATCTTGCTAAAACATTAATAAACATAATCCAAAAATCACAAAACCTTCATGAAATATCTCAAATACAATTTCATCTATGCAAGAATTATAAGACATAAAAACAATATAGAATCATGGATTATTTATGAAATAACATATTGTTTAATCATGCTATACATGTCTTAATCTACCATATATGATCAAATTAATTTTCTTTATCATAAAACATCAAAATGCTAAAACATTTTTGGCAAAAGATTTCTTTAAAATGATTTTTGCATATTTTTAACCAAGATCTATATAAGAGACATATTTATAGCATCAAGATCCATGAAAAAATATGTTTCTACATTTATTATTCATGATGAACAATCAAATAAAATATAGATCTATCTATTCACGTAATTTTTTCTTTTTAGAGTTTTGAATCTAGTCTTTTCCAAATTGTTTTCTCAAAATCGATTTCTCCAAAACACCGCTTTGGGTTTTCAATTTTTTTCATGTATATCTAATAGCCATAGATGTTCTAGGCATAGATTACATGAAGATCGAAACCCTGGATGAAAAAGAAGGTATGCTAATGCATCCTGAAACTGAATACCATGAAAGTAGAGTTTCTCTACCGAAAATGTGCTCCCCGCAACAACACCGTTGCTTTTTCTTTCACTCAAACCTCGTTTCGGGCTGGATTAGACCTTCACCAAGGTGGTTGCAAATATCTAATGGAGGTCTAGAGTTTCCTAATAGCTTGGTGGAAGGAGATGTAAGGAAGAACAAGAAAAAAAGGTAACTCTCTCTTCTCTCTTTTTTTTCACACCTGTTTTTTTGTTTTAACTTATTTAATTAGGTCTAGAAGAGGGTGACACCCCTCTAGAGTTCCCAGGTGTATAGGTCTCTCAACAAGTCCAAATCATTTCGACTTCTACCTTCCTTTATCTTCTATTAACTAAAAACTAATTTCCTATTTTTTTCTTTCTTTATCTTTTTTTATTATTATCTTTTTTTTGTATTTATCCTCCTTTCAAGTGACGCGACCCTATGTGGAGTCCACATTGGATGTCCAACTCATGGGACTCCAAATCCATAATTATATCAATTTTATTTTTTATTAAAATTCATGATTTATCCTTAATTGGATATTTATTGGATTTTCTTACTAAATTTTAAATCCAAATAAGATCTGATCTAATAAGAGTAAACCATATCAGATCCATATCCATTTTTTTAATTAGTAAAACCCATATTCTAATGACGGTCCAAATCCATCTTAAATTTTTATCAAATGAATTTAAATTCCTATGTATTATTATATTCTCATTTCATTCATAATTAAATTTAATATTAAATTCGATTTCAACTGTTGACTCAATTTAATTTATAATTTCAATTTCAAGTTGAAAATTAGATAAATTTCTAATTTTATTAATATAATATATAAATAATAATTTAATAATTATCAAAAGATCACAGGTATTACAAGTATTTTCATTTATATGATTGTGTTCAACATGTGTAGCTTGTTAAATAACTAAAATCATGCTCGACTTAATAAAAATTGAATGGTTTGTATTTAAGAGAATCAAAACCCTGATTTCTCATACAGTGATTTAGGGTTTTGGGCTCTTACTTGGAATTTGATTATTATAATTGCATATGTTGTTAGGATTTGAGTTTTCTAAGTTACGTGTAACATGAACTAAATTAAATTATATGTATTTACCTTGGGTAAGCTTGGTTACAACTGGACATAATCAAAAGCATATGAGCCTTCTGATTTGGGCTTATGGGGGCCTAGATAGGAAAAATCGACTTGTATTTTTTGTTATGGGTTAGTTGTAATAAACTCATTGATTCAATATGTTATCATGGATATTTTAATCATGTCTGATATGATTTAAAGTACTATAAATTCAATATATTAATCAGAGTCATGTTGATTTGCTTGATAAGGGTTCACGGGGGCTCTTATCGGAAAAGTCAGGTTTCGTGACTAATTATGTTCTAATAATTTTCTTAAATTTTTTTACAAATTCAGTTTTGAATTATATCAGATCTAATATAAATACTTATGATAGAGATAGAGGTGAGTTAGATCACGATTGGTAAGTTATGGTTTTGGTGTAAGGATGCCCTATTTACGCAAATTATATTTGATATTTAAGATTAAATCTATTCATGACAGCTTAACTATATTTATTTTCATGGTAAATTAAAAATGATTCTGATCTTATTTGCAAAGAATGTGAAATATCAATCTGAACTTGTTTGATTGCTGAGTGATTTGGCAAAACATGTTTCGGGCTACTCTAGCCACGAGACTTAAACAACTGAATAATGATTTAAAATTGTGATTCATATAATGATATATATTTGTAATAATGATGCATGTTGATTTCTATTTATTGAAATTATGTGATACTACATAAATAAATTATTGAATAGCATAATTCATTGCTTATGAGAATGCATGTAATGCTTTGAGATGCAGTATTTGTGAAATGCATGTAGGGTGGTAGAAATTTCACAGGGTTGCATGAGCATATGGGTGCTTAATAAAATATTAAATTAAGGTTCCAAAGAGAGAACAATGAAATGACAATGCACTAGTCTAAATGGTAGATGCATTTACCATAACCTAATTAATAAGATAACCCTAAGCAAGATTTTGGGTATGCCTTTACCGATGTATGCTACACCAGAATGGTCCTTGGTCTACCTTAGAGAGGGTAGACAATATGAAACTCTCTGGGGCTTTTTCTTGTTATGTTGTGAGGGGCAATGTCTTGACGCTCCCCCAGCCCAAAGAATTTAGGGAGGTCAGGACTGCGTCTTTTGTCCTAGGTGGGCACGTTCCTAGGTCTTCTGCAGAAGTGAGTGATCATGATCACCATATGACGTGAAGTCATTCCTCCGAGGTAAATTATCTCGATACATATCACTACGTCTCATAGCCTGACTCTGCTTTTGGGGGCATGACTCAGTCAATTACATAGAAAATTAAAATAATAGTATAATAAACACCCGAGTAGTTTAGACTGTTTTGTAGAGGGCCTACGCATATCCGATAGACTTTTTGGTAATCAAGTGAAACTTAAAATGCATGCTCACTTTACTTTTCTAAACTTTTATATATGCTTATATGATTATGTGAATGCATTCATATGAATAGATGTCTTGATTTGATTATATTGTTGTTGTGCATGCTTAAATTGTGATATCATGCTTGTGCATATTTTGAGAATTATGAATTTATAAACTTTATTGTTTATTCATTTATCTACATATTAAAAATATTGAATTTTGTATACTATGATGGATACATGTTATGCAAGTTTAGTGTGTTGTATATTTGCGTTATCTGTGTGAATGTTACTGAGACTCTTCAAAGTCTCACGTTTTCAAAATAAAATATTTTTCAGGTAACATATGATTTGTGAAAGCGAATGTAGGATATTGTAGGTGTGCTGTGTGAGACTGATGATTTTGTGATCTCGAGAGCTTTTTGTTAAACTTTAATTTGATATTATTTGACTATCTAATTATTGATTTTTGGGATAGATGCATGAATGATTCATTAATTAGATAGACTATTCAATATTTCGATTAATTTTGTTTTATCGGTGGTCGAATGAGTGTATTTTAAAATGTAATAGGTCTGAGCGGTTTAACTAAAAATTCATATTCTAGAGACGTGAAAAATATCAAATCACAAACCAAAAAAGAAAAAAAGGGCTGCAAAAGAGAAAATTAGCTAAAAGGATATTTTGCACCTTTTATAGAAAAATAATACCAAAAATCAGCCAACTTGCATCAACTCCTTCATTGATTCTTTCATCATCAGAAATGAAAATTCTTTTCTCATCCACAGTTGAATCCAGCTGTGTAGGAAGGTGTCCTAAGATTTTTTTGTTCTCATCATATGATGAAAAGAATCAACAATAAAAAAAAGTAAACAATTTTCTCAAAAAAAAAAAAGAAAATCAGTGACCACAGATTCAGAAACAAAAATTATATATCGCCATGCACTTGCTTCAGTTCAAGTGTTGGATTAAGTTTTATTTCATCCCTGTCCATCTTAAAAAAAACTCAAACAAGAAAGAATCGTAGAAGACAAAAATAAGAGAAAATTAAAAATGATTCAGAAAGAACCTAGCAATGCATGTCATAATCATATCCAGATGGTCATAACAAATAATTTTACATTCATCATCATCATCATCAGGATAACCACATTACAAACCAAACCCAAAACGATAATAGCCCCAAATAGAATCATTCAAAGGAACCCTGAAACCCCAATAAACCTGATTCAACAAACTCAATTAAAGATCCACAAGGAGAGAAAGAAAACCCCTATAAATCAAAACACCTTATCCCTATTTGGAAAAGAAAAAAAAAACAAAGAAAAAACATAAATGCCCTTAAATCTTTGTAACGATGAAAAAAAGGGCACAAATCTGATCACCATCATCATTATTGATAGAGTGAGAAAAGAACCCCAAACCAAAACACAAAAGAATCTCAAACACCAAAAGCCAACACGAAGAATCGAAACCACCCACGATGCATAAACCTAGGGGATTGGTAGACACGAACAAAGAGGAGACGCTGGCAGCGTTTTCTTATAGTATCTGATAGAACCCTTAAAACCCTAAAGAGGAGAGCACGGCCAGCCGTCCGATCTTGTGTTGATGTACGGCAAATGAAGCATCTCTTCTTTGTTAGGGAAAAGACTGGTTTGCCGCTTCAGCATTGGGTTGCAAATTGGATCCGGTTCCAGTTTGGGCTGGCGCAAGATCCAGATTAGTTTCAAGACCATAGTTGCATTGGTACTCAATACAGCCTATCAGGCATACCAATACCAGATACTAATACGAAACTCGTTTTGGAAATCACAAGAAGTATCAAATGTTTAAGAAACTCGTTACTATTATTTGAGAAATGTTTACCATCTTTCTTACGTAGAAACACGTTTATGTTATATTATAAATGAGTATCAAGCTAGTTTTTATTAATATTTTTGTATATAAACAACAATATCATTTAACAAAGTCATTTTTTATTTTAATTTTTAAATATTATAATTTATTGAAAATTTATTATACAACAATGATTGATTATATATGTATATTTAACTATTTTAATTTATAAGTATCATTATGAAAATATATAGTTTGTATCACCTTTTCATAAACTTGTTTCAATTCTCTTGGAAACCGTATCAATGTTTATAAGAAACTTATACCGATACTTTTCAAAATCGTATCAATATGCGTTTCAAATAAAAACGTACCTGAAACTTTTTGAGCCCTCATATTACCCATACTAGTACCACGTACCGACACCATACCAGTATATTGGTATACGTTTTTGGCAACTATGTTCAAGACCCAAACTTGGGCCACCAGCTAGACTGGGTGCATGAATGGCTGGGAAAGAACCCAGCTGCTCGTGGGTGGGCTTGGTTTGCACGGAAAAAGCCTATGTTTATTTCCTCAAGTCTTCAAGAGACAAAGCTTTGTTTAAAAACATGAGTGATCCAGGGAGCTATGTCTCATACATGTTATTAGATGTATAAAAACAACTAATTGAATGAAAGCACCAAGTCAAGGGTTCAATTCTCACTGTGGATCCTTTAAAGAAAATATTTTAATTTAACAAATCAGTTTGTGTTCCAGCTCGTTTGGTTCGGATCTATGTGAACAGAGTCCTTGCTCAGCTTGCACAATTCAAACAAGCTTAGCATATGGAACATTAACTCGCTGTAAATGAGCAAAGTCCGAAAAACCTCTATTTGGTTCGTTCTACTTGTTTACCAGCCCTAGGTGTATACATCAACTTCACATGGGCGTTTATGCATTTGCTGTTCTTGAGGCAAAATCTTGGTCAAACGCCCATGGTGGTTTCGTTTGGAATCTCGGCGCTAGGATGGGCGTTTATGCATTTGGGATGAGAAGTAAGGCTCTTTCTCTTTTGTATTTATACTAAAAATGGATTTGGCAGAGCTACCACCATAGTGACAAATATCGCGAGATTTATGAAATCTTGTGATAATATCGCAAGAAATTGCCTGAAAGTTTAAAACGGCAATTTCTATCACAAAAAAATCATGTATTTTTATTTTTAAATAAATTTTATAATTATTTTTTTATAAAAAATAAATTTTTTATAATTTTCAATTTATTTTTTATTGCCGAGATTTTGCCAAAAAATGCGAGATTTATGGAATTTTTTCAATTTCTCGCAAACAAGAAATTGCCGATAAAAATGTTTGTCACTATGGCTGCCACTTCCTCAAATGCATAAACTCCATAAACACCCATCCCATACCGATCCCAAACACGGGCACACCATTCTGCATGGCTTTAGGTTTGAAAGGTTTTTTTTTTTTTAAAGGCAACCTGAGGTTAGGCATCAAACCTACAAGCTGTAAAATTCATTCCATTCCATGTAAAATGGTGGGTACAAGGTCATCAAACCTACAAGCTGGATACATCTGTTGTTTTAAGACAAATACCTTACAATCCTTGCGGGCATAAATCCATTCCAATTCAGTTTTTGACAAGTTTATCCTAGAGTTAATGAAAACTCCACTTACATGTGGAAAACCCATTTTCTGAGAAACCGTTTAAAGAACCAAACTCTGTTTTTTGACACCTGTGAGAAACTTGAAAATGATTCACAAGTGAGAAACCTGTTTCACATCACATGAAAAACATACTGACTTTATATAAGAAACTTTTTTCGACTGCTTCCCTTAAGGCATACGTTTCCCATACGTTTCTCTCCTATAATAAATTTCTTTATTAATAACAAGTTGAGATGCACTCTAAAATTTTTAATCATTTATTTAGTTAAAAACTAATATTTTCATATATTTTTAAACATTAAGAAGGATGAAATAGCAATTTCTCAAAAATTTAATGTAACCACATAATTTTTACCTTATTTCTAGAATCTATTCCATTTAAATCATAAAACCACAAATTGCACTTAAAATGTTCATTATTTTATTAAAAGCAAAATGGGCAGTGCACTCGATCGATTACATGAAGTACAAACTTCAGTGATTGTTTTATAATGTACTCAACTTTCATATAGGAAAGAAAAAAAAATTAATTTTATTAGTTATTATAATATTACTAAAGAAGTAAATTTGTGTAGATTTATAATATATTTCATGTATATTAATATATGTACTTTTGCTCTCATGGTGTTCTGGGAACACCTACACCCACCAAGTAGAAATCATAGATGTATGTTGCATCTTCTCGATCACGCTTCATAGATGTGTTCAGCATACTTTATTATTTGATAAGAATCATGTTTTTGGGACATAAAATAAGATTTTTTAATCATAAAATTTGGGTACACTGATTTTTTAAGGTCCTAACAAAAAATGCACAAACATCACACTCACATGATCCAAAGCTTGTTTTATACTTCAAAATGCATGCAGATGATATATATAAGGATTGATTGACAAAAAAACTCAAGAAATTTGAAAAGTCAAAGCATCTATTAGGTGGGACTAGGTGCTCCAATAGTATCTCTCTACATATATAGTAACCCGTAACGACGTTACATTGAACGCGCACATCAACGGAAAAAGACCTTTTTTTTGCATAAAATCAATGTGCAAGGCACGTTCGACCATTAAGCCGTTCGACCTTACAGATTTCCTTATAATATATATATATATATATATATATATATATATATATATATATATATATATATATATATATACACCACTGCTCACACACAGATTAGCGGCCAATATTTTTTTACTGAAAATACACTTTAAGCAGTGGTTGTGACCACCTCTAAAAGTGAATTTTCTGCCTAGACGATTATAGCAGAAGTTGTGGCCATCTCTATTTGTCCTTTTTTGCTCAAAATCAATGTGCAAAGCACGTCCGATCGTTCGACGATTAACACATTCAACATTATGGGTTTTCCTATATATATATATATATATATATATATATATATATATATATATATATATATATATATATATATATATATATATGAGAAATGTTGTCGATCGGTCCTTTGTTTTGACTGGTCGAAACAATGTTGCCAGAATAAGACTTGTATTGTTTGGCCAACGATTAAGGTGAGTCGGCTGATACCGATTGTCAACAATTAAAAAATATTATATGTTAATCAAAACGTGACATCTGTTAAAATCATTAAAATAATATTAAAAATATTTTTAATCTAGTTTTTATATTTATTAAAAATTAACTGATCATTCAGGCGATCGTAGAATGCAACTGGAGTGTTGTACGATTATAGAATGCCATTGCGGTTGAAGGGAAAGTTTTATAGGACCACTATTAGGCCTGCTTTATTATATGGTACAAAATGTTGGGTTGCCAAGAGACATCATATTCAAAAAATGAGTGTATAGCTGAGATACGTATGCTTAGATGGATGTGTGAAAATACAATAAAAGATAAGATTCAAAACGAGAAGATACGTAAGAAAGTAGGCGTTGCATCCATTGAAAATAAGATGAGAGAGAATCGTTTATGGTGGTTTGGACATATTCGTCGAAGGCTTAATGATGCTCCAGTTACAAAAATGAAGAAATGAGAAAATATATTAGTTAAAAGAGGTCGGGCCGGGTAGGCTTAGGAAGACATGGATGGAGATGTTAGGAAAGGATATGAATGCTTTGAACCTCATCGAGGACATGGCATTGGATAGAAATGATTGAAGGAGAATGATTCATGTGGAAGACCCAGAATGATTTTCTTTTTTGGTTCATATTGCCGACCCCAATTATTCTGGGTTGAAGGCTTAGTTGTTGTTGTTGTGAACCCATTCAGGCGATATGTTATGTATAGGTTGATTCAGGCCAATACGCACCCATACTGACAGAAGTGGGCCGTCTGATTGCATTGATCGAACGGTTCAGACACCGTTACCCATTCTTTAAACCACCAACGTTCAAAGATATTTTAAATTTGGCAAGGAAAGGATGATCTCACCCTCAGGACCCCCTCCTTATCATGCTCAGAGTCAAGCTCTCGACAACCTCTCTCTCTCTCTCTCTATAAAACCCCAATCTTCGCCCTGCCCTCCCCTACGAGTCCCACTCTCTCTTCCCTTCTATGATTCCCACTCTGTCCCTACTGCAAGATCCCACTGTTCTCCCTGTGAGACCCCAAACAATCAATCCCTCTCTCCTCTTTCCTGCTAGAGATTCCCCATTCCAGCGTGGGAGTTCATCGAGACCCCACTGTCTCATTGATCTTCTCCTTCAACGATACTACACAGCAACCAGACCATACAGCCGGAGACCCAGGGTCGGCTCAAGAGAACTTGAGGCCCTAGGCATATCTCATTGGAGACCCATATTTCTCCATATTTTGTTTTTATTGGAGGCCCTCAGCATGAGGCACATGCATGTGCCATGTTTAGTTGGAGGCCCTCAACATGTGAAATATAAGTGTTTATATATATTTTTCATTTTAGGTTCATTTGAGGCCCCAGGCGGTGGCATTACAGGTCATGGAGAAATGGCATGTAGAGGAAGTTTAGAAGTAAGAGGCAAAGACTATCCAGTTAGTAATGAAAAAAAAACTATAGATATGATAAAGAGATGATATATGGAGGAAGCTTGCACGCAGAACAAAAGTAAAATGTTACTCCTTCCCTTTCGACCACAAATAAAATGTAGAGAGAGAACTTTGAATGAGTTTTTATGTAAATGGTAAGCAAATTGTCATGATAAACAATTTGCTCATCCATAGGCAGGGTTTGGTCAAGGTTTTAGCCCCCAACACATTACCTTGGTGCACGAAATAATTTGCTTAGCATTTATTTAAAGGCTCAGGTCTCTTAGCAGCTTGAACTTTCTTTAATATCGAATTTTGGATCTTACAATTTTTTTATTTGATTCATTGTTTTCAATCTTAATGAAAATAATTCTCTAAGTTTATTAGCCAGAGTGGACCAACTTGATGTCCAACTCCAATGATTTGTTAACCAATTTAGCCAATGGCCTGGATCATGGGTTGTCTTTCAAACTCCAGTCCATTAAGAATTAGCCCAAAACTTGACCCATTAATAGAAAGGCCAACTTGTTTCCAACTGGGCTTACTCAAAACTTAATGGACAAAGCTCAAATGGGTTCGGACTGGTGAAACAGCCTAATACCCAAGTGTGTATAGTTAACCAAATACCTCCAATCCTTTATTCACTAGATATTTGACTGCTGACACTAAATATTGTTGGGTTGTGACCATAAGGTGGTGTCCAAGATGCCACATCCAAGAATTATATTTTTCTCAGATTATGCAAATAAGTAATTAAGATGCATAAACTTATAATACATAACCTATTAGAGTCCAAAGGGTGTGACTCCTGAAGGGGTGTTTCATGACCATTCTGGCTCCCCTTCGTTTATTACATAAAGTCCTTGAAAAAACTTATAAGCACACAAGAAGGAAGGGCTAGAGGTCATAAGCATATTACTGTCCTTGTCGATTCATTGCGTAACAACACACACCCTTCTACTCGGACTCACTATCCACGTATTCCACCATTGGTATCTGAGCCTGTGTTGTTACCCCAGGGACACGACCTCCTCAGTCTGATTGGTTCGTGTTTGTTAGATTTGTTAGATTTTATCCCGTTTCCTATTTACCATGTGGTAAATATGGAAAATGTATTTACTCCTTTATAACTTAGGTAAGTTTTAGTTTTTTGAATTGCTTTATTCAAGGAGCAGATAAGGGGTTATCATGAATCCCATGAATTAAGGATATGATATAGGTTGGTTGTAGCCTGGTTAGTTACTGGTTTTAGTAAAATAAATATATTATGTAATTTGTAAAGATTGAATACAGAAAATAAGAAGCAAGCTCTTCTTCTCCATTACATTTTCTTAACGGTCATCTGACACTGCTGCATTCATTCTTCTTTAGTGCCATTATCATGTGATCGTGATTTATGTTCTCAACGTGACCAAAACTACAATATCTCTTTGTGGTGTTATTTTTTTGTTATCATTCATGTCGTCCAATAAAAATGCTAATCAATTACAAAACAAACTTGCCTGCAAAATTTAACTCTCAACTCAAAAAAGATTTCTTTAGGGGGTGTCAGGCTCGCATTCACCCTAAGTGTGAGCATTGTGGGAAGTTCGGTCATATCAAGGCCCACTGTTTCTATCCTCATAGTTTTCCAAGTCATCAACATACCTCTTCTTGTGCTCGAACAAGTGGTCAAGCTAATGTTAACACCGTTAATGCTTATGCTATTCCTGGTACTTCTAATTCTATAAATATGGTACCTCAACTTACTCGTGAAGAGTATGAAAAGCTAAGGTCATTTATCCACCAAGGTAACCCACAAGTTAACTTATCAAGCAATCTCTTCTACCATTCTATGTTTTTTATTTTTTATTTCTAAAGTTGATCATAGATATGAGTTCTCAAACATGTTGAATTTTGAGTTTGTTTTCACATTTAGATATTGTCATAGTACTTGAATGCATAATTTAAAAGGAACGAATATGATTGGCAAGTTGCACTTGTTTCAGTCCAACTTTGCTGCTCACAGTGAGGATATTTGCCATAATCAAGTATTGAAAATTTACTTGAAAATTGTAGACATTTGTTTTTAGTGTGTCTAGAATGGGTACTTTTTAAAATTAAGTGGTAATCTCTGTTAGTCAAAACCTTTTTGTCAAAGCAAATACAGATGTAAAAGTGAAATAGGAAATGAGAAAAAAGTTAATGTCTAAGACCCTTGAAAGAATTGTATAACGAGAAAATTGTTTTTTATACTTTGTTTTTTATAAGCATGTTATATGAATTGTATAGCAAGAAATGTATTTAATTTTGTTTTTTAAATTAGCGATGGATTCGCGACGGATATAATCCATCGCTAAAACGTCGCCAATTTCAATCAGACGATGGTTTGCAACAGACTTTAATACGTCGCTAACTTGCCGACCAAAAGTTAGCGATGAATTATATCCGAATAAGTTCCATCGCTACGTCGTCGCTAATTAGTGATAGATTCATGACGGACATTGTCTGTCACCAATCCGTCGCTAATTAGCGACGGATTTGCGACAGACAATGTCTATCGCAATTTAGCGACTAGGATTATGCAGCGGAAGCTATCCATCGCTAAACACGTTAACGATGAAGTTAGAGACAGATTAGCGACGGATAGCACCCGTCACTAACTAGCATTTTCTTGTAGTGCTAAGCCTATGTCTAATCTGGCCCGAGTCAGAAAACTCAGCATCCCTGAGAGGCCATTTTCATTGTGGGGTCCCCACATCGAACGAGTTCATCCAGGATGCAAGTTATGAATGGGTCGCGGAACGTGGTTCTGCCAATGGCCGAGATGAGTGCAGCCCAGCGGTTCAAACACACTATGAGATAAGATGCAGAACCGGCCCTATCAAGATCATGGCCTTCTCCTATTTTGCTCTAACCTCCACAACAAATTTTCAGTTTGTAATGTGAGAGGAGTGCATTTGGCATCACATGAAGGATGACCAAGTTCATGAAATCCAGTGTTTCTGTTACTAGAAACCGAAGATTTCGTGAACTTGATATACCTCTAGAGTACCCCTCAAACAAATTCTCTCTCTCTCTCTCTCTCTCTCTCTCTCTCTATATATATATATATATATATATATATATATATATATATATATATATACATTCTTCTTCCTGAGTAACTTCACCAACATCAGAAAAGAATTAGGAAAAAAGAAAAAAGAACAAATAACACAGTGAAGAGATTCAGCTTACCATGATGGAGGAGAAGCGGTTGTTAAGAGGCAAGAACTCATTCTTGAGAAGCTCAATGCCTTGCGCTTCATCAACTGGGCTCTCGAGCTCAAAAACAGCAAGAATATGAACAGAGAGTGTGGAGCTATTGAAGAACTGACCAGTGGGGCTAACAGGCATTCCGTCATCATTCTCTCCTCCTTTTGCCGATCCCATTGGGCTTGGCTTTTTTCTGCTGTACAATGAGGCTACTTAGTTTTCTTGAATGGACATGTTTTGCAGTTTTCTCCGACTTTATAAGTCACTGCATCATGAACTGGGGCTTCAGTGCAGTTATAAAATGACATAAAAAATAAATATGAAACCTGGTAAGGGTGGATGGCATTAATATTTTTTAGAACATTAGCAGATGCACCACAGGGAACTCATTAATGGTCACCTTATTATGCTAACTATAGTGAGGTGGCGTTTAGGAGAGAGAGAGAGAGAGAGAGAGAGAGAGAGAGAGAGACTATCACAGGTGCAAAAAATGGATATTTTATGTTGCCGTTTTAAACAACAAAATGTATCAGTTATTTTAGTGAAAAAATTGGTGATTTTATTTTTATTTCTTACTATTTTCATAATTTAAATTTATTTATTATTCAATATTTTTCCCATAAAAACATGAGAAACACAAAAAATTTTAATTTCTCACCATAAAGGTTTTTACTGGCCATCCACAAGCATTACTAATGCAAGGTCTGAAGCAGTTTGAACCAAGGTTGTAAGTATAATATTGTTACTCATATCGGTCGGGCCCAAAATATGATACATTTTATATTAAAAAATTAATTTAAAAAAATAAATAAATAAATAATTTAAAAAATCATGAAAAATAAAAAAAATAGTTAGAATTCTAAAAAAGTCATAACACAAAACTATAATGAATTGCACAAAATGCAATCATAAAATCACATATGAAGTATTTGTATATGAATTGCATAAGACATCATCATACATCAATTATCTCACAAGAACAATGCAAAATATTAAATATCTTGCAATTAAGTACATGCCACAATACTCGTACTTTCATATTACATGAATAAAAATATTAAGACAATAGTTGCACTAGATTTTCAGTCAGTTTTCACTTATTACTTGAATGCCTCGTTGCTATGACGAATCATGTGATGCCATCTTGTTGGAGGAGCATAAAGTTTGATTTCTACTTTTATGTAAATTTTTATTTTTCGTAGATCCAACATCATGATAAGTTGGTGGAGGGGTTGCGGGAGGACAACATACCACAAGGCAAAAAAAAATTTGAAGATAATTTTACTAATAATAAAGATTTTTTATCTTAATCCACTTTCTTGAGTGAAAACTGATAAAAATGCACTCCTACTAGAGAAACCCGCAAAAATCATTTCCATTGCACACAAATCTACCCCCAAATTGCTCTCAAGACACCTGGGGTGCATGAATATCCCTGTAATGACCTCTACATAAACGAGGGAGTCATCTCTCAAAATGTCTTTAAAACTAAAAAAATGGTTCAATCCTATTTAAAGTGCACCGAAGGTGTATCACACGCGATACACTTTACATCAGTGTTGTGAGAGGCGTACGCCTCAGTACCTGAAGCGTACGCCTCAAAGGCGAGGCACACGCTCAAGGTGCTGAGGCATTGCTGTGATTCGCTTAAAGTAAAGTTTCACTTCTAATATGCCATTAAGTCAACTGTACTCCCCATGTTTTTGACATCCAGCAGTGCAAGTTAGTGAAATGTTTCACTAGTGTGAGGCCTTGAGTGTGATGGCACGTATTTTTACGATATTTTAGATAATACTTAGCGTTGAGGCATCACACTCATGTTGTGAGAGGTGTACGCCTCAGAGGCGAAATGCAGGCTCAACGCCTCGCTTCGCCTCATCGCATTTAACAACCTTGCTTTACATCATACAATACGATACAATATAAAGTTGTATCATACAATACATATATGATACACACTCGTATCACGGTATGCGTGTTTATCATATCATTATTTTCTATAATAACAACACATATTATACAATGCAGTACAATATGTATGATACCATATCTTACGAGATGGTACTATACTTACAACATTGGTTTGAACTTTGATTAGTTAAAAAAAATCTGAAGAAAGTAAATACTTGTCGATATTTGGTAGTTTCTATTAGAAATAAAAATGAGCGGTCATGTTTCATCAGTCACTAGCCATGATAAATTATTAGTAAAGGTCAATATAGTTTTCCAGAAGTACCCTAGCCTTTTGGATTCTTTGTTGGCCGATTCCTTATCGACTAAGTTCCTTTATGATTTATGACTTTTGTATTCAATCATTTATTATTCTTAATATATTTTCTTTTCCCTCAAAAATGAAAAAGTAAAGGTCAAGAGAGTTGGCCATTTGAGTAAATACAACAATAGATAGTTCAGTTTTGATCCATTTTCTGCAACATTTGGGACCCATAATATTGGAGTAGAGCTTGAACCTTGTTGATCAATAATATTGAACAGGTTAAGTTAGGCTCGTTTACCGGCTATGTAATTGAAGTAGAAAGCAGCCAGGCCCAGCTATATTTATCGAAACCAATACCAAATTTCACATGGATTGTGATAATGATACAATAACCTTCATATCAAATTAATGAAGACACATTGCCCAATTTTGGACTAGGAACGAGCTTCAAGTGAAACGGATCAGACAAACTGAATCCACAAATCTCACTCATCCTCATCTTCTTGTGATTATATTTGCTTATATATAATTAAGAGTTTCGCCAAAATTACTATTATTGAAATATTATGGTAACAATTGGTTTTATTCTTGTTGCCAAAATATATACTTACAAATATCCTTTCACACACAGGCAAACACATACACACACAAAACAAACATTTCCTATTGTCAGGTGGATATGTTTAAATAAGTTCATCATCACATGTCATATGCTCTTTATTAGGTGTAACTTATACATTGTAATGGACAACACAAGATGGGGGAGGGCATCATTAAAATCCATGTGCTTTCCTTACAAATCGAGATACTTGGAAATAGGGATGGCAGTAGACCGGGGTGGGGGACAAGGTCTCCACCCCGCCCGATCTCAAAATTCTGCTCTCTATCCCCACACGGGTTTTGATTTTAACCTTCATCCCCTTTTCATGTCCTCCATCCCCGGCCCAAACGGGGAGAGGCAGTGCAGGTCCCCATTTCTCTTCGGTCCACTGTCATCCCTAAAGGCATTCCAGTTATTTTACTAACAGGGTGGGATCAAGGGCGGGGCGGGAGAAAGTGTAAGTGCATCCCTTTTTCATGTCCTCCATACCTGGTCCAAACAGGGGGAAGCGGTGAGGGGCGCCATTTCTCTTCGGTCCACTGCCATTCCTAAAGGTATTTTAGTTATTTTACTAACAGGAAAACAGGGCGGGGCGGGGAAAAGCATAAGTTCATCACCACATCAATCCCCACACAGGTTTTGATTTTAACCTACATCCCCAGTCCAAATGGGGCGAGGTAGGGCAGGACACCCTTTTCCCCAGTCCACTCTCATCCCTACTTGGAAAGAGTAAATAAAAGAAAACCCACTTAAATTTAGCAGCAACTGCCCTGTTGCCTACACACAGACTCAACACCCTTATGGGTCTGTTTGTTTAACCAGAAACAGTGGGGAAAAGGCCCATTTTTCTACTGTTTCCCACCCTTGATCAAACGGACAACCACTAAGGGGGGGCCCATGTTTTCCCTACGAAAGCCAAGTCCCATGTTGTTGAGGTAATCCTTTGAAAGGTGTGCCCTTTATACCCATCGGGATGCTCGATTGAGAATCTGAGATATCAAAAACTTGTCAAATAATGGATCTGTCATAGGTCCCACATTGGATTCTCCAGCCATGCAAACAAGAGATGTCATGTCGAAGAATCTGAGATGTCCAAAACTTGTCAAATACATGATTTTATTGATTGAATTTGGTTTTTAAAGAGAGTGGTTTGGTTTGTCCAGTTGTAAGTTTGAAGACGTCCAGTTGTAAGTTTTCATGTTTTAATCCTTTCTTGGCCAAGTCTCACATTCTCCAATTTCTAACCCTTACTTTAGGTTTTATTTAGAAGCAGGTACCAGACGGACGAGTTGGGAGGATGTGGAGACAGTTAGATGACTAATGAATATGGAGGAAGGAATGATTAATGAATATGGGCAAAAAATCAGCAAACTCCAAATCCTAACAACTTTAAATTTAAACTCCTCTCATAAAAGAGGAGGTATTTACAACTCCTTCAATCACTTGAATTTGCAGTGATTAGAATCTTTTATCGCATCTACCTAAATAAATCCTCTATTCATGAATAGGGAATTTACTGAGACAGTAAAAACTAACATGTTGATAGGATGTGTAGAATCATGAGCATATATTCCATAATAACAACACTACATATAAGCATTTGTGAAAGCATGATATATCTGTGCTAAGTGTAAGCGTGTGTAACCATCATAAATCAAACTACCAACAGTATACACTACATTTATAGTTGTGGATGTGCTAATTTTTTTTTACCAAAAATGGGTTTACAAAAGATTAATAAAGTTTTTAAATCAGTTTTTTTGCAAAACTAGGGTGCTCGACTTGCAAGTTGAATGCCTTTCCTCTCCAAGCAGTGAGGGGTCAGCTCCAACAGGATCTCAGATCCTTAGATTGGATCTTCACATATTCAGGTTGTGTATACCTTTCAACGGACTCCTGAAAATACAAAACAAGACCCTGATGGTGTTAGATACCACTAAGCTTGAGAAAAATACAAAGATCACAACAGAATGCAAGGTGTAAGGCTACGATCATGGTGTCCAAAACCATAGTAGCAGTCAAATCGATTCAGATCTAGCCTTGTCTGAACACCTGAACATATTTGGTCCACCTCGGTCTATAGAAGATGAATCAGATGCTAAAATTTTTGGGTAAATAGTCTCCACATCCCAAATTCCAAAATTAAATTTTGTTTCGCCTTGATCAGAGTAGTATGAGCCTCGATCTAAATGTCCCAAGTCAGGTTCTATCGATTTATTATAGATCTGAATAAGAACCAATTTTGGTTCTCTGATTCTAAATTTCTTTTCGAACAAATATGAGGCATACAAATCCCACAAAATCACTGTGATATCTTCCATCTTTGAAGAATTGTGGGTAAAAATTTCAGCCTCATATATGATACCCATCGAGCTCAGATTCTTTAGTATTGTAGACGGGTACCTGTTTACCAACCCAATCCTGAACCTGATGCTGAACTTAGACCTTAACTTTAGAATAATACCACATGGCTACCCTTCCTACAAAAATATGAAATTTTAGGCCTGTCTTGAATTAGGCCCAAGTTATAATTTAGAAAAACCATATCTCAGTCCTGAGATATATCCAGAAAAATGAGACCCTACCAGATTGTGACTGACGAAGACTAAATATGTCAGAGAATCATCGTATGTAGTATAATTAATTTACAACCCATAAAAGCAATTAAAATTTAAAAAGAAATACATGAACCTTACCTCCTACCTCAAACATTAAAACCGACCACTTTACCCGACCCAAAACCTCAACTAAACCCTATAACTCATTTAATGTAAAACCTATAAACTTTTAAGAGAAAATAAATAAAGGAATTGCATTATTTTGAGTTAAAAATATGTTTTTTATGTTTTATTAGAAATTTTGTGTCTCTTATATGCTTAACATGATCTTTCTAACAAAGAAAGGTAAAATGGTTATTTTAACAATTTTTGTAAATAAAATATTATTAAAATATTTAATTATCATGAAATTTAATCGTTTGAATGAGTCACAAAATCATTTAAGTGTTCTTGAGGTGTTCCAAACTTAACAAGATACATTTTTAGGATTTTCAGGATAAATTCTCAAAAGGGTATTTTGGTCACAAATTAATTTAGAGGAAACACCCTAATAAATAAATTGCTATTTTTAAAAATACCAAAACCCTTGAACTGTTTAAAATTAGATGAATAATTAATGAAAATAAAATGTAAGGAACTCTTGCAAAAATAAAAGCTAGGATTTTATAATGGATCCAAACTCTATACGAGTTTTACGAGATAAAATGAAGATTTCACTCTAACCTATTTGTGAATTTTTATATATTTATTAAAAATAAATTGTATTAACTATTTAGGTTAGGTTCAAACTATTTTATTTCTGTTATTATTAATTTTTCTTATTTATTTTATTGACTTTTGGTTTGGGACCGAACCGGACCCAAGCCGGGTCCGATCCGGACCCAACACCATTCACGCAATACGCAAACCCTAAATCCCCTCTTCCTTTTTTCTCACCCCAGCCGACACCCCCATTCTCCCCTTTCTCACTTCTGCAAATCCTCTTCCCACCACCGCCGAAGACCCTAGCGATGGCACCCGCCGGTGCCACCCTCAACGAAGCACCCATTGCCTGATAGGGCCACCTCCCTTTCCCTGTTTTCTCGAGGTATCTTCTCGGCCAAAAGCCACCCGCCGTGAAGCCTAGTTGTTGCAGAGCCCCTCTCCCTTCCAGGTGTTCTCGGGTTCGAGAACCACCAGCAGCCACCCATCCGGTTACAGTTGCCGTATTCTTCTCCTTTGTTTCCCTGAAGGCCACGGACGCCTCCATTTCTTTTCCTCCGCTTCTCGCCATCTTCCTATACACGGACATGCTGAAACAGGGTTTCCAGGGCAACAAGCTCACCTTCCCGCCCCTCATCCAAGCCTGGATCGTCCTATCCAGCCGGGAGGCTCGGGCTCCAGGTTCACGGCCCACGTCGTCGTCTCTGATGGTCGATGGGTACACCAGAAACGATGAGTTTTTTGCAGGTTCATGGAATGGCAATGGTCTCAGCTGTACAGGAAGCCCAAGCGGATAAGTTAAGATGCCATCAACAGCTTCTAAAACACAGATTTCTGCTGGTCAATCGGGTATGGAACTGTTGCCTTTGTCTGATAAGAACATTCTCAAAAAAAAAATGAAACAACAATCACCAGCCTTACTACAAAGCTAACATTCTCCAATTACAGAAAAGATAGACAAGATAAAGTTGTTATGACCTTTAATATTAAGTGGTCACCCCTTCTTTCAGTTTTAGAATAAGGGCCATACTTAGTGAAGTTCCACACACTGGAGTGATGCAGAGGTGCGGACTGGAGATGGTCCTAACCTTCTGCTTTTTGCATGGAGCAGCTGCTCTCAAGACTGAACCGTCTGTTTCTGTGATAATGCCAGAACACTAGATAATGGCCGTCTTTTCAGTTTAAGTATATATTAATATAGTATTATATATGTTTACTAGTTTGGCATGGGTTCCTTGTTTAGGTTCGTATTCTCAAAGGAATACTGATTTTCTTAAACAGAGTGCCTCGGATTTTGTGCCATCACAAGGGGTGATGCCTTGGACAGCGTGCAGATTGTGAAGTTACTCCAAGCGGCTGTCCAGTTTTGTTTGGAATTGTCATTGTGTTACTTGATTTTTGCCAATAGAGTTACCGATTTGCGTTTTAATTTTTGTCACTGAGAGCAAAATTAGATAAGTTGTTGTGTGTGCAGTTGTAGCACTTTCTCATTGTGAGAGGGACAATTAGATTGTATCGTGTAGCAGTTGGATCTCGAGTTATGATTTACTTTTTGTCGTATCGCAAAGGTAGGATTCCTAAACTAAAATTATAGAATGTAATTTCGGTTGTCACAATGCTAAAAAATATTTAGCATTATATTTGTATGTCAATATAGATGTGAGATTGCAGGTGCGTAACTGAGCAGTATAAGTGATGCTTAATGCTAAGTATCGCTTGTGGCTAGAAATGGCATGCAAAAGAAAAAAAGGAGAAAAATGCAAATGCAAAAACATGAAAATCGAGTAAATACCCGTGGTAAATAGGTGGTGCAAGCACATTTCACATTATGTACTTTCTTGGATGCAACACTTTCTTGCTTACACACCTACTTAGTCATGGATTTCTATGACAGTTAACAATTGTAGTTCAAAGATCATGTTGAGTACGATTTGAATGTTTGAAAATAGAAGTGATCTTATTTTTGTAATTTGAAACCATGTTTATCATGGTTTTAGTTAGCGGGATATTGAAGTGTGTTTGCTGCAAGTACATGTTTTTGCTTTGTAAAATGAATGATTGAGTGAATTGATATGTTTGACATGATTGTGTTAAATGCTTGCGTGAAATTATATTCGAATTAAGTATGCTCTGCATGCGAAAATTGTATCATGAAAGCATGTCTAAATTGAAGGTATTATGCTTGTGAATATGCACGCATTTTAGTGCATATCTTATTTGTGTCTGCAATTATGATGTGATGTATTTTGCACATGAAAATGTTGAATTATCTATGCATGCATAATAGCGCATGTGAGAGCATCTTGTATTAAGCATGTTGAGATCAAATCATGCATGAAAGCATGTTAGAAATGAATCATGCATATGAGCATGTATAGTTTAAATGATGCCATGATAGGATTATTCATGAAAGTGAATGCAATTTTGTTACGAAGATGCACAAGAGCATGTAAGTTTAAGTTATGCAAGTGGCATAGAGTTTTCAATTCATGTATGAGGGCATCAAAGAGTTATCTTGTGAGATTATAATGCTCGGTTTTGAGTCTTTTGACCAAGGATTTAATAATAAAGATAACCCCGGACCATGGGCCCAATTGAGGCATCATTGAAACTAGGCTCTCTGAGATGGTTGGGTCCGTCTCGATCTTTTGTCCTCGAGGGAGAAGGAAGGGTGGTACAAGCCTAGTAGGACATGTGTTTTTCGAGGGATGAAGGCGCCTCTTGTCCTTGTCCCACAGAGGTTAGGGGACATGTCTACCAATAATAAGTCTTAGGTGGTAGTACTACAACCCTGTAGAGTTAGGGATTTATGCCTGATTTTTCGCCGACAATGTTGGCTTGGCATAAGCCATGACTTGGGATCATGGGTCCGTTCTTCCAACTACTGCATTGAAGGGTTGAATCGCTCCGAAAAGAACCAGTTAAGTCATAGCAGGGCTAATAAAATACATAGAATAATAAATACTTCTATGGTTGTTTTTAAACATTTGATACTTCTTGTGGGTCGACTATGTTTTCGGTTTTGCCAGCCAGCCCATATATATCATTTTGGCCTCCAAGTCTGCCGACCCAAATTGGAACCCGATCCAATTTGCAACCCAATGCTAAAGGGGCAAACCAATCTTTTCACTAACAAAGAGGAGATGCTTCATTTATCGTACATCAACACAAGATCGACCGGCTGGTCGTGCTCTCCTCTTTAGGGTTTTAAGGGTTATATCAGATTCTATAAGAAAACGCTGCCAACGACTCCTCTGCGTTCGTGCCTACCAATCCATTGGGTTTATGCATCGTTGGTGGTTTCGATTCTTCGTTTTGGCATTTGAGATTCTTTTGTATTTTGGTTTCTTTGTTTCCAGATTGATGGAGTTCTTTTCTTACTCTATTAAGAATGATAATGGTGATGAGATTTGTACCTTTTTTTTCATCGTTATGAAGATTTAAGGGCGTTTATGCTTTTTTCTTGTTGTTTTTTTTCTTTTTCCAATAGGGATAAGGTGTTTTGATCTATAGGGGTTTTCTTTCTCTCATTTTGAGTATTTAATTGAATTTATTGAATCAGATGTATTGGGGTTTCAGGGTCCTTTGAATGATTCTATTTGGGGCTATTATCGTTTTAGGTTTGGTTTGTAATGTGGTTCTCCTAATGATGATGATGATGAATATGAAATTATTTGTTATGACCATTTGTATATGATTATGACATGCATTGCTACATTCTTTCTGAATCATTTTCAATTTTCTCTTATTTTCGTCTTCTACAATTCTTGCTTGTTTGAGTTTTTTAAGATGGATAGGGATGAAATAAAACTTAATCCAACACTCTAACTGAACCAAGTGCATGATGATGGATAATTTTTGTTTCTGATTATGTGGTCATTGATTTTGTTCTTTTTGAGAAACTTTACTTTTTTTATGGTTGATTCTTTTCATCATATGATGAGAACATAAAAATCTTAGGACACCTTCCTACACGGTTGGATTCAACAGTGGATGAGAAAAGAATTTTTATTTCTAATGATGAAAGAATCAATCAAGGAGCTTGATGCAAGTTGGTTGATTTTTGGTATTATTTTTTTTTATAAAAGGTTTCAAATATCCTTTTAGTTAGTAATTTTCTCTTTTGCAGCCCTTTTTTCTTTTTTTATTTTTGATTTGATATTTTTCACAACTTCAGAATTTGGAAAAATGTTTTTGTTTTTTCATGTCTATGCCTATGACTTTTGGGAGTTAAAAGGATTTATTTATCTTTAGGGAGGATTAGTCCGTGCACTTTCTACTTTTACATTCCATCTTGTTTTATATTGGATAATGAATGCCTTGTGGTCAAACGTGACACCATATACATAACGACATAGTTTTTTAAATTTGAGGTAATTGAACGTCCTATCTTGTCACTCACATTTACATTCCATCTTGTTGTAGATGGAATTATGATTGCCTTGTGGTCAAACACGACACCCTTTTCATAACAACATAGTTTTCTAAATTTGAGGTATTTGTACGTCTTGTCTTATCACTCACGTTTACATTCCATCTCGTTATAAGTGCAATTATGAATGCCTTGTTGTCAAACACGACACCATGTACCTAACTGAACATCATATCTTGTCACTCACATTTACATTCCAGCGTCTCCTCTTCGTTCGTGTCTACCAATCCCTTAGGTTTATGCATCGTGGGTGGTTTCGATTCTTCGTGTTGGCATTTGTGATTCTTTTGTGTTTTGGTTTCTTTGTTTGCGGATTGATGGGGTTCTTTTCTCATTCTCTCAAGATTCATAATGGTGATCAAATTTTTACCTATTTTTCATCGTTATGAACATTTAAGGGTGTTTATGTTTTTTCTTTGGTTTCTTTTTCTTTTTCCAACAAGGGTAAGGTGTTTTGATCTATAAGGGTTTGCTTTCTCTCATTTTGAGCATTTAATTGAATTTATTGAATCAGGTTTATTGGGGTTTAGGGTCCTTTGAATGATTCTATTTGTGGCTATTATTGTTTTGGGTTGGGTTTGTAATGTGGTTCTCCTGATGATGATGATGAATATGAAATTATTTGTTATGACCATTTGTATATGATTATGACATGCATTGCTACGTTCTTTCTGAATCATTTTCAATTCTCTTATTTTTGTCTTCTACAATTATTGCTTGTTTGAGTTTTTTTTTAAGATGGATAGGGATGAAATAAAACTTAATCCAACACTTGAACTGAAGCAAGTGCATTGTGATGGATAATTTTTGTTTCTGAATCTGTGGTCACTGATTTTGTTCTTTTTGAGAAACTTTACTTTTTTTTATGGTTGATTCTTTTCGTCATACGATGAGAACAGAAAAATCTTAGGACACCTTCCTACACGGTTGGATTCAACTGTGGATGAGAAAAGAATTTTCAATTCTGATGATGAAAGAATCAATGAAGTGTTTGATGCAAGTTGGTTTATTTTTGGTATTATTTTTTCTATAAAAGATTTCAATTATCCTTTTAGTTAGTAATTTTCTCTTTTGCAGCCCTTTTTTCTTTTTTGGTTTCTAATTTGATATTTTTCACGTCTTTAGAATCTGGAAAAATGTTTTTGTTTTTTCATGTCTATGCCTATGACTTTTGGGAGGTAAAAGGATTTATTTGTCCTTTACGGAGGATTAGTGCGTGCACTTTCTACGTTTACATTCCATGTTATTGTAAATGGAATTATTAATGCCTTGTGGTTAAATACGACACCATGTACATAACGACGTAGTTTTTTAAATTTGAGGTAATTGAACATCTTATCTTGTCACTCACGTTTACATTCCATTTTGTTGTAGTTGGAATTGTGATTGTCTTGTGATCAAACACGACACCATGTACATAACAAGATAGTTTTCTAAATTTGAGCTATCTGAACGTCCTATCTTGTCAGTCACGTTTATATTCCATCTTTTTATAAATGCAATTATGAATGCCTTGTGGTCAAACACGACACCATGTACATAACGACATAGTTTTTTAAATTTAAGGTAATTGAACATCCTGTCTTGTCAGTCACATTTACATTCCAGCGTCTCCTCTTCGTTCGTGTCTACCAATCCCTTGGGTTTATGCATGGTGGGTGGTTTCGATTCTTCGTGTTGGCGTTTGTGATTTTTTTGTGTTTTGGTTTCTTTGTTTGCAGATTGATGGGGTTCTTTTCTCATTCTCTCAAGATTCACAACGGTGATCAGATTTTTTCCTATTTTTCATCATTATGAAGAGTTAAGGGCGTTTATGTTTTTTCCATGCTTTCTTTTTCTTTTTTCAATAGGGATAAGGTGTTTTGATCTATAGGGGTTTTCTTTCTCTCATTTTGAGTATTTAATTGAATTTATTGAATCAGATTTATTGGGGTTTTGGGGTCCTTTGAATGATTCTATTTGGGGCTATTATCGTTTTGGGTTTGGTTTGTAATGTGGTTCTCCTGGTGGTGGTGGTGGTGGTGATGAAATTATTTCTTTTGACCATTTGTATATGATTATGACATGCATTGCTACGTTCTTTCTGAATCATTTTCAATTCTCTTATTTTGTCTTCTACAATTATTGTTTGTTTGAGTTTTTTTTAAAGATGGATATGGATGAAATAAAACTTAATCCAACACTTGAACTGAAGCAAGTGCATTGTGATGGATAATTTTTGTTTCTGAATTTGTGGTCACTGATTTTGTTCTTTTTGAGAAACTTTACTTTTTTTTATGGTTGATTCTTTTCATCATATGATGAGAACAGAAAAATCTCAGGACACCTTCCTACACGGTTGGATTCAACTGTGGATGAGAAAAGAATTTTCAATTCTGATGATGAAAGAATCAATGAAGTGTTTGATGCAAGTTGGTTTATTTTTGGTATTATTTTTTCTATAAAAGGTTTCAATTATCCTTTTAGTTAGTAATTTTCTCTTTTGCAGCCCTTTTTTCTTTTTTGGTTTCTAATTTGATATTTTTCACGTCTTTAGAATCTGGAAAAATGTTTTTGTTTTTTCATGTCTATGCCTATGACTTTTGGGAGTTAAAAGGATTTATTTGTCCTTTACGGAGGATTAGTGCGTGCACTTTCTACGTTTACATTCCATGTTATTGTAAATGGAATTATGAATGCCTTATGGTTAAATACAACACCATGTACATAATGACGCAGTTTTTTAAATTTGAGGTAATTGAACGTCTTATCTTGTCACTCACGTTTACATTCCATTTTGTTGTAGATGGAATTGTGATTGCCTTGTGATCAAACACGACACCATGTACATAACAAGATAGTTTTCTAAATTTGAGCTATCTGGACGTCTTATCTTGTCAGTCATGTTTACATTCCATCTTTTTATAAATGCAGTTATGAATGCCTTGTGGTCAAACACGACACCATGTACATAACGACATAGTTTTTTAAATTTAAGGTAATTGAACATCCTGTCTTGTCAGTCACATTTACATTCCAGCGTCTCCTCTTCGTTCGTGTCTACCAATCCCTTGGGTTTATGCATCGTGGGTGATTTCGATTCTTCGGGTTGGCGTTTATGATTTTTTTGTGTTTTGGTTTATTTGTTTGCGGATTGATTGGGTTCTTTTCTCATTCTCTCAGGATTCATAATGGTGATCAAATTTTTACCTATTTTTCATCGTTATGAAGAGTTATGGCGTTTATGTTTTTTCTTTGCTTTCTTTTTCTTTTTCCAACAAGGGTAAGGTGTTTTGATCTATAAGGGTTTGCTTTCTCTCATTTTGAGCATTTAATTGAATTTATTGAATCATGTTTATTGGGTTTTAGGGTCCTTTGAATGATTCTATTTGGGGCTATTATTGTTTTGGGTTGGGTTTGTAATGTGGTTCTCCTGATGATGATGATGAATATGAAATTATTTGTTATGACCATTTGTATATGATTATGACATGCATTGCTACGTTCTTTCTGAATCATTTTCAATTCTCTTATTTTTGTCTTCTACAATTATTGCTTGTTTGAGTTTTTTTTAAGATGGATAGGGATGAAATAAAACTTAATCCAACACTTGAACTGAAGCAAGTGCATTGTGATGGATAATTTTTGTTTCTGAATCTGTGGTACTGATTTTGTTCTTTTTGAGAAACTTTACTTTTTTTTTTATGGTTGATTCTTTTCATCATATGTTGAGAACAGAAAAATCTTAGGACACCTTCCTACACGGTTGGATTCAACTGTGGATGAGAAAAGAATTTTCATTTCTGATGATGAAAGAATCAAAGGAGTTTGATGCAAGTTGGTTGATTTTTGGTATTATTTTTTCTATAAAAGGTTTCAAATATAAATGCCTTGTGGTCAAACACGACACTATGTACATAACGACTTAGTTTTTTAAATTTAAGCTAACTGAACCTCCTATCTTGTCACTGACATTTACATTCTATCTTTCTAGATAAAATTATGAATGCCTTGTGGTCAAGCATGACATGTAAATAACCACATAGTTTTCTAAATTTAAGGATACTAAATGTCTTATGTTGTCACTCACATTTACATTGCATCTTGTTGTAGATGAAATTATGAGTGTCTTGTGGTCAAACACGACACCATGTATATAACGACATAATTTTTTTAAATTTGAGGTAACTAAACGTCCTATCTTGTCACTGACGTTTACATTTTATCTTGTTATATATGAAATTATGAACGCCTTGTGGTCAAGCATGATACCATGTACATAACAACATAGTATTTTAAATTTAAGGTAATTGAACGTTCTGTCTTGTCATTGATGTTTATGTTCCATCTTGTTGTAGATGGAATTATAAATGGGTTGTGGTCAAACACGACACCATGTACAGAACAACATTTTTTTAAATTTAAGGTAATTGAATGTTGTTTATAGTCACTCACGTTTATATTCCATATTGTTGTAGATGGAATTATAAATGCCTTGTGGTCAAACACGGCACCATCTACGTAACGACTTAGTTTTTTGAATTGGATGTACGTGAACGTCCTATCTTGTCACTCACGTTTACATTCCATCTTGTTATAAATACGATTATGCATGCTTGTGGTCAAACACGTCACCATGTATATAACAACGTAGTTTTCTAAATTTAGGGTTACTAAATGTCTTATGTTGACACTCACATTTACATTGCATCTTGTTGTAGATGAAATTATGAGTGTCTTGTGGTCAAACACGACATATTTGTTTTAAATTGGAGGTAACTAAATGTCCTATCTTGTCACTGACGTTTACATTCTATCTTGTTATAGATGAAATTATGAACGCCTTGTGGTCAAACATGATACCATGTACATAACAACATAGTTTTTTAAATTTAAGGTAACTGAACGTCCTGTCTTGTCACTCATGTTTATGTTCTGTCTTGTTGTAAATGAAATTATAAATGGGTTGTGGTCAAACACGACACAATGTACAAAACAACATTTTTTTAAATTTAAGGTAACTGAACGTTGTTTATAGTCACTCACGTTTATATTCCATATTGTTGTAGATGAAATTATAAATGCCTTGTGGTCAAACACGGCACCATCTACGTAACACCATAGTTTTTTAAATTTGATGTAACTGAACGTCCTATCTTGTCACTCACGTTTACATTCCATCTTGTTATAAATACAATTACGAATGCCTTGTGGTCAAATACGGCACCATGTATATAACAACGTAGTTTTCTAAATTTAGGGTTACTAAATGTCTTATGTTGTCACTCACATTTACATTGCATCTTGTTAACCCTTTGTTTCTATGTATGATATGAAAATAAAACCTCCATGCGATATGAAAGTTAATTAAGAAAGATGGTAAGAAAATGACCTTTTAAGACATGTGAGTTGGAAAAGACTCCAATATTTATGAATAAAATTCTTATGAAGAACATATGAAAAATCTGCAAGATGCATAACTAGCATACGAGTAACATTAATGTACAAAGATAAGCACAAAAATGCGAGAAAACTTTATAACACTATTCACCCTTTATTGTCAAGTGGAAGATGTTGGGTTGTGGCCATAAGGTAACCATTGACAGAGGCCACATCCAATGGGTACATGTTTCCCATTAGATAATCAAGTTATGCAAATAAGTAATTAAGATGCATAAGGGTGTGACTCTTGAGACGAAGGGACGTTTCTCCATAGGACATGACCATTCCGACCCCATTTTGGTTATTACATAAAGTCCTTCCAACGTGACGATTGATGACACCAGAAAAAGCTTCTAAACATAAAAAGGAAAGGGTTAGAGGCCGTGAGCATATTACCCGTCCTTGACAATTGATTGTGTAACAACACACACTGACTCGTGTTCCATCAGATACCTTCAATCCTCTCAAATTCTGATATGTTTCACAACATTGACACACTTCTCTACTTTAGAATGTTGAACTCTTGGGAACACAAGAGGACGACATGGAGAGAAATCTTTTGGTTAGAATCTTGGAAAGATAGAAACAATTATCTTGAGGCCATTAGCTTCTATGTCAACTTTGCACCCTTCATTGCTACAGGTTGCTTGCATGGTACTGTTTAGATAAGTGCGGATGTCACAATCTGGGTCCAGTAAAAGTAATGTCTTGCAACATGCATTTATGCATCTTATTTGGTATATTTTGCAACCAAAGATACATATGCACAGGAAGGGTTGTAGGGGAAGTTAATAAAGGCTTCAAATTACTTCAAGTTGAGAATTTTCCAGCTACTTAGGACAGCCTTTTCTTGTTTCCCCCATTGTTATGAACATGCAGTTTACTTTTTGTGGAGGCAGACAGAACATGGAACCTTCACAAGCCCTTCTAATATTAAATAATGTACCATATTACATAATAAAATATTAGAGAACACAACTTGGTCTGAAATGCACCAGCTAAACTATATGAAAGCAATAGAAGGGATAAATATTAGATAAAAACAAACATGATCTGATCTGGATTATTTAACTAGTACCAAATGCCCTGTTACTGCCTAATATAAAAAAAGAAATTCATCTCTCATTCTCAGTACACCAACCATACTTTTCTCTTCTTTCTATCTTTCTCGACAGTGCCTTGAATCACTAAAACCTTACGATGAAGAAATTGACACTCTCTCCCTCTCTCTGCTTCAACCCCAAAATGTGGTGAGGAATGGCCGAAAATAAAAGCGAGCTCCTCTTTTTCCCCACTTTGGTTTCTTTTCGTCTGATTCATTTGTGAAGCCTGCAAAAAAGTGAAAACCTTTACAGCCACCATTCATTTAAATGTTGATCTTATCTTGTAGTTGTCCTAATCTTATTTTTCTGCACTGCTGCCAATTACTTTTCCTTTCCTTGTGTAATTTTAATTCTTCGTGTCATACTGTGTTTGTTTTTGTCTGTTTGTATGTTTTGGTGTTTCCTTTTTTATTCTGCGGGCAAATATGGAGGAAAGTTGTGGAGAAGGATATTGCTGTTAAAGATGGAAAAAAGATTTGTGATTCCGAGATATAAGCTTCTTAGTATGCTAGTATTGCTTTCGGCAATTATGGTGTTTTATGAAGCCTCTTTGGCTTATTATTAGGATTGTGGTGTTTATTTTTTTCTTTTTTTTTAATCCATTCTTTCCCAACTGTTTTGGTTTTAGTTTTTTTCTATTTTTTTAAGGGTCTTATATCCTTTCATGAGGATAAAATAACACAATTTCTATTTTCTTTGACAATATCAATAACACTAAGTTGTCGCAGTCATGAGCTGGTCTACAAGGACCTATGTCACAAACTCTTCAACTAGGTGCAGCACCCGCGTCACACCCTCACCCGATGCGCTCAACCTGACCCTAGGTGCAGTCAACGCACTCAGGGTCATTTATATCAAACTTTTGAACTATATATATATATATATATAATTTTTTATATTTTTGCCGCACCTCGCACCCAAGTTTTTTGAAAGTGCCGCACCCCCACACCCGCACCCATGTGACATAGACAAGGACTATTCAATTGTTAAGATGTATCATAATACACCGTGGTATTATACAATTCTCTTTTTTTACATTTCATAAAACTTGAATGCCAGATTCAAACACATTAATGTAATAGTTTATAATCTCTTTCTTCCTACTATATATATATATATATATATATATATATATATATATATATATATGGGTAGCATGATACCATAGGGTGGTACATTGTTTTTATAGATTTAGACACTAAATGGTAGATCTATCCGTAGAGATGTGTTTAACATGATTTGTTTATGGTTTTATTATGTCTAATACGTCATAAGATTTTATTTTAAGAAAGTGAAAATCAATGGCTCGCAATTCATGAAAATAAAGGTGGTTTAGAAATGACATAAAACATTTTAGCACATGAAAATAATAAATAGGACATGTTAAATATGACCCGAAGGTTAGATTATTTGCATTTGAAGCTTAAATTTATGTAAATCAAGTGGGTACCACCATAGAAGCATCGTATATATATATATATATATATATATATATATATATATATATCGAGGCTTTGAAGAAAATGAAATCAAGGGCAGTTGGCCCAGATGGTATGCCTATCGAGGCTTGAAAATGCTTGGGTGAGAAACGTTTAGAATAATTTACAAATCTTTTCAACAAGATTTGACGGACAAATAAGATGCCTAATGAGTGGATGAATAGTACTTTGGTGCTTCTATATAAGAATAAGGTTGATATACAAGATTGCACAAACTATCGTGGTATAAAACTCATGAGTCATGCTATGAAACTTTGGGAGAGGGTGGTTGAGTATAGGTTGATGAAGGTTGTCATGATATCAGATAATCAATTTGGTTTTATGCCTGGAAGATCAACTATGGAAGCTATACATCTTTTTAAACAACTTATTGAGAGATATAGAGAGAGAGAAACAAATATTTGCGTATAGTTTTTATTGATTTGGAGAAGGCATACAATATAGTACCTAGGGAATTTCTTTGGTGGACAATGATGAAGAAAAGTGTTTCTCTCAAGTACTTTAGTATAATTAAAGATATGTACGAAAAAGTAATAACCAATGTCCGCACTTGTGGACGGATGACAACCAATTTTCCTATAACGGTTGGGTTACATCACGGATCTGCATTAAGCTCTTTCCTATTTGCTATAGTGATGGATGAGCTTATGAGATCAATTCAAGAAAATGTGCCATGGTGTATGTTGTTTGCTGATGATATTGTTTTGATTGATGAGTCTAGAGCTGAGGTTAATGCTAAGTTAGAATTATGGAGACAGACATTGGAAGCAAGATGTTTTAAGTTGAATAAGAGTAAGACAAAATATATGGAATGTCGGTTTAGTAAGCAACGGAGTAGTGATGGGAGTGTAGTGAAGCTTGGTGAGCAATAAATATCGGTGAATGACTGTTTCAAATATTTGGGATCTATCATTCAAAAGTATGGAGAAATTGATGAAGATGTAAAATATTTGGGATCTATCATTCAAAAGTATGGAGAAATTGATGAAGATGTAAATCATAGGATAAAGGTTGGGTGGATAAAATGAAAAAGTGCAACTGGAGTGTTGTGCGATCGTAGAATGCCATTACGGTTGAAGGAAAAGTTTTATAGGACGACAATTAGGCCCACTTTATTATATGGTACGGAATGTTGGGCTGCCACGAGACATCATATTAAAAAAATGAGTGTGCGTATGCTTAGTTGGATGTGTGAAAATACAATAAAAGATAAGATTCGAAAGGAGAAGATACGTAAGAAGGTAGGCGTTGCATCCATTGAAAATAAGATGAGCGAGAATCATTTACGGTGGTTTGAACATATTTAGTGAAGGCCTAATGATGCTCCATTTAGAAGGATGGAGAAATGAAAACATATATTAGTTAAAAGAAGTATGGGTAGGCCTAAGAAGACTTGGATGAAGATGTTAGGAAAGGATACAAGTGCTTTGAACCTCACCGAGAACATGGCATTGGATAGAAATGATGGGAGGAGGAGGATTCATGTGGAAGACCCAGAATGATTTTCTTTTTTGGTTCATATCATCGACCCCAATTGTTTTGGGATGAAGGCGGGATGGAAAGCATACCAACCCTACGCATTAAGTTTTTTTTATGGTTTTTTTTTCTAAATTCTGACCTGACAGGTGTTCAACATGATTGATTTACTAGGATCATACATTTTGAATGAACAAAAAGGCATTTGAAGACTCAAAAATTTATAAAAATTGTCAATGTTGATTTTGAACCTTATAAAAACCTATCCATGCACAAGAATCAAATGATCCAAGTGTCAATTTCTAGTAAATCAATCATATGTCCAATACATCTGTAAGGTTAGAATTTTGAAAAAAAACACTTACAGTCCCAGGCAATCTGATACCATCTGGTGGGGATGCAATCTGATACCATATATATATATATATG
Organism: Nuphar pumila; assembly: GCF_984573655.1. Lineage (NCBI taxonomy): Eukaryota > Viridiplantae > Streptophyta > Magnoliopsida > Nymphaeales > Nymphaeaceae > Nuphar > Nuphar pumila. The sequence goes on from NC_143263.1 coordinate 18,318,406, forward strand.
AGTCTCTGGTGTGGATGTGCGTGCCGTGTCAATGAGTTGAAACAAACAATATCTTATTGTGTGTTATTTTAAATCTAAGCTTATAGAAGTTTTCTAGTGATTAAAAAATCAACAATCTTAAATCTACTAATTTTCATTACTTAAAAAAGTATTTTTATGTTATAAAAAACATGATCCAAGGGTGAATCTCTAACAAATTAACTATGCTGAATAAATATGCAGGGAAGCAGATCAGGTCATGCTGAAAATCAGGGTTTTTGCTCATGCTGACATCGTGGCCATCCTACCCATATGCAAGGCCAGATTGAATCAAAACGACTTGCACCTGTGTTTCAACAACTCATTGATACTGTATGCACATCCACGTTAATTATCATGCTTGTTCAAAAAGAGAATGATATGAGTTATTCTAGTGAAAAATTGAAAAAAATAATTAAACTAGGTTAACTGTTTATCCAAACAGTAAAATCAGGTTTTCAGGGTTCCAAAAAACCGAGTTATAAAACTAAGTTTTCTGGAAACCATGTTTTAAAAGGACGGGTTTTGGGTGTCCCAACGCCCCAAAGAGAATACTTTTGACATCCAGCCTTCTTAGATGGCACTTAAAAGGCATGTTCTGCAAAATGACCATGCACTAACGTTTACAGAGAGAGAGAGAGAGAGAGAGAGAGAGAGAGAGAGAGAGAGAGAGAGAGAGTTACAGTATATATAACAGGTAACAAATGTAGCTATTTAACATAGAAACCGTGAAACATTTTACTTACAACATAGAATTACAGTATATATAAAAGGCAACAAATAAAGCTGTTTAACATAGAGACCCTGATGCATTTTACTTAGAACATAGAATTACAAATCAAGGCAATATATTAAAAAGCCAAACTTCCCCATAAGATATTCCGGAAAAGCTTTGCTCTTGGACAATTAATTTTCTTTCTTAGGTGTCTTTGTTTACGAGTTTGGGACTTATTTTAGGTAGCACCGCATCAGATATCTTGTCAAGGGCTTCTTGAAAGCACCCTGTGAGCGCTTCTGTATCTATGAATCCCTGCTCTCCTCCCACTACCACCCTTAGCTTACCCATGTAACTCAGCATTGTGATTGTCAGGCTCTGCACACAATCCATACTTCATCAGGAAACATAATGAAAGGCAAATTATAGAACATGACACAACCATTACTAAAGGGTTACACTTACAGTTCTGCAGATTTCCATCCTTTAAAAAAAAAAGAGAACCTCTTATCTTCAAAAATATCCTATTTCTTATTATTTTCATTTTTTTTGAAGAAACATCATTTTCAAGCTTAGCTGCGCGCGTGCGCACACACACGCACACACACACAGACAATCCTTGTATGTCACAGGGATACACCCTTTTAATTTGGCCCTGTATCTAGTGGCATGACACTTGACTGTCACGATTTACGTCCGTGCCTTTGTGACATATACACACACACAGAGGCCTACTAACCTGTGGTACACGTGTCACCATGAAATAGAAGCTCTTGACTGGACGGTCCGCCAACAATATTTTCTCCATTGGACCAATAATGTTGGAAATAGTCATGCTAGAGTTTTCTAGTGTTGAATGGATGTACTGAGCTGCTGCCTAGCTATGGCACAAGGAGATAAGCTATGAATTAGGCAATGAGGCATCTTATGTGAAGGAGCAAAATTCATAAACTCTAATTCTCCTTTCTATCATGCTCAACAGATTGGACGTGACCTTCAACATGCAGTGTTAAGTTTAACTGAATTGGACTCATGATTAACATGGGTTTTCAAAGTATGAAGCTCACCTCAGGGCCTCTTAGCTTCCTTATCACCTCTAAGAGCCTTCCAGTTAGATGGACACCTAGAGAGCTCTTCTTTCTTCTAATCAGTTCTTGTGCTTTGAAGACATAATCTATTGGGTTCACCTTCTCGATGCGCTTGCAAGCTGGGAGAGGTACATGTATGAACCCAAACTGGTTTCCCCATGGCGATTCCGAGCCATCTCTGCTTATATCCTCCAATGTCAGGCGCTGGGAGATAGTTCTTGTGTTTATAAGCACCAGTGCAGTTGTCTGTGCCTTCTCTGAGCTCTCACTCATGCGGTGCATGTATAATTGGATGCCATAGAAGATTGTCCCTGTGATTACATCGTTCACAGTCTGGCATGAAAAAGATGAAACAAATCAATTAAGAATAACAAAAACATTAATACAAAGCATACTGTATTTTTTTATTGTTTAATATAACTCTGACATTCGCTTTAAATCAGTTATATGGTTGAAATATGAAATTTAAATTGCGTATATAAGATAGAGGAAATGAAAGTATTTTCCATCTTATGATTGTGAAGGTGACAATTAATTTTCCTCGTATATAAAAAGATAAGCTTGGACAAAACAGGCTGTTTGGTTTTCCATTGAGCACAAGATACCCTTGAAAAGATTTAACCAAAAACATATGTTAATTCTAAAATTTGTTTTGAGGCATGGTTCTGTGTTTGGAGGAGAAAACTTTATAAGTGTTAGCCCCTTTGATGGGGCAGTACACTAGGGCCTCCCTTTTTAATAGGGGGCAGCTACTACGTGGTTCTACCTCAAACGCTGGATCTGCTTCCATATGTTTTGGATCATTCTTTACCCAAAAAATATGAGTTGGATATATATAATGGTCTTGCCAACACATTGTTGGTCAGACCAGTAGATCTCCAGGAGTGATATGAGTTGGATATAATATGAGTTGGATACAATTTCTAGAATTTGTAATTAGTGTAAACTAGCATTTTTTTTTTGTAAATTTCAAAATTTACAGAAAATCTAAGCAGATTTTGGTTTTGGCGAATTATCATTTCTTTGTCTTACAAAGAAGAAACGGATTTCAATTAGGGACATTACCTCGTTCCATCTAAGGTCTCATCTTTTCAATAATATCAAATTTAGAGGTAAGGTTTCATAAAAAGTGGCAGGTACGGTACATCTATTAGACAACAATGGGAAACGTGTAAATTTGTGTGAAGTTCGATTTTACATATTATTGCCTTTTTCTTGACAGTCAGAAAAGATGAGTGAAGGGTAAGTTTGTCATTCAAAAGTAGTTAACTCAGGTTAAGCGGGTGAAGGTAGGTCTTGGAAGGTCACCATTTGTCAATTGCCACAGAAAACCAGGCCTTTGCCAAGATTTAATATTTTAAAAAAAGGAAGTCTGCTTTTGGAATTATGGAAAAAGGCAGGTTCGTAAATGAAAATTCCTTTCTATTAATTACATGGATCCATAGAGAAGAACTAATAAAACAAAAAATGACAAAGAAAAAGTTTATTTATGCATAGATGGGAGAAATTAAGCCAAGAAATAGGGGAAGTAGGAGAAAAGAAAAAATAAGACTTACTGCCTTTAGTTCTTCTTTAACTTTTCGAATTTCCTCTAGTGAAAATACAACTGAAGAGATGGAGATTGGTCTAAATTCAACCCCAGGAGTCCCTGACCTGATAGGAGTCTTGGAATCTACAAGCCAACTACTCTTTAAAAGGCTCCAACCAAAGTCCAGAATAGTGAACCAAAGTGGCGAGATGTGCCTCCATATGGTCTCACTTTTACCTTTAGAATGGTGTTGCTGAGAGGAAACATTTGAAGACGGGAACGTCAAAGGCCGAGAAGGATCATCCGCTCTTCGCATGCTCGAAAACAGTGCTGTCATCAATGAAAAGCCATCTCCAATTGCATGGTGAAGCTTGAATACAACAGTATTCACTGCACTAGGAGTGCAGTACTTGAACAAATGGACCTCCCATAGGGGTTTGGTTTGGGAGAATTCTTCCATGACTATATCTGAGAGATATCCTTGCAGATGTTTCTCATATTCTTCAGGTGACAAACCAAGTGGAAAAGTTGGGACCTTGAAATGATCCTTAAGGTTGACCTTGACTCGCTTCCAATGTTTCACACCCTCTTCATCTTTGACCTATAACCATGGGAAGATTTTGATGCTAAAAGGTTGATAAAAAAAATTAAATGTCCTAAAATTTTCTACACAAAAGTCATAGAATTATGTCTATGGTAGGTTCGATTAGGATAACAAGTTTAGAAACATTGATGGATGGGGACCAGTAATTAGTTGTTCACATTGATGAAGGCAAATAAATTTATGAGCACACAAATACTACACAACCATAATGATAACCATTCTTCAGCTTTACCAAGCTGGAAATTCCCCTTGGAATTTAAAAAATTGAATTTTAGATTTTACCATAAATAGAATATTGCCTAGTTTATTTATGTATGTATGTATGACTTACAGTAGATGGGGACATTTATGAGTTGTGCCTTGGATCAATAGCGTGTTGAAATACACAAGTGCCAAAGTTTTTATTTCAAGGGCAAGGGGTAAGCCTAGATAGTTTTAGGCTGTCAGGACAGCGACCATAAATATGGCAGGCAGAGCCAACGCGGTTAGGTCTCTGATCCAGTGGGCAGTTTCTCCGTATAAATATCAAAAAAGAAATTGACAAAATCTATCAAGTGTCAAACATGAGCAAAGGTAGGTTCCCTGAGAAGATGAGAAAGTGCATCTCTGATAAGGATGTGAACAGATGAATATCAGGCAGAGTATGGCTCCTAATAATTAGACTCAGACTGGTGTTTGGTATTTTGCCCCCACCTGAGTTTGAATTCTTTTATATTTATACGTCCTGAAAATTTCGAAACAGGCCCAGTTAGCCCTTGCATTGATATCTCTTTATGAAAACTGATAGAGACTCAGGCTAAGCCTGTGTCTAATCTGGCCCGAGTCAGAAAACCCAGCATCCCTGAGAGGACATTTTCATTGCGGGGTCCCCACGTCGAACGAGTTCATCCAGGATGCAAGTTATAAATGGGTCGCGGAACGTGGGCCCGCCGCCAATGGCCGAGATGAGTGCATCCCAGCGGTTCAAACGCACTCTCAGATAAGATGCAGAACCGGCCCTATCAAGATCTTGGCCTTCTCCTATTTTGCTCTAACCTCCACAACAATTTTTCAGTTTGTAATGTGAGAGGAGTGCATTTGGCATCACATGAAGGATGACCAAGTTCATGAAATCCAGTGTTTCTGTTACTGGAAGCAGAAGATTTCATGAACTTGATATACCTCTAGAGTACCCATCAAACAAAATCTCTCTCTCTCTCTCTCTCTCTCTCTCTCTATATATATATATATATATATATATATATATATATATATATATATATATACACACACACACATTCTTCTTCCGGAGTAACTTCACCAACATCAGAAAAGAATTAGGAAAAAAGAAAAAAGAACAAATAACACAGTGAAGAGATTCAGCTTACCATGATGGAGGAGAAGCGGTTGTTAAGAGGCAAGAACTCATTCTTGAGAAGCTCAATGCCTTGCGCTTCATCAACTGGGCTCTCGAGCTCAAAAACAGCAAGAATGTAAACAGAGAGTGTGGAGCTATTGAAGAACTGACCGGTGGGGCTAACAGGCGTGCACTCGTCATTCTCTCCTCCTTTTGCTGATCCCATTGGGCTTGGCTTTTTTCTGCTGTTCAATGAGGCTACTTTTTTTTTCTTGAATGGACATGTTTCTTTTGCAGTTTTCTCCGACTTTATAAGTCACTGCATCATGAACTGGGGGGCTTCAGTGCAGTTATAAAATGACATAAAAAATAAATATGAAAGCAGGTAAGGGTAGATGGCATTAATATTTTTTAGTACATTTGCAGATGCACCACAGGGAACTCATTAATGGTCACCTTATTATGCTAACTATAGCAGTCAAGGGCGTAGTTAGGGGGGGGGCAGTCCTTTTTTGTTTTTTTTTTAAAAGCCCAGTCCTAGCCCAGCCCTGATTCCATATGAAATAGATTTTTATCCATTTTTGTAGCCCAGTCCAGTTCTAGCCCAACCCTGACTACAGCAAATAATTTGATTTGTCCATATGAAATAGATTTTTATTAATAATTGTAGCCATTTTTTATTTTATCTCAAAAAATTTTTTCGGGGACGCTGCCCACGAACCCCCAACTATCGCACAAATATATTTCTTTTTCATACACCCCTGTTTGCCCCCCCCCCTCACATGAATCCTAACTACGCCCCTGATAGCAGTCACTATACTAGAATTACCGCCCAGGAAGAGCATTACGCTCTCCCTTGCAGAGGACCGTTGGCGTGAGATCTGGATGACACCCTTGCAGAGACGCTGGCCTCATCCCCTCAATCCAGCACTTCCTATTTGTGATTATTTCCCCCCGGGCAGAGACTCTCGTCCTTATCCTCCCCATCCTAATCTTTTGTATATATAACCGTGAGAGGCTCTAGCTCATCATCATCTTTTGAAAAAATAAAAGAGACTCTTTTCACCATGGATGTAGGCTTCCATAGCCAAACCATGTAACTTCTCCTCATTTGCGATACATCTTGCTGTTTAACATGGTATCAGAGAAGGATGCGACATGATCGCCCCTCTCACCCGTTTCCGACCATGAGCAACACCGACAACATTGAAGGACAGCATGACGACACCATTGCCAATACCTCCACACAAGAGCAGAACCCCACCCTCAGGATCACCACGACGCTACTCAACGGGACCAACTACCTAGCATGGTCGAAGGCTTCCATGCTATACCTGAGTGGGAAAGGTAAGCTTGGATTCATCAACGGGAAAAACCCTGCCCCTACCAGAGAGGACGTCACATACGACGAATGGGAATCGGGAAACCATCTCGTCATGTCATGGCTCCTAAACTCCATGGAGCCAAGACTGGACGAGGGTTTCTTATTTCATGACACAACCCAAGAACTATGAGAATCTCTATCGGAGGTATACAGACAACAAAATAACATGGCGCGAGTATATCAACTCCAACAACAGATCTCAAAACTCCAAATGGGTTATAAGCCCTTCCACGAATACGTGGGCAAATTGTGCGAAATGATGAACGAGTTGAGCCAATACCGGCCCATCACGACCGACGTGACTGTGCTCAAACGCCAAGATGATGAAGACAAGGTCTTCAAGCTCCTCACAGGACTGCACGAAAGCTATGACGGCCTACGGAGCCAGTCGTGATGTCGAACACTCCCGTATCATTCAACAATGTATGCACCATCATACAACGCGAAGAGACCAGACAACATGCAATGGGGACACAAACTAAAAGCAACGACAACAACACCCACGAGAAATCGGCATTCACCGCGCAAAATGCCATGGAACCCATCCACAATCCAGGAAAGAGCTCATATGAAAAAAACCGCAACAGGGAACGCACCAGGCCTAAATGCACTCACTGCAACAAACTTGGGCACTCCAAAGACCAATGTTGGGAAATCGTCGGAAGGCCCGACCACCCAAACAACCAGACCCACAAAAAATCTACAACACCCGAGATTTGTTTGGACGACCTTGCCAAACTCATCAAACAACTCAGCCAGGCAAACCTAGCTGTAAGGACTGCGACAGACGGTAAAGTCGAACCCTCAGGTATGACTCCTATCGCTCTTGCTGTTAGTTCTCTTCAAGACAGATGGCTCATGGATTCCAGTGCCATGGACCACATGACAGGCCGTCATGAATGGATTGAATCAGTCCGCGAAACGCTACTCAGTTCGATGTGTATAGTTGACGGTACTCTCGTACCCGTCCAAGGCAAGGGAACCCAAACTTTCTTACAAAACGCAACTACCTCCGATGTTCTTTGTATCCCCAAGTTCCCGACCAACCTTATATCCGTCAGTAAAATCACCAAATATCACGGATGCAACGTAATATTTTCCGCTAAAGAAGTGATTTTTTCAGGACATCAAGATGATGAAAACAATTGGTAGAGGAACGAAACTCAACGAACTCTACGTGTTGGACAAAAAAACCAAGGCAATGTTAGCAAATAAAAGGCTGGATGAAAATAAGTTGTGGCACTACCGTCTAGGCCATCCCTTCGATCGAGTCCTAAAGGCGCTCCTTCCAGATTCGACAACAGACCCACACACACCTTGCGATGCATGCCAATACGCAAAACAAGCAGGGTTGCCGTTTGAAGCTTTCGAAGACCGACACAAAAACATTTTTGAGCTGGTCCACTCAGACGTCTGGGGACCGGCCCCAACCATCTCTCATTCTGGTTTTAAATACTTTGTTACTTTGATCGATGACTGTTTAAGAGCCACATGGATTTACTTCTTACAAAATAAAAATGAGGTTCTTAATATGTTAAAAGACTTTTGTAATATGGTGATTAGACAATTCGGCACCCACGTCAAGACCCTCCGATCAAATTACGGAGGAGAATACACCAACGATGAGTTTAAAGAATACCTCAGTCAACAATGCATCTTACCTCAGAACACATGCGCTGACACACCCCAACAGAATGGAGTCGCCGAGCGCAAAAATCAACACTTATTGAACGTCGCAAGAGCTCTCTCATGTTCCAAACCAACGTCCCCAAACAATTCTGGTATGATGCCTTGGCTGTCGCATGCTACACCATAAACAAGCTACCCAGCAGAAACATCGGAGACACGAGCCCCATACACATATTGCGAGGAAAGCCCCTATTCATCGCTTATCTAAGAGTCTTCGGATGCACATGCTACGTTCACCTACAAAGTAAAGACATGGACAAATTGGACAAACGGGCCATCAAATGCATATTTTTGGGTTACTCTATCAAAAAAGGGTACAAATGCTTCGACCCGCAACAAAACAAGCTCCACATTTCCCGCGATGTGCAATTCTTTGAGCATGAGCCATTCTTTCAGAGCACCAACTCGGCCGAATCGGAGCAGGAACCTGAGGGGGAGCCCACCAACATCAATACCCAGGTCCCTGAAAACCTCGTCCTACCAAACATACACAACTATGAATCCCACTCATACGCTCACATTCAACAACACTCGCCACCATCCGATGTTTCAGCTACACCTATCACTCAGACAACTCAGCCCGCCGTGGAACCCGAGCCTACTAGAAGATCAACCCGTACCACTCAGATTTCAACGCGCCTACAAGACTACTACACCTACCTCACCTCCAACACTACCCCCAAATCCACTCATCACCCCATTGAAAAATACATATCCTTCCAAAAGATGTCCACCCAGTACCTAACTTTTCTGGCCGCCACCTACTCCCAGACAGAACCAACTTCATTTCAAGAGACCGACTCTCAACCACATTGGAAGAAAGCCATGCAAGATGAAATCTCGACCCTAAAGAAAAGCCACACTTGGGACATTGTCCCCCTACCCACAGGAAAAAAGCTGGTTGAGTGCAAATGGACATACAAAACAAAATACAACAGTGATGGAAGCATAGAACGTTTCAAAGCCAGACTAGTGGCAAAGGGCTACACTCAGATAAAAGGCATTGACTTCAATGAGACCTTCGCTCCAGTCGCTAAGATGAACTCCATCAAAGAATCCTCCTCTCCATAGCCTCAAATAGGAAATGGAACGTGTACCAACTCGATGTCAAGAATGCCTTCCTCCACGGAGACCTAGAGGAAGAGGTATACATGGAATTGCCTCCAGGACTCAACAAAGCTCATAGCCGAGGCAGAGTATGCAGACTTAAGAAAGCGTTGTACGGCCTAAAGCAATCATCAAGGGCTTGGTTCACAAAGCTGAGTGAAGCGCTTCTCAACCAAGGATTCAAAAGAAGCAACGCCGATCACTCCATGTTCGCTGCCAAGCGAACATCCGACACTGTCATCATCCTCGTCTATGTTGACGACATCATCGTGATAGGAGACGACAATGACGGCATGGAAGAGGTGAAGCGAAACCTCCATAAAAAATTTGAGATCAAGGATCTCGGAAAGCTGAGATATTTCTTAGGCATAGAGGTCGCCCACTCCGACCAAGGAATATTCATATGCCAGCGTAAATACACCTTAGACCTCTTGAAAGAGACCGGAACCCTCGAAATCAGGCCAGTAGAGTCACCCATGGAAATGAACCACAAGACACTCAAAGACAGTGGAGAACCCATTGCAGACGTCGGAAGCTTCCAACGCCTAGTCGGGAGACTGATATACCTTACCGTGACCAGGCCTGACATCTCCTATGCCGTAAACCAAATAAGCCAGTTCATGCACTCCCCAAGAGTACCTCACCTAGAAGCCGCCCACAGAATTCTGAGATACCTCAAGGCCACCCCGGCAAAAGGCATACTCCTAAGCCGACACAGACACACTGACATAGTAGGATACTCGGACGCCAATTGGGCAGGTGACCCGAACGATCAGAGATCGACCACGGGATATTGCATCTTTGTGGGAGGAAACCTCACCACGTTTAAAAGCAAAAAGCAAACAGTGGTGGCCCGCTCTAGCGTCGAAGCCGAATATAGGGCAATGGCTTCGTCCACATGCGAGCTCATATGGGTAAGATCACTTCTTGAAGACATGGGAATCATCACACCTGCACCAATGCAGTTAAAGTGCGACAACAAAGCGACCATCCACATCGCCGCGAACCCGGTCTTCCACGAGAGGACTAAACACATAGAGGCCGACTGCCATTTCATACGTGAAAAAATCCAATGGAAAATCATCAGCACCCCGTTTGTCAGAAGTGAGCATAAACTCGCATACATCTTCACTAAGGCCCTAAGTCGGAATCGATTTGAAAACATTTGCGGCAAGCTGAGGCTGATCGACATCAACCCGTCAGCTTGAGGGGGAGTATTAGAATTACCGCCCAGGAAGAGCGTTTCGCTCTCCCTTGCGCACGGAGAGCCGTTGGCGTGAGATCCGAATGACACCCTTGCAGAGACACTGGCCTCATCCCCTCAATCAGGCATTTCCTATTTGTGATTATTTCCCCTCTGGCAGAGACTCTCGTCCTTATCCTCCCCATCCTAATCTTTTGTATATATAACCGTGAGAGGCTGTAGCTTATCATCATCTTTTGAAAAAATAAAAGTGACTCTTTACACCGTGGATGTAGGCTTCCTTAGGGGAACCACGTAACTTCTCCTCATCTGCGATACATCTTGTTGTTTAACACACTAGCCATGATAAATTATTAGTTAATAATGTCAACAGAGTTTTTCAGAAGTACCCTACCCTTTTGGATTCTTTGTTGGACGATTCCTTATCAACTAAGTTTCCTTTATGATTTATGACTTTTGTATTCAATCATTTATTATTCTTAATATATTTTCTTTCCACTCAAAAATGAAAAAGTAAAGGTCAAGAGAGCTGGCCATTTGAGTAAATACAACAATAGACAATTCAGTTTTGATCCATTTTTTGCAAGATTTGGGACCCATAATATTGGACTAGAGTTTGAACCTTGTTAAACAATAATGTTGAACATGCTAAGTTCGGCTCGTTTACCAGCTCTGCAATCGAAGTAGAAAGCAGCCAGACCCAGCTATATTTATCGAAACCAATACCAAATTTTACCTGGATTGTGATAATGATACAATAATCAATATGTAAATTCATATCAAATTAATGAAGACACATTGCCCAATTTTGGACTAGGAACGAGCAAGTGAAACATATCAGACAAACTGAATCCACAAATCTCACTCATCCTCATCTTCTTGTGATTATATTTGCTTATATATAATTAAGAGTTTTGCCAAAATTGCTATTATTGAAACATTATGGTAACAATTGGTTTTATTCTTGTTGCCAAAATATATACCTACAAATATCCTTTCACACAGAGGCACACACGCAAACACATACACACAAAACCCTTACAAATCCAGATCCTTGGAAATAGGGATGGTCTGTAGACCGGGGCGGGGGACAAGGTCTCCACCCCACCCCATCTCAAAATTCTACTCTCTATCCCCACCTCTATCCCCGCACGGGTTTTGATTTTAACCTTCATCCCCACCACCATTCCCTTTTCATGTCCTCCATCCCTGGCCCAAGCGGGGGGAGGCAGTGCATAACCCCATTTCTCTTAGGTCTACTACCATCCCTAAAGGCATTTTAGTTATTTTATTAACATGGATCAAGGGCGGGGCGGGAGAAAGTGTAAGTGCATCCTCTTTTCATGTCCTCCATCCCTGATCCAACCAGGGCAAAGCGGTGCGGGGCCCCATTTCACTTTCGTCCACTGCCATCTCTAAATGTATTTTTAGTTATTTTACTAACAGGAACCAAGGGCGGGGTGGGGGAAAGCATAAGTCCATCCCCACCTCAATCCCCACACAGGTTTTGATTTTAACCTTCATCCCCGCTTCCATCCCCATTTCATGTCCTCTATCCCCGGTCCAAATGGGGGCGAGGTAGGGCGGAGCCCCCTTTTCCTCGGTCCACTGTCATCCCTACTTGAAAAGCGTAAATAAAAGAAAACCCACTTAAATTTAGCAGCAACTGCCGTGTTGCCTACCCACATACTCAACACCCTTGTGGGTCTGTTTGTTTAACCAGAAACAGTGGGGAAAATGCCCATTTTCCTACTGTTTCCCACCCTTGGTCGAACGACCAACCACTAAGGGGGGCCCCATGTTTTCCCTACGAAAGCCAAGTCCCATGTTGTTGGGGTGATCCTTTAAATGGTGTGCCCACCGGGATGCTCGATCATTAATATGTGAGATATCAAAAACTAGTCAAATAATGGATCTAGATTGGGTCCCACGTTACATCCTCCATCCATGCAAACAAGAGATGTCATATCGGAGAATCTAAGACATTCAAAACTTGCCAAATACACGATTTTATTGATTGAATTTGGTTTTTAAAGGGAGTGGTTTGGTTTCGTCCAATTCTATGTTTTCATGTATCATCTAGTTCTAAGTTTTCATGTTTTAATCTTTTCTTGGCCAAGTCTCAATTTCTTCAATTTTCAACCCTTACTTTAGGTTCTGTTTAGGAGCAGGGTACCAGAGGAATTGGGAGGATGCAGAGACAGTTAGATGATGTGGCAGGGTCCAAAAGAATTTGGAGGAAGGAATGAATATGGGCAAAAAATCAGCAAACTCCAAATCCTAACAACTTTAAATATAAACTCCTCTCATAAAAGAGGAGGTATTTACAACTCCTTCAATCACAAGGATTGCGGTGGGTCCTTGAATTTGCGATGATTCAAATCTTTTATCACATCTACCTAGATAAATCCTCTATTCAAGAATAGGGGATTTACTGAGGCAATAAAAACTAACATGTTGATAGGATGTGTAGAATCATGAGGATATATTCATATGTATAATAACAATACTACATATAAACATTTGTGAAAGCATGATATATCTGTGCTAAGTGTAATTGTGTGTAAGCATCATAAATCAAGCTACCAACATTGTACTCTATATTTATAGTTGTGGATGTACTGATTTTTTTTTACCAAAAATGGTTTTACAAAAGATAAGGTTTTTAAATTAAAATTTTGCAAAACTGTGTGTACTCAGACCTACAAGTTGAATGTCTTTCCTCTCCAATCAGTGAGGGATCAATTCCAATAGGATCACAGCTCCTTAGATTGGATCTTCACATATTCAGGTTGCGTAAAACTTTCGTAAAACTCCTAAAAATACAAAACGAGACCCTGATGGTGTTAGACACTACCGAAGCTCGAAAAAAATACGGAAATCACATGTAAGATAAAATCAAACTTAAATGATAATAATAATAAAAAAAAAGACAAATCGAAGAGAGTGTTCATAACAGGCTTAGGTAGCCCTCCTAAACGGCTTGACGAGTTTAGGATGAATGTGACAGAGCTTTCATAATGCTAGGGCTCTATGAACCTAGGTCTGGCAAAATGGACCTAGTTGGCTAAGACTATGGACTTAGAACCAAGTCAAATGGGTTAAGTAGGCTCGATCATATTAAGGGTGTTTGGGCTAGGCCAGGCTCAATGTAGCGGGGTGTTCTCACTCTGGTTTAGGATCCTCAAGTCTCTTTGATACCAACCTGGCTTCAGTCTAGTGACTTTTCTTTTATTATTTTATTTTTTGTTTGGGAGTGGGTTTGAATATCTCTTATTAGGAACTTATGAATATAATGATCCAAACAGGTGCATGAAGTATTAGGGGTTACTAAGAGAGACACAGAGGTCGTTTAAGGTTAATAAAGGTTGTATGAAAAATAATTGAATTGATAAGGATAAGGAAGTCTTTTGGTTTGGCTCAACGCCCCACCAAGGGCCTGCTAGTCTTTTAACATGACTCAATGCTCTCAGGGGCATTGTCATCATTAGTCGAGAGAGACAATTTCTAAGATGAAAAACTCTAGGTGGCATTATAGATTGTGTCATATTCTGAATTCTAATTCAATTGAGAATTATTTAATTTAACTTGCTATCTTTTTAGAAGGATTAACTCTTCTTTTTTGAAGAGTTTGGATTTTCAAAAGAGATTCTTTTTTTTCTGTCACTTTCCAAAAGGTGTGAACTCCCTTCCTAAATCCCTCTCTCTCTCTCTCTCCATTCATTTCTCCCATAATCTCTCTCCCTCACGCCTTCCCAAATCTCTTTCTCTCCCTCTCATGCCCCCACAAGCTTTCACTCTCTCTCTCTCTCTCTCTCATGCCCGCACAAGCTCTCTCAATCTCTCTCTTACACACCCAGAAGCTCTCTCAATATCTCACACCTCCCTAGCCTCTCTATTTCTCACCCACGCCTTCCTCTACCTGGACTGCTACCATTTAATATCAGAGAGAGCCATCTTTGGCTGCTAGAGTTAAGATAGAAGCACGATCTGGCATCCCCACTGTTAGATTCAATGATTCCATTGTTGGATATACCCAAAGCATTCTTAGAAATGGTGATTTACCCTGTTTAAGAGCTTCACAACATCCGATCTATCATCCAATCTTCTTGAAGGTTAGATCCATTCTTTTGTGGTCATTCCAACTCATACGAACCTCTAATCTATGCAAGACGATCATCTGGACACAAGCTTAGTGTCCAAAACCATAGTAGCAGTCAAATCTATTCAGATCTAGCCTTATCTGAACACCTTAACATGTTTGGTCCACCCCGATCTATAGAAGACGAATCAAAAGCTAAAATTTTGGGTAAGTATTCTTCACATCCCAAATTCCAAAATTAAATTTTGTTTCACCCTAATCAAAGTAGTATAAGCCTCGATCTAAATGCCCCAAGTTAGGTTTTATCGATTTATTATAGATCTGAATAGAAACCAATTTTGGTTCTTTGATTCTAAATTTCTTTTCTGACAAATATGAGGCAAACAAAACCCACAAAATCACTCTGATATCTTCCATCTTTGTATAATTGTGGGTAAAAATTTCAGCCTCATATATGATACCCATCGAGCTTAGGTTCTTTCGTATTGCAGACGGGTTACCTGTTTATCAACCCAGTTCTAAACCTGATGCTAAACTAAGACCCAAATTTTGATTAATGCCATATGGTGACCCTTCCCACAAAAAATCTGAAATTTTAGGAAAAAATAACCTTACTTGTCTTGAATTAGACCCAAGTTATAATTTAGAAAAACCATATCTCAGACCTGCCAGACTGTGACTAATGAAGGCTAAATATGTCACAAAATCATTGCCTGTAGTATAATTAATTTTCAACCCATAAAAGCAATTAAAATTTCAAAAAAAACACCTGAACATTGCCGACCCTTTTACCCGACCTAAAACCTCACCTAAACCCTATAACTGACAATAGATACTAGCCAACAATACTCTGTCCTACATGATTGCAATGGTGCACATAATGAAGGAGTGGATGCTTGAATGGGTTGATCTTAAGGTGCGGTTAGATTTAGATTAGATAATCGTTCGTGCAAATCTACTATTGAAGCTAGCTGATCAGCGTGGAATGACATCAAGGACCAAGGATCCATATAATTGCATCTCGATTATGTAATCCCATTGCATTTTTGGTATGCATTACTCATTTAAGGGACTTTCTAAAGCTATCATGAAGCTCAACCTCTGTAGTTTGCTTGTGTGCAGATAACAAACAGAAATTATGCAACTGCAGAAAGCACCATGGCAGCTTACTGATTTTCTAAAAACTACACTTTGTGAAAATGAAAAACCCAAAAACTGTTCTGAACTAAAAATAAAAGAAATTCAAAACAAGGTATAACAATTGATTCAATAAAAGAATCAAAGGCACAACTACTGGTATTACATCAACTAAATACCTTGATATCACCATGGACAATCCTCCAAGATGAATGTCATAATCACAAAGTGTGGAAACTGCCTTGGAATGGTAAAAATAAAAATCTCAATCCATCATTGAGGACAAGGTTTATTTGAAGCGAGTGAGATTGATAACATCTTGATGCCACCCTCTTGATTTTTCTTTATTATTGTATTTTCTGTTTGGGGTGAGTTTGGATCTTTTTCTCATTAAGAACTTGTGGATTTTGAACTGCACTCAATTAGGGTGGGCATCGAGCCGTTGACCAGAAAAGGGTCGGGTTTTGGCCCGGTTATTAACGGGCTCGGGTTTGAAGAGAAGCTTATGGCCTGGCTCATTGGCCCAATGGGCCAATAGAGTTATTTTTCTTTATTTCTATGATACACACTAAAACATAAATTTTAATTGGTACAACTAATTAGGTAAATAGTAATAATTAACAAATAGCAAGTTATCATACAACTAATTAGGTAAACAATAATACTTAATTTTTTAAATTTTATATTATTAAAAAATTTAATAAATAACTCAGGCTTATCAGGCCGGCCCATGTTCAGCCCAAGTATGTAATGAGCTGGATTTCAGCTCGAGCGCTAGCCTAAAATCATGGCCCAAACCCAGCCCAGGACGGGCTGGGTTGGCTTGGCCCATCCTGCCGCCCAGCCCATCCCATTGCCCACCCCTAAGTATACAATTATATGCAATAATCCACATGTAAGGATGCTTTTTGTAATTAAGTTATGTAGCCTTTTGTAAAATTTTCTAATGAGAACAGAACATACTAGGCCCATTTCTCGTTCTGCCCCATAAGTTTTAAGTGTTTTATCATAAATCTGAACTGTTAGACGTGTTTAGCATGCTCGATGACTCTTGGACCATGTTTTTTCGGTGAAAAATCAAGTTTTTATGAGCTTAGAAAAACTGGTATTTTCATAGCCATTAACAAAAACTGGTATTAGATCACAGAAAAATCAGATTCAAGCAATCCAAATGCTGGTATTATATCACATCTACTGTGTTAGAGGTGAGAAAAAAATACATAAACTATGATTTTTGAAGGGGCCTAGGAGACCTAACCAAAAAAGGCGGCCTAACCAACACATTCTAATAATAATTATCCAAGCCAAGATACTCTTTTTGACTTTGGGTTCGGATATGAGACCACCCCGAATTCTACGAGGACCTCAACGGCTATTCTTTTTCGAATTTCAAATGATGTTGTCTGTTTTGCTCCATCCTATTCAGTTGGGTTGCCGAGAGAGAGAGAGAGAGAGAGAGAGAGAGAGAGAGAGATCCCACCATCTTGCGTCTTTCCTCTCCCTCTCAAGTACCATGGCAGTCAGCAGCCCTCTGATCACACCCACCAAGACCCCAAACCAGAAATCCAGAAGGCTACAACCCTCGTACCAAGACTCCCAAGCCAAACCAATGGAGCCACCATCCACCACCGATTCCTTCAGGTCCAGATTCGAGGCCTACAATCGGTTGCAGGCTGCCGCCGTGGCGTTCGGCGAGAAGCTTCCGATCCCGGAGATCGTCGCCCTCGGCGGCCAATCAGATGGGAAAAGTTCCCTTCTTGAAGCACTTCTGGGGTTCAGATTCAACGTCCGGGAGGTGGAGATGGGAACCCGTAGGCCGCTGATTCTTCAGATGGTTCACGACCAGTCTGCGCTCGAGCCGAGGTGCCGCTTCCAGGTTTGTCTCTGTGGACATCTGTTTTTAGGGTTTTCGGTCTCCGTTTGTCTGGAACTAGTGAGTTGCTTTCCAAGATTTGGTTTTAGGGTTTTCTTTTCATGATCATGGGAATTGCAGTGTTCTGGGGTTTTAAAGTTTTTTCCCCCATTGTCATGAGAGGTATTTTTGGTTTTAGGTTTATGGAGATTAAGGAAATCACCTCTTCTAAATATTATGATTTCTTTCAGCATGTCAAATGAAGAGGAGTTTTGAGATTTTGGGGATTTTTGTTTTTGTAAATTTCCAGGAATATTGGATTCTTTTCATTTTGGAAATGTGATGAATTGAGTTTTAGGTTTTCGTGTGGCTATGGTTTGCCTTTTCTTTTTGTGGTTTGTTTGTTTATTTGGGGATTATTGTCCTTTGACGGCGTTCGGAAATCGGGTTTAGTGTTCAGCATTCATTTCATATCAAATTCCACTTTGTAATTTAGGGTTATACCAAGAAGATCGGCTCTGTTGGGGGTTAAATAATGAGACTTTCTGTTTCGGCTATTAAACTGTCCTCATGAATTTCCTCGTTTGAATTTAATCTGGAGAATGTTTGTGAAATTTAGATTTCATCCTCAGCCTTGGTGATTAGAACCGAGTTTAATCTAATATAGAAACGTTCCTGATTTTGATCTCCTTTTCTTCCTTAACTCTCTATAGGGATATATGGCTTAGTGTTATGTTCACTTATGTGCTATCTTATGTTTGTTTGATTTTCAGTTCTGATAGGTGTGCCTGTTCATTGATTTATCCATTTAAGCATTTACTTGATCTAGATACTAGACTGTGATTTTCTTTAGTGCATTTTGTTGGGTGTTCAATTTTCACGTTGGAACACTTCTGTTCTTTCTCCATGCTGTTATATTCTCTTCTTTATAATTACATTGTAGAATCGTGGCCCAATGGATGCTTCCAATTGATTAGTGCCTTCTCTGTTAATGCAGTTCCAATACATTTGGCCTTACCAAGATTGTTATTATATTATCTCATTAATCACAAATGCACTAATAGGGGTTTGAAACCCTGCAGGAAGAGGATTCTGATGATTATGGAAGTCCGATTGTTTCATCTTCTGCCATTGCAGAGGTTATCAAGTCCAGGACAGATGCACATTTGAAAAAGACTAGAACCGCTGTTTCTGCAAAGCCCATCGTGATGAGAGCAGAATATGCACATTGCCCCAATCTCACCATTATTGACACACCTGGATTTGTTCTGAAGGTGATTTATATATGACAAATGATATTGCTTAAAGGCTTTTCTCTTTCATGTGTCCGTTCTTTCTTTGTTTTGACTGTAAATCTCAATTGCCTTCTTGAAGGCTAAGAAGGGTGAGCCGGATAGCACCCCTGAGGAGATTTTGTCAATGGTTAAAGCATTAGCAGGCCCTCCACACCGTCTGCTCTTGTTCCTCCAACAGAGCAGTGTTGAATGGTGTTCTTCACTATGGCTAGATGTTGTTCGCAGTGTCGATCCCACTCTGCGCCGCACAATAGTTGTTGTTTCCAAGTTTGACAATAGACTGAAGGTATTGCAAGTCGAACTCATTTCAATTTAATGTAACTCGATATCAAAAAGCCTCAAAATGATGGATGGCCAATTATGGAATTTACAGTATGTGATTCAAATGAAAGTCTTTGGTTCATTAATGAGAATAAAATGGACTCATACAGGAATTCAGTGATCGATGGGAAGTTGATCGATATTTGAGTGCAAGTGGTTACCTTGGTGACAGTACACGACCCTTTTTTGTAGCTTTGCCAAAGGACAAAGGTACTATTTCAAATGAAGAATTTCGCAGGCAGATCTCCCAGGTTGACTCAGAAATTGTTCATCACCTTCACGGAAACATTAATGGAGGATTTGATGAAGAAAAGTATGGACCTTTTATTGGTTTTGGATGTCTAAGAAAATTTTTGGAGTATGAGCTTCAGAAGAGATACAAAGAGGCTGCTCCTGCAACTCTTGCCTTGCTGGAACAACGTTGTGCTGAAGTTTCAACTGAGCTATCTCGAGCTGATACTAAGTTACATGCTACTTCTGATGTTGCTTCTCTCCGGAGATTGGCAATGTTACATGCTGCTTCTATTAGCGGACATGTGGTATGTGTTTTTCCTTCATTTTTCTTAGCAGAAACTTTATGCAGAAAAGCTCACTCTTTTGGAATTTCTTGGTTTAACACAGTGGGCACTGATTGATGGAGCAGTTGATCCTGCTCCAGAGGAATGGGGAAAGACAACAAATGAAGAACGGCTTGGGAGTGGCCTCGGAAGCTGGCCTGGGGTGGTTGAAGATGTAAAGCCACCAAATTCTGTTCTCAAACTTTATGGTGGAGCAGCATTCGAGAGGGTAATGCATGAGTTTCGATGTGCTACCTATTCTATAGAATGCCCAACAGTGTCAAGGGAGAAGGTAAGTCTCTCATTTGGAATACTTTTGAACCAGTGTTAAAATATTCATTTGCTAGCCATGCTTGTTATGGGATGATTATGCTTCATATTATTAATATTGTGTGTTTTTGGTACAACAGGTTGCTAACATTTTACTTGCCCATGCTGGTAGAGGTGGGGGTGGGGGTGTTGCAGGTGCAGCAGCAGAGATAGCTCGCACATCAGCTCGGTCATGGTTGGCTCCTCTTTTAGACACCGCATGTGATCGCCTTGCTTTTGTCTTACGGAATCTTTTCGATCTTGCTGCTGAGCGTAACCGGAACAATGAATCATTAGATGGTAAAATTTGTAAAGGTGTTTCCTTGTTAATTTGTGTTCATATTTTGTGCTTTAAAGTTTAAAAGTACCATGACTGCTTCAATTTCATCATTCATCATAGTCTATCTCCTTGATCCACAGTTTGCTGCATGCTTGTTGACCATTCATGGGCATGCTTGGTTTTGTCTTATCTGTAATTTGTTAACTTTATGTTGATCTAAAAGCATGTTTTCCTCTCCAAACTTATGAGATCTAGGATTCAATCAGAGTTCAGTTGGATATTGAAATCAATTAAGTTCCAATTTTCTCTTTAATTTCATGTTATTTCTTTAATTTCCATTTATTTACAGTTTTCCATAACTTTAGAAATTCGTAGAAGTGTAGCTTCAGGTAGATTTTCCATGATCTTGGTTTTTGAAATTGCATCAATGTTGCAACCAAAATGAAGATATAGGCATGATGAAATGCATGCCCAAAAACATCATTGTTATATATCATCATAATTAGGGAAGGAAACAGCCTTTTTTCAGTGTCTTGGGATGCCTGATTTACTATCATGCTTTCAATTCGCCTCTGACTATGAAATGAAGTGTGAATAACCCATCCTCCTCTCTTTGAAACACCAAGTGTTTTTTTTCATTGGGAATGTATAAGCATTTTTTCCTGCTTGTTTTTTTTCAATTTCTTGCTTGTTTATTTGTTTGCCTCCATCTCCAATAATTATTTTATGCATCTGAGATGGACAAAGTAACTTCTATTTCTATTTTATCCTTTTCCATCGCATGATGCAAACCTATGTCACAGGGATTCGGCTAGCAGGGTGCCGGCACCGGGTGCAGTCAACCTGACCCTGGGTGCGGTCAACGCACCCAGGGTCATTTTGGTCCAATTCTCGGACTTAAAAAAAATGCCAAGAATTTTTTTTTGCCCTATATGTCACAGGGATTCTCCAACTAGGTGCCGCACCCGATGCGGTCAACCTGACCCTGGGGTGCATAACGCACCCAGGGTCATTTACGTCCAACTTTTGGACTTTATATATATATATATATATATATATATATATATATATATATATATATATATATATATATATAATTTTTTATATTTTTGCCGCACCCCCGCACCCAGGATTTTTGAAAGTGCCGCATCCCCGCACCCGCACCGGCACCCACACCCGCACCCGCACCCGCACCCATGTGACATAGATGCAAACCAATGCTTCAATGAAACGGGGGTGATTTTAGCATCAAGGTTGTGAGCCTGTTTATCGATTTGTCACTAATTTATTTATTGCAAATCAGAGTTTTCCTTATTTTTTAGCATTTTTTGCTCTTTCTTTTTCAATAGAGACTTCATTGGGTTCTTTGTTTTCTAGAGAAAAATGGAGTCTTCTCCTTAATTTTGTGTTTTTTGTGCATGGAGAAAGCCTTAAAGTTTTATAATTATAAATTATATTTCATTAACGATCTGGTGGGCAAGATGTGATAAGTATGAACCCTTACTAAATCTTCATACGAAAATGCAAACTGAATGGTTCACATAGGTGATTGAGAGGCTTAATTGATTACATTCTTTAAATATCATTTTTCATCATGGTTTACCATTAGTTTCTGGAGATTTGCACTTTGCATTTCAGAATTTTGGAAGTGCTGGTTTACCATCACGTTCATCCTTTTACTATTTTCTCTCTCATGATTCTAATTGATGGATGTCATTCAATGCTGTAAAACTTGTATCTGATTGTGAACCAAACGATTCTCAGGATAAACATAATTGGAAGATCATGTTTCTAGACTTGAAGTTTGCATGTGTTTTATTGTGTATCTTCCGAGTTGGTAAAATAAGGATACAAACCATCTTTTCCTTTCAGCTTAGTTATCGAGATTGATGACTTTTTTTTCCATGAGGAACGGGGAAACCACCCCCAGGATCAGAGACGTAGTCACACTGGCTATACTTACGGTCGCTTTCCCGGCGGTGTAAACCCATGGCGCACCACTTGCCCCATGGAGTCACCTTGCTTCGGCACTAACAAGGGACATAATGCCCTTGCCCCTTCTTATATGCAAGGGGCTGACACCCATGGGAATGGAACCCTGACCACCTGTCTAGTGGCGCCAAACCCCTTGGGGCTATTGAGATTGATGACAGTGCCACTTGAAAACAATGAATTAGTTTTTCATTTCGGTAACTTAATCATATTTTGATGTCTTCTATGGACAGATGAAAAATGGAAAGGAAGCATGGACGGATATGTTGGTTTTCATGCTGCACTGCAGCATTCATACAATCAGTTCATTCATGACTTGGCACAGCAATGCAAGCAACTAGTTCGTCACCACCTGGATTCAGTTACCAGCCCATACTCTCAGATCTACTACTATGATAATGATTCATTTGGATCTGCGGGTTTTGGTGGTGCAACTTCAATTCACAGATTCAA
Organism: Nuphar pumila; assembly: GCF_984573655.1. Classification (NCBI taxonomy): domain Eukaryota; kingdom Viridiplantae; phylum Streptophyta; class Magnoliopsida; order Nymphaeales; family Nymphaeaceae; genus Nuphar; species Nuphar pumila. The sequence goes on from NC_143263.1 coordinate 18,341,377, forward strand.
CTTTAGCTCCTCTCTTGCTGCCTGTGTGGACCTATCAGGCAGGACTGAAGACAGTGTGATGGATGAGCAGGAGAATGTGCCTCCAAAAGGCCATGTTTCTCAGCAGAACACCCCAGGAAAAGCAGCAGAAAAGGAAGCTCTAAGAGAGAGTGAAATGACTATTCCTGAGACACCATCTCCTGACCAACCCGGTGATGCAATGGCTGCAGGTAAGAAAAAGGATCATGGTAACCATGGTGAAATCGGAATGAGAAAACGGCACATGAGGATCATGCCCAGCAACAATGGTGTGGATCTTCAAGGAAATGGAAACCTGTTTGGTGGGAGAAATGATAATGCTTCCAGATCAGGTTCTGCCTACTCTGAGGTATGTGCTGTTGCATCTCAGCATTTTGCCAGAATCAGAGAAATTCTTATTGAGAGAAGCGTGCTGTCAACCCTGAACTCTGGATTCTTAACTCCATGGTAAGCTTTGGACTCTTGGCTCCGTAGTGTTAACAGTTTGAATAGTTGAGGTCTGAACACTGATGGCATTAGTTTGGTTAAGGCACTAAACTGTCTAACCCTTTTGTAGATGAGACTTTAATCCAACTTGAACTATGAACTAGACCAAGCAAGCTCAGCAGCTAGACCCAGTTTGGTGACTTGAACCAACAATCTATTTCTTTATACAAGAGAACAAGAGAAAGTTCTCCCAAGATTTTATTAGGCTTAGCTGTATTAAGTCATGTCAAATGGATACTGTCATTTTTATGAAGTTTCCAATATGACAGGGACATGGAACGGAAGTCAAATGAAGTATCCACGAGACATAGTCAAATGGATAAGCCCTTTATTCTAATCATGTATTTGTCTCTAAATTTTCTTTTATTCTGTTGGCAGCCGAGATCGATTGGTGGTGGCATTGGGGTTGGATTTGTTTGCTGTGAATGATGAGAAGTTCATGGACATGTTTGTGGCACCTGGAGCTGTTGATATGCTCAGGAGTGAAAGGGAGATGCTTCAGAAGAGGCTGAAGATACTTCTGTCATGCTTGAGTGAGTTCAAGAATGTTGCTCGAGCACTTTGACATAGCTTGTATCGTGTGAAATATCTTGTGTTCACGGCTAGTGAATACATCTGATTCTTGATGCCTGTTTTTCTGGCATCCACACCTTACGTGTCTGAACTATGTCATTCTTCATTAGTTGATCATAAATTTATCTCTTGTTTTTGTAATATCTCTCTCGTGCACACATGCCTGCACACACAATTCACATTAGGTTCATTCTATGTTAGCTCCAAGCTGCAGGGAAGGAATGCCCAAACAGTTATATACATCATGAGGCTTCATAACTCTCCTTGTTCCCCTACGACCTACTTTGTATTCTTCGAGCCACCCATGCAATTTGGTTCTGGTTGATCAATACCCAGAAGGGTTAGCTTGTGGATCTGAAATGTAATGAGCCTTTAGACAAAAATGTGAATGAATGCAAATGCGAAGAATTTTCTTTTGTCCACCCTCGTTGTGATTGCTTTCGAGTGATTGCGATTTTTCTCTCTCTATTCTTTCGCTCTCTTGCACTCTCAGTTATCAAAGTTTCCGCAATGGCAAGCAAGAGATCGGAAGGCTTGCGGCGGTAAGAAAAGACTGTTGCACTGCACTGGCCTATTGAAGAAGTAGGCTCGTAACAAGTGGTACTAGAGTCCGTTTTTGAGTTGGAAAAGGGACTCAAGAGTCGGTGTCAAGAGACTCATCGACAAACCACGATTTGTAAACAATATATCATGGTGCCCCGATACAACTTGCGGAGCACCAAAGGAAAGACAGTTGCCAAAGCCGAAGAGATGTGTTCACCTTGGGGCCATGAGCAGATGGTCGCGATTGTCAACAAATTGACGGTTGATGTGACTTTGCACGAGGAGGCAATTTCACGCACAATTGAGTCGTTCGGAGGACTGGACGACGAGGTGACGAGCTTACAAAAGCAGGTAAACTTGTTGATGAGACATGTTACTTTGCTGATTACGATAGTAACCACCCTGCAGATTGAAGTTGAGGAGCTTCAGTTAAAGAACCGCTTTCTACAGCAGACAGTTACCCTCAATGGCAGAACTGGTGATAAGCCATCAAAGATAGATGTGTCGAGGCCAGCTAAATTCAATGGTTTCAGCGATAGAAAGGCCATAGAAAACTTTTTGTTTCAGGTGGAAGACTACTTGGACATTCAGAATGTATTGGTCGAGGAGCTCAGGGCGAAAGCAGTAGTAGCTCTACTCGACAGAGATGCTATAGCCTAGTGGAGACGGAAGCGTATCGACATGAAAAGGGGTCACTATGTGATTGATACCTTTGAAGTTTTCAAAATTGAGCTACAAAACTACTTTGTGACAAGAAATGTACAATGTCAAGCTTATCACATGGTGGCAAAACTCAAACACACTGGAGTCTTGATAGACTACATCATGACATTCTAGAAGCTCATGCTAGACATTCTCAATATGTCAGATGAAGACAAACTCAACTGGTTTATTGTAGGACTACAACCTTAGGCACAATTCAAAGTAGAAAGGAGCAATCCCCAGACTTTGGAAGATGCGTATACGACGATCAAGCAACTAGTGGATACACAACGCAAGTCTTTCACTCCGTCGACTAAGGTTAGGAAAAAGTTAGACCACGGAAGCAAAAAAAAGGATTGACGCGACAATAAAACTGCGTCATTGACCCAATATCATTATGAAAGAAGGAGAATGATAGAAGACACAACAATAACGGCAACAAGGGGCCAGTTGTGACTTGTTGGTTTTGTGGCGAGCAGCATATTGCCAGGCAATGTCCAAAATGTCTCGTAAAGGATGACAAACAAACCAATGTATTGCAGGCGAAAAGTAGTGACACCAAGGTCATGCAAACAAGGATATGAGCCATGCAGACAATCAATACAATTAAGAGTTACGTAGCCGAGAGCATGCCAGTTAGCAAAAAGCTCATGTATCTGGAAGTCATTGCGAATGAGAAGTCTACTATGACAATGGTAGACTCTAGGGCCACACATGCATTTGTCTCGTTGGAAGAGGCAAAGCGGTTGGAATTGAAGCCTGGGCCAAAACAGAGGACTATTAAGACGGTGAACTCTGAGGCCAAGTCAATCCTTGGTGAAGCAAGGGATGTGGCTATCCAAATTGTGAGTTGAGCTGTCAAAGCCAACTTTTCAGTGGTGTCCCTGGATGACTTCAGAATGATTTTGGGGCAGAAGTTTCTTCGCAGCCGGCAAAACCAACTCGTTGACAATCATGGGGCCAAACTTTTCACACACGGTATAGTGCGTTACTCTTGGAGGTAAGTCTTCAATGCTATCTGCTATGCAATTGAATAAGGGTGTCAAGCGAGGAGAGCAAACATTCCTAGTCATCGTGTGTACCGAAGAAGGGAAGGTGGAAGCAGCAGTGCCACCGACCCTTACCCTACTATTGGTTGAGTTTTGAGGAGTGATGCCTCTAGAACTGCCGAAGCGTCTGCCGTCTAGACATGAGGTCGACCACAAGATAGAGTTGACCCCTGGAGTAAAGCCTTCTGCCATGGTCCCTTGTCGTATGGGGCCGACTGAATTGAAAGAGCTACGCAGGCAGCTGGATGAGATGTTAGAGGCAGACATTATTCGTCATTCTAAAGTACTCTTTGGTGCCCCAGTACTCTTCCAGGTGAAGCATGATGGCTCCAAATGGCTATGTGTGGACTACCATGCGTTGAACAAGGTTATATTGAAAAACAAATATTCGTTGCCACTGATAGTGGTCTTGTTCGACCGGCTAGGCAGTATCCGTATCTTTTCAAAGCTAGATCTGCGATTGGGTTACTAACAAGTAAGGATTGCTGACGTTGATGAGCCCAAGATGACTTGTATCACTCGCTATGATGCCTATGAATTCCTAGTGATGTCATTCAGATTGACGAATGCTCTGACAACTTTCACAACGTTGATGAACAAGATCTTCTACCCTTACTTAGACAAGTTTATGGTAGTCTATCTCGATGATATTGTGATTTACAACAGTAGCATGAAGGAACATGTCGAGCACTTGCAAAAAGTGTTTCAGGTGTTGAAGGAGAATGACCTTTATGTCAATCGAGAGAAGTGTATCTTTAGACAGGAGGATATCAGTTTTCTTAGCCACGTCGTGGGGTGTGGTTTGTTGTGCATGAACATGCAGAAGATAAGAGTCATCTAGGAATGAAATCTGCCGACCAAAGTGCCACACTTGCGGTCATTACTTGCCTTGGCCAACTATTATCGGCTATTCATCGAAGGTTACTCCCTCATTACTGCACTCCTCAAGGATTTGTTAAAGAAAAATTGGGTATGGCTCTGAATAGGAGCCTGTCAAAATGCCTTCGACGGCTTGAAGAAGGGCCTGATAAGGAAACTAGTGCTGCAATTGCTGGACCACTCAAGACCCTTTGAAGTTCACACAAATGCCTCAGAATTCGCCATCGATAAAGTTATTATGTAGGAGGGCCACCTAATTGCCTATGAGAGTCGAAAGCTAAAGGATACAGAGAGGTGCTACACAGTGCATGAACATGAGATGACGACCATCGTGTATTGCCTTAGGACCTGACAACACTATCTTCTGGGTACCCAGTTCATCGTCAAGACGGACAACGTCGCCACAAGCTATTTCTGACACAAAAGAGGCTAACACTCAAGCAAGCTCGATGACAAATGTTTCTAGCTGAGTTTGACTTTACTTTGGAGTATAAGGTGAGGAAAACCAATGTTGTTGCTTATGCCGTGAGTTGCAAGGCATAACTGACAGTTGTGCGGGCAAAGCCTTCCAAATTTTGCTTGAAGGGCGCATTGCTAGACTAAATCCGTGAAGGAATACAACAAGACACAACAACGTAACACCTTGTCTCTCTGACGTAAGCGAAAAAGACTTACCGATTCTCGCTACGGGACGACCTTCTTGTGACTAAAGGGGGATGCATCTTCGTGCCACGGTGGGAAAGCCTTCGCCGCAAATTGCTTAAAGAGTGCCATGATACTTTATGGGTCGATCATCTATGTCAAGAGCGGACCTTAGCACTCCTTGAACGCGGTTACTATTGGTCATAAATAAGAGACGATGTGGAGGGGTATGTGCGAACGTGCCTCGTCTTTCAACAAGATAAGGGGACCAACCAGAAAACTGCTGGCGTTCTTAGGCCTCTACCTATCCTAGAATGTCCTTGGAAAAGTATTTTTATGGACTTCATTGTTAGCTTGCCGAAAGTAGATGGTTTAGCTGCATCCTGGTGGTGGTGGATCATTTCTCTAAATACCGCACCTTCATCCCAACTTCCAAAGAGTGCGCTGTAGAGAAGACGACAGAGCTGTTCATCAAGTATGTGGTGAAGCATTGGGGTGTACCAAGAAACATTGTGAGTGATCATGATGCTTGCTTCACAGGCAAATTCTGGTGTGAAGTGTTTTGGCTACTCAGTTCCGATTTGCTATTTTCAACAAGTTTCCACTTATAGACCGATGGGCAGATAAAGTGAATCAACAAAATATTGGAGCAATACCTAAGGCACTTTGTTAGTACCAATCAAAAAGAGTGGGTAAAGCTCCTAGACGTGACTCAATTCTGCTACAATCTTCAGAAGAGTGAGTCTTCAGGCCACAACCTATTCGAGATAGCCACGGGACAGCAATCGCTGACTCCGTATACTCTAGACGCGCATGAGAAGGGAAAGCCATCCTTTTTTTATTAGTTTGTTCGAGATTGGCACGAGTAGACCAAGCTGGTGAAGGCATTTCTGCACAAAGCGGCCAATAGGATGAAGAAGTGGGCGGACAAGCATCGTCATCCTACTGGGTTCCATGTTGGAGACCAGGTGTTGGTAAAACTCTACCCAGATCACACAAGTATCTTACGTGAACGACATCGCAGACTGATAAGGAAGTAAGAGGGATCATTCACCATCACCAAGAAAGTGGGCAACCTAGCGTACAAGCTAAACCTTCCCCCAAACTTTAAGGTGCACCCGGTGTTCCACGTGTGCAACCTGAAACCGTTCCACGAGGACAAGAGGGATCCAGAACGTAGCGTACCACAATGTGTTCTTGTCTTGTAGAGGGCCTCAGCAGTACAACGGGCCAAGAAGCATCTCAGCAAGATCCTTCGTCACAAGGTCAATTACTTGGGCAAAATGAAGAAGTATATGGTGCAGTGGAAGGAGATAACAAAGCCGATATGGGATCCAACATTCTGGATGAAGAGCCGTTATCCAGCCAAAGTTAGGGCCTACCTCGAAGCAGATGGCACCGAGGGCGACACATGATTTGAAGGGAGGAGCATGTTCTCCTGCGACCTACTTTGTACAGTTGTGTTGAGAGTTTGTTTTACTTTGGTTGAGTCTTGATGTAAAGTGTCGAGTCACTTGTAACTTTCTTCAAGCCAGCCATGTACTTTGGTTCAGGTTGATCAATACCCTGAAGGGTTAACCTGTATATCTGAACTGTAACGATCCCTCGGGCAAAAATGTGAATTAATGCAAATGCGAAGAGCTTTCTTTTGTTCACCCTCATTGTGATTGCTTTCTAGTAATTGTGATTTCTCTCTCTTTCTATTAGTTTTCTCTCTTGCACTCTCAGTTATAAAAGCTTCTGCAGCGGCAAGCAAGCAATCAAAATGCTTGCGATGGTAAGGAAGGACCATCGCACCACACTGGCCTATTGAAGAAGTAGGCCTGTGACACTCCTGATTATTACATTTATAAGAAACATCGATATTATTGAGCCTGGCAAATTATTTACTAATTTAGTTTTCTTTTGGTGAGATCCAATACTTGAATGTTTTGTTTAGAAATCATTGAGATATCATTTGACTCAGCAATTAGATCATTGGGGTTCATACACTTTTAACTATAGGTATGTTTCAGGGAGCAATATGGGCTAATGAGACGAGGATCTTATTGGAATTGGGACCCCACTGGTCGTTTATTGCAATTTATTCACATACTAGCAACTTTGAATGATCATGGATAAGGCTTGCAAAGGAGATGAGTTGCTCGTGAGCTCAGCTCGACGAGAAATCGTTCGGACTCAAAGTGAGCTTGGCAAGCCAAACCACAAGCAGCTTGTAAGCATATATGAGTCGAGCATGAACAATTATTATATACATTATATATTTGTTATACATATTATATCTTATACACATGTTACTATATATATATATATAATAGATTGGTAATGACGCCATTATGTACAAACGAGTTTGGATCTCCCATGTGCAAGTTGTTTTGATCCAAACCAACCTCATGGATGGATGCAACATGTTCAAAATAGTGGGAACCGGCTTTTGGATCATGTTTTTTTTTAATGAAAAACATGATTTTATGACCCAGGAAAGTATCATATCACACATTGTAGGCCATTGATTTTTGAAGCCTTATAAAATCCTACCTATGAATCTTAATCGAACGATTCAAAAGTTGATCCCCACTAAGTGAAACATGTAGATCACATCTGGAAGGTTGGTTTTATGAAAAACAATAATAAAAATGAAAAGAATGAGATGTTTATAGGTCGTGGTGACATTACTAAATGATTATATATAAATAAATAAATAAATAAATAAATAAATAAATAAATAAATATATATATATATAAAGCTTGGACTCACTTTAAGCGTGTGATGTGCTCATGAGCTGAGCACAAGTAGGGGTTCACCCTTAACAAGCCTAGCCCAAATAGACTGAGCTCGGCTTGTTCATTTTCACCAGCCTTAGTCATGGAGCTATGAACAAAGTGGAGTGGAATGACCAAAACAATGCCATATTTGCACAATAGTGTAGACATTTTTTCAATTTGCAACTTTGCAGGCCAATTGCTTCCCCAAAAAGAAACATCCATGTCTATAAATTAACAATGTTCATATTTTTATTATATCTATTATATACTTGATATTGTCGTTAATTGGATAAGATTCAAAATATACCATGGAAACTTAAAGCAAGTCTTGTGTGGTACTAGTGTTTCCAGTGATGTTTATGTCGGGAAAAACTGCTCTTGTTAGACTTACGAATGGCTCATTCAAACTTGTGAAATAGGGCTCAGCAAGCACAACAGAAACTATAAGTATTGAGCTTGGCTCAACTCGTATAGCGAAACTGTATACATAAGGGAAACGTAGGATCTTCTATATGCTTATAGTTTTTCTCCCTCTTTGGAGTTTATGTACCAACTGTATGGACATATCTTGATTTCACCTTGATCTTGTCAATGGGACATCTTCTATTGGATCCACATTCATATCCAGGTCTCTCCATGCCGCTTTCAATATGATACATTTAGTGGTCGGTTGTTTCACCCAATTTACATATGAAAATGGGGGTTTACGTATGAAACCGTTCATTTTTCATATGCAGGTGAAACAAACATATCAACTCCATTTCCCTGTGGAGTCCTCTGTCATCATGAGTTTCTTTTCACTTTGACCATGCATTTACCATGTAAATCCCTACACACACAACCCCCTCCCCACTTGTGAATGGATTTACATATGTATTTTTTCACACATGGGATGCCTTTGGGCCTAGTGGAATTATGGATCAAGGTTGGTCCAAGAGAGTGCCTACCGAAAATAAAGGGTTTGCTCTGAGTGAAGAAGATGCTAACGTTTGTGTAAACCAAGTTGAGAGCTTTACATGCATCTCGTGCAATCTTTAATTGATAATTGCGTATAAAATCACTTGCATTGACACTAGCCACACTAAAAAATGCAAATTTGTTTTTCATCTAGATTTTGAGTTGCAAAATTTATTTCTATATTTTATGTTTTCATTGTTTTTTTTTTTTTTGAGAGGAAGAAAAATCAGTGACTCTTTAATCAGGAGAAAGTTGCAGTTGAGGAGGACTCAACCAACAATGAGAGGAACATATATATATATTGTTCGGAAATGATCTGAACATTGGCCGGCCGAAGCCAAGATACAGCAAAGTCATGGTGTAGACACTTGATGGTTTGAAATACATGAGTAAGAATATGCTTAGCAATAACATCGATAGGCAGTCGTTCATTGTATAAAAATATTGGCATTCCTCTAAATCCAAACCACCCACCAACTCAGTTAAAAGCCGGCCATATACACCAGGCCTTCCTGATACGCCAAGCATGCTTCCAACTCTTGTTATGTCCAAGTGCAGCCGGACCGAGAAGTAGGTCGCTTGCAAATGATTCTGACCAGACCACGACACTAGCACAGTCCCAGGAATCATGGGACACATGGGACACCTGGGACCGAGAAGTATTTGCTGAAAGAAGGAGATGCACTGCCAACACATGGGACACATGCTGGCCATGGGGAGACCTCTTCTCTTAACATTGCACTTGTCTTTAGACTCGGGGTGAGACGGTGGGCCCAAAATACAGACGCACGAAGCTCCATCCCACCCAGTTTTGGTAGCAGACAACCCTAGGGTTTCAGTTGATGATTTATCAAAAACACAGCTTTCAGTTGAAACAAGTGGGTCGTCACTGACCCATATTGGACAAGCCAAAAGAGAATGTATCTGGGACCCGTCTCCCAATTGGGCTGGCGACACATACCCCCAGACTTTTCTCCAAATCTGACCCACCACCATTTGGCCAACATGGCTAGGTTTGCCTCCGCAACTTGACCTGCTTCCATCTGACCCGGACCAAGGGCGATTTATTCGAGTCCGTGCGAGGTTCCACTCTAAACCGCAGCAATGATCCAATCCTTTTCTCCACCCAGTAGACAAACATGAAGTTGCAGAGATTCTGCTAATGATTCTCCTTGATTATCAAGTTGTCGATGGGCAGAGCCTAAAATGGTGGCGATAGCGGAGGTCCTCAAATATGAATTGGAGACAGTTACCCAGGCATTTGCTTTCGTTGATCTCCTCGATGCACTAGATATAATATGAGAGAAGGACCAGAGAGTGACTGCCAATTCCAGATCATCATCTATTAAAATGGACGCCGAATATCATCCGCGTAAAGAAGGGCAGTTCTGCTTAATTCACGATCGATGATGAACAAGTTTAATAAAACCGGTATCACCTGCATGCCTAAGAAAGGCCAAGAGACCATTGAACAGTAAGGGGGATGGTGAGTTTTGATGTGGGCCCTAGTTTGTCTATTGACACAGGAAGCGAGTAACTAAGCCACAAATCCAGCGGAGCAGGTTATATGTTCCCCCCGGAACATGCAGGTGCGTGTTCTCGGGTCTAAATGAGCGCTACTTATGTAAGCACGTGGGGCTTATTTTCCCGTGTGTGTCAGCATCACTTAGCATCAGAGTCTGGTGCATTTGCAAAGACTTAAGTACCCTTTCCCGCCATTAACTCCACAAAATGATGTTTTGAGTAAAAGACAAAAATGTCCTCCCGCTAGAAAGGGTTAAAATCATCATCATTTTCGCCCTAAGGAGTAAACTCCTCTGCTTTAACAGGAGCTCATCGCAATATGTCGCCCTAAACGTTCTGGATCACCCTTTGGCAATGCACCATCTGCTGTAACAGGAGCTCCGATTGATGACGCACCCTTTGTCGTCGTCTGCTGCCACTGGAGCACCCTTTGTTGTCGTCTGCTGTCATCGAAGCGCCCTTTGCCATCGCCGTCGTCTATTATCGTCGGAGCACCTTTTGTCATTGTCTGTTCGTGAGAAATAAGAACTATCAGAAAAATTAATATTTTGTCTATTGTTCATCATGATACGAGAGTACAAACGTCGAACTGAGTAGACCAAGAATAACGATTTACAACAGAGATAATGATGGCAACGTCAAACTGAGTAGAATAGTGATTTATAATAGAAATCAGATAAGAGAGTAACGATTTACAGTAGAAATCAAATCAGAGAGTAGCGATTTACAGTAGAAATCAGATAAGAGAGTAGCGATTTAAAGTAGAAATCAAATCAGAGAGTAGCGATTTACAATAGAAATCAGATAAGAGAGTAACGATTTATAATAGAAATCAGATAAGAGAGCAACGATAATAGAAATCAAATCAGAAAATAGTGATTTACAGTAAAAATCAGATCAAAGAGTAGCGATTTACAGTAGAAATCAAATCAGAAAGTAGTGATTTATAATACAAATCAAATCAGAGAGTAACGATTTACAGTGAAAATCAGATAAGAGAGTAGCGATTTACAGTAGAAATCAGATAAGAGAATAGCGATAGTAGAAATCAAATCAGAAAGTAACGATTTACAGTAAAAATCAGATCAAAGAGTAGCGATTTACAGTAAAAATCAAATCAAAGAGTAGCGATTTACAGTAGAAATCAAATAAGAGAGTAGCAATTTATAGTAGAAATCAAATAAGAGAGTAGCGATTTACAATAAAAATCAGATAAGAGAGTAACAATTTACAGTAGAAATCAGATAAGAGAGTAACAATTTACAGTAGAAATCAGATCAAAGAGTAACGATTTACAGTAGAAATCAAATAACAAAATAACGATTTACAGTACAAATCAGATTTTTACTGTAAATCGCTATTCTCTGATTTGATTTCTACTGTAAATCGCTACTCTCTGATCTAATTTCTACTATAAATCGCTACTCTTTGATTTGATTTCTACTGTAAATCGCTACTCTTTGATTTGATTTTTATTGTAAATCGCTACTCTCTTATCTGATTTTTATTGTAAATCGCTACTTTTATATCTGATTTTTACTGTAAATCGCTACTCTCTGATTTGATTTTTACTGTAAATCGCTACTCTCTAATTTGATTTCTACTGTAAATTGCTTTTTTCAACAAAAAGAGAATAAAAAAACCCATGGCCGCTCAGAGAGAAATCTTATTGCTCTTTTCAACAGTTACAAGAGAGAAAGAAAAGAAAGAATTTATACAAGGCAAGAGCGACAACCCTAAACCTAAACAAGTTGGGTCTAATCCATAAGAAACCGAGTCTAAAACATAAGCCCCCAAAAAAATTCTTCCTACAAGAGCAGAAACTTTGAATCAGGCAGGAACGAGAAGGCGGCCATGTGTTGTAACACAAGCTAAAAACAAAGGCGCAACGTGCAAATCTATTTACGGGGAGCGGGAAGACATTTTCATCTAACGCATATCTATCTTATCGGAGGACATTTCTATCAAAAGCATATCTACCTTTTTTATATGTTATTTTATTATAAAGTCATCGTGGGCAACATTGGCATATGAATTATCATGGGTCCCAAGATATTCCTTCGTACACACAAGAACACGCAGATTTGTGTTTCGGGGAGAACACACACCACCCTTCCCAAATCCAGTTGCTCCATTTTTGGTTGCATCCCATCATTTAAAGTGTTTCTATCGAAAAGTCTGTTAAGGATCTCACACCATCTGCTCCAGATTCACCTCCGAATAGAGATATGGTTGGCACTCTAGATCCATTTAGAGGAAGAGATAAAAGATCGGCTCCCAGGAAGTTAGGCAGGAAGGTATCTCAAGAAAGTTACTAGAAGATTTGAAGAAAGATAATTCAGAGAAACTTCTCAATGAAACACTTCTTTTCAAGAGATAATAGATGAGATTCCCTCTGCATGTAAACAATTATCAAAATGTAATTCAGTTTAGAATTTAAAGGAACATTCTCCTCTCATACAGGAGAGAGAGCGAAGAGAAATCATCGGAGTCGTGGATGTAGGTTGAGCAAACCGAACCATGTTACATTATAAGTTTGTATGCATGTGTTTGGTTTTGTTCATCGTATTAGAGAATAACCGAACTAACGATCATGTCGAGTTCCTCATCTTCGTCCAGCATGTTGTCCTCTTCAAATTCAAGCTTCAATGAATCAGGTCTGAGTTCATTCATGCTCCAACAAATCTTCTTGCCTACAAAATTGTCATCAAACAATTTTTTATTACGAAAATCTCAGTTTAAACCTCTCCTAAAGAGTTATAGCTAGGAGGGTTTTGTTGATGGCACCTTGTCATGCCCAAGCAAATTTCTGTCTGAACCAAGAAAAGTGAGTCTTTAATTTTGAGTATCTTCAATGGTGGCACTAGGATCAACAGCTTTTGAGCTGGCTATTGTCCCCTCTAACCGACCAGGTGCATAGCCAAGTTGTAGGAATGTCAACTCGTTTGAGGTTTGGCCAGCCTTGAAACAGATGTACTCAACTTACTCTAAAGCCAAAGTTCAACAAATTCATTTCCAACTCCAGACTATGAAGAAAGGAAGTTCGACCATAATTGAATACTTCCATAAAGCAAAAACCTTGGCTCATCAATTGACTTTAGTGGGCAAGCCAATCTCTGACAAAGTCCGGGCCTCATTTATTTTGTCTGGTCTTCTATCGAGTGAATATGGATTTCTCAGGACTGCTCTTAATACTAGAGTTGAACTGATAGATCTTAAAAGCCTGTTTGGTCATGAGACAGAGAATCAAGTCATTGAATCTAAATGGGTCAGAATCCATGAACCCAACGGCCAATGTGTCCCAACACCAGATCAACAGAGGTCATGGGTTTTATCGAGGTGGTCATAATAGAGGAGGTCATGGCCGTTATAATGGTGATCAATTTTAGAGAGGAGGTAACAACAATAGGAAGTACAATCAAAATCCAAATCGAGACAGTTATGTGATATGTCAAGCATGCGGTCAATCTGGTCATTCTATGCTTCAGTGTCGTGTTTATAAATTTCAAAAAGAGGAAGCCACAACAGAGATTTATCATGCTTTCGTTATAGTTTGATGATGGGGTTGGTACTTTGATTCAGATGTTTATTATCATGTTATTACCAATCTCAATAACGTGTCTATCGATTCAGAGTACCATGTCAATGATAAAGTAAAGATCATAAATGAAAAATGTTTGAAAATCACTTGCATTGGTTACTCCTCATTTACCTCTCAAGTATAAATTTATCAAGAAAGATATTTTATGTGTGCCCTCTATTACCAAAAATCTTATGCTAGTTTAATTAGAGGTTTGCTAGAAGCAATGACGTATATTTTGAGTTTCACCCCCACTTTCCGCTAAGTGAAGTATGACCAGATATGGACACTCGTGTTGCAGGGCTCCAGTAAAGGTGGTCTCTATCGTTTTGATTTGAATAAAGAAGAGCATCCACAAGCATATGTTGGTGACAGGACTTCTATTGACCAATGGCACAAGAGACTTGGTCACCGTATTTTTAAATTAGTTCATGCTATTATTAATAAATAATTTGGGTTGCCTTACTCCAAGAAATCTGAGATCAAATTGTGTGAAACCTATCAACAAGGCAAGAGTCACGCCCTGCCCTTTGACAAATCCACAGACAAATTATCACAGCCTCTTGATCTTGTGTTTTCATATGTTTGGGTACCTTAACTCATGGACGTAAGTATTATATTAGTTTTCTTTATGCTCATTCTAGATTATCTTGGATTTATGTTATTGTTTTTAAGTCAGATGTGTTGCATGTGTTCAAATTATTTAAGCAGCTTGTTGAAAATTTATTTAGGAGGAAAATCAAAGCTTTCCAAACAGATTGGAGAGGAGAGTTCAAACCAGTTTTTGAGTATCTCAAGTAGTGTGACATTGACCATCATGTTTCTTATCTACACACCCATGAGAAAAATGGGTTAACCCTGCTAGCCCAATCTGGTGTTCCTCACAAATTTTGGGATTTTGTTTTTGTTACGACTGTATATTTAATCAATAGAATGTCATCTTCTAGCCTTCAAATAAAATCTCACTATCGAAAGCTTTTTAAGAGTTCCAGATTATCGATTCCTGCATGTTTTTTATTGTTGTTGTTATCCTTGTTTAAGGCCTACTAATAATCATAAAATACATTTTAAAAATATAAAGTGTATTTTTTGGGGGCTATAGTACTCAACATAGAGGATATCTTTGCCTAGATAACTCCCATGGTTCTTGTCTCTCAAAATGTAGTGTTTAATGAGACTGTGTTCCCCTTTAAGGACCTCCCTCTCACTAGCTTTTCCTCAGTCCTCCTCATTGCAAACCAAGCCCCTTTGTATACCTGCTCCTCTTATGGTCGTTCTGGCAGACCCTACGCCGAGCACAATGCCTTCTCATGCCCTTACCCCCTTCTTCAGCGATCACCTTATTATCCTCAATCCCTGAGTTGTCTGTTTCCACTTCTTCCTTGCCTGTCTTTGATCTTATTACATGTACTCATCATATAGTTACCTAGTTTCAAATAGGATCTCTTAGGCTCAAAGCCTTTGTCTCCACCAAATATCCTCTTCCCCAAGCCTTATTACTTGAACTCCAACAAGATACAAAACTGGCATGTTTTAACTCAGGCTCAGAAAAACCCAAAACGGATGAAGATATGGCCCTTGAGTTCATGCCCTTCTTCACAATCGAACATGGACTCTTGTACCCCCCTTTTCTTACAAATGGATTTACAAAATTAAGAGGCAGACTAATGACAATCTTGAAAGATATAAGGCTTGTCTTGTAGCTAAAGGCTATACTCAAGAAGAAGGTGTGAACTATTTTGAAACATTTAGCCCTGTTATAAAACCTACTACTATTATTATTGTGGTTACTATTGATGCCTTCAGGGGCTGGGTCATCTGTCAATTAGACGTTCATAATGCTTTTTTTCATGGTTATCTAGCACAAGAGGTGTACATGATCCAACCCCAAGGGTTGACAAACTCATGTTTTCCTACTCATGTTTGCAGCTCAATAGATTTATAGGCTTAAGCAGGCTCTCCGAGCTTGGTTTCAATGGTTAAGTGAGTTCCTACATAAATTAGGATTCTAGGGTCCTCATATTGATTCCTCCATTCATTATGCCTCCCTGCAGGTTTATATTTTAATTTATGTTGATGATATCTTAGTTAATGGTAATAATCATCAATATGTTAAGCAGCAGCTTGGTTAGGAATCTGCCCTCAAAGATCTTGGTCTCCTGAATTATTTTTGGGGAACTGAGGTCATTTCTAAACTTGATGGTTATTTCTTATCTCAATCCAAATATGTGGGTGACTTTCTTAGACGCACGACTATGGATCAATCCAAAATGTCTGCTAATGATGGTGATCGTTTCTGAATCCAACTAAATATCGTCAGGTTGTGGGTGCTCTGCAATATGTTACATTGACCAAACTTGATTTGTCATTTGCAGCCAGTAAGGTGTGTCAATCCATTGGGCAACAGTCAAGCAGATCCTTTATTATCTCAAACACATCATTTTTTATGGTCTTTCTATTTCCAAAGCCAATCATTCCAAGTGACCACTTTTTCGAATGCAGACTGGGCAGGCTGATGATAGAAAATCCATTGGTAGTTTTGCAGTCTTTCTTGGATCCTCTCATATTTCTCAGTCGACTCGCAAGTAACCCACTGTTGCACGGTCTAGTATGGAGGTTGAATGTAAGGCTCTTGGATCTGTTGCTGCAGAAACATTATAAATATCTTATCTTCTTCAAGAACTTGGTATCTAGTTAGTTTCTCCTCCAACATTGTAGTGTGATAATGTGGGTGCTACCTATACGACGGTGAAAAGTAAACACATTGAAATCAACCATTACTTTGTATGTGACCATGTCAGCAAGAAGCATTTATCAGTTCAGTATGTTTTTATGGTTGACCAGCTGGCTGACATTTTTACCAAAGCACCAACTCATGCTCGGTTTCATGTTTTCATAAGCTCAACCTCTTTGACAAGCCACTGAACTTGAGGAGGGCTGTTAAGGATCATTTAGATCTCACGCCATCTACTCCAGATCCACCTCCGGATAGAGATACGATTGGCTCTCTAGATCCATCCAGAGAAAGAGATAAGATCGGCTCGCAGGAAGTTAGGCAGTAAGGTAACTCTCGAAAGTTACCAAAAGATTTGGAGAAAGATAATTCGGGGAAACTTTCAAATAAAACAAACTTCTTTTCAAGAGATATAGATGAGATTCCCCTACATGTAAATAATTATCAATATGTAAAACAGTTGAGAATTTAAGGGAACCTTCTCCTCTCATACGTGTGTGAGAGAGAGAATAGAAATCGTTCCAGCCGTGGACTTACGTCGAGCAGACCTAACCACGTTAAGTACGTTCTGTGTTCGTGTGCGTGTGTGTGGTTTTTTTAAAGTCCCACGATATTGAGTCAAAAGCTTTCCACAAGTCCAGTTTTAGCATAAAGTAAGGGCGAATAGAACTAGTAATGACATGAGAGGCCTAGAACAACACATTTATTGATCCATCGTCCAGGACATGGTCAATAAGTTTGGCAGCTACATGATTGAAACGAGAAGCAAGCAATTTTATACAGTTGCAATGATTTTATGCACTGAACCCATTAATGAGATTGGCCTCAAGTCCCCGACATGCTGGGCCCCCGCCCCCACGTGCTTAGGAATGAGAATATATAAGATCAGACCTTGTGAAGGCTTTCATAATTGTTTTTTTTTTTTTTTGAAAGGCAAGCTGGGGTTAGGCGAACCCCTACCAGAAGAACAGCCGCCCCCATGTGGCAGAGGAATTCTATCCTGGGCCCTCAGCTTGACACAGGACCCCGCTTACCACATGAGATACCACCTCGTTGGTGAAGGCTTTCATAATGATGCCACTATATATCGTGGAACTCTGCATAAGGTCTGCCCACAGCTGATGCCAGAACCATTTGTAAAAGTCGCCATGGGAACCTACTGCTTTCTGCTGATTTCATCCTAGTGAAATATTAAAGTACTTGTTCTAGAGATGATGAAATTATCCTTCTGTAATACTTTGTTACCTCATAGTTTTGTGGTTCCCAATTAGTTTTCTACTTGTTTTAACCAGTCATCGCGTTCATAAGTTCATCAAGCACGATGTGTATGGTTCCCAAAAGATAATGGTTAAAGACAGAAGCAAAATGTCGACATGACAAACATATCTCTTAGCATTATTGGTGTCATGTCTGGTGTGAATGAGATACTTGAACCCCACACATGTGAAGTATATGCACCTTGAAGATCTCTGCAAGGTAAGAACGGCTAAAAGCAAAAAGTTTGGTCGATCATCGACAGAGAGAAAAATGAAATAACTGATAGTCAGGAGCGGCTCAAGAGAGGTTGAGGCCCATATTTCTCCATGTTTTTTTTTTCTCATTGGAGGCCCTCAGCATGTGAAATATAAGGGTTAATACTTTTTTTTCATTTGAGGTCCTAGGGAGTGGCTTCAAATATCAAAGAGGCCAGCCTGCCCTGCTGGAGAGGGTGTTGTGTGTTATCCCCGGAATACAAATTCGTGTGTTCCGGTGTGTACGGAGGAATATCTTGGGATCCGCGATAATTCATATGCCAATGTTGCCCACGATGACTTTATAATAAAATAACATATAAAAAAGGTAGATATGTTTTAGACGAAAATGTCCTCCCCTAAGATAGATATGCGTTGGACGAAAATATCCTCCCGCTCCCTGTATATAGATTTGCATGTTCCACCTTTGCTTTTAGCTTGTGTTACTACACATGGCTGCCTTCTCATTCCGGTCTTGTGTTAGATAGAAAACATTCTCGGGTTCGTTCCTATCTCATCGAGATAACCATAAATCAAATGACTGGTTCGATCATTGATGGTCATCATAGAGAGATTGGTCGGCCATCGTTTTTTACAATCATCTCTTCTTCTTCGTTTTCATTAGGCAGTATAGAAAAAAGCAATAACGCACAAACACTCCAACAAGTGCCGTTAAGGCGCGGTGAGTACATTTTTATGTCATCATGCTATTATTGAAGAACGTATATCGTCGTGAGTGTCATTAAGGTGTTTTTTTGTTATTGCAAGTAGATTTTATCATTTCGACGGTTAGAAGCTTAAAGATATTTGTAAGACACTGGGACCTGTTGACAAGAATGCTTGGTTACAGATGCGAGCAAGGGCCTCTACCCCATCCGGTGTCATCCATTCACTCAGTATATGCAATGTAACGCAAATCACGGTTGTAGTATCAATTTGGTGATATTGTTTTATTTGTTAATATCTATTTATAAGTTATCAAGCCAAAGAGAAGTGAAAATTCTTACCAGCTTTCTTAGAAATGGGAACTTCAGGGTCATTAATTGATGAAATAGGAAAAGGTTCATCAACGGGTTCAATCTTTGGCTTTTTAATGTCAGTCTAATTACTGTTTTTGGCAGCACACCCTCTCTTTTCTCGAGCAAATAAATGAAGTGAAACTGCCTCCGCAACCCGCCTTTTTTAGAATG
Source organism: Nuphar pumila (assembly GCF_984573655.1). Classification (NCBI taxonomy): domain Eukaryota; kingdom Viridiplantae; phylum Streptophyta; class Magnoliopsida; order Nymphaeales; family Nymphaeaceae; genus Nuphar; species Nuphar pumila. The sequence continues at coordinate 18,360,531 of NC_143263.1, forward strand.
CAGCTTTTCGATATAGTGTCGATTGGTGATATTGTTTTGTTTGTTAATATCGATTTGTAATATATTATGCTGAATTGCCGTATATCGATATGTAAGATACTATGTATTTTCTAGTATCAATTTGTGAGATATTGTTTTGTTTGTTAATATCGATTTGTAATATATTATGTTGAATTGTCGTATATTGATTTGTAAGATATTATGTGTTTTGTAGTGTCAATTTGTGAGATATTGTTGTGTTTGTTAATATCGATTTGTAATATATTATGCTGAATTGTCGTATATCGATTTATAAAATATTATGTATTTTCTAGTGTCGAATTGTGAGATATTGTTTTGTTTGTTAATATCGATTTATAATATATTATGCTGAATTATCGTATATCGATTTGTAAGATATTATGTATTTTCTAGTATCGATTTATGATATATTATTTTGTTTGTTAATATCGATTTGTAATATATTATGCTGAATTGTCGTATATCGATTTGTAAGATATTATGTGTTTTCTAGTGTCAATTTGTGAGATATTGTTTTGTTTGTTAATATTGATTTGTAATATATTATGTTGAATTGTCATATATCGATTTGTAAGATATGTGTTTTCTAATGTCAATTTGTGAGATATTGTTTTGTTTGTTAATATTGATTTGTAATATATTATGTTGAATTGCCGTATATCGATTTGTAAGATATTATGTATTTTCTAGTGTCGATTTGTGAGATATGGTAAACGATTGTTAATATCGATTTGTAATATATTATACTGAATTGTCGTATATCGATTTGTAAGATATTATGTGTTTTCTAGTGTTGATTTGTGAGATATGGTTTTGTTTGTTATTATCTAATTGTAAGCTATTATTTTGTTGCTTTGATATTGTGATTCATTCAATCGTTTCTTTGCCTTGCTTAACTAATCGATAGTCGTTGTTATATGCATCTTGAATAAATAGTAGTAAACGTATGCACTGGCTAACACAAATTGATATTTTGCTCATGACAGTGTTGAGCATATCAGCTAGTTGTAGTGAAGATGATGTGTCTCAATCACTGGAAAGTCATGGGAGCAACAAACATCCGTACTATCGACGCACCTGAAGAAGTGAATATGTGAACTAATGATGCACATGATAAGAAGGGTGCAGGCATTGGATTCACTCTAGACTTGAATATTCCAGCATACGAAATGCAATTCGATAATGATATTCCAGCAGACGAAATGCAATTCGATAATGAGGTAGACAATCATGACAGTGCACTTGACAAAGGTGCAGGCACCTCAAGTCTACATGATAGTACACTTGACTCTCTTCCTGTAGAAGGAATGCAATTTAATAATAAGAAAGTTGCATACAAATTTTACAATGATTATGCATTAAAACTTGGCTTCAGTGTTAGAAAGTATTTTTTGGCAAAAAATGCACAGAGTGTCATGGTGAGAAAGGCATATATTTGTTCTAAGCAAGGTTGGAAGAAGTCAAGTGAAAATCCAACAAGGAGTAAGTCAGATTCAAGATGCGACTGTCCAACGAAAATGATGTTAAGAAGACTTCTGAATGGGAAATATGTAGTTCATACTTTAATAAATGATCATAAACATGAATTAGTCGTTTCATTTATGACTCCTATGTTAAGGTCACATCATAAAGTAACTGAAGCGCATGCTGCAATTGCTGAAATGGATGATAGTGTCAGCATTGCACTAAGGAAGATATACAATTTGTGTGTGCACGTAGATGGTAGTTGCGAGAATGTACCATTCACACCTATGGATCTAAGAAACCACTTGAGAATGAAGAGGTCAGAAAATATGAAGAATGGAGGAATATGTTCTTTGGTTGATTACCTACAGAAGCATTCAAGCAATGACCCTGGTTTCTTTAGTGCAATGCAACTGAATGAAGATGGGTATGCTGTGAATATGTTTTGGGCAGATTCAAAGTCAAGAGTAGATTATGAATGCTTCAATGATGTGTTTTTTTTTATAAGACAGTGAAGATTAATACAGAACAATGGCCATTTGCGCAGTTTGTCAGAGTGAACCATCACTCACAGAGTTGCATATTAGGCAATGCTTTTTTATATGACTAGATCAAGAAAACCTTTGAGTGGTTGTTCAGAGTATTTATACAGGCAATGAATGAGAAGCACCCTGAAACTGTACTTATAGATGGTGATTATACAATTGCGGCTGGAGTGTCTCATGTATGACCATATGCACATCATCGCTTATGTTTGTGGCAAATCTTTCAAAATGCAACAAAGAACATAGGACACATTTTTAATCAGAAGACATGGTTTGATAAAAGGTTTAGACAGTGTGTACTTGAGAGTATAGGCGAAGTAACCTTTATGTCTGATTTGGTGCAAATCATTCAGATGTATGACCTTGAAGACTGTGTGTAGTTACAACATTTATATGCAGACAAAGAGAAGTTGGCATTGGCATATGGAAGATAATACTTTTATGCAGGTATGATAAGCACATAAAGAGCCGAAACTATACATGTCACACTGAAAAAAACCTTGTATTCATGTTTAACAATGTTTCACTTTATGAAACAATATGAATTATGTGTAGACGGTTTTAGACAAAATGAGCTTGAACAAGATATAAAATGCTTCAACACCCGCCTTGTAACTTTGGGCATGAAATTATTGACGCAACCTGCAGATCTGTATACACTAATTGTATTTGAATATACTAAAAAAAAAGTTATACAGGTCATGAATTGCAACATAGAAGGACGTATGCAATATGAGAATATGCACAAATACCATGTTGTATGGGAGGACGAAGAGCATCCATAAAAGGCAAGAAGCACATGTTATGTAAAATGTTGACAACAGAACAGTTGAATGTACATGCAAAATATTTGAATTTAAAGGTATTTTATATCGTCATGCATTAAAGATACTTAATCAAGACAAGATACAAGAAATACCTGAGTCATATATAATGTGAAGATGGATGAGACAAGCAAAGATTAAACTGCTGGATACAAATAATGTCAATCCATTCAGTGTTGATGAGAAGTGTCACATAGCCTCCTGTTACCAGAGGCGTAGCTAGGGGGGGGCAGGACTGGGCTGTAGCCCAGTCCTGCCTCCCCAAACAGTTAAATTTTTTTTTTTTAAAGCCCAGTCCTAGCCCTGCCCTGATTCCATATGAAATAGATTTTTATCCATTTTTTAGCCCAGCTCTGACTGCAGCAAATACTTTGATTTGTCCATATGAAATAGATTTTTATTAATAATTGTAGCCATTTTTATTTTATCTCAAAAAAAAAAAATTTCCGGGGGCACTGCCCCCGAACCCCCGACTATCACACAAATAAAATCTTTTTTGCTGCACCCCTGTTTGCCCCCCCTCACATGAATCCTAGCTACGCCTCTGCCTGTTACCAACAACTATGTAGGTCACTTATGCATGTTGCAGATTTGGCATAAAAAAGTGAAGAAGCCTATGTATGTATGAGAAAAGAGTCAAAGAAATTACTTGAAAAAGTGCAGTTAATTCACCATGAGTCTGTTGCAACTCATGAAGACCAATCTAAGAAAATGTGATCGAACAACATAGGTAAAAATCATGCTTCTTCTGACCCTTGTGAGAAGTTGCGCCGAAGCATAAACATCATCTTCAATAAGTCTGGCGTAAACATTGTAGATTATGATAGAAATATTCACCTAGCGAAGGGTATCAAAAGAAAACCTACCTCTGATCGCAGTCGTCAGAGGACAAAGGGTGCACTGGAATTGGTTGGCAAGAAAATATCTAAGAAACAACCAACCCCTAAGCAACCAAGCTCTTCGCATGAATTGGCATGCAATACAATATATTGCCTCCCATATAAATTATATTATGTGCAACCTATTGATATCTAACTTGTGTAATTTTCAACATGCAACAATACCATACAGATGTGCACTACAACGTTGAAACCTACAATCCACCAGGCCTCTTTGAGTGGAATGATGACATGAGTTTGACAAGTCTTTTGGTATGTAACAATTTTGGGAGGATGTTTGCATTTCTTATTGAACGTAATGTAGTGTCTGATATTGTTTTATTTCATAACAGACTCGGCTCAATTCAAAAGTAAGCTACGCAACACAGGAATCACATGTGGATTCTTCAGCTACAAAATAGTTGTAGCATTTAACTTTCATTAGTGTAAATCATTATAATGTTTAGCATTCTATAATTCTTTGTTGTAAATCGATAATTCTTTGTTATAATTCTATAATTCTTTGTTGTAAATCGATAATTCTTTGTTGTAATGTTATAATTCTTTGTTGTAATTCTACAATAGAAATTATACTACAAATATCATAAAAATCGTTACTAAAATATATATATTATCTTACAAATCGATATGTACGACAATTCAACATAATATATTACAAATCAATATATGTCAATTGAGCATAATATCCTACAAATTGATATACGACAATTCAACATAATATATTACAAATCAATACTAACAAGCAAAATAATATCTCATAAATCAATATTAGAAAACACATAATAACTTATAAATCAATATACGGCAATTCAACATAATATATTACAAATCGATATTAACAAACAAAATAATATCTCACAAATCGACACTAGAAAATACATAATATCTTACAAATTAATATACGACAATTCAACATAATATATTACAAATCAATATTAACAAACAAAACAATATCTCACAAATCGGCACTAGAAAACAGGTATATCATCCCGAAAATCTTGAAAACAGGTATAATATATTACAAATCGGTATACGTCAATTCAACATAATATCTCACAAATCGACACTAGTCTGGGTTTTTGTATCTTGCTCAACTAGAAAATTCATCAATTTTTTGCATAGTTCTGTGCGAAATCCAGGTATATCATCTTTAAAAAAAAACCTGAAAGTCAGACCAATATAGAAATGTAGTCACCAAAAAACCCGAAAGTCAGATCGATTTGTACTTTACTAAGTCTAAACATCATGTCGATTTGGGTACACATGCGTAAAACCTTACAAAATATAAAACCCTAATATAGATATATATAAAACCTGACCCGACCCATTGTCCATGTGTAAAACCCTAGTCTATTCAACCTCTCTTCCTCTTTTCTGTGGCAACGTAGCTTCTTCTTCTTCTTCTTCATCTTCCTTTTTCTCCTCCGCCTTCATCTTCTTCTTCTTTTCCTTCTTCGACATTTCTGTCAAACACATATCTATCTTTTAGAGACTCTCATTTTTACAGAAGAGATCACCAAAACATCCATATCGTTCATCGTCGAGTTCATTTCCTGTTGCAAAGCGATTTTATGTGTAGCTGCGGATACATCCTCTCCAAGAAAATGAACTCATTAGTAATGGCAACCCACTGTACCATTTTTCTCGGACTGAGGCTGATTCTTAGAGACCCTAGCATTGGTGCACTCTTGACAATATGCTTCACAAACTTTAGCTCAAGCATTGTCCTCTTGAAGGAGCCGATGAGCTACATCATAAATCACATTTACGTATTTGTCTTCGATATACTTCATGACAAATACGTAAAAGTGATTTATGATGTAGCCCATCGGCTCTTCAAGGGGATAGTGCCTGAGCTGAAGTTTGTGAAGCATATTCTCAAGGTGCACCATTGCTAGAGTCTCTATCAGTCTCAGTCGAAGGAAAATGGTGCAGTGAGCTACCATTACTAATGCACTCATTTTCTTGTAGAGGATGTATCCGTAGTTGCACATGGAATCGCTTTACAACAGGAAATGAACTCGATGATGAACGATATGGATATTTTGGTGATCTCTTCTGTAAAAATGGGAGTCTCTAAAAGATAGATATGCATTTGACGGAAATGTCCTCCCATAAATAGCTTTCCACATTCTCGCACCTGGATTGGATTAAAAGCACGTCACTATTTTGGACGTGGGCTTCATACTGGTGATGATATATGTTTTCTTTCTTTATGATGGTCATGCATTGTATCTAAGCCAAACCATTGGTCATGATGTATTGTAACTAAATACTAATATTTTTTGTATATGAATATGGTTGTAAATCATGTGGATTTGTAGTTATAAAGTTACGGTGAGAACGATATGTCTTTGTGAACGAAATCGATTTATGTTTAAGAAGTTAACTCGATTTGTATCGTTGAAGTAAAACCCAAAATCCTTAAACCTAAAACCTAAACCCTAAACCCCATTCGCCCGTAAAAGCGATTAGAAAATATCGTTGACATAGACATAGCCCGTAAAAACAAATCGCGATAGCACGTAGCCTTCATACGTCATTGTGTAAATCACGATGGTACGTGTCATGCACTTAGATAAAGCTCATTGTCTAAAAGACATATGTCATTATGTAAATCGTGATGGTATAACGATTTATAAAATGACGTCTATGTTGGCCACATCTGGATAAAAATCGCACTGTGCATGAGTACAAATCACGATCAATGTTTGTGCAAATTGATTCATCCATTTATCAATGTTTATGCAAACTGTTTTATCCGCTTATCAATGTTTGTGCAAATCATTTCAGACATTTATCAATCATTGTGTAAATCGTGATAAGAACACATCTCGTAAAAGCAAATTAGTGGCATTTTCACTGTACACAACGCTAAATGCTTGTTTGATTTTTTTTACGAATGCCTATTATTACAATGATTTGTTCAATGGAATTTGTGTGCTACACTTATACATAAATCGATATTAAAAAAAAATCATATCTCACAAATCAACACTAGAAAACATATATAATCCTACAAATCGATATACGACAATTCAACATAATATATTATAAATCAGTATACGACAATTTAGCATAACATCTTACAAATCGATATACGGAAATTCAACATAATATATTACAAATCGATATTAACAACCAAAACAATATCTCACAAATCGACTCTAGAAAACACATAATATCTTACAAATCGATATATGACAATTCAACATAGTATATTACGAATCGATATTAACAACCACAACAATATATCACAAATCGATACTAGAAAATACATATTATCTTACAAATCGATATACGACAATTCAACATAATATATTACAAATCGGCATACGTCAATTCAACATAATATCTTACAAATCGATATACAACAATTCAGCATAATATATTATAAAATCGGCATGCGTGTGCTAGGTTCATAATTTTGGTTTATGGATCAATGTAAATTTCTATTGATATCTTAAAATCGATATTTAGAATCAAAACAATATCTTAAAACGATATTAAGAATCAAAACCATATCTTAAATCGATATTAAGAATCAACATAGAAATCAATATTAAGATTGAGAACAATATCTTAAATAGATTGGAAATTCATATTGATATCTATAAAATCGATATTTAGAATCAGAATAATATCTTAAATCGATATTAAGAATCAATATAGAAATCAATATTAAGATTCAAAACAATATCTTAAATTGATTTGGAAATTCGTATTGATATATTAAAAATCGATATTTAGAATCAAAACAATATCTTAAATCAATATTAAGAATCAAAACATCTTAAATCGATATGAAAATTCCTATTGATATCTTAAAAATTGATATTTAGAATCAAAATAATATCTTAAATATGAGGTTTAGTAAGATATTAAGGGTTTAGGGTTTAGAGTATAAGGTTAGGTATAGTAATATATTATGAGATATATGTACCAATTTATAAAATATTAAGTGCTTTCTAGTATCGATTTTTAAAATATTATGTGCTTTCTAGTATCACTTTTACATATCTCATAAATCGATACTAGAAAACACATAATATCTTACAAATCGATATACAAGAATTCAGCATAATATATTACAAATCGATATTAACAAACAAATTAATATCTCATAAAAATCGATATGGATATTTTGGAAATTCGTATTGATATCTTAAAAATCGACATTTAGAATCAAAACAATATCTTAAATCGAGATTAATAATCAAAACAATATCTTACGGGTTTAGGGTTTAAGGTTTTTAGGGTATAGGGTTTAGGGTTTAGTTTAGGTTAGGGTTTAGGTTTAGGGTTTAGAGTTTAGGGTTTAGGGTTTAGGGTTTGGGGTTTGGGGTTTGGGGTTTAGGGTTTAGGGTTTAGGGTTTAGGGTTTAGGGTTTAATAATATATTATGGGTTTAGGGTTATGGTTTAGTAAGATATTAAGGGTTTAGGGTTTAGAGTATATGGTTAGGTATAGTAATATATTATGAGATATATGTACCGATTTGTAAAATATTAAGTGCTTTCTAGTATCGATTTGTAAGATATTGTAGTATGTAATTGAAAACTGTGCGTGAAGAATTTATATTGTAGCGACATGAGGTGGCCATTTGCGTGTTCAAATCGTTGCTTATTTAGCGATTTCTATGAAAATCACTTTAAAGCTTCGTACCTATAATTAAATAGCTATCACGTGAATCACTATCATCAACAAGTATACATCACTATTTTATCAAACGTATAAATCATTCTTGCTTTAAACGTACAAATTGTTGCTTCAAACGTACAAATCGATGTAGAAATCGCACCCTTCATAAGTACACATCATTGTAACATTTGGGATTCAACAGTAAACATCGTTCCACATCTCGCTCGTTGTTGAAAATTTATATGCCTTATGAGTCATGGATTCTGGTTGACGATTTACGCGATTTACACAACGATTTGCCTTTATATAGAAAATATTGGAATAGTATAACACAAATCACGATATGTAAGCTATTATGCTAAATTTTTGTATCAATTTGTAATATATTATGCGATATGTATATCGATTTGTAACATATTTTGTGTTTGCTAGTGTCGATTTGTAAGATATTTGTATTATGATATTGAAACATGTGCATGCGGTATTTATATTATTGTGTGATTGCAGTGGTGATTTGCGTATTCAAATCATTGTTCATTTAGCGATTAAAATTGAAATCGCTTTATAGCATCGTCGCTGTCATTAAATCGCTGTCACGTGAATCGCTATCGTCAACACACATATATGATAAGTCATTTCTTTAATTGGCACGGTAAATAACAAGTCGATGCATAGTATAGTGCGATGCAACTGATGATCATGATAGATAACATGTAGAATGATGTGCATGTAGATTTAATTTTGGATGGTCGGCAGGAAGAAATCCTTTTGCCTCATAAGTGCACATAGTTTTCATTCTGCTCCTCATTCTTCTTTTGTTTTTCCTTCTTTTCGTCATCCTTCTTCTTATTCTTTTTCTTCTTCTTCATCTTTAGTTCTTCCTCATCTTTCTTCGTTTGCTTTTCATCTTCAATATCTGATGGATCAGGCTCCGCATAATAAATATCCAACAATTTGTTCCTGTCTTTTTCATGGTCAATGTTCATTATATTTTGGTACTTTACACAACCCTCATATATATCAGTTTGGCGGATTATTTCTCCTAGAGTCATCCCCTCCAACGGCGAAGGCTTTCTTGTCTTACGAATTATAGTCATTGCTAACCTGCACAACACATAAATTTAACCGCAAATCGTTGTAGAAATCAGACCCTTCATAAGTACATATCGATGTAAATCATAAATCGCTACTATATTAAATGTATAAATCGTGGCTGCTTTAAATATATAAATCATGAATCATAAATCAGCTAAATCACTACTGCTTGAAACATATAAATTGTTGCTATATCAAACAAATTGCTACTGCATTAAATGTATAAATCATTGTTAAATTCAAACTTACAAATCGTTATAAAAATTTAGCCTTCATAAGTACATATCGTGGTAATGTTTGGCCTTCATAAGAACAAATCGTGCTAATTGTTTTTCGACTCCCAGTAGGTGGATAGGTACAAATTGACTTGTTTCAATATGAATAGTATAATCAGTTGTAAGATTTAGCATTCAGATTTACATAACAAAAATCGATTTGTTTACATAACGAAACCTTACACAAAACTCAACGAAAGGACACAAGTTTTGTTAAGCCGATAGTGGAGGATAAACACTTAGAAAGTAGATACAGCCGATGGTGGCAACGGTGCTTCGACTATGCTTCGACGACAGTAGATGACGAAAAGGGGTGATCTGACTACAACAAAGGGTGATCCCGCGGCAACAGATGACGCCAAAGGCTGCATCATCAAATGGAGCTCTTGTTACAACAGATGGTGCATCGTCAAAGGGTGAGCCAGAATGTTTAGGGTGACATATTGCGAGGAGCTTCTGTTAAAGCATAATTGTTTACTCCTTAGGGCGAAAACGATGATGATTTTAACCCTTTCTCTCTTTTGGCGGAAGGACATTTTTGTCCTTTACTCGAAACATCATTTCATGGCACTATTAGAGGGAAATGGTACTTAAGTCTTTGCAAACAAACCAGACTCTGATGCTAAGTGATGCCGACACACACGGGGAAACGAGCCCCACGTGCTTACATACATGGCGCTCATTTAGACTCTGAAACACGCACCTGCGTGTTCGGGGGGGGGGGGGGGGTACATATAACCTGCTTTGGCCTTGTTGATAGTAGACATAAACAAATTAAATATATTGGTTAGCTTTTTCTATTCTGTTTTTTTACGGAGAAGTGCAAAATTCCATGGCCACCTCCCTCGCGACCAAGGAGCCTGCTACTTTAGCCTTTCAACTAAGGCTACACTCCAGATGGAATCAAATGTGATTTGAAGTCATATGATTTCAAATCATATATTCCACCATGTGATTTGGAATCACATGAGATTCACTTCACATTCCATTTCTCATTTGCATGAGATTCCAAATCACGTGTTTGGTTGAGATCCATCCTCTCATTTGCATGAGATTCCAAATCACATTTGAATGCAACCAAACATAAATGTCCATCAAGTTGAATGTGTTAAGTCGACCCACCTAGCCAGGTGTGCATGTGGAACCCTTGTGAGCTAACTTTCTCTAGAAATATTTTTAGATTATTGTAAATATGGAAACTAAAGATATTACATTAGTGCCTTTTGCAACGATAAATATGGAAAAAATCTTATTCTAATAAAATGCTCGCGAAATTACAACATTGATTTTCAAAAAGGTTTATCCTTTTGTCAGATAAGATCCTTATTAGATAAGAAGAATTCTCTTTTGGTCTCGTTTGAAATATATTTAAAATGATATATACTAAAAACAAACTGCTTCATACATGACCACCTGTTTTTGTAAAAGCATGCTTTTGCTTATTTGTTAAGAACATGTATAGCTATTACAAATGTGTTAACATGCTTCTTGTTTTTTATCGTTACTTTTGGTTTTAAGAGTTGGGAATCCTTTTTCTTTCACTAAATTATTTTGCCAACAGATTGATTGTTACGTTAAATTGTCACCATGCATGTAGCCACTGTGTGCTGAACGTGCTGCGCCTACTTGTTAGATTTTCCTATTGTTATCATCAAGTTATTTTAGATTATCGGCAATCAAGAAAAAAAATATAATTAAAAATTAGTCAATCCAAATTATTAAGGATATTCTAAGGTTCGTTAAGTTGAATAATAGATAGAAATATTTTTCACAATCTTATAATCGTCATTTTTATAGGCACGCCAGTGTTAATCAACTAGATATGCCATTAAATCCCTTATAGTACAGTGGATCAAGGGTCACTTCTTGGATCACTACTTTTTTTTTTGAAAACATTGTATGTTGTGATATATACCATGAATGGGGTTCCACTAAGTTATGAAAGACTATCCAATAGTCAATGCATTGGATTGCGTCAGAACTCCGAAGTTAAGCATGCTTAGAAGTGTACTAGTGGGAATGAAAGGCCTCATAAAATGTTCTTGACTTCCATCTCTTTTTTTGGCTAATAAAAAAACAGTTATCTAATCATCAATAGGCACAATTTGGTGACAAGGTAATATTTTTCATCTATCTCTTTCTTGGGCCCTATGCTCACAAGACAAAGAGATCCATGTTGATATTTTGTTGTAACTGGAGTTAGGCCAAGGAGAATAGGAGGAAGCTTTGTGGTCCCTGTCTCTTTTTCCTGTAAGATCGATATCACCCCTGAATCAATTTTCAAAACTTTTCAGGGAATTGGCAGATTCCGATTCCAAACTGAATCGCCCAATTTTTAACCAAGAGATGACATGTGTCACAAAATATTAAAATTATTAAAAAATATTTAAAACTTTTTTTTAAGTATTTAAAAACAAGCAGAATCAGCTTGGTCTCGATGCGGAACGGCCTATTCGCAACGATACCCACAACATTGAACCAGATAATAGGAAAAAAAGAGAAAAAAAAAATCCTCATATCTAGTTTGGCTTGCCATCCGATCCTCTCATTGGTGTTACTAAACCCAGATAGAATCTGAACTTGGTTCTCACATATATTGTGAAATCCAAGGACCTAGACCTTTGAATTCTTAGGACTTAGAGGTGAACTTTCTTGTCCTTGGTAAGAATGGGACCACAAAGAGTAAAATTAAAGTAAGAGAGGGAGAAGGAATAGGGTCCCACCAGCATCCCCCCCCCACATGTCCTGTGTTGTATAGCACTGAAACTTTAATCAACCATGTGATACCTCCTGTGGGACCCACTTCCACACAATCATTCAAGTGCAAGGTTGTCAATTTCAATGGCACCAAGATTTCAAAAAGGTTGGTTTGTGGCAACACCAAATGGGGGGAAGCTTCAGTAATTTTTTTTTTCCCAATGGAAGCCAAAACTGTGCCCTTCTCCACAGCAATTCTAAAGGGCATTAACTCAAAAAGAAAAGTCAAGTGGCAGTTTTTGTGTGTATTTTTACAACAGCTTTTCCATCACTGTGTGGGTCCACATTGAAGATGATATTAGCACTGGGATGGAACAGTGAGAAGTTTATGGACTAATTAGTCTTAGAGATCATTAATCATTAACAAATGCATCCATATTTTTATGAAATTTTTGTTCTGTATCATATTAGAGTCAATTGTTTGCAAGAGAAGCTTCTAGACTAACATTATACTAGCTTGACTTAATCGGGTCAACTTTACTAGTTAGATCCACATCTATGGCCTCATAGACTTGTTGGTCTGGCATGAGATTTGAACTTTTAGACCGAGTCAAGTGAGTTATTGAGTTGATTGATCGAGTCAATGTGCAAGATATAAGCTCATCTGCTAAATGGAGCATATCACCAACTTAAACCGATCCCTGTTAAGTGGATCTAGGTTACTTTGGGATTAAATTGTACTCTAGTCTCAACCAATTTTATGTAATGGTATATATTTTATACACTGGTTATGAATATTAAGTATCTGTCAATTGGTAGGCAAGCTATAAACTCAAAAAAAAAAAAATCAGGAAGAGAAATTGCCGTATACTTTTAGAAAAAAGAATGGCAATAAAAACTTGAACGATGGATCATGATATCTGGTCGCTTATGTCCATTAGGATCTAGACCAGGACCTACTTGGAAGACCTTGTGTTTGGATCAGTGCCTAGGCCTGCATGTATTAGAGTAGGTCCAATCCAAATTGTACGCCCAACTTTTTCCAGTGAGTAGGGATGTAAATGATTAGGATTCAGGTCGGATATCTGAATTTATTTAGCCAGATTCGGTAGGCAAAGTGGGATGTCGGATCCTGACTCATCATTGATTTTTGCACCTAAATTGGAGTCTGGGCCCAAATAAAGTCCGAATGTGACTAAGATACGAACGTGAATACATGTAAGCATCAGATTTTAGGGTACTCAGATACAGATCCTGTTTTAGCTTATGCCCATCCGAGTACGGATCTGATTATGATAGACCCAATTAAATCGGACTCGGTCATGCCTAGATGCAACCCGACTCCGATCTGTTTTACATTCCAAAATGACATCCTTTAGGGTGTGGTTGGGAGGGGGGTGGGGGTCCTAAACACAAATGCAGTGGACTGGCGGAAAACGGAGCCCTACCCCGCCTCGTCCTGTTTGGACCAGGGATGGAGGACATGAAACAGGGATGAAGGCGGGGATGGAGGTTAAAATCAAAACCCGTGCGGGTATGGAGGCGAGGATGAACTTACGCTTTTCCCGTACCCGTCCTAATCCTCGATCTCCACCTTGCTCCGCTCCCCGTTCCCGGTCCTTCTTTAGAGATGGCAGTAGACCGACGGGAAACGGGTCCCCTCTCCACCTCACCCCGTTTGGACCGGGAATGGAGAACATGAAACGGGGATGGAGGCGAGGATGGAGGGTATGATTTTGAGACGGGGCAGGGTGGAGACCTTGTAAAGAAAAGCTAAACAAGCACCGGGACTATTATGGGATAGTGACAAGCTTGGCCATTGACTTTTAGAATGACAAGAGTGCCCCCCCTGATTCCCCTTAAAATAGGGATGACCAATTCCTGCCCATAGTTATCAAAGATTCTAAAACCCTTAAAAAATGCTTCTTAAGAAGTTTGCTTATGAATCCTGAGACCGTGTGCTTCTTTTATTTTTCAAGAATCTTAAGGGAAGCTTGCTTCTCCAAATGTGACATCAAAATTTATACTGATATTTGGAAATCCACTTTTCATGCTAAAAAAGAACTGATTTTTTTTTTAATAAAATTATTTTTATTATACCATCAATGAATGAATAACATTTTTGAGAAAAAAAAACTTAAAGATGCTTTTTAAATAAAAACACAAATTCTATTTGTTTTTTTAAATGTCAATGGCTTCCCCCTATCCTTCATAAACACTTTATGCTTCTTGCTAAGACATTTTTAAAGTACCTGCTTCTTGTTTCATATGCTTCGTGCATCAATTTTCACATCCACTTCTTACCCTGATAACAATGGTCCATCCTGACCGACCCATTTTTCTAGTCGGGCAAACCGACCCATTTTCTAGTCAGGCACTATAACAAACCTGGTCTATCATGAGGTCAGGTAGAGAGCATTATTTCAGTTTCATCCTGGACAAGTACCAAAATGTTGTTGGCCCAAATGCCAGTCAACCCTTTTTCTAACAGTGAGACATGAGCGCCTGGTCAAGCCTGCGGGACCATACCCGCCCACCAATAGGTTGGGTATAACAAGCACAGTTCGGGTCAACTTGGTTCTCAAAAAGATGTCCTAAGCCCAACCGAAATGGATCCGGGCCATGGGCCGAACGCTGACCCGCGGGTCCAGTGCCTACCCCTACTTAAAAGGGTACACTAGTACTTTGCATATCTTTTCGTACGCGTGTTGGTTTTGTCACGTGTGTCTGAATATTGGTCCGGTCTGTTCCCTCTCTTATGTCAGTGTGAAGAGCCACCAACTACCCCCACACCCCTTCAAGGCATTCCTTTACTCCCCCACTAAATCTCCCCAACAAACACAAGAATATTTATGACCCAACACACAGCCAGTCAACCAAGTCCTCAGGAAATGAAAGTGATAGGCGTTGACTTCTTGAAATGACAGGAAAACCCTTTTATTTCCTACCATAGAAACCAAGGTTAAAGTGATTATTTTGTGGTAATGGGGAGCAAAAAATTTCATAGTGTGAGAGTGACAAGAGAAAAAAATTCTGAGAATGTGATGTGCTCACGTTTAATCTAACCTAAAGACAAAAGGGTTTAGGTCATTATGGTTACGATGCAAGGGCTTAGTTCCAATAAGCCATGGAAGGAAGAACCCCTAGATTATCTTAATTTTATTGATGAATATTTGTTTTGTTTTGTTTTTATATGCAAATTAGAGGGATTGGCCTAGTGGGGTTCGAACAGAAGACCCTAATTATGTGACCTAACTACCCATCTATGTCATTCATTCATTCAATAATATGTGAATCCAAAACGTAATGAGTCATACTTTAAAGTGAAAAATCTCTTTTTTAAATATGTGAATGTGATAGCAAGACCAATAGTCAAAGGAAAAGATAAGGTGGAGAGAGCCCTAAATTCAGTGTTTGCCATTCAGCAACCCTTCTTTTTCAGCTTGGGCCTGGCATTTAAGCTCTTCTAGTGTTGCAAATCTCGATATGGGGATTCTTCTCGTTGAGGAAAAATCTTGCCATCAACTAAGATTTTTTGTTGTTGATGAAATGTTACACAAATATCAGCAAATATACAGTGTAAAAGTAAAAAAAAAAATTATGAAAGAAATATATAAATTTGTAAACTACTTTTTATAAGTGGACTTTATCAGGTCAATACCATGATCTTTTGTCAGGACCAGACTCAGAGGAGGTTGGTCTTGCGGATTTCAGCACGCTGGCTTGAGGCACAGCTCAAGAGAGAGGGGCACATCCCGTGAGAGAGCAATGGGGGAGAGAGAGACATGGCTGCACAAGAAAGGTGGAGGTAGACGTGGGGTCGACGGCAAGGGAGAGAGAAAAAGTGTTTTCTTTGGGTCGATGCTGAAAGCGAAAGAAGAAGAGAGGGAGAAATGCATTCAATCAATGGATTCAAGAATCAAAACCAAAAACAAAACTTAAAGAAACCTGTGAATAAACTCCATTCATAAAGACTTAAGTTATACACTTATTTATAGATTACAAAAACAACAAAAAGGTGAAACAAGGGGCATCTCAACGTAGATGGGACTCTATGTTGGTCGACCTTCATGGTCCTATCTTAGATGGTCCTCTCTCTCTCTCTCTCTCTCTCTCTCTCTCTCTCTCTCTCTCCTTGCCTAGACGAGGATCTATGCTGGGTGGTTTTCTAAAAACCTCGAGTTTGGATCGTGGGGTGCCTTCTAGATCAGATTTGAGGTTGGACAAACCTTGGGGTGGTCCGTAATAATGCACCCCTCTCAAACTCGCCACAGGAACTCTAGGTACTGTGGTGCTAGCCAGTCCTCCTCTTCGCGCAGATCGCCTCATCAACACGACCTTCAGTCCACTGAACCAACACATTAGTGGCCAAGCGATTATCCTTCTACCATCTTCCTTTTCTAAGTACCCTAGAGGGTTGCAACAAGGTATCTCTCAAATAAAAAATGACTAGACACCCATTTGGTAGCTTCTCTTTATAAGGCTTAAGGCACGAATTATGGAACACGTGGTGTACCTGAGCTCTTGTGAGAAGGTCCAAACGATAAGCCACTGACCCGACCTTCTTCAAGACAGGAAAATGCCCATAAAACCAAGGTTCCAGCTTGTGCTAATATACACATCGAATGGTGCCATGCTAGTGGAGGCAACAATTTGAGGAGCAAAAGGTCATCCACTTAGAACTTCTCAGGCGATGCTTCTGGTCGTATGCCGCTTCATCCTCTCTTGGGTTGTAGTCATGTTTTGTTGTAATATTCGCATGTAGTGGTCTCTCTCTAATAAGGATGCTTCTACTGTGTCTGCCTGCACTGCCCCACCCACATATTCGGCTATGGTCGAAGGAGATCGTCTATACATGAACTAAAACGGGGTCGCCTGTATAGTGGAGTGGTAGGTCATGTTATAGGACCACTCAGCCCATGAGAGGAGCCTCACCCACCCCTTGGGTCTATCACCCATAAAGGCGCGAAGATAGCCTTCCAAACACGGGTTAAGAACCTTAGTCTAGTGGTCCATTTGGATATGATAAGCAGTACTTATGGATATCTTTGTCCCTTACAGCCGAAAGAACTAAACCCAAAAGGTGCTGATAAACAATCAAGTCTCTATTGCTGATGATAGTACGAGGCATCCTGTATAGGCGAAATACCTTGCGCACAAAGTACTCAATGATTGGCAGTGTATGGGTAAGACATGGCTAGGAAGTGTCACAACATCCCACTACTTGCCAAACATGTTTCTTTATCACATTTCATGCAAACAAACTCTCTACTCAATCTCTGGTAAGTCTGATGGACACCCTCATGTCACGTTGTCAAGGTTACGTGGTATTGGTCTATGAGGAGGGCCCTAAGACCAGATCCGGGGTGGAACCACTATTCGCCCATGGTGCATCACCAAACTCTCCTAGATTTCAAACCCTGGAGCCTCTCCTTTCTGAATCTGCATCCTGGTTGAAGAGAGAAAGTCGTGCAATACATATTCTCGCTGGAAGTCATCTAAGAGTGGGAATGTGGCTGAGGTCATACTAAGACATGGCAACTCATCCTTGTGTCTCCATCGAGAGAGGGCATCTACCATCTAGTTATTAATGCCCTTGTGGTATTGGATCTCAAAGTCATACTCAAGGAGCTTCAAGATCCACTTTTGTTGGATAAGTGTGCTAAGTCGTTGCTCAAGCATATACTTGAAACTTTGATGGTCTGTTCTCACCATAAAATTCTGGCCAATCAGGTATGATCGCCATTTTTTTATGGTAGAAATGATATCCATGAACTCCTCGTACATGGACAAACCTCGCTTCTCAGCAGTGATGACTTTGTTGAAATATGATAAGGGGTATTTCTTCTGTGTGAGAACAACCCCTATACCTAGCCTGGACGCATCGGTCTCAACCATAAAGGTCTTTGTAAAATATGATAGGGCCAACATGGGCACTTGAGTCATGGCCTTCTTCAAGGATTTGAAGGTCGTGATAGCTTGTGAATAAATTTGTGATAGTACCCGGTAAGGCCAAGGAATCCCTGCAGTCCCTTGAGAGACTAGAGCATTGGTTAGCTCTGCATTGCCTCAACTTTCTTGATGTCTATCTCCACACCTTGGCCTGAGATAATGTGTCCCAAGTATTGGATATGTGCATGCCCAAAGTTTCATTTGGTCCAATTAGCATATAATTGATGCTCAGTGAGGGTCTCTAGGGCAATCTTCAGATATCGCATATGGTCTTCCCAAAAAGAGTTGTAGATCAAGATGTCGTTAAAGAATATTAATATAAACTACCAAAGGTAGGGCCAAAAGATGCCATTCATGAGGCTTCAAAACATTGTTGGAGCATTGGTGAGATTGAAAGGCATCATTAAAAACTTGTAATGGTTATCATGTGTTCAAAATGCAATCTTCGGAGCATCATCTTGGGCCATGTGGAACTGATGGTTCTAGCTTTAAAAAGTAGTGTGCCCCATGAAATTCGTTTAATAATTGGTTGATCATTAGAATCACGTCTTTAATCATAATTTGATTACTGGTCTGGTAATTGATATATAATAGCTAAGACCCATCCTTTTTTTCACCAAAAGAACCGAAGTATAATACAGACTCTTGTTGGACTGTATAATCCCATATGCGAGCATCTCCTTCACCAACCACTCAATCACCAGTTTTTTAGTGTGTGCATATCGGTAGGGTTGTACATTAGCCAGCTTTGCCCTGAGCTCGATAGGGATCACATGGTCGTGAGACCGAGAGGGTGAAAGGCCTTTAGGCTCGCCAAAAACGGTGTCAATCTCATGAAACAAGGCCTCCAAATCAATGTGGGTCTCCTCTGGGGTCATGGGTACCCCCTCTACCACCATCATTAATAACATTTGGGACACACCCTCCTGAACCATTTTGGTGAGCTACCTAAACTCAAGCATAAAAAAAGGTGATTGGGAAAGAGCTCAAAACTCCACCTGATGTGTACCATACTAAAACTCCATGGTCATGTGCTTAAAGTTTCACGAGATAGAACCAAAGGATTAGAACCCTTAATCGACAATATGTATATGTCCATGGTGAGAATCATTCCCTCATCTCTAGCCAAACTATAGGAAAAAGAGTGGTGCATCTAAGTTTGTTGTTGTTCCCAACTACCACCTCGAAGGGATGTTGGGGGTACTTAGCCCTTTTGGCAATCTACGCACACACAAAGTTGTGCATGGAACCAGGAGATAGACAACTGACAAATTCTGCGTATGAGGCACCTCCACATTGGCTAGTGCATGGTACAAGATTCATTCCAATTCAAAACAATGCATGAGGGATATAGGTCTTGCGGCCTAGACCTCAATCTGTAGGTCTTACTTGAGACATGCAACAAATGTCTCAATCAACAATTACTAGGATCATCTGGTAATGAGGTTACTCAACCTCTCAAACTATGCCCGATAGTCAATGATGGTGCCCTGTTATCAAATCTTAGACAACATGACATGGTATTTGCCATAGGTAGACAAACCAAAATATATCACCAGAGATCTCAAAAAGGCCTCCCGCGAATGTGTTCCCAACTAGTTGCACCATCAAATGGTCTCCTCCTTTATGTAGATCAAAACAAATACAACCTAATCATCATCAAGGGTCTTGGCAATCCTGCTCAAAATAACCAGCTCGTGTGGTCTACTATGGTAAATTTTGAGAACTCCAACCGGGGCTGGTGAGCTTAGTAGGGTTGGTTGGTGGAACCTGAACCCCAGCTGTCCGAGCAGGATTCCCTGAGATGGACTATAGAGCCATCGAGGTCGTTGTCTGGCTATTTGCTCAAACCTCTGAATTTGGGTTAGATGAACATTGGGTTTGATCAAACGTTTCACCAAAATCAAATCGAACGCTACTAAGTTAAATATAACCTAAAAAAAAAAAGCATTGTATCCCAATTTAAATAATGATCTTTTCTCTTTCTCACACACTGGTTTCTTATGAACCTAGGGCGCCTTCCGGATCATATTGGACGAACCCTCCGTAACATTTTTTTTTTTAAATGGGTTTTATTTTGAAAATATAATGATATTTTCGAGATCAAATCAGTGTCGCAAGTCATGCTCACTTTTTGCCTGCAATTAAGCAATAATTGATTAGATCGGGGTTCGCGATCGCCCCTAGTCAAGTAGGTCTGGGTCATGCTTACACTATAATGGCAGTTTGGTGATTTTTAGAACTTAGAGAAACCCAAAAAAAATGATAAAATACTTGGTCAAATAGACAAGTCACTTTGCCATGCCGGGAAATGCTCAGGGGTCAACATGTTTTCATAATTTTTAAATGACGAAAGTACCCCTATTAACCAATCAAAACTCCTTTCTACGAAGAGATGATGACATGCTGGGCCCACACATACATATTTTGAAAAGTCAAAAGTCAACATCTTTCCAACTATCAGCACTGTGTGCCCACAAGTTGAAGGTTATTTTCGGGAATTAATAAGAGAAAACATGCCATAAGTACGTCTCAGGCCTTCAATAATAGGATTATTTACAAAATGATACCCAATTATTTTTCACAATTCAAATTCATGTTCAATAATTTCCCTAATTCAAATTCATGCCTCATTTATTTTGTGGTCAACTTCCTGGGATGAACTTTGTGAATTGAGTGATTCAGTACAATCACAACTCTCCTTGTCTTCTTCTCGGCAAGGAAAAAACTTGAAAGGCAAAGAAGTTCTTTTAATATTTGAGAAAATCTCAAAATATATAAAACTAAAACATATATATGGAAGTAAAAAAAAATAAAAACTAAATATCTCATTAAAATTGTCATACGTTGAAAATTAACAGGCTATCTTATCAATCTTTGGTGATTTTATGAGGAATTCTTGCAAGATGTTCAAAATGCAATTGAGATTTTTGCTACAGGTTAGTTTCAGTGTGATCTAAACCATAACTCAGATTTTCTCTTCAATAAAACTATCCAAAAAAAAATTTATTTGAGATCGATTTGGATCTCGTTCTTTTTGTTTTGATCCATCAGATCAATTTCTTCTCGTTAGGACCCATGTGTATCTAGGTTGGATTTTAAATTTGTTGCTTTTGTTTGGTTTGAGATCTGAATTTATTTGTATTGAATCGGATTCATTCTGGACCCGATCCACCCTAAGACTATATATATTGAGGACTTGGCCTCAAAATGGTGCATCTTGGATATTTTTGGAAAAAAATTCTCCTTATTTTCGATGAATCAGACGAGTCCTATGATGTTCAGTTGGCAGAAGAGATACTACACAACCTTCTTTTGCTCTTACAAGCAAATGCAATATCATCAAGTGGTCAAACATCTTTTACAGGGACATTTGATTGCAATGGAGATGGGAAAAAGTCCCAATTTTCTTTTTCCTCAATAAATATGGGTTCCATACACAATAATCTATTAGAAATCTGTACATCTTTATCAAACTATGTGCAAAATTATTCATGATGAAAAGAAAAAATCTTAGGGAAATTCGTCTCAAAGAAAAGGCCACTTAAAGATTTTTCAATGAGAAAAAAGATTTTTTAAACTTTTGTTATTCAGAAAAAAACAGTTTATCAATGATTGATTGCCAAAATGTATTTAGGACAGGTCCAAAAACTTTCCATAAAAAAATTTCTTCTGCACCTGTAACACATAACAAAATGATTAAACACTCCTTTAAAACCTTTTTTTAATGTTTGATTCACAGTTGCTTTGGCACTTGACACTCTCTAGCTTATCCTATATCAGGCACACTAGTGCCAGATACCAGTACAAAACTTATTCTCAAACCAAGAACATAAGTATCAAATGTTTAACAAATGCATCTTGAGAAACTCATCCCATCTCTAGTAAAAACTTGTTCCTAGTACATTTTAAGTATCAAACCTGCTTTCATCAACATCTCTACATTAAAAAAAAAAGCATTACTGCAAAAACATAATAGCTTTAAATTTTACAACTTATGAATAAATTAACACAAAATATATATGTAATGTATAGACAAAATATAAAAAAATTAAAGATACTGCAAAAGATATTTTTATTGTCCTAATTTAAATGCGATATTTTCAAAACAAATGATATTTTAGAAGAAAAAAATCGTTATTGAAGTAAAATCACGATATTTTCAGAGTATGAGCAATGTTTGTGACATAGGACCGGAGAAGCAGCAAGGAATTATCATGGCTTTGGCTCCATCTAACCAAATTATATTAAAATAACCAATCTCATTCTCGCCTCTCAGAGTCTCAGGTACCTCCATAGATTTTCAAATGGTTATTTTGAAATACAGAAAGGACATATGCGTCATTATGTCTAACGCCATAATCATCATGCAAAGTTTTACAAAGAAATTGAAAAAGCAGAAGAGAAATTCAACTGCCCGTTTTCTACATAATCAAAGAGAGAGAGAGAGAGAGAGAGAGAGAGACCGTCTTCCTCTTCTTCTCCGCCTTTGCTTTCCTTCTCAACCACCTCCCTTCTCCTCCTCCTCAAAAACCCTAAAGAACGTTCACCCACCACCATTTGTCACCAGGAAATGATGGCCCTTAAGCCCTCCCAATCACCACCATCCCCAACCAGCTCCAGCAGCAACAGCAGCACCAACAGCAACCCCACCCCTCCACCACCACCACCATCATTACCGTCAATCCCCAAGATCCCCCCAAAACCCTCGCTCATCCTCCATGACAGCCCCTCACCTACCACCTTCATCCAGGCCGACCCCTCCTCCTTCAAGCACGTCGTCCAGATGCTCACCGGCCTCCCTGAAACCGCCGCTGCCGCCCGTAAACCGCCCTCCCCTTCCGCCCCCTCCTGCGATCAGCCGCCGCGGGGCCACCTCCCCACCTTCAAGAAGTCATCCTCCTTCAGGCTCTACGAGCGTCGCCAGAAGACCCTCCGCAAGCTCAAGCTCTCCGACTCCGGCTTCCTCTCCGCCGGCGGTGCCTCCTCTCCGGCGGCGTCACCGGTGCCTCTCTCGCCAAGCACCCTGCTCGACCTCACTGCGCTCTCCCTCAGCCCCGTCACGCCGCTCATCTCCGACCCGTTCGCCGCCTCCGCCGCTGCTGCCGCCGCCGCCGCCGAGGAGAAGGCGATCGCCGAGAAGGGGTTTTACCTCCACCCGTCGACGCCCCGGGGCGGCGATTCGGCGGAGCCGCCGCGGCTGCTCCCCCTCTTTCCGGTGACATCGCCGAGGGTTTCGTAGCCGTCGCCGTCATGAGGAGATCGGACGGCCGCGTTTGCATCCGTCGATCGGACGAGGCCATCCTATGATTCAATTGTACAAATTCTTCTCTTTCTCCTCTGTTTTTCTTTTTCCACTTGTTTTCTCGTGATTTTTATTTCCCCGTGATTTGAATTGGTGAAATATTATGGATTGTTGATCGAGAGATCGAATTTTCCGTCGTTTTTTCCTCATCAAAATCTCGCCTTCCTCTCTACTTCTTCCTCTTCTTCCTCTCCTGCTTCTCGTTAATCATGATTAGCTGGGCTCTTGATCGTCATTTAGTTGTTCATTAACTTAATTGCCTGAGGGTTTCTTCTTCTTCTTCCTCTCTTTATAATCATAATTAGTGATATTCTTAAGCGTCATTCTGTGGATCATTAACTTAATTGCGTGAAATCTGACCCCGCTGTAAAAATGTCTGTTGGGGACTGAATTGTCATTTCGGAATCGTGGATCCTTTTTAGTACTTCTGTTTTAGGGTTTTGTAGAAATGACGGTCGTCTCCCTGGGTGGGGTGTGGAGTAGACTGGCCCGATTTCGTCCGGATCCAGTCGGCCCAGGTCCATCTACTTGGGGATTCCGTCTTCATGGTCCGGATCCATGCTATCGTATGGTGCACGTGTCCGGATGTAGCGTGGTGCAAATGAACCAAATACTACCAAAACCACGTGTGATAGGATAAAATGCTTAATCAAGAATTTGTACCGACAGTGGGTCCGGTTTCTGTTCGATCTTTGGTTGGATGTGGGGCATGGTTGAAACCGGACCCATGTCCATCTACTTATAAAACTCTTCATGTCTGACCCACTAAGCTTTGGTAAGGGTGGGTTGTTAGGGGTGTCCTGGTCTTTTATGTACTTATTATGGGGCCAGGAAGGGAATTTGGTCGGTCAATGTCTGGACGGGGATATGATTTAAATGACGGTTATGCCCTTGTGTTTTTCGGGTGTTGTTTGTATCTTTCTTGTAGCTGTCCTTGTTGGTAAGGGTATTTTCGACATTTTTATTCCGGATGAGTTGGAATTTAAAAATCGATGGGGGCGTTTCGTGAGCGCTGAAGAATCGAAGGGACGCTTCCGTCTTTCCGTATTTTCTCGGGGGTACTATTGTAACTTAATAATTTGGCGATGCTGCTGGTCCTGCCACACGAGAATTTAGGGCGCAAATCGGTTGGATTCAGACGTCACATAAATTCAGATATGGATCTTAAAAATAAGATCTGAATGAATGTATGGATCGGATTGGGACTTAAATCATCAGCCTTGTTGGATTTGTACTCAGATTCGGACCAGTACTTTGATCCAGATTTACATCTAATCCATCTACATTTTTTCGTCATGTAAAACCTTCGACATTTATTTGTGAGACTCAATGTTATAATCTACTAGGTTGGATTCGGAGTTGTTGCCAAATATTCTGATTTGGATTTGGTTTGCCATGATTCAGGACATATTCCACATAAACCGTTTATTTTCTGTTTGGATGTTGGGATGCCCCGCCTCGCCCCGTTTGGACCCGGGATGAAGGGTATGAAACGGGGATGGAGGCGGGGACGAAGGTTAAAATCCATCCCCGTCCGGGGGTGGAGGCGGGGATGGACGTGCACTTTTCCCCGCCTCATCCCTGCCCCAACCACTTTTCCCCGCACTATCCCCGTCCCGCCTCATCCCCGTTTGAACCGGGGATGGAGGACATGAAACGGGGATGAAGGCGGGGGTGGAGGATAAAATCCATCCCCGCCGGGGATGGAGGCGGGGGTGGAGGATAAAATCTTGAGGCGGGGCGGGGGTGGAGACCTTGTCCCCCGCCCCGCCCCACTGCCATCCCTACATATAATTGGGTATTAGCTTAGTCAGATTTGTATTCAGATCTGAATATTGCAATCTTTTGGATCCAAATCCAATTACCTTTTACCCTCCTTTCGGGTCTGACTTACGAATTGATTAAAATGGATTTGAGTTTTGATAACATTCGAATATGAAGACCTCAAATCGGTTCCCACCCTCTAGTTCATTGGATTTACAAGGGGATTACTGGGTAAACGGTAATCGATTGGTCAAATATTCCAACCCAAATCTGATGCATTGACATCTTAAAATGATAGATATAGAGCTGATTCATGACCCAAATGCACAACCTTTTTTTGCAAACTAGGTCACAAGGGCACTGATTTTTTATTATGTAATTGGTAAGAAATGTTTTGATATTTTGATATACAAAAGTATATTATCATTGAAAATATTATTAAAACTATTTAAATATATACGATAATGTTTGCAAAAACGTGTCACATGTCGTGTGGTTCTCGTAGACACTGGAACCTCAACGGCGTGTCCCTGTGACAGAAATATGGAGATGATAAGAATATCGTCATCATTTAATCACTTAAAGAAGGAATCATATCATATCATTATTATTGGAAGAATGTGAATGCAAGTTAATAACTTTTGCAGGTGTGATGTGGGGAAACTCCCTTCTATGACTACTAAAATGACAACAAAAGCTTGAATGCAATGCATAAAGCATAAAGCATAAAGCCAGTCAATATAATCAATAAAATGTGTAGAGCATGCGTCACCTTTGACGAAGGTCATGGTTACCAAGAAGCTTCCTAGTAATTTCTTAATAGACCACCCAATCTGGGAGTTGCTTATGAGGAAAAAGTATTGCATACTCATTGGAAGAAGATTGTTGGACCCATATAAGTCCATCACTCAGGCTTGGATACGGATCCAAAAAAACTGCTCCATGTTCAGATTCGGCTAAGCCTAGATGCACCCAGAGTTAGATCCATTTTATGCTCCCCACAATATGGGGCTCAAGATGAACTGGAGTTTGGTTGGTTAGAGTCGACCCAGATCTGCTATAATATACGATCACATAGATATCTCATCTGGATTGGTTATAGGTTGTTCGCAATTAAGTAAACATAATATGTAAATGAATTATAAATGAAAAATGATCATAAAAATGACGTGTTTTCTTAAAAACCTCACAATTTGCCAAAATATGCCTGATGACCAAAACTATAAATATTTGAATGTAAAATTTAACCTTTGCATGTGCTAATTTTTGCCAGCTAAGCGAATTTTCTCTCAAATATGTGTCCAAGTATTACATCCAAGGTATGTGACAAACATTTTCACTGATTGTCGGCTTAAAAAATGAAGGATTTCAAAAAACACAAAAAAGAACAAAAATATTATATAGAAATACCTTTCCAATGATACCTAATTCATTGAAAACGATAAACAGATGCCGAGATACAACACTAACAATGTTTCTAAAACAAAAGATAAACATGTATGATTATGTCTATCTTGATTATTCTATACTATTTTCTGGTCACTTGCATCAAAAATATAAAAAATAATAAAAAAGACAAAAATAGATCAGGGTGTTAACTTTCCAACGCAATGAAGATCACCTTGATTTGATGAGCGGTTGAGAAGAAGAGTTCTCTGAAAGATAGACTATTCAGTTGTTTATGTCTATAAAGCATATTTTTGTTCTGGTTTTAAAACTAAAAAAATGAGAACCCTATATGGGTTTTCAGTTTTGACTCAAAGCAATAAAGTTATAGGCCTATGTCTTAGATTTTCAACGACTATAAAAATCTAAGTTTTTAACTTCGGGTCAAAGAGATAAAGATCTAAGAATAGATACTATTTTGCTGAAAATATACGAATATGCAATTTTTTTCATATATATATATATATATATA
Organism: Nuphar pumila; assembly: GCF_984573655.1. Taxonomy (NCBI): domain Eukaryota; kingdom Viridiplantae; phylum Streptophyta; class Magnoliopsida; order Nymphaeales; family Nymphaeaceae; genus Nuphar; species Nuphar pumila. Next base: position 18,387,930 of record NC_143263.1, read on the forward strand.
TATATATATATATATATATGCAAAGTTCCTCTTATATATACAAATTTTCTTATAAATATGCGAATTTTCTCACATATATATACAAATTTTCTTCTAAACATACAAATTTCTTCTTAAATATATGTGAAGTTCCTCTTATATATGTGGGTTTCTTCTTACACATGTGAAATCTGCATATATATGAGGAGCTTCACATATATTTAGGAGAAAATTTACATGTTTAGAAGGAAATCTATATATATATATATGAAGAAATTTATATATTCACATATTTTAAAAGGAAATTCACATGTTTAAGAGAAAATCCACACATATAGAAGGAACTTTGCATATTTTTAGGAGAAAATCCGCATATATATAAAAAAATTCATATATATTTAGGAGAATATATATATATATATAGAGAGAGAGAGATTTGCATATTCACGTCGCAAGTTTAAAAGGAAACTTGCATATATAAGACAAACTTCACATATATTTAGGAGAAAATCTACTTATATGGGAGAAACTTCATATATATTTAGGAGTAAATACACATATATATGAGGAAATTCCCATGTTTATGAGGAAATCCACATATATAAGAGAAACTTCATATATATTAAGAAATTTGTATATATATGAGAAAATTTGCATATGCATATATTTTCTACAAAATAGTTTTTGTTTTCAAATTTGTATCTCTTTGATCTAACATTGAAAACTTGTGTTTTTATAGTCGTTGAAAAACTAAGACACGGGGCTATAACTTTACTGTTTTAAGTCATAACCAAAAACCCTTGTAAGGTTCTTGTTTTTTAGTTCTAAGACCGAAACAAAAACATGTTCTGCAGACAAGAACAATGGCTACATTAAAACAAGATGATCTTTCTAGTGTTGGAAAGCTAACTCCTCAATCTATCTTTGTCCTTTTTATTATTTTTTCAAATTTTTGATACACGTAGCCAAAAAATAGTATAGAATAATCAGGATAGGTACAACCATGCATATTTATCTTCTATTTTAGAAACATTGTCAGGGTGTATCTTAAGCCTTATTCATCATTTTTCAGAGAATTAAGTGTCGTTGAAAATATATTTATGTATAGTTTTTTTTTTTTAAATCCTTCATTTTCTAGATTGAAAATCAATGATAAAGTCTATCACATACCTTTGATGCAATACTTGGACACATATCCGGAGAAAATTTGCACATGTGAACATTAAAATAATCCTTTTACATTCAAATATTTATGGTTTTGGACATAAGAAGGATTTCAAAAATTGTAACACTTAAGGAAATAAGTCATTTTGTTGTATAGTTAAATTGTTTTCTAAATTATAAATGGTCTAAATACCATCATATCACTCATCTGTACAGGTGCAAAATGGGTTGGATCTAGTGAGAACTCCAATATGAATCTTACACTACTTATTGATGGGGATCATTAAAGTAAGATCAGAAGGGTATTCAAACCAGATTTGGATTTACATAGTCATGCCATTATCCATTTTGGATTAGTGTTTTATACTTGGATCCACATTCATATTTGAATCTAATATGAAACATTTGAATATTTTACATATAAAAACCTTAATCTCAATTTTCTTTTACCAGACCCCGTATCTACATATATATTTTGGATTTGGATTCAATCTCACATTGTCAAGCCTCATTCATATTCAAACTCAAATTTAGATTGACTGCACAAAATTTTGATTCAAAATTGGATAAAAAGGGATCCGGTCCAGGGTTACCGAAAGCAGCATAGGAGCTAGGGAAGCGCAAAATATGGTTTCTGAAATGTACTTGAAAGCATAAAAAAATTGAGAAGCGTGCTTCCCATTTAGGAAAAGTTTACTTTTTTTTGTTTTTTTGTTTTTCTTTTTCTTTGCTTTCCGCTCGCTTCCATTTTGCTTCTCTTCTCACTTCCGAGACGATTCCTAGTTCGCTTTTAAGTCATCCTGCAATTCCCACTTTCTAAAATTGTGAAAGTGCCTCGCTTTCTGTTTTTGCTTTCCGCTCCCGCATCCCCGACTGACAACTTTGATCCAGCCTATATCTAATCTGTTTGCAGCGCTAGGTCCCATCATTTGCTCATTTTTACCTATTACAGACTCTTGGGTTGATTTGGATCATGTTCACACCATTGACAGCCCAATTAATTTAAACAACTTATATTTCCTAATCATGTTACTATGATTAAAAGATCAAAAAGACCCAACCAAATATTAATGGTGCTTGACCATGGGCACACTCGCAAACTGTACAAACAATTAACCAGTGATATTGCTGACTGCCATACATGGTCATGGAAACAATGCCACCTACACAATGTTGTTACAATTGGTTCAGTAGGTGAATGGTTTAAAAAAAACCTGAATCGAATCCAATGGTTTGTGAATCGGCACTTTTTCAGCATTAGATGATGTGTAATTAAAAAATAAAAAATATTTTAAAAAGTTTTAACCCTTTAAAAATATTTTAAAAATGCCAGTTGGATCGACCCTGGATCAGCATCTTTTGAATCACATTTGGGATGATTCGATCTGAATAGGCCGATTCAGGTCAATTCTGACAACATTGCACCTACATCAAAGGGATACTCCAATTTTCATTAGCGTCCTATCCTCGTTTATGCTATTTTTCATGGTAACTTACCCAATGTGGTGTATCCCTTGTCATTTTCGCCGTCTCCTTATGACATAGAATGAAAATTCCAGGTTCCTGTTTATGGCAGCAATTATGGGTGGCTTGATTTACAGGTGCTCAATTCAAGATTTATCATGATGTCTGAAGAGAGCTTGGTCATGACCCCAACTTTCCAAAAAGTTAATCATTTCCTCTATGATACCAAAAGTAGAAAAAGCACACAGTATCCCATGTGGTAAGCGGGGTCCTGTGCCAAGCCTAAGGCCCAAGTTCGAATCCCTCTGCCACATGAGGCTTAAGAGATATCAGGTAGGGGTCTGCCTAACCCCAGCTTGCCTTTCAAAAAAAAAGATGCTGCACCCCCCCCCCCCCCCCCCCCCCCCCACACACACACACACACAAACTCACAAGGCAGAAGCGCTATACCAATAACTTTATGATGCATACATTTGAATTTATGTGATGCTCTCAAGAAACAACATTTCTAAAACTTGTTATTATCACCAATGAATCCCAACTACTTAATAATGCATTTCTCTAACCAGACGGATTTACCGAAATGCAGCCTTGTTGCCTCGCCTAGATACAAATCAATACATAAGTATAAACCACCTGGGGCTAAATCTTCCGCCTACTAGATTTCTTCAAATGATTGGATTGTCCGAAACTTGTGGTTTTCTGGGAGTGGGAAATTTCCCGGCCGCACTGAGATCATCACTTCCAAACCTAAAAGACAAGGGAGAAAGAATTATAATGAGTAATGGAATAACAGTAAGCCAGATCTTTGTTTACTGGCAATGTGAGGAAATGGCGTGAATAAGATCCAACTACTAATACCAACCATTTTTGTGATTAAAACAGTGGAAACTTTAGCTTTGATATTGATTAAATTATTTTACCTGCAGCATTTGCAGCTTCTGCTTCCTGAATGACATCAGTCACAAACAGAATCTGTGATGGCTTGTCTACTCCAAGAGATTTCCAGATTTCAATATAACTGTGTGTGTCTCTTTTGTTCCTTTAACAAAAGAAGAGTGAGCTTAACTTTGACCAAGGCTTACAAGAAAGAAAACCAACTAGTAACAAAGCAGAGGAGAAATATAGGGTAATGCAAGGATCATGACATTTGAAATGTACAAAGGAGTTATTCAAGGTAACCTACCCTACTGTGGTATCAAAGAAACCACATAGATATTTCCTCAAGTCACCATGTGCAGTATTTCCAAAGATAAGCCTTTGAGCCTCCCTACTACCACTTGAATATATGTATACCTGCAAGAATATGACAGCATAAACTTGTATTTGGTAAAAAGTCCCAAACTTCCAGGCAACTATCCAATATAACCAACTTTAAGATGACAATATTGAGAAATGAGTTTTATGAAATGGATATATTTTGTACATTATACATGGATAAAAGGATTGGAACACAATGATCATGGTTAACTAGTTCGATAACAATATAGTTATAAGCGAGATTGCACGCTGTGCTCTTTATATCTCTGGAGAAGACCAACTATCATGCTTCTATGTTAGGTTGAGAGTTGAGTCACTTCCCAAAACTCCCTGTTGGTCTGCCAATTATCAAAGTTCTTTTTGGCTTCTTAAACATGTGCATCGAGTTTGAATATTTTACTTTTTTATTTGATTGATTATTTAAGAGGATACTTTAAGAACAACTAAAAAAAAAAGAACAACTCAATTTGCAAGACTAGTTAGCATCTTTCAAAAAATCCACTCAATTTTTAAGTTACATTTCATCTTTTTACTATTATGAGCATGTTTTAGCCCTAAACTATATGTACTCAATAGTATGATAAAGTTGTGAATATATATTTGCTATAAACATTTGTATGTACAAACGACATGGCAAAACCTTTTTTTTTTCCTCATCTTTTGGGTTTTAGTGAATTTGACCCCATGGATGTGATCTACATGATGCATTTAGTGCGGATCAGCATTTGGATTGCCTCCAACACAGGAGCAGGTTTTCTTCGGCAATCAAAAAATCAATGGCCATAAATGAATCAGATTTTTTGACTCACAAAAACATGTTTTCATTGACACCCACTCCAAGGGTCAATCCCACTAAATCAAGCATGCTGAACACATCTATGATACTGGACTGAGTCAAAACAACTTGCATCATCAGATCCCAACTAGATTGCACATGCAAATGATTGTAGCAAATATATACCTAATGCTGTCCATCTAAGTATCATAGTCAAACCTAGTTGGTTATCACATGTAAATCTTCCATTGTTATGTTCCACCAAAATTTGTCCAAACCCTGTATACGAAGCAGATGAATAAAGAGCTATATATTTAGGAAAAAAATAGACATGTATAGAAAACAAAAGTGGATTTTATAAGCTGCATTCTCATTTCAATAATAACAATTTCTCTCACTTAACAGTAGGTGGCCATCGGGCCAGGTGCCCAATGGGATGTTGGGTACCCGTCCCATTCCGGGTCGGGCTCGGGCAGCAAAATGCAGCCCCGTCCCAATTAAACTCGGTCCGGGCCCAGCCCAATTGCTTGATCGGGCCCGACAGGCCTGGCCCGTTAACTAGGTCAGGCCTAAATGGCCCAGAGCCTGAGCCCAATTGTATCTGGGTCAGGCCGGGCACGGGCAGGAATATGGATTGGACCTGTTGGGGTCTAATCGGACCGGACCGATGGCCACCCCTACTTAACAGAATCAAAATATCAAATTGATAGTGTCAAGAACTACACCAACACAAATTAATAACAAGTATCAAAGAATCACGCAAGATGGGCAGAGTCCCATACGGACATAGGGGGATTAGAGCCAAAATGTATGATGTTAGCAAATTACATTGTCACAAGGGTGGCATGAGATCTCTCAACCGTAAGACAAATCCATTGTATTCTAAGTCCATGATACTAAAAAATGTCATAACTCAAAACTTCAAGTAAATAACTATGTGGGACTGGGAGATAAGAACCTTGATGCCCATAGCATGCCACTTAGCAAGAGCTTTAGGCACATCCTCAAAAAATACTCCCTTCAGTTCATTGTTCTCATAACCCGTTCTCCATATATGACCCTGCACATAAAAGCAGAAATTGGAACAAAAATTAGTTTGCAACATATGGATGCACACACACACACACATGTTCTAGTACCTGCAGTTGTTTCAATGCAGTAATTTTTCTGTCAGCCTTGATCATTTCTTGTACATTGGCCACCAAGGAGTCAAGGATTTTCTCTTTACCAGCATCTTCAGATGGTATGGCTTGTGAACCTGAAACACCTTGCTCTAGATCTTCCTTTACCTGTACAAAACATTAAGTTTTATGAATATCTAAGTGACCGCTTATATATTCGTCTCATGTTGTATGGGAACTTATACTGTCCATCTAGCTTTTGCTCGCTTAATTAAACATTAAATGCACTTTTTCATCTCCCTACTATAAATATTTATATCAGCCTTTGTACCATTCCCTGTATGGATTCTCTACATGGCAGCTTTATATATCTTAACCTCACCTTGTTGGCTTTTCCATAATGTAACACTAACTTTTGTTTTTAACGAAAACCAAAGGAAAAAATTCACAAGGGTTTCATGCATTTCCTTATTATCTTTCCAACAAGTCTATGATAATAATTTATTGCATTTCTATTTCATCAGCCCAAATACTGGATTCCTTTTGAGGACTAATGCCAGCAGTCTAATGATCTTGAATGGACTTTTGATGTTTTATAGCTAAAAATATTCTTTCATATATATATATATATATGAATGACATTCACAATAATTGCCATTGTGATCCTTTCAACAGTATGCCTCAATCCTACTATGGATGACGTGCAAAACTCTGGAAATATATAAAATAGAAATAAGTGACAGCAAATGTAAAGTCACTTGTAAAAATGCACATGTAGCCACATTTTCTATAATAGAAATTCATGCTTCTGTAACGCTGTTTAGATATGCAAAAACACACTTCATGCTACTGCATGAATACATATTAACAATAAGAAATGTCCAACGTGATTATCTGCAGATTACCAAGAAATGAACCAAAAAGAACCTTACTATATAGGCAGGTACTTGCCCAAGATGATCAGAAACAAAAGCAACAAAATCTTACTTGTGCATGTAACAACTTCATATCATCTTGAGTTTCTTTGCTCTCATAAGTGGCAGTCAAATGCTTCCGCACATTATCACGTGCATATGGGAACAGAATGTCTGCGACAAAGGATATTGGGGTTGTTGTACCTTCAATGTCGAGTAGAATGCAGCTCTACAAAATACATAAAGCAGACAAAATAAGAAATTAAAGCACATGATATTTATAGGTAAGTGTTCCAAATGAGTTTCTGCTATGAACCTGATGAAACTGCAATTTTTGGTACATATTGATTCATTAACTTCCTTATATATATATATATATATATATATATATATATATATATATATATATATATATATATATATATATATATATATATATATATATATATATATATATATATATATATATAAACTCACCCAGTATGGATCCCCTGCATGGTTGTCCTTCTGAGCAGCTTTTACAACCCCATTTATATGTGTGGCACAGCTTCCTACAGCTCCTAGTTCCTTGTTAAGTGGACCATGACTTGGACTGGTCCAATCCAAACCCATCTGGTAGAGCTTGACAGCAGCATCAAAGAGATAATGATAGCATTCTGCCTGCAAGGATAAATCCAGATTTATAGGCAATGAAATGAAAACCAGTTTTCATGCATGTCATGTCAGTAAAAGACAAAACTAATGAATGACTATTTGAAACTATCATGACAAGAACACAATACGAGATAAGAAAAAACTAGTTGCATGACAATTGCTACTGCATTTCTTGGAATTAATATTAGCGCTGTTAACAACCTACTCTATCCAGTCTTGCAAAAAGTAACTTTATTTCACAGTTTAATTCAGTGCAAGAGTTCTTCAAACCCAAGTAGCACACAGAGAATTGGCTAGGGGAATAAAGTCCCAACTACAGAATCATCAGATTGAGTTCAATTTGCCAGAACCACTTATAGGGTCCTTAAATACTGATATAAACATTGATATGCAGCAGAGTTAGATGCTCCAATTCCATCTTCAACTAATTATTGATGCATGTATGACATGGTAACTAATCTTGCAAAATCTGACATATTCACAAAAACTTATTTGTTACAGAATGGAACTGGATTGAAATGCATAAAAAAAGCCTTCAGTTGTAAGAGAGACACATCCAGCACATCCTGAGTATACAACCCCATAGAGTAGAGCAATGCAGAGGTAGAAACACAGATGGTACATTGACTAAGCTGAAGTGAGCAGTCCTCACTGGTCCTCAACAACACGTAACATAGACCTTCTAGATAACTAAGAACCTGATGCTGACTAAGCTAGATAGACATGCACCTTATAGATTTAGTGATAGATGACCAGAGTCCTAGATAGCCAGTTAAACCTGAAGCAAAGAAAAATTGTACCTAGGCTGCCAAAGGATATGCACAAGGCAGTGATATTATTTCTTGAAACACGGAAAAGAATCACCTTATAGTGCACCATATTGAATCTTCTGAACCCAATCAAAGTGCCTGTGTGCACAATAAAAGGCTATTGTAGAGTTACAGCTTGCAGGTTTCTTCATGCTTCAACAAAGTTACCAGAACAAGATAGCTGGAACCTCAACCAGCGATGATGGTTGGTGCTACAGCTGCTCAGGCCAACCCAACACCACAATGGTTCTGGTTAAAAGATATCTTTTTCTGGTCAAACCAAGGTTAAAATTGACCTACCTATCACTATCCAAATTATCTTCTTAGATGGGCATACTATCATTAGTTCTCAGTCAAGGCAACAATAAAATATTGGAGGAGGAACTATGCCTTCAAGATGGTGCCAACTGTAATATCATGTATTTTTCCATGATTCTTAAATTCAAAAATTTTGACTTTTAAATTAAGTATTTAATAAAAATGATAAATTATGGGAAAATATCTTTTAATATAGGTGACGTCAGCTGGGTTTGGGTGTGGCCCAGAGCCCACTGACAAGACCTAGATGAGCCAATTAAAGTTTGAGAAAAAATTTGTTTTTAACCTTTAAATTCGAGCAAAAATCGAGCGAAGTTCAGGTCAAATTCAGGCGAAATTCGAAAGCAAAAATCAGGTATGTATACCGTTAGATGTGTCTTGTAATTCTGAGCACGTTGGCAACTTGTTTTTCTGAAATCAGGTTACATTTGGCCCAAAAATCGTGTTTTTCAAAAATAACCCGCTTCTATTTTTGCCTTTTCTAGATTGGATCGGACTGGATCCACTCTGTTTTATCCACGTTGATATGGATTTGGACCCATATTAACTAGAATATGGTCCAGATAGGATTCATATAGATTTTGGATATGGATTTGGATCTTGGATGTGGATTTAGATTTGAAATCCATATATGGCTAATTTAAAACTTTAAAATCAATTTAAAATTTAATTTGGGTAGGTAGAGTTCTACCTGGAGTAGAAATCTTACTCTAGGGAGACTTCCAGAGGGGGGAGACACCCTCTGGAATATTCTATGGGATATTATATTTAATAATATAATAAATAATTAATTAAATAGAGGATTATCTAGAAGAGGTAGAGTTCTACCTTCTCTCTAATAGAGTTCTCTAGAGGGGACGTCACCCTCTAGATAGACCTTAAAAGAATATAATAATAAAATAAAATAAAAAGAGAAAAATAAGATATAAAAAGAGGGGTTGGACTCTTCTCTCTCTAGAATCATGATTCTAGAAAGAGAAGGAGAGAGTTAGAGAGAGAGAACCCCAAACTCGTTGGGGAGAGAGAGAAGGAAAAAGGCAAAAAAAAGGGAAGAGAGAAAAAAAGAAAGGAAGAAAAGAAGAAGAAGAAGAAGAGGAAGTTCATGAAAAAAATCTGTTTTCTCACCATACATCCGTTGATTTCCAATCTTTTTCTACGTTTCGATTAAGGTATGGGTTTCTCTCTAGGTTCTTATGAGAAGAAATATGTTTAAATCTGGTTCATGTGTAAGTTTAGATGAGAAAGAAAAATCTGATTCAAAAAAAGATTATGTATAGGTACCTGTATTAAGTGACGATTTCATGTATTTTTTATTGATATGGGCATGCCATCGATTTTTCCCTGTTTAAGCATGTGCTCAGCTTTTATTGATTTTTTTGGATATGCATATCGTATAATATACATGCCGTCGATTTATTTTTATAGCCATGTATGCTTTATATATATATATATATAATATATATATATATATATATATATATATATATATATATATATATATATGGCCCTGTTGATCTGGTATTTGTTGATTTTTTTTCATGTTCTGAAAAAAATAAATAATATTGTTTGAATCAATTTTGATCTGATTGGCCGATTCCAGCATATGAGCATACCCAATCCGATTTGCCATTATGTTGTGTTTTAGCAGTCTTGTTAGACTGCCGATGGGTTTGCATGAGCAAATCTGACTAGACTGATGTGTGTATGTTGTGCAATCTTATCAGATTGCTGATGGCGTGTGAGCATGTGCAATTTGATCAAATCGGCACTATATGTGTGGGTGCAGTCTGATCAGACTAGCTTACATGTTATGTGTTTGATCAGACCTGCCAACAGGTTATTTTCCTTGTAAGCTTTTTTAGATCAGCCTATGTATGTTATTTTGATGACTAGATCAGACTTGCCTATATGTTGATCAGTCTATGATCAGATTTGATTATATGTTATTTTGTTGACTGTTATCAAATCTGATTTTCTATTATTTTGTTGACTGTTATCAAATCTGATTATGTGTTATTTTGATGACTCATCAGATTTGACTACGTGTTATTTTTGGATGATTGTTATAAAATTTGATTATGTTATTTTGATAATTGTTATCAGATTTAACTATAGATTAATTGATGACTTGTCAAATCTAACTATATGCTACTTTTAAAGACTGTCATCAGACTTGTGTATATGTTATTTTATTGATTCGACTACATGTTATCTTTGAAAATTGTTACTTAATTCGATTGCATGTTAGTTTCAGTGTCGTGATCAGATTTTGCCATTGTTTGCTCATGAGCAAACTGATCAGATTTGTCATTGTTTGTGCATGTGAAATCTGACCAGGTTTGTCACTGGTTATGCACGTGTAATCTGATCAAATTGCTTATGTGTGTGTTTATGCGTTCTGATCAGATTTGCCAAGGTCTTGTGCTTGTGCGATCTGATCAGATTTGGCAGCATGTGTGCATGTATAATCTGGTCAGGATGCCAATGGATGTGGGTATGAGAAATCTAATTATATTTGTCAATGTGTATTGATGTGCAAACTGATCAGATTTGCTATGGTGTCGTGTACGTTGAATCGAGATAGTTTTGCCATGAATCTGAAGTTTATTTTTTATTTTTGCATAAATATGATTATATGCATGAAATTGATCATGATAACATGTGTTGCAAGCATTTGTTTGCATGCGTATACATTTGACTTTTTGTGCATTCATTGTGTGTTTGAATGTGCATTGTAAACATGTTTTTGAACAAGGTTTGTTGCATGTTCATTGAAATTTTGCAAAATATACATAAATCACTTTTGAGATGCTTTGGTGGTAAGATATGAACCACCGAGGGTCGTGAAGGCCAGAAGCAGGTGTTGTTCTACTTATTGGTTTTTGTTATGCATTACAAAATTATTTCTGAAAATTATTAGTTTTTCAAAATTAATTGCACTGTTACATTTTGTGGGCCAAGGCCCGAAATTGATTTTGCATGTTGATTTGCAAAACGGTTCTTGTATAAAGAACTTGAAATTATTTAAAAAAGGTAAAAGAGACCAAACACTGTAATTAATTTCTTCCTTGATATCTCTTCCACAGTGTGAGAATCTTGGATGGCGGTTTTGAGGAACTGTGAGGATACTAAAACTCCATGTGCAATTGTACCCTTGAACCTGATATGGTAGTTCACTTCTCGACCACGGTTTTAGAGAGATTTCAATCACTTTGGCCAGGGAGGTGTTGTTGACTCAGTTGTAGTTTTGACATACCAAAAAAGTGACATCAGTGGATGTTGATTTCACTAATGTCTCGACATTAGATGTTGATTTCTAATATTCCAATGGATGATAATAATTCCTGATATCGGTCGAGGAATGAGTATGAAACCCAGTAATAAAATATAAATTATGTGTTAATCTACAACTAAGAACCTAACTTAGACTTCGAGAATTTATGTCTGTTTTGAGTATCTGCGGGTTTAAGAAAAAGTATACACTAAAATTGTGTACATTTAATAGGAACATGCATGCAAAAACAACTTTGATAAATAACTTAATAAGTTATTCATGCATGTACATTAAATCATGCATATTTACTGTTTAACATTATTTCATGCATTCATGCTTATTCTGTTTTGTATGATAATTGTTATTATATGATATTTTGTTAAATACTTGAATGGTAAGTTGATTATGAAAATTGTTGTGATATTTCTCTAAAATTTATGCTATTTCCTTTACTGTTTTAATTTTTAGAGGAATTTGTACAAAGGATTTTGGTTCTTGTTTTCATAAAATTGTTTTATAGGATCAGATGCTCAGTAATGTCTTGGACTGGAGACTGCGAGCACTCTGACTAATTTTTGGGTTCTCTGACAGAGTGGCTCTTATATGATAGACAATTTTTATTTTAAATTAGTTGACATTATTTATTGATTAATAAAGTTTTATTATTCTTCGCTGATTCAATGCACAATTTGTTTGTGGTTTGGTATATTAAATTTGTGAGACCTCGAATCCTTGGGTTTGTCTCCGCAATTGTTTTTTTTTAAATTCCACTATTTTTACGAGGATTAGTTGAGGTTGTTACACCAACGACATCAATTTCCAACCTCACCATCCTGAAAACAACTCGACCAAGCTATACACCCGAATGTACTAAATCACTACCCTCTACCCATTTGTGTGTGTGTATGTGATATATTGATGTGATCTCTCTTGGAGTTTCTATCTCATGATACTTTTGGATTTTTCTACAAGTATCACAATATTGTTAAATTATTATGTATCAATTATTGTAATCTCATATATATAAAAGGTGATACATATATGATATATATGTATATGTATCTACCTAATTATATATATATATATAATATATATTTCTTTATTATTAGCCGTAGGGGTAGTTTAGTCATTTCTCAATTATTGCACATATTCATTTTATGAATATGCTTGTATTTTTGCTTTTTACTTTTTCCCTTTTCTTCTTTTTTATTTTCTTTTTATTTTGACTAAAGTCAAATACACCTTGGGGGGGCCACTCTCATAGACGTTGGGCCCCTCCAACGGTCACAATTGTGACCGTTGGAGGGGCTCCAACATCTATGAATTGGCCCCCTCCAAGGTCCTTCTCATTATGTATAAATAAGGGTATTCCCCCCTTGTAACTTTATGGCTTTGGGTCAAAGCCCAAGTGTTTCTCAATAAAGCTTTTATTCTTTTATGCCTTTTGTGCATTTGTGAGATTTGGTGAGTTGTGCTTTTGTGCACAAGTGTTCAAAGAGTGCTTATCGTGCATGTGTGCACGTATTTATCATCAAGAATATTAAGGTCTTGATCATAGTATCTTGTTAAAGATACTTTTACATGGTATCAAAGCTACGTTTGAAGGAAGATCGTGCGGTTTTCACATTCTTGGTTGCCTCAAAAATTGTGCCTTCAAGCTATTGGAGATTGGAGTGGATCACTTCCTTTAGGCAATATTTTAGAAATCTCTTTTGTCAAGAAAAACTTAAAAATCTATTGCGGTACGTGTTCGTTTTTTATTTCTATCCTCTCTAATGGGCGAAAAAGACTCTCACTTCTCCCTCGGGTTTAAACTCAATTGTTTAAACTATCATGTTTGGGTCGGTAATATGGAAGCTCATATTAAAGGAAAGGGGCTTTGGGGATATGTTCAAGGTTCGATACCGGAACCCGAATAAAAAATTACCATTATCGAAAAAGAAGATATAAAGATTCTTGAAGGAGAAGAAAGGCAAAGAGAAAAAACATGACGAATGGGAAATAAGAAACTTCAAGATTTTATCTTGGATTTTCTCATCCGTTGAAAGCAAGATCAAGCTTAGCTATATCTTGAAAAAATGTATACATCAAGAGATTTATCACACAAGTACTACCTTCAAAAGAGGGCATTAACCCTACAACAAAATGAGATGACTATTCGGGAATACTTTGTTGAATTGTTTTCCATTTGGGACGAGCTTGCTATGCTTGAACCCAAATGGAGTGGTGAAGCTATCGAGTTTAGACACAAACAGCTAGAGGAAGATAGCTTTTTTAACTTTCTAAATGGCCTTAGACCCGAATTTGAACAAATTTGGTCCTCTCTTCTTTCTTCTTTCACATCTCCCTGCATTGAAGATGTAATTATTAAATTGAGTGGGGAAGAAACCTGTATGGGTATTAGTAAAAGCAACCCTAGCATCCTTGCTACCTCTTCTATTCAAGAAGAAAGTGAAGGGGTGAATGTCGTTTCAAGACCGGGTAACAATGTGAGTACGTACAAACCTCCTCACTTCAAGAATCAAAATCAAGGAGGACATGAGCAAAATGGAAAAAGAGACTATAGCAAACTAACTTGTCATTTTTGTAAAGAACCGGAGCATATCAAACCAATTTGCCCTAAATGGAAGAAATTGCTTGCAATGGCTACCACAACTCAACCAGAAAAACGGCCATCCTCTTCCAATGTGTCTCTTTCTCTACAATAAATTATGGAAGCTCTTCAACCTCTTCTCAAGGGAGAAATTTTTGGAGCCGCTATGACAATCTCTTCACCCCCCGGTAAGACATCTTGGCTTTTAGATTCGGGTACATCTTTTCATATGACCTCAAGTGCTTGTTCCCTTTCCGAATTATCTAAATTTTTTTTTCATCTTTTGTCTCGACGGCGGATGGAACATCTCTTGAAATTAAAGGAATAGGCAATTTCAAAAAACAAGATTTTTTTATTCCAAAAATTAGATTCTTACCAAAACTAAATTTGAATTTGCTTTCGGTTTCTCAACTCTCGGACCATGGTTGCGATATAAAATTCTTTTTTAATAAATGTTGGATACAGGATCGCCGGTCCGAGAGGTTGATTGGGGAAGACTCTAGGAAAGGAGATCTCTACTATGTCGACTCTCTCCAAGTTTCTAAAAATCAATTTTGTAACATTGTTTAAAACAAAGATATTCATGTATGGCATAAGAGACTTGGACATCTCGATATTGTTAAAATTTCATATTTGTCTTTTGTTAAACACCTTTGTAAATGAGATTTTATATGTAATGAATATATTCTTGGAAAAATGAAAAGTTTACCCTTTTATCAAAGATCCATGTTTACAACAAAACCTTTTGAAATCGTTCATTCCAATGTATGGGGTCTGACTCCTGTGATATCTAAAGGAGGATTCTCATATTATGTGATTTTTATTGACGATTACACTAGGTATTGTTGGATATATTTTCTCAAGCATAAGCATGAAGTTTTTTCGACTTTTAAAACTTTTCATATGATGATTTTAAATCAATTCAATGGAAACTTAAAAATTCTTAAATCCGACTCTGGAGGAGAATACCTCTCAAATGAATTCAAGAGGTATCTTGAAAGTTATGGTATTCTCCATCAAAAATCTTGTCCAAAAACACCTCGGCAAAATTGATTAGCCGAATAAAAACATAGGCATATTATTGAAACAACCCGAACCTTGCTTATTTCACAAAACATTCCAAAAAACCTTTAGGCTAAGGCAACCCTTACTTCGGTCTATCTCATAAATAGACTTCCATCAAAAAATTTGAACAAAATTTCCCCTTTTGAAAAATTATACGAGAAGGAACCTGACTATAGCAGGTTAAGGGTTTTTTGTTGTAAATGTTTTGGACTTACGGATAAAAATGATAAGCTTTCCTCAAAGGTCATTCCTTGTGCTTTTCTTGGTTATTCGGAAACCCAAAAAAAAATTAGGTGTTATGATGTTAGAAATGACAAATTATATGTTTCCAGAAATGTGAGTTTTTTGAAAAATCTGTGGTTTCGAAAGTCTCAAATCTCATGATGAGAATGTGGATTATTCCTTTCTGTTTGAATTGTTAGCTAAAGATGATGATACAAGTGATGAAGAGTCAACTCAGAATGACTCAATTGATCAGTTTCTACTAGCTATATGTTTACTACCACCAACACTATCTGACATGCCTATTTTTTAAGTACTATTAGCAGATTTCAGTGGCTCTAAACACAACAACAAAACAACAACAACAACAACTACGCCTTCATCCCAAAACAATTGGGGTCGGCGATATGAACTAAAAAAGAAAATCATTCTGGGTCTTCCACATGAATCCTTCTCCTCCAATCATTTCTATCCAATGCCATGTCCTCGGTGAGGTTCAAAGCATTCATATCCTTTCCTATCACCTCCATCCATGTCTTCCTAGGCCTACCCCGACCTCTTTTAACTAATATATTTTCCCATTTATTCATCCTTCTAACTGGAGCATCATTAGGCCTTCGCCGAATATGTCCAAACCACCATAAACGATTCTCTCTCATCTTATTTTCAATGAGTGCAACGCCTACCTTCTTTCGTATCTCCTCGTTCCGAATCTTATCTTTTATTGTATTTCCACACATCCATCTCAGCATACGCATCTCAGCTACACTCATTTTTTGAATATGATGTCTCTTGGCAGCCCAACATTCTGTACCATATAGTAAAGCAGGCCTAAACACAACAACAAATAATTAATTATTAATCAATATTACCCCCCATTCTTAACACTCTACATATGGGTCCATTTTCCTCTATACATGTGTACGAGTACACGTGAGCATGCACATGGGGAGAGCGTGTAGTAGAAGGCCATGGATTAAACCCTGGGCATGAACAGAAAATACACCAGAAGCAGTAACCGTATCAATGGCTGGACAAATGACAGGCTGCCAATGTCAACCATGACAACCAAAAGGCAACTTCAAGCCAACAATAACAATGCACGTATAGTCAAATTGGGTAGCAAGTAAAACCATGTTCAAGAAGTTCACCTAGATATCTTCCATAAAACCAGCACCACACGATGGGAAATTTGAACACTCTACTATTACTAACTAATGAAAGTGCAAGCTACCATAGCTTCAATTAACAATATCCAAGATTTAGTAGAGAAACAGTAGATCAAAAACCTGAGTTTTGGCACTGATCCATGAATCTCCCCAAACATATATTCCATGGTTGCGTACAAGAACTGCAGTTGCTTTTGGATAAGCTGCAATCTGTTATGCAGTGCAATCACTACACTAATCAATATATATCAAGAAAATTTTCCTGCATGTTCTGATTTTGTTCTTGAGAAAGCGAAAGCAGAAAACCAATTAAAACTACAAAACATCTTCATAACTTTTACTTAAATCCCTTGTCAAAAGCGACATCTAAATAAAGAGATTATAGGTTGAATTCCCATGTCAAAATGTCAAGTCAATCAAGTACAAGAAGAACACAACCCTGATATGAAAAAATCTAAGAAATCATATAGCAAAATGCAATACAGCTATACATCATGTAACCGACAAAAAGGCTTTGATCTCAATTTCAGAATTATGATGTACAGGATTGACTTTAATGTAAATCATCAAGGTTTATAACTTAAAAAGAAAGAAACCTTGAGTTGAACCCATACTTTTAAAAGGGCAAAGAAACAAAAAAAGTGGGGGTGGGAAGGATCCAACTCAACTACATATAGAAGAATAAGAAGACCAAAGGGAGGATGGAATAGAAGAGAGAAAGAAAATTGTGACTTTATTCTATTTGTCTTCTCTTACTTCATCATAGGTTTGTTTTATTTTCTATTTCCTAAATAGGGCAGAGCAACAGGCCAGCCTAGCCCCATTTTGTATGGGCCAAGAAGTCCATTGACAGCCGGGCCTGATCAAGCCCAACACTAGCTCAGGACAACTGGGAAGTACCTGGCCGTGTAAGGGCCCAGCCCATTATTAAGGAGAAAACACAGGAGGGACAGGTCTGACCAAGCTCATGTCTGTTTTTTGACTAAGCCTGCCACAGGTCGACACAGTTCAATCAGCCCATGGCTTGTCATTAGGCCCAGCCTAGGCATGGCCAACTCCTTCTAGATGTATCTTTCTTATTTTTTCCTCATTCCCATTACCAGTAAAGACAACAAAAACCAGTTCTTTGATTTCTTGGAAGAAATTCCATGCCAAAAGTTACACCCCAAACTCTTGTAAAAATGTCCAATGTGGTCAAATAAAATATTTAAAAAATAAAACTTGTGCTAGTAAACAATAACAGATTAATCCAGAACCAAGTACACCAGTTCTTTCTCTTGCAGTTACAATAGAACTCTTTATTGTTATGGAAGTATGCAATGAGAACTTACAGCTTCAGCAAGAGAATCTGTGAGCTCCGCTTCACGAGCAGTGTTCTCAATTATTGGGATCACAAGCTCGTCATAGTATCCATGTCCTTGGATTCCCTTTATCATCTCCATGTGAGTTATCTGCAAAAATGGTATCAGCAACTCATATACACACACATGCACACAGAGACACCCCCCCCCCCCCACACACACACACACTAGCAACAATTCACATTAAAACAACCGACAAGAATGGCATTCAAGTTACATATGCTCTAGTAACTGATAACCACATAATCATGAAGCATCTATAGCTTCTCGATCATTATAAAGAAAAACACATCCAACCACAAATCTTGTAAACCCTTTCAAGGGAATCAATGAAAAAGAATGATACAACACCCCTAGTTCATGGCTATATTTCTTGAGTCCTGGGTCATGCTGCAAGGGCACTTTGGGTTTACTGCCTCATGCTGACGAGAGATGGCAACCTCTCTATTAAAGCTATAATTTTTAGACATTTTAGGTGTAAAAAATACAGGCAATTTGCATAAAAGCCAGGACCAAGTTTCAGCTCAGAACAGCATCAGGAATCAATAAAAAATGGAGTCACATTCCCAAAACTCAAAAAGACAGGGCATATATGTTACAGTCTTGTGTGAATCTAACCGTATTTCAGCCGGTTTTAAAGTCAACTTGAGGTGAAACTTGGTAAATGGGATATATGAATGAACCCTTAATGAATGCTGATGCCCTAGACACTGAAAACATGCTGAAAAATGTAGTTTTGAGCTGGGATACAGGATCCAGATTCTGAAATGGAATGGAATCCAATAGAGAGAAGTGCCACTTATGGGCAAGAACACAAGTGCAACAAAGCACTCACAATGACCACACAAGAAAGCACACAAGAGAGAATTACTCACAATATTAAAAAATAATATTTTATTGATGTGAAAATGCATCAAGAATAATGCATTAGAGAAAAAGGGACTTGATATATATATATACAAGGAGTAGGGGTTAGAGGGAGTCCCCTACTAGGTGTTGGGAGCTCCCAACAGCTAGAAATATAGATGTTGAGAGCTCCAACACCTAGTTGGTCAAAAAGATCAAGCTGCCCCTCCTAACCTAAATAAATACAAAATAAAAAATATTTACATAAGAACCTAGATACATTCTACATAAAAATATATAATATAATATATGAAAAAGATGCAATATTTAACATATTCAACACCATACATCATTCCCATATACATATCCTACCAGTTAGGTGTATAAAAGTTTCCCAGCCAAGACTTGCAATTTGGTCAGCACTCTTAATGTTTCTTCTCTTCTTTTCAAAGTTTAGGGTGAGCATGTCTTCTTATTCTATTCAGAAGATCCCAAACATAGACATGGCATCTTTGCAAACACAATACTTTTCATATTACATGAAACTTCTTTTTCTAGTTTAGCTATGAGTAAGATGTTTGACATCCTCTCCCAAGAAAATTAACAAATAAAAGAGATATTTGATCATTCTTTCTGAAATCAGATGTTCGACTAGTATGATCAGTGTTGTGAGAGGCGTACGCCTCAGTACCTGAAGTGTACGCCTCAGAGGCAAAGCGCACGCTCAAGGTACTAAGGCCCTTTAGTGAGGCGTTTGAGTATTGAAGCGCATGCTTCACATGGGTGAAGCGCACGCCTCGCATCGAGGCCTGCTTCACTTCTAAGGCGTACGCATCAGGTTTACAGAGTCTCTCACCATCATCATCGTCTCTCTCTCTCTCTCTGAAGGCTAGGGAGGAAAGAAGAAAACCCTAGAAATCGCAGTGAAGGTCGAGGAGGGAGGAAGTAGCAGAAGGTTTGGAGTTTTTCTTTCAATCGCGATCATCGTGTGGATAAGATGGCGGAGGAGTTAGGATTGGGGTTGAGCTTGTTCTCGGGGAGTCGCTGCGGGATGCAGTCGAAGCTCTGCTCCGAATCTTGGTCTCGTGTTCGGGATGCGACTCTCTGCGTGGATCTCTCGTCGAGTAAGTAGATTGTGAAACCCTGCTACTTTTTCTTTTTTCTTTTGTTAGCTCACTTTGATTTTGCATCGATTCCTAGATCGAGAGATTTGCTTTGGCCTGATTTTTTTTCTACTAATCTTGAATCTAGATCTAGAGGTTTGTTTATGGATGATATCGGGATTCTTCATGTATTTCTCCCTTTTCGGGGTTTTCAAATGCAAAAATGAGGGGATTTGGGTGCTTTGTTACTCTTACGAAAAATCTCTTTATGCTTTTTGCATTGATACCGAAATCGAGGGATTCTCTTCGGTCTAAGTTCTATCCTGATATAGAATCTAGATCTAGAGTTTGCTTTTGGCTGATTTTGGGATTTTTCGGTGTACTTTTCCCCTTTTTTGGGGTTCCTGATATGCGAAAATCAGAAAAATGAGGGCGCTCTGTGTTAGTCTGGAGAATCGGATATCTGTTTGATACTAGAGGGTAGAGGGACAAAAGATAGAAGAGTCGGAGCTTGATTTGTTCCATATTTAGGTTTCAGATTGGCGATTCACGATTCCCTTCTAGTAGTGATATCCGATTCAGGTTTGAAACAGTGGAGTCGTTAAAAGAATCGAAAATATGGATCTCAGATCGGAAATATGGATCTCAGATCGGAAATGAAAGAAAGATGAACTAACTAGTAGTTTCTTATTTAAAATTATCATTCTTTTATTAATATTATATATTTTATTATTTTGATCATGAAGCTTACGCTTCAACGCCTCGCTTCGCCTCATCGCATTTAACAATCTTGAGTATAATCTCATTATGGACCTACAAAGCATATTTTAATAGAACAGAAGAGAAGGTGATGGGAACACCAAAATGGGGTATGAAGTATGAGTAGACACCACAGAAAAATGTAATACAATATCATTGCTTCCCAAGTCTATTCCACTAAACAGGTTTAAACCTAACATGTCATGGTTGTGCAAAACAAAGTTGCCAGTCGGGGAAGCGGGAGCGAGAAGCAGAAGCGGGAAGTGTGGGACGACTTAGAAGCGAACCAGGAATCATCTCGGAAGTAACCTAAGAAGTAAACCAGAAGCAACCTACGAAGCGAGGGGAAAGCAAAAAAAGAAGAAAAAAAAAACACAAAATAAAAATAAAAAAAGTAAGGTGAAGCGAGAGGAAAGCAAGAATGTTTTTTGGCGCTTCCCCACACGTTTCGGAAGCACCACGTTTTGCACTTCTGAAACGTGCTTTGGGGAAGCGCGCTTGCCCATATGCTATGGCGCTTCCGGTAACCTTGGTGCAAAGATGAAACTAACTGTGTACATGGCAGTTGGTGAGTTGTAATGTGGAGGCCAACCTGTGAATGCTTGATCACTCTATCCTAGCCAAAGCATGTCACCACCAACTGCCAGTTTCATATCTAGCATAATCCCTATAAATCCAAGAGGCTAATAGCAGATCACTCAGTCCCTACTGCAAACATCTATCTATTTGGATCATGCTCACTAAAACAAGGGTACTAATAAAATGAAATACTTCAAATCATAGTCATCTGTATTTTTCAAGGTAATTTCTCAGCAAGGGTTTTTATCGGAGATATTTTCAAAAAGTGATTTTTATCAAGAAAATATCGAAAGCTATGAATAATAAAAAAGACAAGAAATAATATATTTTGTAATACTTTCTTGCAAAAATATAAAGAAACAATTAGAAAAGGTTAAAAATATAAAGAAACAATTAGAAAATGTTTTAAAATATCAAAAAAATACTTAAAATATATTAAAAAAAGATGTTTTTTGAAAATCTCAAGAAAATGCAATAATATCATGATATTTTAGGCTTTGGTGATGTTTTGAAAATCTCAGAAAACATTGGCTGACCTTGAAATACCAATAATATCACGATATTTTCAAAATGTCTGAAAAATTTGTGACTATACTTCAAATAAATGCACTATGTCTCCAATTTCTTCCATGGAGATACACCTGCAATCCTAATGGAACTTCTTAGAAGGCCTATATCTGGACATAACATTCTTGGATACTAGTATATGGTGTTAGACATTTGTCTTAGCCAACCTGTGCCTTCAAAACCAATTTCTTTCATTCAACATCGAGAATGGATTAGGACAAGGTTGGCAGCAGTACAAAGGATATGCCGATGAAAAAGTTCTTACCAGGGTTTGTTAAACCTTCCATAGACTAAAGAGAAGCAATTTGGCACAAAAAATTTGATAAACCCTTTATGTCCAAGACTAGCACAAGAAGGGCATCTTGGAGGTTGGCATCTACAGATCTATTGCCACATATAGTGATCCCCAGTATATCTTCATATAGCAAAAGTGAATATAATATCAAGTGCTTTGGTCTAAAATTTATCTCAGTTTTGTATAGGTAGAGTTCAAGGACAACTCCCATGAAATGTAATGAGGACTTAGAGAATTATCTTCAATGTACTGAGATTTTCTTTGTTTTCCTTTGACTAGCACTAATTTCAAAATGGTAGGTAGAATG
This sequence comes from Nuphar pumila, assembly GCF_984573655.1. NCBI lineage: Eukaryota > Viridiplantae > Streptophyta > Magnoliopsida > Nymphaeales > Nymphaeaceae > Nuphar > Nuphar pumila. Next base: position 18,410,528 of record NC_143263.1, read on the forward strand.
ATTAAAATCTTTGATCATTTATTTTTTGAAGCAAACTTTCAAATATATATCTTCATTCTTGGTTTCTATATTGTATCAAACATTACCACGTTTTCAAACTTTGAAGCCCAAGAAAACATAAAGTGAAGTAAAATTGCTCAATGCATTTCTACATAATGTTACATATTACATGAGAGTGCCTTATTTTGGGTTTATGAACAAACACAAGATTTTTCAGTTGAAAGCTAATATTATATCCCCACCAAATTCTTTCACAGATTTTTAAGATATTAAGAAGCTATTTTTTCTGCAAATTTCAGAAATTTGCTTCCAGCTTACAGAATCGCCAGAAAGCATAAGGGGAAAGCAACAAGTAGTAAATTGATCTGACTATACTCAAGCACAGTTCAAGTAATCACCCGGAACTCCTTTTCAAAAGGAGGAAGCAAGGTTGCTAGAGCACATTCCATTCCATGACTGTGAATTACAGCTCCAGCATTGCGCATATGATAAGCCTGGTTTGACCAATAATTTCCAGTTAGCATCCATGAAACCATATTATCAACAGGTAAACTGACTTATTCTGCATGCACTCTGCTTCATGCATCAAACAGGCACAAATTCCATAAACATAAAACTGTTTCTATAACTATTATGGGGCGTATATTCTTATCAAAGAGATCAAGATCTTTCTCCTTTCTTGCATCTTTATGAGTGAACATTCATGTGCATGTGTGTGTGTACATGTGTGAGTGCAGCTGTCTGCATGTGCTTGCATATGTGTACAAGCAAGAATATGCATGCATGTGCATGCCTTCTGTGGTTCACAGGTTTGGTGCCTCTGCCATCTGGTAAAGGAAGCAGAGTAACTTGTGGCTTGGAAATGGCATCTCCATACTGAAAATAACCTCTCTTTTCCCTCCATCCAACGGAAACGACTTAAACAAACATGATACAACTTTGACAATAGTAAAGCATAAAAACTGCAGTGCCCAACTGATTTTATATATATATAAGATTCTGAATTAATTACATTATTTGTAACAATATTCATAAAACACAAAAAGTACAACAATCACATGAAAAATGGCCTCAGAGTAACATTAGAAATGAATAAAAGAAACATGCCTTCATGAATAGAGCTGCACATTCACTGCATTTAGGAGGTTTATGTGGATAAGGCTTTGAAGAAGGTGTTGACAAGATTGAACCATCCGCAGATAGCACATACATATCCTCAGGAACCATTCTTTCCTTCTGAACTCCTGAAAATGAAAATTCTCAAATAAGTTTCTTTTTCATTGATGTCGATTCTACTAAAATAAAAAATTAAAAGAAAAGATTGCAATATGCTATTCTTTCAGTTTGTTTTCCTTGTCCTAATGGTTGCCTTGTTTGCCCTACACTAAGAACATTAGAGGTGAGTTGAGAGAGAGAGAGAGAGCTTGTACTTTCAGCTGAAGTAACCAGAAAAGAAAGACTTGATTCAGACAATCAGGTACTACCATGATCCATAACTGGAACACCAAAACCCATCTAATTCTCACCAGAAAACACCAAGATGTGTGGAATACTTATATATCAAGTAGTACATCACGAGACTATCATTTAGTTCAGAATCCGCAGCAACTAACCAACAAACCATGCAAGGTTAGAACCTTTTTGTTATATTATACATTGAAAACGAATTCTCACAACTGAATCATTATATGGCTAGGCAGATCCCTCCATGAAATCAACATAAATATATATTATGGTATCTGCAAGAACCTAAGCAACATAAATATATATATTACGGTATCTGCAAAAAACAGTATAAAAACTGAATTCCAACAACTGTGAAAATGCAATGAAAAGAATAAACAGAACGGCAAAATTTCATTCCTTCAAATATTTGTATGGTAAAGATGCATGCTTGATTTCATGAAGAGCGTAATAGAAGCAAATTGACTTAACCCAACTCAAAATTCAGTTTTTTTCCGTTAGAAGGATTAATCTAGAAGACCAAATGAAAACTTTTACTTTTAAAGGGAAGGAATAGAACATGAATTAAACATGAAGAATACCACTTACAACTGATTTATCAAACTAGCAGTTTAAACACCACCGACTGCAATTCAAATGCTCCCATATGTTACAACCATCATAAAAAATGTGAAAAATCTTAAATATGAAAAATAAGGGAAAACATTTCATACAGAACAATTATTTTGCAAACAAAAAACTCCATAATCAAAATTTCGGGTTTTCTACATCCCAACTAAAAAGCATAAACTCCAAACCAAGAGAGGTAATATGAATAAAAAAAACCAACAAACGGGCAATATTAAAAAGAAAAACGCAAGCATATGAATTTTTGCCCAAAAAACATATTCCTCCAAAGAATTCATTGTTCCACCTAAAACCCAATTTCCCACTTTACCAGAACCCCATCTTTCCCCAACACCCATAAAAAAATTATCAAAAGAAAAGAATTCCACTATGAAGATCAAAGAAAGAGTGATGGGCATCTCTAGAAATCAGGAAGAAGCGTAAACCTGAAGGAGACATCAATATTAGTTGCTGATCCTTGGGCACAGAAGGGTCGTGGACCTTCACGGTGATGCTGCCACCTGTCCCAGAAACCCATCCAAGGGTGTAGAATTGCCTGCACAGCTCAGAAACTAAGTCTCTGGCTTCCTTGACGTTGCTGCTCTCAAGATACGCCTGAGACGAGAGGAAGGCCAACCCATTCACCCCCATCGATGATGTGTGTGTGTGTGTGTGTGTGTGTGTGTGTAACAGCACTAGTGGAATTTATTTCAGAGTGGATATTGTGTGATATAAGTGGAGGATCGTGCACCGTATTATGGTGCTGGGTCCAGCAGGTCAGCTGACAGCGATGACCATTTGACCAGCCACACTTGTGGGTTGGTGGGGTTGGTGAGGGTGGCGGTGGGCCCACACTTGTTTTTGACTTGCACTGCATCATTGCATGGGCGCCGGTACGTCTCAGGTGGTTGGTGAACTGGAGTCTGAAACGGGCTCGGGCTGGGTCCAGATGGGTGCGGGTCCGAGCTATGGAACAAATTAATATCGCCGATATATTATCACAAAGATTCCGACCCAATATAATTTCAAAAAATACCACGATATTTTGAAAATATTGTCTACTTTGTGACTATCACAATGTTATCTCGATGCCTACCTTAGAAGTTCCAGATTTAAACGTTTTAATATTTTCATCATATTGTTTATATAGATTTTATATTGTTCAATGCTTATATTTGCCGATATTTTCAATATTTTCTCAAAAAAACAAAAAGGTTTTTCTTTTTGAGGGCCTGGATATGGGGCACCACTATTATTCAAGTTCAAGTTGAGCCCCCTTTTTTTCCTCTAAATTGACATGTAAAACTGAGTTGGAAGCGGGCACGCTCTATGAACACAATGAGATCGGTTCCAAAACTGATCCCCAACTCGGATCCTTATGGGTCCATTCCCAATTTTGTGGGGGCTGAGATCCGTTTAGTCTTAGGCCATTTCCAGCACGCCGGTGTGGGTGGTTGTGTTACGCTGGGCAATGCCAGATGTGATCAGGTTTAATGCATCCATTTGGATCTATTTTGATTTCTGAAATTTGTGTATTCAGATTTAATTTGGGATTTAGATCTACCTTATATTCATATTAAAAGTGTGTACCATTCCCATTATTTGACATAAGATGGGTTTCATTCTGCATTCAATCCTAATTACCATTCAATCAACCGCTAAGATTGGTCCATATTTTTACATTTATATGGACTGATCCTAGCCATCCAGATGCTTCAGCTGGATGGGTAGGATCAACATAAGAAGGAACCCATCTTAAGGAAAGGGATCTTTTTTATTTGAAGCAGGATTTATTTTTCCTATCGATAGTGGTCGGAGAGACTTTCATGAATTCTGATGTTGAATTGATAATTTATAGTTATTTTCTTTATTTTTTTTATTTCCAACATATTTTAGTTTATCATAGATAAACGTACAATAATTCATGACCCAAGGGGTTGGGTTTGGTGCAGTTGAGGGCCACTAGACGGAAGGTGATCAGGAATCCATCCCATAAGTGTCAAACTCCTTGCCTTAACGAAGGCAATGAATAAGCCTTTGCTCAACTGAAGTCAGGCCACTCCCTTCGGGCAAGGGGTTCACCATGGATTTACACCATCGGAAAAGTTACCATAAGTATGGCAGGCTTAGCCAACGCGACTAGTCTATTATCTCCACGGTGGTTTCCTCATTCTTCATAAAAAAAATACAATAATTCATAAATTGTAGTATGGATGTTTGTAATGCCTTAAAATTTTGAAATTTTTTAAATTTTTTAATTGATTTTTTTGAAATCAAATCGATAGCACAGCAAAAATCGTTTAATTGATCTAAATTAGCAAACTTTGAGCAGGTTACAAGCATGTGCCTATTTACAGCCATTTATTATAAAAATACAACATCATTTGCAAACTATTCATTCATTTTAAAATAGATCATCCAAAATATTGAAAGGGTTTTCAATCCATCCATCAAAAAGACATTAAACATAAAAAGAGTTATGAACTTTAGTAAAACAATCTTTGAGGACTCAAAAAGGAAAAGATAAAAACTGGTCTATGTTGTTGTCCTATTAGTCTATTGCATCCACAGTTATTCATTACCTAAAAATGTTACATATAAGATATCAAACTACATTCAATCTAGTAGGTATAAAAATATCATGCATTCGCAAAGAGTTATATCATTCATTTAACAATATAATCAAGGTATATATCAATCGGGCATTCATAAACTTGTAGGGTACTACAAACCTATACCCGAATGTTTACCTTTTTTAACCACAATGTCACAAGTGGTTTACCAAAGATATTATAAAGTTAATGTCATTAAACATGCAATTGTTTAAATCAATGATTTATATTAACAAGGCATGTTTTTCTATAGTTGCATAAACATAATTTTTGTTTTGATATTATTCTACATGCGGGTACTCACAAGATGAAAACATAGAGACAGATTGAGATCATTCGGGGGTTTATTATGTCATATATTTTAATACTCTGAATAATTAGTTGAATCCTCTCCAAATAAGACGGTGTATTGACCGAGATAAAACTCTCCAAAGGCCAAGACAAATAATGATGCATCCTAAACTTACTGCAAAAGTAGTTGATCTACCACTTAGAACAATTATTGATAGCCCTGTAATCTAACTTCGATAACTAAGAACTTTGAATTATTGTTACTCGAGAAGTATAATAATTAACAATAGTGTCCATCAGAGCGTGTACCACCTATCATCTCTCCAGGTAAAAACAAAATGTGAATGTGTTATTAGGTTCACTTTTTATCAGGGAGATTTATCATATTGCATATGTCACATATCATTAGGTATTGTCTACCCCATCTGGGTAGGTTATCGTTGTTTGTATATTATCACAACTCATTTAATATATTCTAGTGTATTTAAATCGATTGAGCATCTTGTTTATGAAGACAATCTCAAAAATTAAGTGTGCATATGTTTTTCTCATAACCTGGTGCATTGTCGCACCTTAAAGGTTGTCATAACCCTCAAATAAGTGTACAAAAATGTCTTGATGTCTCACAATACAAAAATAATAATTCACATGTCACATATGTCATTTAATCATTTAAGGCATCATATTGGTTTTATCGAACCATATGCTCCATTATGAGCATTCAAGTACGTGCATGCACGCCTTGCATGTCTGATAACATTGTATGACATCATGCTTTGTATGAACAGATTTTCAAGTTGTGACAACATATAAGAATCATGTTTCACATTACAATTACAATTTTTATAGCATGATAATAATCTGCATTCAATACATTCATAATTTGAAACTTGAAGCATATGTATTTAAACCACGTAAATCCATTTCATGCATACATTCGTAAATCTATGCATATGTAAATCCATGCATGTATACGTAAAACATGTAAATATATGCATGCATACATAAAACACGTAAATCTATGCATACATAAATAAAGCTTGTAAAACATACAAAAATATTGTATTTTTCACAATTCATGTAGTCACAATTCAAACTCAGAGTATTTAATAAAATAATAAGTATGTGTATTCAATATTCAAAAGTATAATATTTGAATACATGTGAACTAACAAGTATGAAATAATACTGAATAATTATACTAGTTTATCATATTTTTTCTACCTCATAAATCGTGTAGTTACGAGATGTGAAAAAATCCCAAAAATACTTATACGGATGCACACCTAAATAAATAATGACACTGTCATAGGTGAGATGCTCGACTGGTTCAAGACGCCAAAGCAAAAATGAATGATTATGAAATAGATAACCCTCATAACCATTACGTCTTCAAGTGATATTTTGAAGAGGATAGTGGTACAAACCTTGAGTGGCCCCCATAGATTCACCTATTTTCTTAATATTATATGGGAGCAAGACATCTCGATAGGTCTTCATTCACTCGAGGGTTAGAAGACTGGTGCTATCAATGTATCATAGGTGATAGTACCCAACTATTGCAGTTAGTTTAGAATACATCATACTTCTTGTCTTGCAAGTGTCAAGTGATAACTATCCCCCAGCCATGGGTTGCCCTCTTGGACTTCCATACAGAAAAACCTTCATACAATTTAAAATATCATAGCATAATAAACACCCGAAGTGTTTTGTTCTGTTTCAATGTTATGTTACCCAAGTACCCGAGGGACCCTTTAAATCAAGAGAAACAAAGACTATACAAATCACACAACTTTGTATTAAAAACATGTCCAGTTAGTCTAAACGGATCAATGCAATCGAACATTTACAAGTTTTGAGTAAGTTGTAGCCAAAACTATGAGCTTAAAGGAAGTTGTCTTATGACTGAGGTCAAAATGAATATTAGCATATTGTATTGCTTTCATTATGAATATTCCGTAACTGTTTTGTTATTGGATATATGAACTTATGTATTATATCATCTATATGAGAATATATGTTTTGATGTTATATAGTTTTGTGCAAACTTGGTATATCTATCTATCATGATTTCACCAGTCTGACCCCTTTTTATGGGGTGCAAGTGAGTAGTGACAGTTGTAGAGTGTGGGTCAGGATACGAGGCAAGGATGACAGACTAAGACTTCTTGGCTTAGTTTATTTTGATATTTTGGCTCTATTTTATATACTTTAATAAACTTGTTATTGTTCATAAACTTGAGATTTGCAAAGTTCATCATATTCAGTTTTTTAATGATGTATATGTTTTTTATTAAATTATTTTATTTTCATACTTTTAAATTACTTTGATTTGTTTGAAAACTCAAGGGATAGAATCCTCGTTGATAGACCTGGATCCAAATCCTATAGGAGAAGTTGGATCTAAGCCTACATAGTTCACCTTTTTCCTATAACCCACTCGAGGATTTGCTAAGTGAGGCCAACCAGACGATTTTTCGTTTTACTATATAACCCCATTTTACATCACCAAAAAAAAACATTTTTTTTTAAAAAAAAATAAATTAAAAATCTCATAGCATTACAACCTTAATCTGGGACGCTTATAGGATTTGAAGCTGGGATGCCTAGTGTAGCTAAAAAGTTTTTCCCTTGAGTTTTAAAAGAAAAAATATCTATACCGTTCATATAGCCGTTCACAGTGACAATGGCTTTGGCAGAATCTCTTCTCATTTGAAAAATTCAACTATCCTCTTACTTCAAAGTTTCATTTTATCAGATTTACTTCTTCCCGGCCGCTTTGTCCTATATTCATGTGACATGTATATTTTAATCAAGATACCAAAATTAATTATTGCCGTTTGGTATTGATTTTGTCCTATATCCGCGTCACATCATTATTTTGATCAACACCCAGAATTAATTATTGTTGTTTGGTAAACTACTGTTATTGTTTAACAAAGAGCTGCTTATAGTTCGAATTGGAATCTTTTGGGCATCAGCGTGTTTGTTGGCGTGAAATCAAACTTACTCCTGTTTGGAAACTAGTAGATGGGATGGGAGAAAGAGGAAGCTGCCAAATCCTGGATTAGGCAGCTAACACCTTTTAGGTAGCTGTCAATTTCATGCTTACAATGCCACTTCCCATCCCAAATGCATTAACACCCTTCTCCGCTAGCAGTTTTCAAACAGCCACCAGGTGGTAGTTTGACCAACTTTTGTCAAATGCATTAACTCCTGTCCCAGTTCCTAGATTCCAAACAGGCCCTAATATTAGCTTAATTTTTGTTTTTTGGTTCGGCCAAGGAAAAAGCTCCACCCCTACCACACATTAGCTGGCCTCCAGTTGGTACAACCCTTGAGTTCCTCTCAGCCAGCTGAAAAGTATACTCAGCTTCAACCTTACATAATCAAAGAATGCTTCATATGGGTTTCGAACTCATGACATCCCGCCAACTTGGTGACGTTCACAAAGTCATCCCTACCAAATGAGGAGAAACAACTGTTACGGTTAGGATGTCTACTTACAGGATGAAAGGTGTCGTTGTTTCGGTGTCTGCAGTTTAAAACATATATTAAACATGTTGGTAATTGAGACTAGTGAGTAGGGATGGCAGTGGACTGGGGGAAAGCGGGACCCCGCCCCGCCCCGTTTGGACCGGGGATGAAGGGTATGAAACGGGGGTGGAGGCGGGGACGAAGGTTAAAATCCATCCCCGTCCGGGGGTGGAGGCGGGGATGGACTGGCACGTTCCCCCGCCCCGCCCCGGCCCATCCCCGCCTCGGCCCCGGCCCATCCCCGTCCCGGCCCCGCCCCGCCCCATCCCCGCCCCCAACCCTTTATATTTTTACTGTTTACTAACCCTAACTCCCTTCCCTAATTTCCTAACCCTGGAGCCGCCGAGCCGGGCCGTCGCCTCTTCCCCTTCCCCATCCGCATTATCATTGTAGCCGGGCCGTCGCCGACCACCGTTGGCCGTCGCAGGGGGAGGCCTCCACCCTCATACTCAGCCTCCTCTGCAAGCTCGACGGGAGGGCGGAGCTCTAGCGAGACGTACCACTCTCCTACCTCTTCCTTACGAACAATCTTCAGTACATCATCGTTAAGGTGCAGAGCTCCGATCTCCGACTCGTCCTAGGCGACGCTTGGGTGCGAATGCACACCAAGAAGCTTCGGCAGTACGTCGCTAACTACGAGCACATGGCGTGGAGCGAGGTCGTGGCGGCCATGGCGGAGATGCCGGTGGTGATCGATGCTGAAAGCGCGAGGCAGGCTTTCAGGCGGTTCAACTCCGCCTTCGAGGAGGCATACCGGGCGCAGACTGCATCGATCGTGGTGGAGGACATGAAACGGGGATGAAGGCAGAAACGGGGATGGGGACGGGGACGGGGCGGGGGTGGAGGACATGAAACGGGGATGAAGGCGGGGGTGGAGGATAAAATCCATCCCCGCCGCGGAGGCGGGGGTGGAGGATAAAATTTTGAGGCGGGGCGGGGGTGGAAACCTTGTCCCCCGCCCCGCCCCGCTGCCATCCCTACTAGTGAGCCATAAGAGTGGTGTCAATTTATGTTACCAACGGGGGGCTCCGCTTGTCTGGTAGGAACAGAAGTGCACGTCGCCTTGTATTGGGACGTTGCAGGTTCAAAACTCAATGGTGTAGTTGTATAACTGGTAGGGGTCAACCTAACCCCAGCTTGCCTTTCAAAAAAATAAGAACCATAAAAAATGAAGCAGACCGGCCACTCAGATGATAAATCAAAGAAATGAGGCCCTAACTTTTGTGAATCTGAGTCATGCTTAGCAACTAATTTTATTACCACATATTATATGTTGTATCTTATAAGGAGTAGGAACTAGGGATGGCTAAGGAGTATGAACTAGGGATGGCAGTGGACTGGGGCGGGGGACAAGGTCTCCACTCCCACCCTGTCTCAAAATTTTGTCCTTCATCCCCGCCTCGCCTCCATCCTCGCACCAGTTTTGATTTTAACCTTCATCCCTGCCTCCATCCCTGTTTCAAGTCTTCCATCCCCAGTCCAAACAGGGCGAGGCGGGGTGGGGCCCCGTTTTCTCTCAGTCCACTGGCATCTCTAGTATGAATGAGCCACTTAATGAGCTGAGACATGAGCGGACGAGTTCATTCACTACACAAATACTTAAATTGACAAAGGATTTTCTTGATAACCATGTATAGTTTGGATTAACAATTTTTTTACAATAACCAGACTGAAAATTTGTCTTAAATTGTTTTTCTATAAAGTAGGAGATAACCTTAGCAACACCAAGGCAGAAGAAATAATCCCAACAGATTATTTCGCATGAAAATGGCATGGTTCCAGCATCCGACGCAAACATGGTAAACATGTTTCTTACTTTTTGGGACATTTAGTCTCAAAAAACATGGATAAACCCATGAGAAACGACTATTTATCCAGAAATTTTCCTCCATGGATAAATTGTGGCCAGTGTTGGGAAGGAGGGTCCTCAGTTTGCATTGCCACAGTGGACCCCACAAAAATGCACAGGACACCACATATTTTTGTAGAAACCCTTCGGTTTCCGTGGCATGCAAGGGCATGTTTGAAAGCGAGAAAGATGTAGAAAAAATGATGCAAAATGAGAAAAATCATACAGATTTTGCGACTCTCCGAGTAGAGACTTTCTCGATGAGTTTTTCTAAAAAGTACTTTTTGATAGAAAACATTCCTTCATGGAGAAGGTTTCCTACCAAGAGAATTTATTTTTCCAATCCCCACCACCCATCTCATCACATCTCACCACCACCCTCGTCCTCCTCTCTCATTTTTTCACATTTTTTCACTCTGTTTTTTTCAAGATACACAAACAAATGAAAAGCTTTATTTTGAAAAACTTCTCATATAAAAAACTCTGATAGGCAAAACTGTTTTTTTCCTATGAGAGTTTTTCTTTCTTCCAAACGTGCCCTAAGTGAAACCTTATCAATGCATACAAATTGTGCATATGCACCAATAGGAACGCATGTGAAGTTGTGTCCTGTTATTGAGAGAGAGAGAAGTGAAGGTGGACTGAAAAAAAATCCTATTCTATCAAAAAACAAGGTGGGCAATGAGAAAAACCAAAGAAAAAGCAATGTAGAAAAAAAAGAAAAAGGGTAGAACTTCTTTTTCAAGTCATTTGATGGATATTAATTAACATTCCCAGTATATATATATATATATATATCATCAGGCATGGTAACTAATGTTCTTCAAGTTAGACGACGCGACGATGATGAGCAAGGCACTACAGTTGCAAGTTGGTCATAACTTCGTCACTCAGACCTGCATGCAACAAGTCATTGTGAGATAATCAGTAAAGAATTTAGGTTAACCCAAAAAGATATTTCTCAAAGAAGACCCAAAAAATATCCATGCTAATCTTCTTGAAGTAGTCAGTATTTAGAGGTTCCTTTGATACACAACACACACATGCTATATGCATGCAATAACACACATGCACTCATATAACGTAAATATTATTTTGTTGATGAGGAACCCTTGCCGAAGCGAGAAAAAACCTGGGTGGGGCCCATGACCGCCTTGCCTTTCGTAGCCCGCCTCTCAAATATAACCTAAATATTTGAGACCATTAGTAGTGAGTACTTGAGTAGAAACCTTCTTCTTTACATCTTTTCTGAATTTTTTGTTTGATTAGAATCTCATAAAGTGATTTACAAAATCTGTTTAGTGGGAAAAATAAAACTTTTTGGTCATGTCTTTGCAACCTGCAAACAGTATAAGAAATTTAAAAATCAATAGCAGTGTACCAAAACTTATGCCTTCAAATATTATGTTTTTACATCAAAAAGATATTATTTGAAGTATGATCTTGCAAGCAAACCATGTTGAACACATCTATATGCAAATTGTGTTGATAGAGCTTGCACCTATCGTTTCCAGCTCCATATTTCAACACCTACAATAGCCAATATTTTTGTATATATACGACAATTTCTTTGTGCAGATCTGCATACCATATTAAGGAGTGCAATCTCACCTACTCATTTATTTTGAAGCAAATTGGACTATTTAGATGGATTTAGCAGGTAAATATTGGCTACTAATGAAGGTAGGAAACTAATGAGTAGAATCACCCTTTTTTAAAAAATTCCTAATTGTTTGTAGATCAAATGTTACAGATGTGATCTACATGGTTTGTTTAGTAGAAAACTTGTTTTGAATCATGTGATTATGACAAGTAATTAAGTTTCTAAAAAATTCATAAATCCAAAAGTCTTGTTTTTATATCAGAAAAAACAAAACATGATACAAGGCTTGATCCTTGGCAAACAAACCATGTTGAAGACAGATGTTATATGTAAGATTGAGTCAATACAACTTACACCTAAGATTTCTAGCTCGTTAGTTCCTTACCTTTATTAGTAGCACATATTTTTCAGAGTTAGCATGGTGTATTAGTAAGAAAAAAAAACTTTTCTTTTTTGTATTTCATATGCTTACACCATATAATTTTGAATGTCGATGCTTATTTTCATCTTGTTGTAATCTGAACCATTTTGGCCTATATTTTGATATCTAAATTCATTAGTTGAAATTTGAAAGTATGTCTTCAAGTAAATAAAACATGATAAATCCATTTATGAAGTCAAATTTTTTAGAACGTGTGAAGGATAAAATATTCAATATTAAGTTATGTATCTTACAAAGGCTTCACAAACTTGGGCTAAATGGGCAGTTTTTAAGGCATTCAAGCTGCGAAGAGTTTAATACATGGGGTGTGCATCCCTTGCTGCATGACCTAAGCAATAAGGAGAATATTCTTGCTACAATCATTCGTATATGCAAATGCTTTTTTTTTATCAGGTAAATCTGACCCTATAGATGTGACATGATCTTTTCTATGAGAAATATCAACATTTTGAGACATGATATTTTAGGGTACCGTAGACCGTTCATTTTTTGAAGCCCTTAAAAAGCCTACTTAGGGTCAGGTTTGGTTCAGACCCAGGTGAAACCAGACTTGGACAGGATTTTGGGGTATGGTATTAGGTCCGGACCCAAGTCTAATCAGGTTCACTATAAGAAAAACCATACTCAGACCTGATAAGAACTACATGAACCAGACCCAGACCATACCCTTTAAAACCATATTTTTTATCATTTTTACATTGAAAAATTGCATGTCTTAATCGGAACTCAGGCCGGGTGTGAGTCTGGTATAAAATTTGACAAACTATATCTGGTCCATGTATTAATCAAACATTTAGGTCCAGACCTGGATCTTAATCGGGTCTTCTTATTTATCACCATACCCGGACTCTATAGGGTTTGGTTCGAGCCCTGGTAAACCTGACACAATAAACTCATTTTCCACTAACCAAACATTGTAGATCATATTCATAAATTTATTTATAAAAAAAAACTAAAGCTTATGACTTTCAACTCAATAGTTCCATATAATTTGGTGATATCAAAGGCATCAAATATTAACCCCATATATAGTAGCTAGTAGTTGCCTACCACTTTTCTAGCCTACCGGGGTTTTGAATGGTTTGTTTTTTTCTTTTGACCAGATGTGATCTACATATTTGATTTTATAAGAATCGTCTATCTATTGGATCATCTGATTCCAATACATGGGTAGGTTTTTATGAGATTTAAAAATCGATGGTCTATAATTTTGATAAATATTCAATGCTTAAAGATCATGTTTTTTTTATCGAAAAAACATTATCCAAGTATCATTCTCCCTAGCAAATCGAAAACACCTCTTCGCTGGTGGTAGGCAAAACAACTTGTTCATATTTTCTTAATGTTTTTGTGAATCAAGTCCTAAGGATATGATATATATGGTTTGTTCAGTCAAAAAACATACTTTAGATCATCCCATAGCAATGTATAAGTAGATTCTTGATACAAAGTGCATTTCCGAGTAAATAAGCCATGTTAAATGCATCCATCGGGTCAAATTTATCAAATAATATATATATGATTAATATTTGGTGTTATTTATTGTAACGCAGATCGGACAATATGGATGTGATCGACAAGTTTTGTTTAATGAAAAATAAGTTTTGAATTATGTGATTTTGACATGTAAGCTGGTTTTTTGAGAGCTTCAAAGAACAGCCCACAATGCATTAAAATTTCATAACTCAAAAATATATTTTTAGATGAAAATAACACAATCCAAGGTTTGATCAATAAATCTATGTGGTCAGGTTAAGTTGATAAATCTTGAACCTATGATTTCTAGCTCAATAGTTTCATGCCTTCAATAGCAACAAATAGTAACTCTCTCTCTCTCTCTCTCTCTCTCTCTCTCTCTCTCTATATATATATATATATATATATATATATATATATATATATATTGATCTAGAAATCATAGGTTTTAGATTTCTTCTTGTAGATTAAATCTTATGGATGTGATCTACATGCTATGCTTTGTTTAGTGGAAAATGAATTTTGAATCATATGATTGTGACACATAAAAGCAGGCTTTTTTAAGGACTTCAAAAATTACCGATCCACAATGCACTAAAATGTCAAGACTCAAAAAAGTATATTTTTGAATCAAAATAATATGAACCAAGTTTTGATCCTTAGCAAACTAACCATTGTCAACACATCTATGTGGTCAGATTGAGTCGATAAAGTTTGAACCTATAATTTTTAGCTCAATAGTTTCATATAATTCAATGTCTTCAATAGCACAAAATACTAATATATATATATATATATATATATATATATATATATATATATAAAATTGATTGCAAATTCAATCAACTTAGCAAAGTGTTGGAACCCTTCTTTTTTCCTCACATCTAACACCATAAGATGTGATCTAAATGTTTTATCTAGTGGGAACCAGCTTTTGGATCACCAGAATCCAACCTGTATATAGATCCAAAAATCAATAGCATGAATATATCATTTTTTTTGTCTCATAAAAACCATGTTTTTTCATCAAAAAACATAATCCAAGAGTTGATTCTTACTAAATCCAGCATGCTAAACACATCTATAAGGTTAGATTGTGTCAAAATAACTTGTATCATGGGATTTCATCTCAATTGTAGTTACAACCGATTGTAGCAAATATATAGAGAGAGACAGAGATAGACTAGAAAATGAGAACTGAAAATATGAGAACTAATGTGTGAAACACGATTTTCATGAAATTTTTGTTTTTTTCTCTTGAATCTAACCCTATGGATGTGATCTACATGCTTGGTTTTATAAGTACCTGCTATTGAATCATCCGATTTTGATGCATAAACAAGATTTAGATCTTTTTAAAGCTTTAAAATCAATGGCTCATAATCTTTATAAACATTCAAGCATTCAAAAATCACATTTTTCATTGAAAATACAAGATCCAATGGTTGATTCCTAGCAAATTCACCATGTCAAGCACATTCACATGGTTGGATTTGCAAAAAGTGTTGGATATGCCCATATTTCTAGTTCTCATATCCTAGTGAATATATATATATATATATATATATATATATATATATATATATATATATAGTTTCAAAGTAACTTTGTATTTAATTTTTAAAAGATGGTTCTAGTTTTAAAAGATTCGGATTGAGATGACAATGGATTAGACATGGGTCAGATACTGACCGAATCAAAATCCACTTAATATCTGTAGAACAACTGAACAAGCAACAATTTGATCAATAATGAAATTCATATTTATTAGGCTGTTTAACTTTTAACATTTGAATTCAAACCCGAACCAACACATATAAAACATAGGTGATTAACTAGTAGGATTCAGATTTGGTGCCAGACTTGGTATTACCTTTCTTCATCCGACTCCTCCAATCTCGAGTCGGATTAGTTGGATTCAATAATGACTGCATACAAATTGACTCTTAACCATTTGCATCCAAAATGCTGTACTTGTCAGGTTGCCATCATAGATGTACTTTGACATAGTGATAACCTCTAAAAAAACGTTATTCACAAAAAGCCACCTAACTTATCAGATATGTAGTGAAAGAACCTACCATTTTGGTAACTACAGTTAGCTGCTTACTTTTATATTTATGTTTAAAAAATATGTTTGTTTTTTAAAAAATCTTTCAATTGAATTGTATTTAGTCAAATCAAGTGAATCATTATTAATTTGTTTAACAAAAGCCCTAAGATGACAAAAGAAGAGTTGTTCTATAGAAAATTGGAAAATTTGTTATTCTATATCTCATGCACGTGCTTGAAATGCATTCAAAATAAAGTATTCAACCAACCATAGTAACCCAAACATTGGGTGGCTTTCTGTAAATAGTGATAAGTTAGTGTCTGTTTTTTTTAATTACTCAAAAGAATATTGACATAAAAGCTTTGGATCCACTTGTAAAAGTTGAACAGGACTTTTTACCAAGTTGCTTTTACTTTTTTTTTGGTCAGTTGTGTCCAACATTAATTGTAGACAAGATAGCAATCCATGAGTGGATTCATATTCAGATCGTTGCACGCTTAATTGCATTATTACTCCTAGCAAAATATCTGATCCGGAGTCTTAGACTAAAGGTACCCAGCGACAATGAAAAGGGTGACTCGGAAAGGATTAAACACCATTGAAAAGGCATACAAATGCAGGAAAGAGAGAGAGAGAGAGAGAGAGAGAGAGACCTAATTTCAAATCTAATTCATGGTCTTGGGGTTCAAGATGCAAAGGTCTGAGATGCTGCAAGCAACCAGGAGTCGATCTTCTAACACCAAGTCGCTCAAGCTTAGAGAGAGAGAGAGAGACTCAAATAAGAACATAATGAAATAAAAAAAAGCTCTCAAATTGCAGGAAATTGAAGGAAAGAAGAATAAAACCTTTCTCAAACTGCACCTACCTCTTCAAAGAGCTCCCTTCTCTCTTTTAGTCGAAAACGTTCCTATCCAAGTACCACCATCAGCATAACATAGAGTAATGACGGCATAGAAGCAAAAAGAAAAAAAAAAAAAACCAAATATTTTCATGTACCATGTTTTTAAGGTAATCAATTTCTTCTTGTATCATTCTCTCCTGTTCCAAGTTTTTCAAAGAAAATCCTTAAAAACTATAAAAGCAATAAGAAATGAACATCTACCGAAAATGAAGGACCAAACTCACTTTCTCATTTCGCACATGAGCGATGGTTGCTTCAAGGTTTTGTTCAAGATAGTCCAACATTGACATGGAATAGCAATTGTCTTCTTCTCCTCCATTAATAGACCTACTTCAATATTAACATCAATCTCATTTTATAAAAAAAAAAATTGATAATGTCTTTCCTTATTGCAGTCCATCTTAAAAAACGAGGGTGGTTAGGGTAGGCCTCTAGATGGGCTATCATAAAAACACGGCCACATGTTTCCTAGAGTTTTCAAACCATTATTTTGCTTGGGTTTACTGTGTAGGTAAAGCAATATATATATATATATATTTTTTTGAAGTTCTCAGCTCATGGAAAAGAGTATGTTACCTTAGTTTCATTTGTAATTGCTCGCTAATTCTCTTTATCTTGACAGCATCAACACCCTTTTCCTACAAACCACCACCATAATAATAAAAATAAATTCAAGGCAGAAAAAATAAAATAAGCGGAAATAAAGATCTTAAAGAAGATACCATGAATTTATCTTCAAATATTCCACTATGAGTAGCTCTGTAATACTTCTCCATGAACTTCCTCACACTTGAAAATTAAAAGAAAGCAACATGAGCATCATAGTGATCAACATATAGAACAAAGGGATCACATAGCATGTTAAAGAACCATATCAATTTGCAGAAAGAAAATGGACATCAGTTGAAAAAAAAAAAAACCTTTGGGATGAAGGGCTGAGGTAGTCATAGAGTTTGCCTGAGGATGAGAAAAGCATGAGGAGAACATTAGCATCACACAGAACAGAAATCTCCCTCGACTTTTTTATCAACCCATTTTTCCTTTTAGAGAAAGTAACCTGCCTCTGTTGGGGATTCTCAATTCTTTTCAACTCAACCTTTCCTCTCCCCATCTCCAGAAAGAAAGATATGTAATGTGGGAGGGGAGGGAACAGTCTGGATGCGGTGGATACATTGATTCACTCTCATAAACTGCAGCAAGTATTTAAAGAGGAAAGTTTCATATTACGATGTCTCACTCTCTAGAGAGAGAAACATATATCTAGAGAGAGAAAGAGAGTAGTGTGATGGGTCACTTTCTCTAGGGGTTAGGGTTGTGCTTTTTATTCATGAACAAGGCTGCAAAAGTTTCTATAAGTAGAAACTGTACAGCAGCGTGGAGTGTCTGAAGATTTCCCATTTTTGTTGTTGGTGTCCGGGATATGATGGGATTCGATTTGTACGGTTAAATGGAATGACATTGAATTAAGGCAAAGTTTTTTTTTTTTTTACTCGAGAAGAACCAAAGTATCTCTGCCACCCTTGCGAAGGGGTAAAATAATTTTGGATTTACTAAAAGCCTCCTTTTTCCTCTATTTTTTTCAAATACCCCCCTTTGAAAAAGGTGGAGACGCAGAGCACCGGCGATTCGTCATGTTAAAGGTTCGGGGTCGATCATGGAGTCAAGTCTAGTGATTCATCATAGACTCGAGAGTCGAGAACGAGCTTAGTATGCTTTGACCCTCAAATTTGTGGTTTGTGGTATGTCCATAGGTCGAGTCGCTCGAGTCAGTTCGGCCCATCATGAAATTATTATCAAAAGAGGCAGGCTAGATTATCGGTAAGTTTGACTCGGTTGACTTCAAAGACCTTCGGGCCTAGCTCTGATCAGACTCGGCTATGGCCATGCTGAGTTGCGCACAGTCATTTACTGAACCTTCCTTGACATAACAGCCTAAAGATTCAGCCACTTGGTTCGAACCAATCGATCCCTTTCCGTGAAAACATGACCAAGACCACCACCCCAACCCCAAGACCCTACTTTTTGCTTTTTCTTTCTTTTTTGAACGAACGTGAAACTACAGTTATACCCTTCGTTGCTTAGGGATGAGTAAAATAAACAGAAAAAAAAACAGGTTCGCAACTTCTCATAATTACTGAAACGTCCTATCAGCAAGAAAACAATAAGGTCATAATTTTTCTATTGTTTTTAATGTTTCATTTGCTTGCCAGTTGTTATTGCATAAGGTACAAAATGTACTCGATTTTCTTTACGGTACAACCTTGTCCTTACTGTTAAAGTACTTTTTAACGTTGGTAAAATTATGTATAAGTTCAATAAGTGAAGCTGCCTTTACTTTAGGTGTTAGGGTGAAACTTAACCAAGTTCGTGAACTCCAGAACATTGTATAAATTTGAGACTTGATAGGAGTAGGACACGTTTTTATGATTTCTTTTTCCAATTGTGGGTCCTACCAATATAAGACATTTTATTTGGGACAAAATGACGTTTTACCGCGAAACTTGCTTCTTTTTGAGGCACATTGCCATGACCATATGACCATGGTTGTGTGTACATGAAAATGGCAGCCCTAATGTGAATTTAGTTTGACATATATAGTTAAATTTTATAATTCACAACCTCAAAATCTAGTAACATATGGGAGCAAAGTGGAAGGGAGGAATCTCACCATCTTGATTAATTACATGACATTGAAAGCTAACTTCAATAGTGCAGCACCATTAATATAGTTAGAACCTTTTCCTTAAAAACATATAAAACATTTTTTTTATCAAGATTACCTCTCCCTCATTAGTAGCTTTATACCTTATGGTATGGGTGATCAAAATAGAATGACTAAAAATTTACCTAATTAAGAATGATGATTAATAAAACTAGTCCAACACTTTAAGGGGGTGTTTGATCATGCGTCCCATTGGACGCAATGGACATGTGAAAGACGCATTCTACCCCTCCCCCTATTACGTCGAGAACAGGATGATGAGGACACTCGAAAAAAATAATCTGCCGGAGGGTGGCATCTAACCCGACTGTCTCGCATTCTCTCCCCTGTACATCGGTTGGGCAATGAGGCAGTCTCTCGCTCTCTCTCCCTCTTTCTTTTTTCTTTACCTTATTTGTTCCTCTCTCTCTCTCTCTCTCTCTCTCTCTCTCTCTCTCTCTCTCTCTCTCTCTCTCTCTCTTCTTCATTCCTCGTTCTTGTTCTTCTTTTCTGATTAGGGTTTTGATGAGGGTTTATTTAGGGTTTTGATTAAAGTTTTTTTCATTGATTAGGGATTGAATCAAATATGGCTTTCTTTGATTTAAGTAAGGATTTGAATCAATTATCTTTAATTAGGGTTTTTGATATTTAATTTAGTTAGAGATTTTCCTTGATTTGATTGAGGTTTTTTCTTTGATTTTCATTGATTAGGGCTTTGAATCAAAGTTTTTTAATTAGAACTTCTTATAGTTAATTTGATTAGAACTTTTCTTGTATTTGATTGGGTTGTTTTTCTTTGATTAAGGTTTGAATTAAGGTTTTTATATTTAATTTTGTAGTTTATTTATAATTTCTTTGATTTTTTATGGTTTGTTTTTCTTTTAGTTTAGGGTTTTTGGTTTATTTATGATTTATTTTCTTGTACTTTAGGGTTTTATAATTTATTTATGGTTTTTGTATTTGTATATAATAAAATATGAATTTTTATTTTTTTTCAAATTACTCAAAATTTAAATATTTTTCGTTCTTGGATCCTATTTGAGATCTATATTTGGGGCTAAAAACCATAAAATTTTGATAAACTTTCATAATTAGATACAATATGACACCGATTAAAGCATTTATATAAGTCTAGAAAGACATTTATATATATAAATATCAATTCTTATTTTTTTTAAATTACACAAAATTTAAACATTTTTTTTGTTTTTAGACACATATCCAGAGCTAAAATCTATAATAAACATTTTAAAACATGCATATGGTGGGGCAGATCAAATTGTACGATCCATATGTGTTCAAGTTGCTTGCACAATGTAAAAATCAAACATCGGGCACAAAAAATACAACTTCTTGTCCAGTCAAAACAAATGTTGAATGTAGTACAATTGTTACAAAACAAATAGAACATGTGTTATGTTCTATTGTTATGTCTAAACTTGGACAAGCCATCAAACACATCATAAATTTACATTGGTAATCAACTTGATAAATAAATGTAATTATAATGAAATTATTTTAAAGACAATTTAAACTAACATCATTTCTCCTATCTCTTTTTTGTTTCAAAATATTCACCTGAATCAAGGGCTGGTATAGGAGAAAACAACCCAAGTTTGAAGTGTTTAAACTTGATTCCTTATTGTGATGCACTTATCCAAGTTTGAGTTTACGAGTTTGTGCTAAATGAGTTGAGCTCTATCCATAAAAAAGATGCATTGTTTTATCGTTAAAAGTAACAAAATCATTGAAAAATGTTTTGATTCATAGCTCAACTTATATATGGGCACCTAATGTTTGATATTTGAAAAAATTCTTCTTAGATCATTGGGACTGAAGCTTGGAGGTGCGCAACAAAGGCACTATCTTGAAAGCGACATTTGCCTCACCAGAACTTAGCCCAGGTGCAGTAGGGTTAAACACAACCTCGCTTTCAGGATACAACTAAGCATGCATCTCTCGTGCAATACAAACATCCCCTAACACTGGGTAGGTTAGTCACCACGACGCAGTTACCTTGAACAACTTCACAAGTAGAGAGAAGGAGAGAAACTCTGAAAGAAGCAAAAGTTTGAAGAAGTTAACTAGTTTTTTTAATTTCTTTTTTCATATAAAGCCACTGAGGTATACCAAACCAAGTGGTGCAAGGTAACTCGCCCATCCTGGGCGACCACTGACCCGACATCGGCACCATGTGTCACTAGCGTCCCATCATGGGTGGTCACCTCCCAACATGGATGTCACGTGTCACTAGCATCCCATCATGGGCGACCACCATCCCAACATGGATGCCATATGTCACTGCCATCATCCCATCATGGGTGGGCACCGATATAACATAAGCTTCATGTGTCACTGACCTCTCAACATGCTTACACATAGAGGCTATCCAAAAAGAATAAGTGTCACAACCCCAAAAAGTTATAAAGAACCTTCAAAAACTTTTAAAGGTCAAGGTCAAAGCCAGGGCCAGAGTCAAGTTCGGGTTTAAATCTAAATCTAAATATTAATATTTAATATTTAAAGTTCATTAGACAAGAATTTGACAAGTCCAAGATCAAATGCCCTTGAGGGCCTTGCCCTCTAAGGCAACCTTTCTCATTATAAACTTATAAAGTTTTCCAACAATGATTAATATGGGACAAAATATTTTCCATAAAATGGGTTTTTCCCTCCAAAAGGCGTTCTCAAACAACTAGTTATAAGAAAGAGTTATTTTGTCATAAAGACCTTACTTTTACAAGGTTATATTTTGAGTCAAATAACAACAATTCCTCATGTGGGTCAAAATATTCGATAGAAAAAAAGATCAAAGTTGTTCGTGAAAGTCATATGCTTAAATGAAGGTACATTTCTGTTTGAACTTACACTTAGTGTGAACAAGATTCAGACAGTCTCAGAAACTAAGTAACTAGCAACTTCAAACTTAGTCTTTAATGTAAACTTCTTAGGCCCATTCACACATATACTCCTTTCAGATAATTATATGTCATATATATAAAGGCTATATTTATTAAGAGTCCCACTTCATGAGTGCTCTAGAGACAACCTCCATCTCATAGAAGGTGACACACACATTTTGTAAGATATATAATTTTTAAATAAACTTATGGATAAAAATATGAGATATTTTTACGTAATTTCATCGTATTGACCTGAAGTGTGAAACAAAGGAATTTTGTAGAGCCAATTATACTTAGGACACATATATCCCTATATCCTTAGAGAGATATGCTCAAAACATTTAGGGAGCCATATCACACTCATTTGGCAAAATGAGAGAATTCTGCAGAAAAAAATCCATTTTTTCTCATTGAGATGAAAAGAATAGCATACTCACATTTTTTTGCAAAAATAGCAGTGAAACCCCAAAAATATGTGAGTCCTATAAAATAATCGCAGGCCCCACAAAAATATCTCATCGGTCCTACATAAATATCCCATAAAAGCAAACTAGTGGGTTTCAAAGGGACATAGAAGTCATTATCTTACTTCTCCCCTAAGTATTTGCTCTTGGATTTGGAATTGGATCTGGATCAAATTTGACCTATATCTAAATCCAAGACCCACTTAGTGGCCTATAAATAGAGGAGAGGGGGCTCTCATTTTAGCCTTCATGATTTTGAGTTCTCTCTCTTCTCTCTCTCTCTAGAAAAAGCTCTCTTTAGAAAAGAGCTCTCTCTCTCTTTAGATTTTTTCATGTTTCTTTACTTCGAAGGGTTCTACACGAGACGCTCTTGGTTGTAACCATACCGGACGTAAGGGTGTGTCAGTCATGACCTAGGAGCACCCCTACGCTTGCGCTAAGCCACTTCTACCAAATTTTTGGTAGGTTTTCATGTTGTTCCCTATTTTATGTTATATCTGTTGAAATAACTGCCATGTACGGCGAAATTTTCCTTATCATACACCTTTCTAAACGATATCGGGTCTTAGTCCTTGGTTCACGCCTTCTAAGCCACCGCAATCTTTCTTCGGTGTTCACATGCGTATCTTTATGACTACTTCCCTATTTTTTTTTTTTTTTTTATTATTATTATTATTATTATTATTATTATATATGTTCTTTTACACAAGTTACTTAGCCTGATGTGTGGTTTCATGCACCGAGTTTTACTTTACGTATTTTACTTTGTTGTTGTGATATTATGTGCATAGACTCTTACTTTACACTATTTACTTTGTCATCACTTTATTATGTGCATAGGATCCTATTTTATGCTATTTACTTTGTCCTTGCGTTGTTATGTGCACATGCTCTTATTTTTAATAAATATAATTGTGTTGCAATAAGCATACAAATGATGATTGATCCTTATCGCTCAAAGCGATTCAAAAGCCTTGTTGCATTCAAAACATTATTTAGCAAAAAAATTTCTATTAGAAAGGTTTCAGATTTGTGCAAAATCATATTTACGTAAACATCTAAGTCACTAGCGTAAGGCTTAACTAAAGACTAGGTTTTTGATAAATCATGGGAGATGCAACGTACGCACAACAGTGCATATCTATCCAAAAACGAAGGTAGCATTTTTCTTGTTAAAACATGAAAGATGCTGCCAAAATTTTTGACAAAATGCTCTCTGAAGTAAAAAGAACAGTGTTTTTCTCGTTAAATAGGAGAGATGCTACCAAAATTTCTGGCAAATGATTACCCGAATCCTAAATGATATGTTTGTGCCCTCGAACAAGCATAGCATTTTCTTCGTTAAATAGGGAAGATTGCCAAAAATTCTAGCAAAATACTCACCTAAGCTAATATGGATGGCATGATGATGCCTTCG
This sequence comes from Nuphar pumila, assembly GCF_984573655.1. NCBI lineage: Eukaryota > Viridiplantae > Streptophyta > Magnoliopsida > Nymphaeales > Nymphaeaceae > Nuphar > Nuphar pumila. Next base: position 18,434,847 of record NC_143263.1, read on the forward strand.
TTGTTGGAACTCTGTCAGGATGGCTCGTTCTATTCATGCCTTCAAAGGCATCATCCTCATAATGGCCACTGCGCCAAATAAGTTATTGTACCTTATTAAGTCGATGCTTGTTGTGGCTAAATACGCTAGAGTAGTTGATCAAAAGTAATCATTGATTATGCATGTCTTTGTAAACCACTGTTATAAGAATAATACTCGTAAGTATCATTGTGCCAGAGTTGGTTATCCACCTGCAAGAGGTGAAGCGCTCGTGAAGGCCATAAACGCCAAGAGTGATGTCTGCATGCATATAAACAAACATAATGATAGTCTCTATCCACACGGGAACCAGCTCGTGCTTCAAAAAACTTGTTGGGGTTGGGTTTATATTTCCCTTTGTTCCTAATGCAATGGTTGCCTATGTGGCACTCGACATTCTAATAATAAAGATTATGTCGTCAAACCCCTTCAGGACTTACGCTCATCATAGAAGACGATGATTGTGCCACTTTGAGTGACATACTTTATCTTATGAACCAAAGAGTTCATGTGATCTCTCAGTCACTCGAAGGTTAGGAAACCAGGTTATCTCTAAGACTTAAGGGGTGACCCCACTACTACAATAATAAAATGCATCCAAACCACCCTAGCTGGGGTTTTTCTGATAAAAATCTATTGTCTCTCTACGGATAGGGTCATTCTGACGTCTAAGCACAAAAATACATAGCATAAGAAATACCTAGATAGCTTCATTTGATGCCGAAATTAGGTTCTCGTGCGTGCCAATAGGTGAACTTATAATTATCGAAACAATGCATTAATCAGTTTATCTAGTACTGCTTTACTAAGTAGTATTGTTTGTAATAAATAACTCATCTTTGTTTGCTTAAATAAAATATTTTGGTGGATAATGAGTGATTGATCACATACCTGTGACCCACCCGACATTTTCTAAAACCGATGGCTAACTATCGTCTATTTTCATTGCTAATTTTTTTTTGAAATTCCATTACAAAAAAAGTCTATGAAATTTGGACAAAGTGTTGTTTTGGAAATCCGGGGTATTGTACCTTCACACTCATATAGGTGAGTCTATCAAAAGTGGAAACTTGTTTCAAACACCTCAGCTAATATGACCTATAGATCTCATGAATAGCCAAGAGATGCATCCTCATGTCATAGGTTTTTTAGTACTTACATTAGAATGGAATTTGAAGATACTCTCTATCTTCGTATATTCTTTTGTGCTCACCCAATTACTCCAGTAACTTATTCTTTCCATTGAACCAAGAACTTAGGCAACCCAAATCACTCGTTGGGTTTCCATCACGAGTAATTTTTTTAGTGGGTTTTAATCCCATTCTCTTAGATGTATTTTTAATTTTACGTGAAAGACCTTTCATAAGTGGAACTGCCAAATTTTGGCAAGATTTCATATATTCCATTAAAATTACTCCTTGAGTAAAGTATTCACAATGTTGTGCTATATACTAATATGTCTAGATTTTTCATTGTATATATTGCTCCTTACTTTATATATCACAGCTTGGCTATCACAATGAATAACCACTGAAGGCAAGGGTTTGCTACCCAATGAAATCTCAATAAAAATGTTCCTTAGTCATTCGGCTTCCATACTAGCATATGCTAGTGCTATGAGCTCAGCCTCTATAGTAGACAGAGTTATAATGATTTGCTTCTTGAAAGCCGAAGAAAGAGTCTCAAACCTAAGGGTAAAGACCCATCCACTTGTGGATATCGTGTCATCCTTATCAGAGTTCTAATTAGAATCACTATAACCTTCAAGGTTAGCGAGTTTCTTCGAGTAGAATAACCCATAATCCAAAGTCCCTTTAAGGTACTTCAGGATCTTGAAAGCAGCATCCCAATAATTAGGGCCTGAATTGCTAGTATATCTACTCAGTTTGGTCGTGCAAAATGTTATGATTGGTCTAGTTTCATTCATAGCATATATAAAGGATCTTTATCAATAATATAGAGATGAAAGTCTTTTTCAAAATCTTATGGTTTTTTAATCCTCTTACTTCTTCTAAGTTCTGTATTTTCATGTTCAAAAGCAAGTCTCTTAGATACAGGTTCATGAAAACCAATGGGAGAAGAAAGATTTTGCAAGTCTTTGAAAAATAGATCTTCTCTAAACTCTACTTGTACATATTCATAAATAACTTTAGTTTCTAAGTTCATAAATCTATATGCCTTGTTGTTTTGAGAATAGTCAATAAAAATACATATATTAGTTTTAGGTCCTAATTTAGTTTGTTTGGGTTCATTCAATTTAACAAAGGCTATACAACCCCAAACTCCAAGATAACTTAAATTCAGTTTTTTGTTTATAATTCATATGGAGTATCATGTAATTTGTGAATAAAGTATATGATTTAAAATATGATATATATGCACCGAGTAGAGCTTCTCCCCATAAATTAAGATTAAGTCCATAACTAATTAACATTGCATCCACCATGCCAATTAAGGTTTTATTTTTTGTTCTGCTACACCATTGTTTTCAGGAGTGTAAGGTGCAATGTTCTATTTATGTATGCCATGTTCTTCATAAAATTTGATGAAGTCATGAGATAAATATTCTCCACCTCTATCTGATCTAAATGAAATAATTTTATAATTGTGAAATTTTTTAACTTCAGCCTTAAAAATCTTAAATTTTCTTGAATGACTCATCTTTACTTTTCATAAGATAAACATAAAAAAAAATTAAAAAATCATTTATGAAGGTTATGAAATATAGATTAACCTATGAGTTCGAGTATTTTTCAATTCACAAACATCACTATGTATGAGTTTAAGAATTTTAGAACTTCTTTTCACTCCATAAGAAGGTTTCTTAGAGAACTTTGCTTAAATGTGTACGTCACATTTATTACAATGATCATGCTTATTGCAAACAAAAATTAATCATAATTTACCCATATTCTTAATGGATCAAAAATGCACATGACCAAGTCTAGCATGCCATACATTAAGAGAATCAAACAAGTAAATAGAAACATAGATATTATTATTGATTGCATTCAGTTTGAACAGTCCATAAAAAACAAAACTTTTTTCATTGTTGGGTTCAAAGACAAGCTTAAAACCATGTGTGGTAAGTAGGAAGGTTGATATATGGTTCATAGTCACAGCAGGTACATGGTACACATTCATGAGGATACGACATTTCTCGGATATGAATTTTAGTTTCATAGTCCCTTTTTCTTCAACCTTTGCAAGATAAGAGTTAGTCATATATACATGATTGTCTTTCCTCGTGACATTGTATGTTTTAAACATACTTCAGTCATTACAAATATGAATTATAGACCCAAAACCTATATTTCACCCTCTGTCCATTTGAATCATGAAAACAGAGCTTACTACAACTACTAGATTCTCTTTGGGAGCTTGTGCATTGGTGCCTTGTCTCTTACGATGATGACACTCTCTCGCATAGTGCCCCAGTTTATCACATACATAGCAGAAAAAAATTTCATGTTTACATTTCTTGAAATATTTAATTTCTTATTTTTAGATTTCAAACCAGGCTTGAATCTTGGCTTATGATTCATTATATTCACTTTGGTGCCAACTTCTTTTAACTTCCTCCTTTTTGTCTCTATAACGAGGTTCTTCTTCAATACGAAGATGAGAAAGAAGTTGTTCCAAAGTGAAGTCTTTGTTTTTATGTTTTAATATATTACCATAATATTTTCATGAATTGGGTAATTTTTCAATTATAGCAGCCACTTGGAATGACTCATCAAGATTCATGCATTCCATCCTAAGTTGGTGAACTAGCAATTGCATTTCATCAATTTGAGGTAGAAGTGGTTTGTTATCAATAAACATGAAATTCATATATTTACTGACTAGGAACTTTCGGTTACCTGCATCCTCTATATTGTATTTGCTTTAAAGAGCTTTCCAAAGCTTTTTTGCAGAGTCCACTTCAGAGTAGAGATCAAACAGGAGATCAGACAACATATTCAGAATATGCCCTCGGCACACATAGTCATCTTTCATCTATTTTTGACACTTTCTATTCTCAGCAATGGTCTCTTCTTCTCGTTCAGAAGGACATGGTTCAATGAGCATGTACCCCACCTTAGCCATGGTTAAGAAAATCATGACTTTGTTCTGCCAACGTTTGAAGTTAGTCCCATCAAACTGAGATAGTTTGGTAATCTCCTAATTCTTGATCTTCACAGTAGACACCATGAAACTAGACATGTCGCTTTCAAATTTTTGATATTTGGTAGAATTCTACTTAGATCATTGGGATCGAAGCTTGAAGGCGCGTAACAAAGGCATTGTTGTGAAAGTGATACTTGTCATACTAGGACTTAGCCAGAGTGTAGTAGCGTTAAACAAGATCTCACTTTCAGGATACAACCAAGCTTGCACCACTCGTGCAATACTAACCTCTCCTAGCACTGGGTAGGTTAATCACCATGATACAGCTACCCTAATCAACTTTACAACTAGAGAGAGAAGGAGAGAGACTCCAGAAGAAGCAAAAGCTGGAAGAAGTTAACTAGTTTTTTGAAAATCTTTTTTTCATATAAAGCAGTAGGGGTATACCAAACCAAGTGGTGCAAGGTAACTTGCCCATCCTGGGTGGCCACCGACCCGACATGTAGCATCCCATCATGGGCGGCCATTGTCCCAACATGAACGTCATGTGTCATTAGCGTCTCATCATGGGCGGTCACCATCCCAACTTGGACGTCATGTGTCACTGCCACCGTCCCATCATGAGTGGTCGCCTTTACAATATAGGCTCCACGTGTCACTGACTTCTCAACATGCTTACACGTAGAGGCTATCCAAAAATGATAGGCGTTGCCTACCAAAAAAGTCATAAAAATAACTTTTAAAGGTTAAGGTCAAGGCCAGAACCATGACCAGAATGGTCTGAGTCAAGGTTAAAGTCAAAGTCACCATGACCAGGTTCGGGTCCAAATCTAAATCTAAATCCAAGTTCAAGTCTAAATTCAAGTAAATGTCAAGGTCAAGGCTAGAACCAAGACCTGATCCAGGTCAAGGCCAGGACTAAGACAAAGACCAAGTCCATGATCATTTTGGGTCTGGGTTTAGGTTGGAGTCCAAATTCAAATATTAATATTAAAATTTAAAGTTTATTAGACAAGCATTTAACAAGCTCAAGATCAAATGCCCTTGAGGGTCTTGCTTTCTAAGGCAACCATGTCTGGGTCTGAGTCCAAGTTCAAATCCAAATCTATATATTAATATTTAATATTTAAAGTTCATTAGATAAGATTTGACAAGCCCAAGATCAAATGCCCTTGAGGGCCTTACCCTCTAACGCAACCCTTCTCATTATAAACTTATAAAGTTTTCCAATAGTGATCAATATGGGATAAAACATTTTCCATAAAATGGGCTTTTCCCTTCAAAAGACTTTCTCAAACAATTAGTAATAAGAAAGGGTTATTTTGCCAAAAAAACTTTACTTTCAAAGGGTTATATTTTTAGCTAAATAACAGCACCTAACATATGAAAAATTTACATTTATCCGCTTCATGTTACAAATATAAAAAAAAAAACTGCTTGAGTTGCTTTTTTATTCTCCCAACTCTAAGTTAACTTGCGAAAATGATAAATTTAACTTTTCTTTTTAATTATTGAGTCACTTTTTTTTTTTTAGGGAAAGAAAACATTTCACTCATTCATTAAAAAATTCAGACAGCGAGTGGATCCTATCAAACGCAGGGTGAGCAATCTCACCCATCAGGTCCGGACAAGAATGTCTGATTAATACATGGGCCCAAGTATAGTTTGTCAAATTTGATACTACACTCAGGCCCAACTTGAGTTCCGATTAAGACCCACAATTTTTCAATGTAAAAATGATAAAAATATTATTTTATCGGGTATGGTCCGGGTCTGGTTCATGTAGTTATTATTAGGTCTAGGTATGGTCCAAACCAAACCCGACTCGTTGACACCTTAGTAATGAGCCAGCAGCGCCACACAGGTCCGGCGCTTGCAGTGTCAGTTGTCTTGGTCGGAACAGGAGGTCCCTATCCCACGAGTCCGTTTGCAGGCTTGGAAGTGGAATGGACCAGGCTGCCGCGAACATGTTTTGGAAAAAAAGACAGTGGCAAAATAGGTGAAACCCTGATTCATCATTAAGTGAAGGCCTCATTTCCTCATGTTGGAAGCAGATCAGGTCATGCTGAGCATGAGCGTTTTTGCTCATGCGGACATCGTGGCCGTCTGTTTGCATTTTGGATGAATGCCACGTGGTTTTGTTGACTTTTGAGTTTTTTTAAAATGCAAATCGGATGGCCACGATGTCAGCATGAGCAAAAACGATCATGTTCAGCATGACCTGATCTGCTTCCCTTCATGTTGGAATTTGTACGAGCCCTGTCCAAACCACTTACACAGAAATGCCATATTCAATAAATCCATACACCTTACACCCACGTCCCTTCTATCGATTGGCATTTTTATTGTTTCCCAAGCAACCAAAATGAGTTTTATGTCTTGAACTCCATTTCATTCTCACTCTATTATAAAGCCATTCTCAAAGGTAAATAAGTGTATTTTTAAAGAGACAAAAAAAAAAAAAAAGCAACTCATGTGGTCGTTTGAGTAATTTCTTAAAAGATTACGCGTCTATCTTAAATATTTGAAACTGGAGGTAGCTAAACATAAATCTACCGTATGTTAGGTGCTTATATGTAAATTACCCGTAACATTTTATCTCTAGCTATTGCTTGCAAGTTAAATACTTTAATCGTTTATTTTATATAATATTTTATCATGTTACTTCACAAGCTTACTCAAGCACAATGGTTTTTTTATTTTATTTTGAAAGGCGAGACGGACCCCTACCAGAACAACAACCGACGCATGTGGCAGAGGGATTCGATCCTAGGCCTTCAGCTTGATAGAGGACCCCGCTTACCACATGGGATACCACCTCGGAACAGAATGCCTATTGTTCATATTAGGCTTGCTACGATCATTTGGCTTTTAAAAGCCAAACATGAACAGTGAGAAAAGATGAGGTGAAATATGATTGCACAAAAATCTGTGCATTAAGCACATGATCACCCTCCATCATGAGATAAGAACTGTTAGATGTGGGGCCCAAGACCAGATGGAGGGCGATCAGGTGCTTAATCCACAATTTTTGTGCAATCATATTGTTCACGTTAATCGAAACAGCAAGGCATTTTGGTAATTTTATTGTACAAATGTAAAAAGATAATTTCGTAAATTTAAAGGGAGGATGGTTTTGTCATTTTCTCAAAAAAAAAAGAGATTTTTTTTATTGTTGTTAAAAAAAAGAGTTTTTGATTTCTTTTCTCGAGGGAAGAAATGTACGGTCGAAAAAGTTGCACGTGCAGTTGACACGTTTCGAGAAATGAACTCGTATTGTCTTGGCCTTTTGTCAGTCGAAAATACGATTTTCCTTTATTTCGATTTTTCTCATATAAATAAATGCGTAATTTCACCGCCATTTATGGTAAGCATAAAAAAATATAAAATAGGATACAAATTATGTTCGGACTAAAATGCCCCTATACACAATTTTGATTCACGGTACGAAGACTAGGCTTCGGATTCACAACTCGGTATAATTCCGAATCGATTCAAAATCCGATTATACTCACGAGCATCTGCATTAGCTTAACCGAGACGATTCACTAAACTGGGAACCTGCCATATTTGAACCGAGTTGTTCACGGTCAAATCAAGCCTTTTTTTTCTGATGGTGGATTCTGCCTTTCCACAATCAAAGAATCAGATGTGACTGATAGGACTTGGCAAACGTGGTAGAAACATGGTCGTTCTTGTAAGACTCGGTCCGAGTCACCAAGCCCACTTGCCACTTTGCTCTAAAGATATGAGCCTAGGATCCAAGGCCTTGCGTGTCAACCTGGGTTGGACCTTTACTGGTCCTGGATCCTATTATCAGGGTGTAAAATTTTTTACATAAACTAAACCCAGTCCCAAACTGCTAAAGTAATATCTTTTAATGTTGTTTACATTGAAAATTTGCAGATCTTAATTGAAACTCAGGTGGGACATAGGTTGATACCAAATTTCATATGGTGATTGGACCCTATGTGTCGGATCTGAATTCTTAATTGAACCTCCTCCTTTGTTACCAAATATGGGATTCTATTGGATATGGTACGGGTCAAGATCAGATCATACCCAAACTATTGACACCCCTACTTTGATTTTGGCTAAATGTGGATTGTTATACATATTTGTACTAAACTATATCCCTCAAGCAAAGCAGGCATGGTTGTGCTCGGATAAATTTGGTCCTAGTAGAGGGCTCCGAACTTGAGCCAACTTGGCTCAATTTGAAACCGAGTCTTACTCTGTCCAAGTTGATCATAATTAGGAATGTAAACTGTTTAGATTAAGATCAGATGTGGCCAATACCAGGCTCGACAAATCATATGTTGGCTAAACAGATTCGGATTAGGATGGTGAAAAGCCCATAACATATCTGGTTTTTTACATGTACTGGGATTAAGATATCCATCAAATCCGGATATTTGGTATTTGATGGGTTCAGTAGCAAAAAATCAAAACCATATCCATATCATATTATAATTGGATATCATTTTGGCTTACCGAATCCTACTAAACAGAGTTAGATTCGGTTGTATATCGGGTAAAATCTGATCCATTAACATCCCTAGTCATAATTTACCAAAACTCGTAGTTGGAGTGATTTTTAATTCCATGTGTAGTTAAAGGCTCCTGTTTGATCCATTAGATTCAATTTACATGAATATCCAAAATCTCATGTTTCTCATAGTTCAATAACTCATCAATTAGTGATTTTATAAGAATGGACAAGGTTCATAACCTTAGTCTTGTTTATGCAATATGCAATAATACTAGCCTACAAAGTAACCTATTCTGTAGTCATTTTGCCCTTTTCTCTGTTTTGAAAGCTCGACTTGTTAATTGTATCACAGTAGAACTAACCATTACTTTTTCAAATAGCTAAAATGAAAAATAACCGTATTATCCCTAAAACTAATGCTATTTCATATAATAGCAGCAAGATATAGCAATATTTTTCGCATACCCACCCACTCGATTTTCGCTGAATTTATTGGCATTTCTGAAAATTTTTTATCTACTACACACCAGTTCCTGACTAAGAAGGTGATCTCGTATATATGGACCTTGTCAGTGCACTTTTTCCGGTCACGCTTTTCGTAGGTTTCTCCAGCAACTGTTCCAGCGTGTTACACTTGCAAGTGTTCCCCTTTGGTGGGTGTTCTTTTATACTTTCTTTTGATTTTTTTTTAAATGCTTGTCAATATTCTTTTTTAAAGTTAGTGTGCAATGTTTCATCCTATCATTTTCAACCTCCTTTTGTGAGATTTCTTGTAAGATATGAATCTGTATTTTGTCATGGAATGTTGCGATCATGTAAAAGTTTGCAATCCCTATGGATCTCATCATTCTACTTTATCATGTTTTTGTGCATTATTTCATCTTATTGTTGTCAACCTTCTATTATAAAATTTAATTGGCCTTTGTTGTAAGATATTTTATTTATGCATGTAATTTATTCCTATAGTTGTTGATGTTTTGAAAACTATAAAGTTGAAAAATTCATACCTCCTGAATGTGATGAACATATATACTCAAATAGCCTTATAAAAGAACGTGCAATTAATAACATCAACATTTGCATGTGCACGTATGAATTGTTCAATGCCATCATGTAAAAGATTGTATTGTCATGTTTTCATCTATAATTATTTATATTTGATGGTTGCATTGTTGTGTATTTTTCTTTTTACTACTATATTATTGATTGTTTTTTATGAACATAGCGTGTATTTTCTTTTTCACTATTGTATTATTGATTGTTTTCGCCACACTATTCTACTTAATACAACATTATATTATGTTTTGTATTATAAATGTGCTCACTCTATAATACATGATTTTAGTCATTAGGTTAAGTTATAATGGATTTAGAAAAGGTAAGGGTTTACTGTAGTTATATCGTCGATGATATTGATTAATGAACTTTACTGTCATTAAGAAGCAACAACTTTAATGACGTTATTGAATTAATGAAACAAAAAATTGAATTGATTAGGAAAGATTTGAGGTTTCACTTTAGTTTTTCGAAGAGATGATTTTGATGATAATATAAGGTTCATGCATATTAATGATGATGATGTTAAACTGTACCGATGTTTACGTTGGGATGAAGATGAGAAGTTGAGGAAGCAAGATGTTGACCCAGTGTGCAATCACACTTCAAGGACAAAAGAGACCAATAAGACATCATTAAAACACATAAACATTGAATTAAGAGGTGATGTTATCGATGATGACCCATCCTTCGTGGGTACAAATATGATAGAGACATGTTAGCAAGGATGAATATAGTGAAGAAGATCAAGTCCCCGTGATACACATCCGAAGTGACATGATAGCAAGAAAAGTTGTGCATAAAAATATAATGAAGTATATAAGCTTTGAGTTGAGTGACGACGGTTTTGGTGATGAATACTCATTCTATATAAAAACTGATGCAGATAAAGAGAATAGTGCACATGCGCATAGTATGTAACTCACATGTAAATGCAAACCCTGAAGGGATGTAACTGATTGACAACTTAATTGTAATTAAATGACACATGTTAAATACATATACATAATGAGTCATATATTCTGAATGTGGCACTTGATAAAGCTGAGAACATGAATGTGACAAATGAAACAGATGCACACATACAATGTGGCAGATCAAACACATCCCAACAAGTTTAACACATGCATGTTAAATTTAACATGCCTTTGATTGGATTGAATATTCAATATCATTCATTATGAGCGTGCATGTTAAATTCTCGTTTACATGAAGAAGAGAATCATCTACCCAAAGTTTTGACACGATGATATGCTGAATGCATGTGAAGAAAAAAGATGATGAATAAATTCAATGCTGATAAAGATGAAGAAAATTGCAAAATGCAAACCAAGGAGCCCAAAGCACACAATTTGATTGTATGATGATGTGCACCTCCCACCACTTTGTAACAGGCGAGGGTGTCCACCTCCCACCACTTTCAACCAAGATTTACCTCCCCCATCCTTCTCCAGTCCACCACCCAATGGAGATCCTTCTCTCCCAGATGACTCCCCAGGGAGGGACACCATCGCCTGACGCCTCTTTAATTACCTCTCTCCATCAGTATCCACTTGGAGGAAGAAGGGTTTGCATTCGCAACCTCTCAGTCTAGCCCTCTCATTGGAAGTACATAGAAATCAACTTTATAGGTCTTGCCTTGAATATCAAGGCTTACATTACAGCGATTGCCTTCATGTGAATTTATTCCCATTGCCCACAAATACATCAAACTGGGGTTGACCCCACCCACATTTTGAACCAATTTTAGGCATAAAACCTTATGGGTTGATCTGGCACCAATGAAGATGGTATCTGGATTGCCATGTATCTAATTGCTTGTGACTCTCATAGTTCTTGGTGAACTTAAGATGTTTAAAGCGTGGTAATCCTCACTTTCATTCCCCTCTCCCTCACTCTTTCTCACTATTTTTTTTTTTATCATTTACAATGAACAAAGGGAGAGCTTTACATGTGTGGTTGGGTAAACCACTTTCATCACAATGGTAGCAAAGGCCTTGCCTTTGGTGTTCCAACATGCACTTGTTTGCCACTTTTTACTTCTATTTTCTTTTGTACAAGTACTTTGGATTTAGGTCTTTGAACTCTTTTTTGTAGCTCTTCGTTGGGTTTGTATATTGTTTTTTCCTTGTTTGAAACTATTCTCATCGCAAAATGGATAGGATATCCGATCCAAATCCGATGTATTATTAATGGATTTGGATCCTTATAGTAAGATCCGAATGTGGATTCAGATTGCATTTAGATTTGCTAAATCGTTTTTTTTTCAGATTTGGATTAGTATTCTAGGTTGGGTCAATTTTGGATTTAGATTAAAATGCGATCCAATTTAAAAAAAAAATCGTGTAATGAGTTTTGCATTTTTTTTTAACAAGGTCTAATATTACCGTATATGTTTCCGATCTATACTCAATCCTATCTTATTAGATCTGATTTGTATCTAGATTCATATTCCGATCAATAGTGTATTAGGGATTAATTTAGGTTTGGATCTAACGAGATCCAGCCCATATCCGATTCATTTGCAGTCCTAGCCCTGGCCGCCACTTTCCCTGACCCAAATCTGGTAGTTTGGGCCCACCAGCTATTTGATGCATGAGCTTTTCTTCGGCTAGCCATGCCATTTCAAAGCATTGGATGAGAGGGTTGGTCATTGAGCCTATATTTCAATCATGAGCTAGCTTTTGAGACCGGCAATGAAGGACCCAATTAGTGAATCTTGGGTTTATCTAACCACCAAATTGCGAAGGCATTCAAATTCAGATTGGTATTCCAACATGTTCCTGATTTGCTAGATCCGAGATAAATTCACATTGTAATTTTTATAAGCCAAATTGCCAAAGAGCACAATGAGAGAGCTCTAGTGAATGGCTCTTAATGTGAAGTCCCCACATAAGACTGGTACCACCTTATTGCCTCTTTTTCTAAATGTAGTATGGCCAAGCTCACTCTTTCATGATCGGGGCATGGGTTTGAACAATTTTAAAATTTTGCTCAACTTTAAAAAATCCAACTTGTGGGATCTTCTTCAGAAAATGTAGGAAATTTGAGGTAGGTTTGCCTATTTTCCTCTTTTGCTTGTGTAGATTAAGTGGTGGGATTCTTGGTGAGCTCAAGGTCCTTGGGCCAACTTGTCTATCTTGATGTTCCAGCTAACACTTGGCTTTGAGGTCAAGTGCTTCATTCGCCGGCGAGCAGTGGAAGAATCCCGGCATTGCACACCAAGTGGGTCAGCGTGAAGGAATTCAGTCATACGCGGATTCATTGCAACCATTTGCACAGCAAATTGGTGGTGTTTCATCAATTGGTCACCAACCTATGAGTGACCTGATCGAATCCTTAAAGAGTACTATAGAGAGGTTTCTTGCTCAATTCTTGAATGAGACCGAATACTCATATGTCGAATTCATATTGTTTTGACATGACCAAGTTAGAGATGTCAAGAACGGGCGATTCTTGAGGTTCTTCACATTGGTCAAAGTATTTCAGTTGTCATTCCAGCTACAATTGGTGTTTGAGGGGGATGGTGCATTTGTTTGATTTCGTGCCCTCTCCACCATTCTGGTCAAGTTCTGCATCTCCTCCTTAAATTCAACCCCTCCTCTAGTTCATTTGCTCTCCCCCATCGAATTAAACTTCTCCCGAGTCTCTGCTCGAAGCCCATCAACTAATTGATGAGCAGCACCATGTTGCTAAGCAATGTAGGTAACTGCACTTGCTGTCATGTAGCTGTTTCAGGAGCTGAACTAAAATGGAATGTACTTTCACCAAGCACAATTTTAGATGTCTAAGTATGTGAAAATAGGTATACTTCAAGGGTATGTTATAGTGAACAAAATGCAGTTTGTCAGTCATAGAAAATAGGTTCTGCTAGATTGATAATATCTAAAGTTCTAGAAACCAATTGATATGACGTTTATGAGGTTTGAAAACAGACATATCAAGCTTGTTTTTGGAAAATTTTGCCATACAGGTTCAATCAGGAGTGTGTTGGAATACCAATCCCAATTTGAACCGAACATGAAATCATAACAAGCTTCAGCTAAACCAGCCGAGCTGGAGATGGCTTGTTTACAAAAAAGAATTGCATTATCCCGTAGCGGGAAATAAAAGGATTACAAAAAATTATCCGAAAACTGAGTAAAAATACAATTCTAAACCTATCGCCTGCAAGCCAACAAGTTCAATCATTCTTTTCTACACTATACTATGTGTGATGTAAGATATCTAAAATATATTTATCACTATTTAACAAGCCTATACAAGCTGAACACTTATTATTCATCTTTGGCCTGTCGATATTATTTCATGAGTTCAAATGAGCTCTTCACAAGCCAAATACAAGCCGGAAGTACATGAGTGGCTCATCACATTTCTTTGGAGTAATGTGACACCAATAAGGAACAGTAGGCCACAGAAGTAAGTAGCTAAAGGGTTCACACAGAAAACCAAGTCTGTCAACGGTTCAGGTTTGTTCGGAGTACCTGACCTGGCCTGAACCCGACCCGAGCAATATGTGTCAGGTTTGGGTTATGATTTTTGATGTGTATACCAGACCAGACCAGACCTGACCTGAGTATTTTATATGTATTTTAAGTAAATGCCAACTTCAGAAATGATACCGATCGATCGAGGTGAACTGGAACCCGACACTTTGTTATTTGGGTGGGTTCGGATACACCTAGCCCATTGACAGGTTTGAGATTTCATTTTTGTGACCACGCAAAACCCAAAACCTCAACTCAAACCCAACACTTTGTTATTTGGGTGGGTTCAGGTACACCGTGATGGGTCAGGTACCATTGACAGCCCTAAAGAAAACCATACAATAAGGTGGTCCAAGCAGAAAATAGACAAAAGGCCAAAACAAAATCCACAATATTCTCACATGCAGTGGATGCTAGGTGTAAATACAACACCAACTGATGCAATAAAGAAAAAAATGCTATAAATCATTATCCCAGCTTCAGCAACGTTAGGGTTTGGCGTAGTGGGACGAGGCCTAGGCTGTTTGACAGGCAGCTTAGCTAGGTTCAAATCCCATGGACGTCACCCCCATGCTTAAGTCGAAGCTTGGTGACTCCTAGGGTCGAGGGGTAAGCTCTTGGAGTTTTAGGCTAATAGGACAGGGACCCTAAGTAGGCAAGCTGAGCCAACACAGCGGTTTCTCCGACTAAAAAAACGTTAAAAGCTTTAGCATCACATCAGAATATTTGGAATATCAAATCAAATGAAACTTCTTATTTGATGGTATAAAATACAAAAGCTCAAATGCATATCAAAATTGGAGAAAGAGACTACATTTCATCACAGACCATGTAAATTAAAGCTAAATTTCCTTACATACAAGGAAGAGTCGACTAGTACCCATATGACTAGAACAATTAATCCATAAAATATTGAAGGGTAACCCCAAGAAAAAGGGATTTGTCAAACAGCAACAGCAATCCCCAATACTATAGTCTCCATGTATACACCCAATCCCCATAAAAACAAAAATAACCAGTAACAAAGCATAAAAAGGTACCCCTAGCTATCTCCCATCAAAACACCACCTGCCAACCAATCATCATCAAATTCACAATCCCAATACATGGTGAAAGAGTTGTGGCAGTGCTTGCATCCCTAGGGCTAGGGGCTGGACTGGGTGTATGTGGGTTTGGGATTGGCTCTGGCACTTTAGTGGGAGAGGGGCTTTCTTTTGGTGGCGCACTAGGAGATTGGCTTGGAGGACTAGATGGTGGGTGTGGACTAGGGGCAGGGTGGCTCGGAGGAGTGGCAGGTCCATGTGGTGAACTAGGAGGGTGGAGTGGAGGAATAGTTGGAGGGTGGCTTGGAGTGGGGCTGGGTGGGAAGGGTCATGAGGATAGGGATGGGAAGGAAAGGGTCTCTCAGCAACGACTGTAACTATAAGCTTCTGGCCTTTCTCACAGTGTCCCGTAGCCCCACTGATGAAGTAAAATGATCCATAATGATTCAACTCGAACATTGTTTGCCCGTCTGTGTAGGATAGGGATGGGAAGATATTTTATGTCATTTAAATAGGAAAAAATCATTGTATTTAAAAAAATTTATGATATTATCCATGGATCATATTTTGAAAAGTTGTATTCACTGGATCATGAAAAACTGCAGCACTTGCATATCTATATGCAAGTTTGAATGAGTACAAGAATGACAGAAAAAATATCGTCAGGATGTTGGTGTTATTAGAGTTATTCATTCTTTTATATTTTTAAACTTTTGATTTATACTCAAACATTGTGTGTTAATTTGTATTAATCTTTGTATTGGTTTAGATATTCATTGGAAGTGTCAATGAGCCTGGTTTACCCGAACCAAACCCTATAGGGTTCGGGTATGGTGATAAACAATAAGACCTGAGTCCAAAGGTCCGATTAATACATTGACCCATATATAGTTTATGAAATTTTATACTAGACCTGGACCCAACCCAAGTTTTGATTAAGACCCACAATTTTTCAATATAAAAATGATAAAAAATATGGTTTTATTTTGTATGGTCCAGGTTTGGTTCATATAGTTCATATTGGGTTCAAGTATGATTTTTCTTATAGTAAACCCGATTAAACTTGAGTCCGGACCCGATATCATACTCAAAAACCGATTCCAAGTCTATACCAACTAGGTCCGAACCAAACTTGTTCCATTGGCACAAGGCCCCTAAGACGTGACATTTTTCTGAATTTTCTCATATTGCAATGTGGAGATAGTCACACAACGATGAGGGTAAGAATGATCAGAGAGGGTTGGATCCCCATATCAATGGGGAAGCTTGTGTTGCAAAATTGTACAAGATGACCATAACACATGTAAGTATTCTTGAAAAAAAAAATCTTACATTTTTTGCAATAATGCCATAAAGAACCAACCATGAATAAAATGTTATTGTGGTAACATGGTTTTCCTATGTAGATGTGGTGGATGAGGTTAAACAGGATGTGGTTGGTTGTTGCAATGAAGGGCCTCGCGAGAAAAAATATTTGGTTGCACATGAATGAAGTTGAATGCCAACTAGCCAAGTAATCCAACAATTTGGTTTTAATTGCCAACCACCCTGACACCCAGGTGTAGTAAGCAAAATCGTCCATGGCACATTCAAGGATTGGAAGAAGGATTATCCAGTGTTTGAATTCGAACTTGAAGATTGGTATGACGGCGGGAAAGATATTGATAGCTTATTCATGAAGGAGAAAGTTGAGACAAGGCGTATGAAGCACGCAAGGAAAAGTGCTACTTGAATGGATATAGAGGTGGCGCTTTTTAGGAAAGAAGTGGCCAAGCTAAGGAAGTTGCTTAAAGCAAAGAATGTCATGCGACAAAGTCAACCTGGCCTTATCAAAAATATGGATAAGGTCAACAAGGAGTTACTCTCACGTCTTATGTAATATGAGTAGTGATTGCATATTTTATAACTGTTTTGTAAAATAAAAACAATATTAAACTTTGTTATGTATATTATTGTAAATGAAGTTATAATTTAATTAATGTTTAACTGGTTTGAATTATATATGCATGTGTGTATGATGTGTATTTAAAATATGTCTGAAAAGAAGATTGAATTATGTAGATAACATGTGGCACTTTGTTGAATTGAAGTTTGAAATGTGTTTGAGATGAAGATTGAACTGTATATATAGCAGTTGACTGTTTTGAAATGAAGTTTAAAATGTTTTTGAATTGAAGATTGCATTTTGTATATAACAGGTGGCACTTTGTTGAAATAAAATTTGAAATGTATTTGAATTAAAGACCGAATTGTGAATATAACAGGTGACACTTTGTTGAATTGAAGTTTGAAATGTGTTTGAATTGAAAATTGAATTGTATATATAACAAGCGACTCTGTTGAAATGAAATTTGAATTTTTGTATATAAGAGGAAAAATTTCAATATGAAATAAAGTTTGATGTATGTTTGAATTAAAGATTGAAATATGTAATAATAGGAAAATTCTCAGTTTGAACTGAAGATTGAATTTTCTCTAACTATGAAAATTGTTTATGTAAATTCTAACATATACATGTGAAATTTCTTTAAAATAAGCAAATTTCTTATTTGTGTATAAAATTTTGCAAAAGGATGAGAAATTCACACATATACATATACAAAACATGCTGATTTTTTCAGCTAAATATGTGAATTTCCTCTTTAAGTGCAAAATTCTGCAAAAGGATAAGAAATTTGCACGCATACAGAACATATCGCACATATACAAAACATACAAATTTCTCCTAAAGTTACAAAGTTCCAATTGAATATACATTTTTTTATGAAAAATTGCATGTATATATGTGAACTGTCTACCTATGTGTGAAATTTCATCAAATATGTGATACTTTTTTTATTTTTACTATTAAATAACAAATACGCCTATTTAACAATTTAACAATACAGACAAACAAAACTGAAATTTAAAACTAAAATCCATCCATAAACATAACAGAACTATAAATTTGGTCATCCTAACATGCAAAATTATAACAAAGTTTTTAAATACAACCATAAATGAACTTTATATCCAAATGACATCCAAGTTTTTGTTCATTCTGTCAAAATTATATCCATGTTTTTTATTGTCAAAATAGAATATACATAACCATCAATGTATATCCTCCAGGATTGTCCAAAGCTCATCTAGCTTCTCATTGGCATCCGACAATTCATCGTTTAATGACTTCACTTCCTCTCCATTATCCATCTTTTCCTCATCCACATTCATCTATTTGGTGCACGGCAAACGGACCTTCTTCCTTTCATGTTTATACAATTTCATCATGTGCTTTATATAAATAGATACATCATTCTGAAAAAAATGTCAATAGCTTACATAAAAAAATAAGCATACACCAATTACAAAACATGACATATAGTATATCAGTGTGAAATTTGATTTATTGTCTAAGCCCAAGTATTTCATGTACATTAGGGCAAATATTCTACAATCATACATGTAACAATCATATATCAAGTTAAGAATAGGTACATGTATGAATTGAGTTAACAAACATGTGCAAAGTAATTATGATTTTGTTTGCTTAAGAATATCTTACACAGTGGTCATTCAGTCGGTATAAACATTGTAGCCATACCACTCTGAAAAAATAAACCTAAAATAAAGCATTTAACATAGTGAGTACTTGACAAAAATAAGCAACTAATCGAGAAAGTCGATGAGCAGCGAAATGAAGAAAAAACTTTGACAAAAATTGTCGCAAGAGTACAGGAAAAAAGATAATCGCTCTTTTCACATACAAACGAAAAAAATAAAAAAACACAAATGCCTATACATATATAGGTAAATTTATATGCTAAAACAAAATCCCGCATTGCTTAAGTCTACAGCATGTGAAATTCCGTGAATACCACAAACTTTTATGAATTTTGCATTGAAAGTATACTTTCACAACAACCAACTTGAAACTCTTGATAAATTTGCACTCTAATCGCCCATATATATACACACACATAAATTCGCATGCTAAAATGAAAATTTGTGTTGCTATAAGTCAACATCATGTGAAAGTCCGTGAATTTCGCAAAATTTTTATGAATTTTGCATCAAAAAGTAAACTTTAGCAACAACCAATGTTTAACTCTTGACGAAATTCCCAATAGATTTTCGCAAGCAGTGTCGTGATATACGTACTATTTGTATGAAATTTGTTATTTCTACAAAAATATCATGCGAATTTCGTTTTTAGGGAGATTTAGCAAGATGGGAGAATGTTGTGACATAACACGCAAAAATTGAGACATTCTCACGTGCTAAGGGTAAAATGATCCTAAAAAAGTTGAATGTAAAATGTTTTGAAGATTATGCAACTATAGTGAGGAATCTTTTCTGTCCACTTGTTGAAAATACTCAGCTGAAAAACAAAGGTAAATAAATCTTCATCTTATCTTCTTGTTGGGGGATAGCGTTTGCATCAACTTCAAATTGCAACTAGAAACTAAGGTGCAAGCTGTCCACATAACTATGTTTGACATGGTTTGTTACCTTGGATCAAGTTTTTTCCATGCAAAAGTATAGTATTTTCTAAGTCGTTAGACTTTAGTACATTGTGGACTATTGATCTTTGAAGTCATTGAGAAATCTGCTTACATTTAATAATCACTATTCATAAACCGCTTCTTACTAAACAAATATCATAGAACACATATATATGAAAAATAAATAATTACTTCATTAAACTATACATATCAAAATGTAAATATATAATAATGTACTCATTTCCATGGCAGAACTACAAGAATGTCCATAAGCTCTTCTCCGTTTATCCTTTGGCTTTTTTTTTTAATATCCAAGGAACCCCGATCCCAAATCACCCACTACACATTGGCTGTACTACGGTTGGTAAAATATTGATGTTTTCCCCACGTCCCGTCAACTTAGTAACATTCACAAGTAGCCCCTACTAGATGAGTGGTGCCCTCGTGGTCTTACACCCTCGTGGTCTTACATCCTTTAGTTTTTCATCATCTTCTCCTAAACTTTTTCTATCTTATTTTTTCTTAAGGCCTTCCATAGCCTTGGAATGCATCTCCTGATTCAAGTGGTATATATATATATATATATATATATATATATATATATATATATATAAGACTCATGTTGAGATGAGTACCCTGCAAAAAAGTCGGGTAAGACTTGAGCTAGTCCCAATCAAAGTCAAGTGCAGCTTGATCGACTCATGTAACTATATTGGCCCAAACATTGTTAACAGAGTGAGGCCGACTGCATTACAAAAAATCATAAATAGCATATCTTTCCACGGACACGATTGTCAACCTGATCCGAACCCTCAGATCATTAGTCGAATGAGATTTTTTTTTCATCTCACAATCCTGTCCGTTGAGAGATACGCCATGATTATTCTACCGGGCACTCATGTTTTACCATCCAAACATCGTTAACGGCAATGCGTTAATGACCACGTTAAAAAAAATCATTAAAAAAAAAGGCAAAAAGGAAACGCGAAAGGCTTTCGTGTTTCCCTATTCCTCTGTCTCTCTTCGTCTCTTGCTTCCACCATTACCGCGAAGGATACTCCCTCTCGTCTCTCTCTCCTTTTACAGTGTCTTCTTACCTCTCGTGCACTCTCTCTCTCTCTCTCTCTCTCTCTGCTTACACCGTTACCGCTTAGGAAATTAGAGTGATCAGTGAGAGGTTTATGTAATTTTCAGAAGTTGTTTGTTAATAGATTAGTTTTGGTCTCCTACTTTTTTGTTTGTTAATAGACTAGTTTTGGTCTCATGTTTTTGTTTGTTAGGGTTTCTTTTTGTTTATGCAACAGCAGCAAGAAGCAGATCTAGTTAGATTTTGGGTTTAGTTGTTCTCTTATTTGTTGCATTCTCTTTGCTTGTTTTATACAGCATTTATGGAGAACAAGAGCATTTATCAGTTGGGTATTGAGGTTAGAAACAACTTTTGACTAAGTCAATGACTCAAACTTTTTACGACAAACTGCACACATGAGTTTTCCTCCCCCTCCCCTTCCTTATATGTTTCTGGGATGAGAGACATAAATGTAGCCATATACTCCTCAACCTTTATTTCAGCTTCAACATTAGATTATGACCCCATTGAAGGTATTAGTTGTTGCTTGTTTGATTATAGATTTTTTGGGTCTCAACTTACTAAAAATGCATTTTTTATGAAAAAACATCTGGCACCCAAACTTTTGGCTATAAAGTAAAGTCCCTCTCTACCCACGTATCAAGCCAACTTTGTACTTTTTTGGTTTTTCCTGTTATGTTCTAATAATAGCACACGTGTGGGTGTAAGCCCCTCCGAGATAGCCTCTTCAATCATCATTTTGTAATAAACAAGTTCAAAATTTTCTACAATAACAAAATAAAAAATAAAGATAAACAAGCTAGCAACAGAGTTAGATAATAAGCTGTTGAAAAGTAATACAAAAAATAAGCATAATAAGCTATTGAAAATACAAAAACAACTCGAAATTGATTTAAGTGTTCCCTACTCATGTTTATAATACAAGATATGCAACAAATAAACAATCAAATTCAAGGCTAGAGGTATATCAATCGTTAAAGAAACAAAGTGACAAATGGACACTCACTAGCAAATGATTTAAACAAAGAAAAAAACAAAATAAGCTATTAAATATGCAAAGATAACTTAAAAACTATGTAATTCTTTCACAAAATAAGTGACTCATGGCAATGTTTAAAAAAAATAACTAATTCAATCATTAAAGATGTGCTTACTGGAAAAACTTGTCATCGATGATTCTCAAAAAGTCATCGATAAAGTGTCATCGATGAATCACCAATTTTTTTTGCTGAGGGGAAGAACGTTGGGAACCATAAAAAAATCCTAGTTTGTACAAAAATGGCCCTAAAATGTGAACAATTGCTTTTATATTGATGATCATTGCATTTAATGCTTATACGAACATTTGCAAAAAAACTAAAAAAAATTATAGTAAGTCATTCCTCAAATTTGTGAATGTTTGAGAACTTCGCAAATGAGTCAGAATTTTCGTATATACAAGTAACGACAACATTTAAAGGTCAAGGATGATCATTTACTTAAAGGAGATTCACATGGTAGCTCACAAATGCCATATTATATTTGCGATGATCGACCATAGTGTGAAGGTTGATGATATTCGCAAACATTATGTGAATATTGCCATACATTTGTAACCCATAGTAGTGCGTAGGTACTTAAAGGTTCAAACTGATTCCAAAAATAAATGGGTCAAGCTTGAACAAGGGTTCAGGCACGGTAAACGTAAACAACCTAAACTTAAATATGTAGTCCAGCTCAGATAAGCTCGGCTCACATAGTCATATAAAAAACTTAAATTTTATGTGTAAGATGTTTTACCTTAACAGGTAAGACGTTCGTCACCTTTGAAAGTGGCGAGGGTTCAAAACCAACACTTTTGTCTCTTTCTAAGTGCTTTTTACACAGTTTTCAAAACCTTTTTAAATTAAGGTGTTCAACTAGATCTCGAGCCAAAATTGAACAACAAGATTTACTTCTCGAACCAAGCTGATCCGCTCGGCTCGAACCCGACTCATGTGCATCCCTAGCTACCATCATGGTTTCAAAGCCCCTAGTTGAAATTCATTGGAGGCAGTTTTGACCAAATCTGGCCTCATGGATGTGTTCAGCTGGTGAAAACAGTAAGAACCACCCCTGGAACATATTTTTCCGATGTAAACAATTTTATGATTGAAAATTCAGTATATTGTAAGCTGTTGACTTGTCAACCCTCAGAAAATCCAACACGTCAAAAAAACATGATCCAAAGGCTGGTTTCTACTAAATCAAACATGTATTATCGCATCTAGATGATCAGGTGTGCAAAAAATATAAGAAAATTAGAGCTTCACTTTTGGAATACACAAGGGTAGCAATTAAAGCTATCCAACATCAACGCAAATGAACAAAGGTACACGAGGCATTATGAAGTACCCATGTTACATAGGTTCTTTGATACAGGACACACCAGTTTTATTCTGAATGGTACCTACTTTCTTTCATATTCAACACATCAGTTTTATTATGCATGGTTCCCTACTGTGGCCTATTTATGTCAACATAGCAGTTAAAATTATAACAGAAGCTACAATTTATGGCAGAGCGCATAACAATGATTTCCAGTTGAAGCTAATTGCGCACTAGACCGTGAATCATGATTCAATTGTAGGTTTCCCCAAAGAAAAAATTCATTCTGAATCTAACGGGTAAATCAATGAGGCCCACTCATAGAAAGGACAAAATGCACTGATGATTAACTGAAAAACATGATGACACGAAAGAGGGGAAACAAAAGCAATTGAAAATTCAAGAAAAAATTTGAAACCCATGATGTGCCAGCAGTTACAGAAAGTGTACATGCATATCTTCGATAAGTTCAGATATGAAATCACATCTGAGACTGTCTTCACATCCCATGTATTGAGAAGAAATTTCACTATTATCTAAAAATTAAGAAGAAATTTCACAAGCTGAAAATTGAACAAAACTGGATCTTTTTTATAGTAGAAAATTTTAAGAGCTGAATATGAAGATAAACTGAAGTTTTTATGAGTACACTTGGATAGCTAACAAACCGCAGGTCTGTTAAAGTTGCCTTTTCCTGAAGCAGCAAGCTGTAATATGTTGATTCCACTTGCTATTCCGTATCCCTTCCCTTCCCTTTGGACAGACCTCTCTCAGCCACAAAATCTACTAGGTTAAATCTTGCAGGAAAACATCTATACACACAATTTCTGCAGTTTGATATGTTCCAAGATACTTGTGTATGTCAAAAAAACAGGACCTCCTCAACTCATGTGAGAATCAAACCAGTTTAGTATCTGCTCAGTTGGTAAGCTTGTCATCTCATGGTAAGCAAATGCAAGATTAAGCTCCTCTTGAATGTGGGCGTTGTATTCATACTTGTCAGGTAATACCCCTTTTTTTGTAAGAGCTTCCTTCCAATTTATCATACGACCATCACTCTTCATAAATCCTTTTTTATCTATAATGCCTCTTCTTTGGAAAATTTCATAGATTTTGATAGAAACAGTTTCATCCAAGGCTGGAATCCGATCAGACAAAAACTTAGGTGTCAAAGGGAATTCCATACATCTAATTTCTGAAACTGCGATACCTTTCTTCTTCAGCGTTTCCATATGCGTGGATATCAACTGTCCTCTTGTGTGATCTTTTGGCATGTGGACAAAAAGAGTTGGTGGGTAGTCATCTGGTATCTCCATGTACTCAAACACACCTTCCGCTATCATAATTGCAATGCTGCTGAACTTGAGTTCATTTGCAAGGGCTGAAACAAAATATCCACCAGAGGAGGCCCCAAGAGCTGTAAGAGGAAGGTTTTCTAGCTTTTCTTTCTGAACCCACCATTTGATAATTTGTTTAACTCTTTTCTTTTCCTTCACAAGTGACCAACATCGACCAATACTAGAAATGGTTATGACAGCAAATCTACGAGCAAGAGCATTAAGGACAATGAGCCGTTCTTCAGGTAAGCCTACACAACTCGGGCAGCTCTGAGACTGGTCCCAAAAATTTGCAGCCTTTCCATTGCAACCGTGAGCCAGAAAGAGGATAGCCTTTGGAGAATCCGGTATCTGCCATATCACATCTGTTCCATTAACAAATTCAAGAGTAGGTGCAAACTGAATCGCAGACTGAAAGCTGTTCCATTTAAGCATTGAAAAATGAAGTCCATGATCTGATTTCGCATTGTCAATAGAGAACAATATCGTTGTTGTAAGGATAAGCAACAGAAATGCAAAAGCTACTGATCTCCATTTCTGTGCCCTATACCATGGAGTATCTGGCCGGTATGCACGTCTCAACATTACTGTAAACATCTGGGAATTATGAAATCATTACTTTACTAAGCCAGAAAAGGAGAAAAAATCAACAGTAGAAACTGACAAAGAAGAGAGAAAAAAACAGAAAATGTTAGCTCTAAATTTTTTGGTTTTTTGCATGCTTCCACTTTTAATTGATTGATTGTTCAGCAGTAAGAAAAAGGAATAGATAATAAGCTATAACACCTTGTAGTAAGGACGAATACACATTATAACTGGGGCTGCACAATGAGTCGTGCCTTTTGTATGATAAATAAGCCAAGCCCAAGCCATAACCTCAAGCTCATTTACTTAGATGAGCAAGCCAAGCTCTCAGCTTGGGGGTCATCAATGGAAATATAAACTCATTTATATGATGCAGACCCTGGGCCTTTTATCTAGGAGATGGTGGTGTAATGAAACAAGGTACAATGAAACAATAGTGTAACAAACACAATGCCAACAAAGGGCTTTAATAAACTCACTTAAGGTTGGTCACCAATGCACCAAATACAATCTCAAAAGAGATAAAAATATCAAACACAAGAGGCGTACAAGCCTATAAGATGGGAAAAACTCGAGAGAAAATCCTCAAATGCTTTTAAGAGCATTGTAGAATAACAAGGGAGTGAGGCTCTATTTATAGAGCCTCACTTCAGCACATGGGAGGCAGTCCAGCTCTTTGAACTGCCTTCCAACAGTCATTATTATGACTGTTGGGATTGGACTGCCTCCCAACAGTCATATTTTGACTGTTGTGCCCAACAGTCATAATATGGTTGTTGGGCAGTATATTTATTACAATGCTAAATTACATTTCAGTCCTTAGTGGACTGTACTATATAATAAAAGACAAAAATACCCTTATCGGGTATTTGAATAAAATTTTACTTTTAACACTTCTCAAACTTATGAGAAAATCACTGAAAGTTTGCTAAGAAGATACAAAAATTGAGGCAGTGGAAGAGCTGTGGTGAAGAAGTCTGCAATCTGAAATTCGGACTGGACATATGGCAATGTAATAGTCTCCTTCAAATATTCTTCGCGAACATAGTGACAATCCATCTCAATGTGTTTTGTTCGCTCGTGAAATGTATGATTGCTAGCTATATAGATGGCACTTTTATTATCACAACATAGCTTTGAAGGTTCTGACACATCAACACTCATATCGAAAAGTAGTGCTCTCATACACACAACTTCAGTGGTTGTGGTAGTCATTGCCCTATACTCAGCTTCCGTAGAAGATAAAGACACTTTCTGTTATTTTTTGCATCGCCAAGAAACGAGAGAATCACCTAAAAACACACAAAAGTCAGTAGTTGAGTGACGGTTATTGGAATCTCCTCTCCAGTCAGAATCCGTGTAAGAAATAAGACTTAAGTATGAGGAAGAGGATAAGAATAGTCCTTTAGATATAGTTTTCTTGATGTATTGAACTATTCTTAATATTGCACTCATGTGGACGGTTGTGGGCGCATATTGAAATTGACTTGCAGAATGTACGTCATGCGCAATATATGGCTTTGTAATGTACATCAATGATCCAATAAGTTGTCGATAAGGGGTTGAATCATCTAATAATACTTCATCTTCAGCTCATATTTTCGCATTTATTACTTCAGGAGTATCAGCATATTTTGTGTCAGTGATTCCTGAACGCTCAACAATATCAGCTGCAAACTTGATTTGAGATAAAATATATCCTCTTGGTGAGTAGGCTACTTCAATTCCTAAAAAGTATCTTAAAAAACCAAGATCAGTCATATCAAAGAATTTTTTAAGCAAAATTTTAATATCTTCAATTTCTCTTTTATCATTCCCTGTGATGATCATATCATCAACATACAAAAGAAGAATGATCAATGAGGTACCTGTAGATCTCACAAAAAGAGCAGTGTCAATGTAACAAGATTTAAATCCAAGTTTTAATATCGTACCACTGAACTGATCATATCATGCTTTAGGGGCTTGTTTAAGCCCGTATAGAGCTTTTTGAAGACGAAGGACCATGCATTTTTCAATAGACAGACCAGGGGGAGGATCCATGTATACTTCTTCATTTAAGCTTCCATTCAAAAATGCATTTTTAACAACTAACTGATATATCGGCCATTTTCGAATGGATGCTATAACAATTAGAGTTCTAACTGTAGTCATACGAGCTACTTGGGCAAAGGTCTCTTCATAATCTATATCATATTCTTGAGAATATCCTTTTGCAACAAGTCTTGCTTTATATCTCTCAAGAGACTCGTCACTTTTTGTTTTAATTTTAAACACTCATCTACACCCTATTGTCTTCTTTCCAACATGAAGAGGTTGAATTGCCCAAGTGTGAGTCTTATGGAATGCATCTAATTCAATTTTCATGGCTTCAACCCTTTCGTTTATATTTTTGGCCTCGTTATAGTTGGATGGTTCATTATAGAAATGAATGGCTAGAAGACATGCCCTGTAGTTTTGTAAGAAGGATTCGTATGAGACAAACCTACTTGGAGGCCTATATGTTCGTTCTGACCTTCTAACACTAGTTTCTTTAGTATTTGTTAGTTGATTATATTTGTCAAGGGCACATGGATGCTCCCTAGTATTTCGTCTAGAGTATTGAAGAAGATCTTGAGATGGTTCACTACTTGAGTCATTAATAGACTCGAAGGTTTCAATATCATTACTAATACCTCTATTGGGTAACAAATCAAATAAGAAAGCATACTCGGATTCTTCCTTAAGAACTTCAAAATCAAATCCATTGTCATTTTCTAGAAAGGTAACATTTATAGAAACATAGAGTTTATCATTTGTTTTATCATAACATCGATATCCTTTTTTATTATCAGCATAACCAAGAAAGACACATTTTATGGCTTTAGGAGAGAGTTTGCTATATTTTTCAAAAAGCACGAAGCATTTACAACCAAATACCCTTAGCCTTTTTAAATTAGGAGAAATTTTAATGAGTTTTTCAATAAGAGACTTGTTTTCCAAAGTTTGAGAAGGCATTCTATTTATTAGATAGACTGCGGTTAGGGCAGCTTCAGCCCAAAATTGCTTTGGAATTTCTTTTGAAATAAGTAGGGTTCTAGTAGTTTCAATGATATGACGATGTTTTCTTTCAGAAATCCTATTTTGTTGAGGTGTCCTAGGGCATGATTTTTGATGCACAATTCTATGATTTTTTAGATATAATTGAAAGTCATTTGAAAGAAACTCTCCCCTAGAGTCGGAGCGGAAGACTTTAATATTTGTTTTAAATTGATTTTTAACTAGATTATGAAAGTTTTTAAAACATGAAAAAACTTCGGATTTGAGTTTTAGAAAGTAAATCCAAGTATGTCTACTAAAATCATCTATAAATGTAACATAGTACGAATAACCCCCTTTTGACATAACAAGAGCGGGACCCCACACATCCGAATGCACTAATTCAAAAAATTTATGTGTCACGGAGGTTCTAGACCCAAAAGGTATCATTTGCATTTTTCCAAGTATACAATCTTCACATACAAAATTTTTATCTTTACAAAAATTTTCCAAAAATGGAAAAAGAGATAATTTGGATATACTTGGGTTTCCTAAGATTTTATGCCAAAGATCTATATTAATGTTTTTGACATGATTACAAAACGAGTATTTTGGTAAACACAGGAAATCCATATACTAAAGGTCTCCTCATCTATGGCCTTGCCCAATCAGCTTTCCTGACTGGAGATCCTGCACCCAACACGCTTTAGATGAGAAGAATACTTTACAACCATAGTGAACAATTTGAGAGACCGAAAAAAGATTTAAATCCAGTTTGAGAATGACTCACTTTTGAAACAAAGAATTTTTTTGAAATATCATCAAGGTTTCCTAAGCTTTTGACTTTTAAAGAGGTACCATCGGCAGTTGACACACATGAGAAATATGATTTAGTGCAATCGGATAATAGAGACTCATTATAAGTCATGTGGAAAGAAGCACCCGAGTCTAGAATCCAAGAGGTCTTACCTGGAGGAGACGATGAAGAGATGACAGCCCGGATGTAGAAGGTGTAGCCTTGAGAAGTTGTGAGACAACTTCTGTTATTTGAGCAAGATTTAATTCATTGAAGTTGCCCCCTTTTCTTGATTCTTGAGGTTCTTCACTTAAGGCGGCCACCTTTTTAAATTTGGGACATTCAGGTCTTATATGTCCGGGTTTCTTACAATGATGACAAATAATTTTTCCTTTGTATCCTCCTACATTGTGTCCTTCCCCATTGAACTTCTTCTCAAAGTGAGGCGGTTTATATGTTTTCACAAAATTTTTGGGTCTTGCCATGGCAAGGACCTCATCATTAGACTTGTGCATTCCAAGTCTTGTCTCTTCTTGACAAATTTGAGCAAGGGCCTCACTTATAGAAGAAGAAGTGGTCCTATGAAGTAAGGAAGATCTTGCTCAAATTCCGGTCGAAGGCCATAAAGAAAAGAGAAAATATTTTTTCTTTCGATTTGGGACCTCATATCAATAGCCGAACCTTCACATTTTGGTTCCAACATGGCTAATTCATTCCAAATAGGAGATAAAATACCGTAAAAATCTCTTACACTTTTCTCCTTGCTTTGAATTACGTACCTTGTCTTGGAGATAATAAAGTCTAGCCATATCCTTTTGGATAAAGGTACTCTTCTTAGAAAGCTCCATGTGTCACATGCCTTCTTGAATTTGATGATATGATGGCGATCTTGAACTCCATGGTATTCATAAACCATGAGAGTATTTGTGCATTGCTTGCCTCCCAATCTTCTAATTTATTTTGGTATTCTTCCAAGGCTTTTTCTTTTTCTTCTTCGAACAAGGCTTTGACTTGATCTCCTTCTCTTCTAGTCAATTTGAGTTGTGGTTCACTAGTAGAACCACTAACAAAACCCCACAAATTTTTTTCTTTGATATGATTCTCCATAGCCGTCGCCCACATCAAGTAGTTGTTTTCATTGAGTTTGTAGGTGATGACGGTGGCGGACTCTCTTTCTCCCATAATAAATACTTGAGTTTACAATAGAGGAGATAGGGAATGATCAATGATCGAAAAACACTTCCTTCACGAGATTCTCCTTCTTTCAAGAGCCTACCTCTGATACCATGTAATGAAACAAGGTACAATGAAATAATAGTGAAACAAACACAATGCCAACAAAGGGCTTTAATAAACTCACTTAAGGTTGGTCACTAATGGACCAAATACAATCTCAAAAAAGATAAAAATATCAAACAGCACAAGAGGCATACAAGCCTATAAGATGAGAAAAACTCTAGAGAAAATCCTCAAATGCTTCTAAGAGCATTATAGAATAACAAGGGAGTGAGGCTCTATTTATGGAGCCTCACTCCAGCACATGAGAGGCAGTCCAGCTCTTTGGACTGCCTTCAAACAGTCATTATTATGACTGTTGAGTGATTGCCTCCCAACAATCATATTTTGACTGTTGTGCCTAACAGTCATAATATGGATGTTGGGCAGTATATTTATTACAATGCTAAATTACATTTCAATCCCTAGTGGACTGTACTATATAATAAAAGACAAAAATACCCTTGTCGGGTATTTGAATACAATTTTATTTTTAAGAGGTGGGTCCAAACCCCATCCTCTCACTATCCTTAATGTGGAAAAAACATAGTTACCGAAAACGATATTAATAAGTGGGATCGCATTTCCCAAAAAGTGGCAACTGGAAGTGATCCGGAATCGCGCTTCCTATACATGGGAATCCTGATTCCCATCCATAGGAATCATGATTCCCATGACTCAGTTATCATTTTTAGGACAAGTAATTCCAATGCCAGGAATTTTAGTTATTGTGTATCAAAATTTCTATTCCCAAGTTAAGGAATTTCAATTCCTCGTGTATTAGGATTCTAGTTCCTAAAACTTAAGCAGACAATTAAGCATGTGCTACAGTAAAAACACTAAGGGTATAAAAGAGTACCTTTTTGTATGCACCTTTTTTTGTGTAAAAACATTTTAAAAAGAAAGAAGGGTGTTTGTGTCCTTTTGTTAGACTTGCATTTGTAATATATGTTATTAATTGCTGCACAATTTTTGTTTATTTCAATGTTTTGTTATTTTGTATCCAAATTCTAAAATAAGCTTATTTTGTATCCTTTGAAAGTTTTGCACTTTTATTGAATGTATGTTAGTTTGTTATTCAATTATTCTATTAAATGATCTAAATAGTTTTTTAATAAGATGATATAATTGTTAATTGTAGTTGTCATGTCTGAATTATTCAATTAACATACTTCTCTTTCCCTTCATTGCTTTAAAGTTGTCTTCTTACATCCATCATTTTATCATTTATTTCTTACCTTAGTTGTCAAAAGCGGTGCCTATGCTTCATCTAGGCCGCCTTGGCAGATTAGGAGCAGAGCAACCGCCTAGGCATAGGCTTATGAGTCTAGGCGGTAGGGCTCTCTTTTACCATCTAGGTGGTGCCTAGGTTGTCCTCGCCTAGGCTACAGGGACATGGATGTCTTTTTTTTTAGATTTTTTCTTTCTTTCTTTTTCTTCTTCCTCCTATCCCAAACCCCTTTTTTTTTTCTTATCTACTTTTCTTTTTTCTTTCTTCTCTTCCATCTTATTTTTTCCTTTTTTTCTTCTGCTTTTCTTCTTCCTCCTTTCACCACTCCACCTCTTTTTCTTCTTCTTTTTCTTCTTTTTTTTCCCCTTTTCTTTTTTCTTCTCCTTTTCTTCTACTTCCTCCTCTCACCCCTCCACTCTCTTCTTTTTTCTCTTCTTCTTGTTTTTCTTTTTTTTCCTTTTTCCCCCCTTTTTCTTTTTTTTCCCTTTTCTTCCTCTTTTCCTTCTATTTTTTTTCTTTACTTGAATGCACGTGTTATATATATATAGAGAGAGAGAGAGAAAGAGAGAGAGAGAGGGAGAGAGAGAAAAGAGGGTATCTTTACTTGGATCATGGTTTTTGAAGGGTTCTTTTCTATGTTTTCCTCAAATTTGTCCTTACAGATGCGTTCTATGTGCTTGATTTTATAGGAATCAACTCTTGCATCATCTGATTTCGATGCGCGGGTAGTTTTTATGAGGTTTAAAAATCAATGATGTAAATTTTTTATAAATAACGTACATATCCAAGACTTAAAAAATCATGTTTTTTTCACCGAACAACCATGATCCAAGTGTCATTTCCTTGCAAATCAACCATGTTGAGCATATCTTTAGGGTCAGATATGAAAAATCATGTTTTAACTCTTCCTTGCAAAATTCGGATATATCCAAATAGGGAAAATAGACAACAGATTTTGTTTAGTTCTAACAGACTTTAGAAAAAATGTGATTTCTCCCAATTTGCTGAACATAAATGGCTGGTTTTTTTGGTGGAGCTTCTAGACACGCCTGTGAAGGTTTGGTTAAAATTTAAGAGTCTAAACTTCTCGAGGTTTTGGATTTATGAGGTTGGGAACAAGAAAATGAAAATCGGGTCAGGATTGGGATTTAGGTTTGGTAAAATGGTTGGTTCTCCTAACTGGTTTGGAGTTTGGGGCTGATTTTTGGCGGGTAGGTTGGGGACACCTTAGAGTACATGCGGTTAAAATTGTAGGGTTAGATCAAGCCAAATGAGGAAGATATGACCTACGAAAGTCACGTCAAATTCTATAAAATCACGACACGCAGAATTGGGTTGGCTAACTATATATTCGATTTGGGTCAAGGAGGTGCAAAAGTGAGTTTGAGCATAAGTGAAGGTGGTTTCGACTCACTGTGTAACGCCCCCAAATTGACCATCGAAAAATGCAAATTTTTTTAAACAATTGCAAAAATCTCCCAAGGACCAGGAGTACATTACATATTTAATATTCACAACTCATCAACCATTTCAGACATAGAACAAATTTAAACCAGAAATTTAATTAAACTTAATTGAATAGTCTCAATAAAATTTCACATTGTTCCCAAAACAAAAAGATAAAGCATCCATATCCGTCAGAACCCGAGCCACCAGATTCATAACCCTCGAGTCCTTTGATCAATCAGTCCAATTATCATGGATCCTTAGTACCTGAAAATATTTTTAGAAAATGGGTAAGAACCAAAGTTCTCGTGCGAGACCCTCTAAAATCTCAACAATAAGAAAATAACATAAAGTGGAATCACAGGTAACATATCAACAGAACAAACTTACCATCTAGGCAGTTCAAGCAAACAACCAACAATTTCATGTTAAATCAAACATTTAGGGATGCACAAAATTAATGCTAAATATTTAGAGATACATGAATTAATGTAACATGAATGAATAACTTTTTAAGTTAAATTATAAGAATTGCTTTTACACGCATGTCTCTAATTAATGCACACAAATTTAATTTTTACTTTCTTACAAACCCGCAAAAAATCAAAACGGGAAAAGTTTTTGAGGTTCAAGGCAGTTCTCAATCGTAGCTTAACACACAATTTATATTTTAATTACTGAGTTTCACACTTATTTTCCCACTGATATAAAGAATCTACATCATCCATCGGAATATTAAGAATCCACATCTAATATCGGAACATCAATAAAAATCCACAATCATTGACACTACTTTCTTAGTATACCAATAACTACAGCTGAGTCAACAACACTACCCCCAAGCAAAGCGGCTAAAAGTTTCCTACAATCGTGGCCAAGAATACGAACCGCACATCAGGTTCTTTGGAACAACAAATTCACACGGTGTTTAGTATCATCACGGTCCTCCATGATTGCCATCCAAGGTTTCCACCCTTTCAGAGGGACACCAGGAAAGAAAATTATTATACTGTTTGGTCTCTTTTACCATTTTAATTAATTAAGAGTTTTTTACTCAAGAACAGTTATGCAAATTCGGGCCCTTGCTCCATCAAATTCAATAGTGTAATTAATTCAATAAAACAAATTTCCAACAAAATCATTTTGCAACGCAAAAATCACAATTTAATATTTCGTAAGCAACACGTGCTCACGGCCCTCAACGGTCGTCAGTGGATCAGACATTACCACAATAAATTAGCATTGCAAGATTTTTCAGTGAACATGAAATACACATAATAAACAAAAAATTTATGTTAAACGCAGACAACATATTTACATATAAATACATATATTGCTGTAAAGTTCAAAAAGCAAACATGTATATATATTTTTTTTACCGTGTATTCGTTAAAAAATAAATTGCATATATATATATATATATATATATATATATATATATATATATATATATATATATATATTATGTTGTGAATATGCTAAAAACCAATCAACTCAAATATATATGTATGTTAGGCTGCGAATCTGCTCAAGAATGCAGACAACATAGCTCATACAACATATGCAAACAACATGTGCAAATAGTATGTGCAAACAACACATGCGTGAACAGCATACGCACACGACATATGCGAACAACATATGCAAACAACACATTGCGTGGGCAGCAGGTATAAAGAGCATATGACAGCATATATACCAATGTATATACTACTTTGAATCTGTCCATAACGCGGACAACACATATATATGTATATATATGTTGTTGTGAACCTGTCCAGAACGCAGACAATATATATATAGTGCTGCGAGCCTGTCCAAAATGCAGACAACACATATATAAGTGTATATATGTTGTTGCAAATCTCATCAAGAATGCAATCAGCACATGTGTACACAAATATGCTGCTGCAAATCTCATCAAGATCGCAGCCAACACGTGTACACTAGATGTGCTGTAAATCTAATCAAGAACACAGAAATACATGGAATACACATGCAGGAATTTGCAGACACGTTAAAGGATGAAAAAATTTGAATTTAAGCATCAAGAACAATAAAACTACATATGATATGCATGCAAAAATTTTGAGACATGATTAGAGATGCATAAACTTGGATTTAAGCATCAAGAATGATAAAAATCTTCATGGTATGCATACAGAAATTTTGAGACATGATTAGAGATATATAAACTTGAATTTAATCATCAAAAATGAAAAAAAAAATTGTGGTATGCATGCAGAAATTTTCAGACATGATTAGAGATGCATAAACTTGGATTTAAGCATCAAGAATGATAAAAATCTTCATAGTATGCATGCAAAAAATTTCAGACATGATTAGAGATATATAAACTTGGATTTAAGTATCAAGAATGATAAAAATCTTCTTGGTATGCATGCATAAATTCTTGAGACATGATTAGAGATGCAAAAAATCAATTTTAAGCATCAACACCAAAAATACATAGTATATGTATGCAAAAATTTGCAGACATATTCAGGGATACAGAAAATCAATTTTAAGCATCAAGAACATAAAAAATACATAGTATACACATGCAGAAATTTGCAGACATGTCCAGGAATGCAGAAAATCAATTTTAAGCATAAAAATACTAGTATATACATGCTGAAATTTGCAGACATGTTCAGGGATGCAAAAAATCAATGTTAAACATCAAAAACATAAAAAATACATAGTATATACATGCAAAAATTTGCAGACATGTTCAGGGATGCAAAAAATCAATTTTAAGCATCAAGAATATAAAAAATGCATAGTATATACATGCAAAAAAATTCAGATATGATCAACCCTTAAATCCATATGATTTAAGACATGTTAAACCCTCGTTCTATCAGAAAAAGAGAGGAACCCGCACCTTACTTTGCTGAAAATATGAGAAAAGAATAGAAAAAGAAGGAGAAGGTGATGCCCTTCTCTCTCTCTTTCTCGCTTTTTCCTTTCCCTCTTTCTCTCTTTCTTTTTCCGCCCTCTCTTTCTCTCTCTACCATTTTTTTCCAATGTTTTTTTAGAGAGAGGCTTAGCCTCTCTCTTTATAGAAGAGGGATTCCTCTAGAGGTGATGCACCCCCCCCCTTTCTGGATGTGTGGGGATTGGGGTAGAGTTCTACAACTATCTTAACTACTTTTAATATATATATATATATATATATGTTTCTTAAAGTTTTAAATTCTCTTTGTTTTAAAAAGTTAAGGATGAACTATGAGTCTAGGTTGGAACCATTATCCAAATCCATATCAATTTGGATTTCAGCTCATTCATGGGCACTAGTCGATATGGATCTTGGACCAAGTCCATATCCATATTAATGTCAACTTATATATATATATATATATATATATATACTTGTCTACTCTGATCCAAATAAAAAAGACCCAAAATAAAGGTCGATCTAATTTGAAAAATACATTTTCTAAACCAACCCATATCCAAAATTGCCAAATCAGACCTTCTATTCGTAACGGATCTATCTAGGGTCCTAGTTCCATTTAAACTCTTGAATTTTACCTGATTTTAACCTAAATTTAACTTGAATTTTGCTCAAATTTAGAAGTTAAAAATGGATAAAATTCACAGGTGTTGCATATCATATATATATATATATATATATATATATATATATATATATATATATATATATATATATATATATCCTCAATGGGCTCTGAACCATGTCCAAGCCCATATTGATGTCAGCCCATATTTACTATTTTCAATAATTATCTAATTAAAATGTTGCATTTTTGAACTTGAAAATATCAAAAAAATTACGAGATATTATATCATTACCTGCTTAAAAGAATTTCTTTCATCAAATTATAACATACCGAATAAGTGTGGGTAATGTTCATGCATATCGGTCTCAAGCTCCCAGGTGCGCTCGTCTAGTCCGTGATGTTGCCAACACACTTTCACGAATAGAATCGCCCTACTCCGAAGTATCATTTCCTAGCGATCCACAATCATCACCGGTCTCTCCTCCGTCGTCAAATCCGGTTGTACTTCGATTGCCTCACACTGAATAACATGTGAGGGGTTTGGTACATGCTTTCTCAATATGGAGATATGAAAAACATTGTGAATCTGAAAAAACTGAGACGGAAGTGCTACTCGGTATGCTGACTCACCAACTCG
Source organism: Nuphar pumila (assembly GCF_984573655.1). Lineage (NCBI taxonomy): Eukaryota > Viridiplantae > Streptophyta > Magnoliopsida > Nymphaeales > Nymphaeaceae > Nuphar > Nuphar pumila. Next base: position 18,471,822 of record NC_143263.1, read on the forward strand.
CTCGAGGATCTCAAAAGGTCCAACGTACTGAGGACTGAGCTTCCCTTTTTTTTCGAACACGAACACACTCTTCATAGGCGATATCCGAAGAAACACGTGATCGCCCAGTACAAAACTAAGCTCCCTACGCCGCTAGTCGATGTAGCTCTTCTGTCGGCTCTAGGTAGCAATTAATCGCTGGCAAATCATCTGCACCTGGTCTGAGTACTGTTGGATCGCCTCGAAAAACTCATTTGCTCCAACACCAACCTCGTCCCAACATAACGGGGATCTGCATGGTCTACCATACAAAGCTTCATACGGAGTCATACCAATACTGGCATGATAGTTGTATGAAAACTTTACAAGCTTCACATGCTTATCTCAGTCTCCTACTCAATCCAGCATGCATGCTCTCAGCATGTCCTCAAGGGTCTAGATAGTACGTTTTGTTTGTCCATCAGTTTTCGGGTGAAAAGTTGTGTTAAACTTCAATTTGGTACCCAACGCCTTCTACAACTGATGCCAAAAATGAAATGTAAAGCGAGGAACTCGATCTGACACAATCGAAAGTGGTACTCCATGAATTAAAATGATCTCGTCTATATACAGATCTGTCAAACTTTGCAAATTCTGACTCACCCTAATCGGCAGAAAATGGGCACTCTTGATCAGTCGGTCTACTATCACCCAAATGGCAGCATGCCGACGATGGGTCCTCGGTAAACCCATGATGAAGTCCATCGATATGTTGTCCCACTTCCACTTAGGGATATCCAAAGGTTGTAGCAGTCCATCAGGCCTCTGGTGCTCGATCTTAACTTGCTGGCAAGTAAGACATCGAGACACAAACTCAATAACGTCTCGTTTCATCCCATTCTACAAATATATTCTCTGCAGATCCTTAAACATCTTGGTGCTATCAGAATAAATAGAATACTTCGACCTGTGCGCCTCAGTCATCAGCTCCTCCCGAAGAACCTTTGAAACCCACTATCTATCTCTGAACATAATAGTCATGTCCTCTTCACGATAGAATTGTGAATTTGGCTTTGAAACCCACCAACGTCCTGCTTCATCCCATGTTCTTGTGTTTAGCCCTTTGCCACTAGCCTTGTGTTGAACTACTCAATACTTCCATCAGATTTACGCTTAATCTTATACACCCAATGACAACCAACCATGTTCTTATCTAATGGCCTTGAAAAAATTTTCCAAGTGATGCATTCATGTGGGGCAGCAATCCCCTCATTCATTGCATCAATCCGATGTTGACTCTTACATGCCTTATTGAAATATTTTGGCCCTTAGAATGTTGTCTTGTACAACAGAATAAACTTGAAAATCTAATGAAAAGGCCTCACAACTTACCCATCTTTCTAGTGGATGTCGAATTCTATTAGATGTCCAAATTTGCTGCTGTGAGGACTGAACCATAGTATTGCTGCTGGGCTGATTCGCAGGTCGTGGGACTGTATCCGTCTCTTGCTCATTGGCAGATGTTGTACGAACTAAATCTTGACATTCATTACTTTGCTGGCTGGTTTCAACGTCATTTACAGCAACACCAATATGAGGAGAATCATCAACTACATGTTTCCTGCTGCTGTACACATTTTTAAAGAACTGAAAACCTGACAATGACATCCCAGGGATGTGATCATTTCCATTATACCACTGTACCGAATTTTGAACAGAGAACGTTCTCAACAGCCATTGAGGACTGGTGAAGAACCTGCTGAGAAGAAGTCGACCAAGGCCAAAAGGATTCCAACATCTCGTGATTTGAGTCACCCAATTGGTTCCCACATATACCCTCATGAAAAATGACATGACGAGATATCAAAACTTTATTGGCAGCATGATCATAACACCTATATCGCATATATTTGTCATCATAGCCAATAAATTGGCACACAGTTGCATGCAAAGATAATTTCTCTCTCAACGAACTATCAATGTAAACAAAACGACAACCATAGGCTTGTAAGCTATGTCACAGGGACTCGGCCAACTGGGTGCCGCACCCGCGTCAACGCAACGCGGGTGGGCGTGCGGGTGCAGCACCCGGTGCGATCAACCTGACCCTGGGTGCATTGACCGCACCTAGGGTCATTTATGTCCAACTTTTGGACTTTATATATATATATATATATATATATATATAATATTTTTGCCGCACCCCCGCACCCGCACCCATGTGGCATAGCTTGTAAGTGAGAGTAATCTGGGTGCACTCTGTATAATAGAAAGTATGATTATTCCCCTCCAATGGTAGACAAAGGCACCCTACTTATCAAGAACACAATTGTATGGAAGGCCTCTTCTCATAGGGAATTAGTTAGTGCTATTCGTTCTTACAGGCCAGATTATGTTTGTTCTTAAACCTATGATATCTCCTCTTAAATTATGTACATAATCATATAATGTAATATATATATTTTATATATATATATGGTAATACATATACATATATTAATATATATGTATATGTATCTACTCAAATATATATATAAAATATATATTTCTATTTGTTTAGTCATAAGGGTAGTTTAGTCTTTTCCTCTATTTTTGCGCACATTCACTTTATGGATGTGATTGTAATTATTTTTATTTTTTCTTTTTGTTTTTTTCATTTCTTTTTGTATGTGTACCAAAAAGGTACCTTGGGGGGGCCACCAACATAGTCGTTGGGCCCTCTCCAACGGTCACATTTGTGACCGTTGGAGGGGCTCCAACGACTATGGGTGGAGCCCCTCCAAGGCCCCTCTTGTGGTGTTATAAATAGGGGCTCTCCCCTTTGTATTTTCTCATGGCATTGAGTCAAAGCCCAAGTTCTCAATAAATTGATTCTATTATTTTTTATGCCTTTGTGCATTTGTGAGTTATTTGTGGGTTGTGCTTTTTGTGCACAAGTGTTCTAAAGTGTTTTTATTGTGTTTTCGTGGTGGGTTCAATATCAAGAATATTAAGGTCTTGATATTAGTATCTTGTTGGAGATACTTTCACATGGTATCAGAGCCTCGTTGGAAGAAAGAAGATCGTGTATCTCGCCTCTTGTGAAGCACCTCGAAAATCGTGCCCTCAAGCTAGTGAAGTTTTTGGGTAAAGCATTTGCTCCGGGCAATATTTTAGAAGCAACTTTTGTCAAGAAAAGGTTGAAAATCCGTTAAGGTACGCTTTATTTTTCATCTTCTCCTCTCCATAATGGGTGAAAAAGACTCACACTTCTCCCTTGGTTTTAAACTTAGTGGTTCAAACTACCATGTTTGGGCCGGCAACATGGAAGCCCATATCAAAGGGAAAGGTCTTTGGGGTTATGTTCAAGGTTCCATATCGGAACCCGAACCCAAGCTTTCTATTATAGAGAAAGGGGAAATCAAAATTCTTGAAGGAGAAGATAGACAAAAGGCCTTAGAAGAATATTCCAAAAGGCATGATGAGTGGGAAATGAAGAACTTCAAAATATTGTCTTGGATTTTTTCGTCCGTAGAAACCAAGATCAATGCCAACATCATCAAATTTAAAAGGGCCTCTGAAGCTTGGTTATACCTTGAAAAAATGTATACGTCAAGGGACTTGTCTCACAAATACTACCTCCAAAAGAAAGCCTTGTGTAAAACCCAAGATTTCTTATTTGAAAATATCTCAAATTTTTCAAGTTGGGCCTAGATCCACATTACGGATCCAGGACCCATAAAGGGGGGGAAATTAGGATTTATTCATTTGAAACCTTGATTTAATGATAATAATGAATAAATAAAATTTAAAAACAAAAAAATTCTAATTTAATTCGAGGATCCACAGTGGATCCATTTGGATCCACTTGTGGATCCATATCGATTGGGGCCGGGTTACGGGTCTCGGGTCCGGACCCGAGCCGCGCCCCTGTGTAACAGCCCCTTTTAAAGAAAGGGGCAACCCGATAAGGGTTGCCCGATAGGTTCGTTGCAGAAAAGGAAAGGGGGGCAGGAGGGGGTTACGCAATGCGTAACCAACTCCTCCCATCTCGGCATGGAAGAGGGCCGATAAAAGGAGTGGAGAGGGGGGGGTTTCCCTCTTCACTCGGGCACTCCCTCTTCCCCCATCTCCTTTCCCCCGTCTCTCTCTCTGTCAGTGTGTATCGGAGAGGAGGAGTTCGCCGGCAAGCTGCGGCAACAAGCAGCCATCAGCGACTGCAGCGAGTATCCCCCTGTCGCGACAGCAACAAGGAGTGTCAGTCGCGGCCTTACCTTCGCGTCCCCAGCCTTCGATCGCCGGGAAACCCATCGGAATCAGGTACGGTTCTTCTTCGAACCTGGGTGAGGAATCGAACAGGGGTTCGATTCCATACGTTGATTTTGGGGTTTTCTTGATAAACCCTAAACACCCAAATCAAATTGATTTGGGGGTTTTCTTAATATGCCCTAAATATTGAAATCGGAAAACAGAAATCGTATATGTTTATGAAAACAGGAATCGTATAGGCTTGAAAAAAAAAATGTTGTTTCATGTTGCAGGCCACTAGTGCATGGGTTGGAGGCGACAAGCCCAGCCGACCCAGTCGGCTGGGTGCTGTGTTAGCAGGGCCCAGCCGACCCAGTCGGCTGGGTGCTCTACTTCTTTTGGACCGGGCCATAGCAGGCCCAGCCGACCCAGTCGGCTGGGTGCTGGCCTGTGACTCGTATAAAAAAAAAAAAAGGGTTTCCTGTGTGTGCACTTGATCCCCTTTAATGAAATCTTAGAGATTTTTAACGGGTGTTTCGGTGGATGATGTTTTTGGATGTTGGTATTGTTTTTGGAGCTATATAGTCTTTGGATCTGTTTGTTTTACTTGTTTTCTTCATTTTGGATTTTCTTGTGGTGTTTAGTATGATTGTATTATGTAAAGAGGTGAATTGCTTAAGCAAAATAAATAGCCTGGACAGGGATTTCTAATTTGGGCGATTTTTTTTTTAGTTGGTGTTTGTGAAATAGCAAAAAGAACTGTTCTGGGCACCTAAACGGTTGGGTTTCAGTGTTGATATTGAATGGGGAGGAGGTTATGAAGGTTGTCAGAGACCCTAATCAATCAGATTTGGGGGATTCGGTTGCCATTATCAAATTAAAATAAAACCTTATTTGGGTTTTTTGTTATCATTGTATGTGCATAGGGAGAGTCATGTATAACCTGACTTGGGTAGGTTATACGATGGGCATTAGGTGCATCATGAAGTTTTTGTAAACAAAATCTTTTTATGCTATTGGATTAAAATGTTCATATTAAGCCGTGTACATTGATGTGATTGGTTGCTGAATATCATTCCTTCATATTTTGATAAGCATGATAATGTACTGCTATACTTGCTGCTGAATAAGCAAAATTTTGAAATCATAACACCCAGACTTATGAAAGGCTGCATGATATAACTGAAATTGGGTATTAGAATGAGAATCTAAAACTGAATGTTGAAATGCCATTACACAGCTCAACGTGTGTTCAGTTTTAAAACTGCATATATTGGCCTGCGTATTTTGCCTTGTATTCTTGTACTGAAATTTCACTAGACTGATAGTTAGTCCGTAACCTGTCATAATGGAGTTTTCACTCGAGTTGAGCTGGAAATCATATGGTCCTTCCCCACTCTTGCTTCCTTTATTCTTCTTACCTGTGCTTAATTATTACTAAATTAATGTCTTCATGGCATAGTTATACCTGAAAGGAATCTGTAACCTGTTTCATGAGAAGGATGATTTGTTTTGTTCTTGCTGTTTTCATTTGGGGTTATCAAGCCTCCGAAATCTATTTAAAATTTTGTCTTGAAATGTCACATTGTGATGTGCCAAATAGGAGGACAGCATTATTAGGTACACATAGCCGACCTCCATTCTTTTGTACAGTTCCCCATTCATATTCGGTAAACTGGGCACAACTGTTATCATTAGAGAATGGGTTCATTAGTATTTACTGTTAGGCAATATATTGTCATAAAATGAATAAAATGAAGCATGACTAACTAGTTATACTTGTTAGTAATTATTAATGGGTCAGTTGTGTATAACAGTGCTCATGTTACACTGTTTAGGGAGGATGGATACATGAAACTGAAATTATACATATGGAATGTATCTTGCTGGTATGTCCCTAGATGAACATTATATTTTTGGCTAGCATCCATGTGTTATTTAAAAGCTTGTGTATTGGATTGAGAGAAAACACTTGCCGTGGAGGTTATGCTTTCACTAACTGGTATGGTTTTATTATGTGATGCACCGATGGCCAAATTGGACCATCAGCGGCCTGGAGTGCCGTGGGTTGGTTTTCTTTTATTTATGTTTCTAAATGCATCACTTGGCACATTACTACACTGCTCTAGTGGTGGTTACGGGCTGGAGTCCCGAATGGGTCCCCGCAAGGGAGGATGCGGATTTTTCACTTTACTTTTGCATATTGTGTTGCAAACTTAAAGAATGAATTAAATAAAAATATAATAAGAACAGTGTAATTTACATTCTGGGATATCTCATCTGGAGTATGAGAATCTTGGATATCCGGTCTTGGGGAGACTGTGAGGATACAAAAACTCCGTGTGCGTTGTTGCCCCTGAACCCGATATTGAGGTTCTTCTCCTGGCCACGGTTTTAGGGAGAATCCACCACTTTACCCGGGAGTGGTGTGTTAGTCACAGCTGTGAGTTTATGGTACCAAGGAAGTGGCACTTGTGGGCGTGGGGTGTCCCTTGTGTCCCCGACATTAGATGTGGAGGTCTAATGTTCCGATAGATGGTGTTGTTTCCTGATATCGGTCGAGGGCTAAGTTGGAACCCAGTAATAAAATACAAATTGTGTGTTAAGCTACCCTGGGAACCTACTTGACCTCGGGGTTTGTACCCGTTTGGTGTATCCGCGGGCCACGGTAATTAAAAAGAGGAACTTAAAGATGTGTGCATCTAATAGGGCATGCATATGGAAAGATGAAACTTAAATGAAAGATAACAGAAGAAATCATGCATTGCACATAATCATGCATTTTTCTGTTATGCATTAGATCATGCATGTTTGAATCATTCTTGATATCATGACATCATTTGGTGGTTGTATACGCTTTACTTCGTAAAATCATGCTGAAAGGTTGGTTATTTAGTTGTTGATATATGACACTGTTTACTGTTATTAATTAGTGAGTAAATGAAATCATTGGTAGTTATGAAAATTTAGATGTTGAAAATTTTATATTTACGCTCACTCAGATCACTGCATGAAATCTTATCCATGTTCTTTCTCTCATCTGGTTTCTTTAGAAGTAGCTGTGCTCAGAATTTCAGTTCTGACACCCTACTTTGTTGGTTTTTCACAGGAAATGGTGAACAGTGAAGTTGGACATGCATATGGGGATGGATGAGTTATACTTGGACTTGTCAGCTTCAGTAGAGAATATTGTGGCTCTTTCTTTTGTCTTTCAGTTCTTTTAAATTCTGCAATTGTTAATTTACTTTCAATTGAAGGGAACTTCGTCTTTGAAATTTTATTACTCATTAATAAAAGAACTTTAGTTGGTTGATATGGATGATAATTGCAACTTCGTTTGTGGTGTGTGGTTATCCAACTGAAATTGGAACTGTAGGGACCCCAGGTCTCTAGGAAGTTTTCCGCAAGTCTTAAAAAAAAAAAAAAAATCCGCATTTTTCAAAAGTAGGAGTTGGGGTCGTTACAGGTTTGGTATCAAAGCCACCACAAAGACTTGCAATTTTATCATCTTGGAGTATTAAATTTTTATTTTGGTATATGAGTCCTGTCCTGAAGCATCGACAAGTGTGACTCGTCCTCCAGAGCAGTCTTCTTCACTGGTATGTTGCTTAATACTTTAGCTTACTTTATATAAGTCCTGTGTGATTATGTTACTTAAAAGTTAATGTTCTTTGGTGTGAATTAAAAGTCTGATGTGATTCGGGAACGAATACTGTTCATGATCAACCCTAAAGGGGTAGTGTCCATAATAGTCTAATTTGAAAAGGTGGTGCATTGTAGATGTCGCACTATACTCGTAGAGGCGCTTCGTCTTCTACTGCTGCTCCCACGAACTGGCAGGAGGAAAGAGATTTCATGATGGAGACCATCCATACCCTAACAGAGACTATGGCGGCACAAGCTGCACAAACGGCCCAAGCAGCACAGGCTGCACAGGCAGCTGCACAGGCAGCCGTGCAGGCAGCGACTCGTGACCCTCCGGTCAACATCGTTCCCAACGCAGGTGGCGTTTCGTTCGAGAGGTTTCTGAAGTTGGACCCGCCTTCCTTTTCAGGAAAGGCAGACCCGGAGGCTGCCGAGAGATGGGTCGAGGAGATTGAGCGGGTGTTTGACGTCTTACTTGTCCCTGAGTAGAGAAAGACACCCTTTGGCACGTACCGCTTAAAGGGCGACGCCATGAACTGGTGGGACACCCTGCGAAGGGTGAAATTTGCTGATTGGGATGAGATCCCTTGGGAGACGTTCAGGGAGGAGTTTCTGGACGCCTACTTTCCCCCTTACGCCGAGGAGCAGATGCAACAAAGGTTCCTTGATCTGACTCAGGGGACCATGAGTCTAGTGGAATACACTACTAAGTTTCGGAGTCTTGAGAAGTATAGCCCAAACCTCTTCAAGAATGAGAAGGCAAGGGCGGCTAGATTCGTGCGTGGACTGAAAGACGGGTTAAGGACTCGTGTGCTCGGGGGTCGTCCTTCTACCCTGGCCGAGGCGATCGAGTCGGCCACCGTACTGACCGAGGATTGGGAACGATCCAAAGGTGGTTTTCAGAAGAAGGGTGGCAGCGGAGGAGGTTCTTCAGGCGGGACCAGGAAGAATCCTCCAGCAGGAGGGGGAGTGCAGAACGGGAAGAAGCAGCGGACCTGGGACGGGCGACAACAGGGCGCGCAACAGGGCCGACCTCAGCCGCGGAGACAACAGGGGAAGGCCCAACCGGCATGTCGCAGATGTGGCAAGAATCATCCATTAGGTTTTTGCCCATCGTTTAAGGGAGTATGCTACCAGTGCCAACAGCCAGGGCACATTGCCCCCTTCTGTCCAAACAAGCCTGCGGTTCCGGGTGGACAGTCGCAACAACCACAGCAGCAGAGGCCTCAACAGCAGCAGGGTCAGCGCAAGACCAATGGACGGGTCTACGCAGCGACAGCAACCTCCCAGGAGGATCAGGCTGATCTGATCGAAGGTATATTCTTAGTCGCCGAACACTTTGCACGTGTTATGTTTGATTCGGGTGCAACACACAGCTTTATTTCCTCTTCGTTTGCAAAGTTGCTTGATTTGGTTCCATCTAGCCTCAAAAGGGCTCTTGATGTGATGTCACCTATGGGTGCATCCTCTTCCTGCGGAAAGTATTTTCCGTCCGTAGGCGTGGTGATAGGAGGCCATGAGTTGTCGGCCGATTTGGTCATTTTGGATATGACATTCTATGATGTCATCTTGGGCATGGACTGGTTGTCCAAGCATAATGCGACCCTCCAGTGTCGAGGCAGGAAGGTAATCTTGGAGCACCCCAAGTTATCGGCATTGTTGTGCCATTCAACGAGACCAACCGATGGGGTGAAGATCGTGTCAGCTTTGAAGGTCTCCAAGTACCACAAGAAGGGTTGCATGGTATTCTTGGCCAGTGTTTCTGCTCAAGACAGTCAGGCGCCGTCATTGGAGCAGTTAGACGTTGTCCGCGAATTCCCGGATGTTTTTCCTGAGGATTTGCCGGGTTTGCCTCCGCATCGAGAAATTGAGTTCTCGATCGAGCTAGTGCCTGGTACAGCACCAGTTTCACGCGCTCCGTATCGCATGGCACCTGCTGAGTTAAGGGAACTGAAAAAGCAGTTGCAGGAACTTCTTGACAAAGGATTTATTAGACCGAGTGTATCCCCTTGGGGTGCCCCGGTCCTCTTTGTTAAGAAGAAGGATGGTTCCATGCGACTTTGTATTGACTACCGCATGTTGAATCAAGTGACGGTGAAGAACAAATACCCTTTGCCTAGGATCGATGATTTGTTTGATCAGTTGAGAAGGGCCAAGGTGTTCTCGAAAATCGATCTTCGTTCAGGATATCATCAGCTGAGGATTAAAACCGAAGATATTCCTAAGACAGCGTTCAGGTCCAGATATGGGCATTATGAATTTCTAGTGATGTCATTTGGACTTACAAATGCCCCTGCGGCATTTATGGATCTGATGAACCGGGTTTTCAGGTTGTGGCTGGATTCTTTTGTCATCGTGTTCATAGATGACATTCTGATATATTCGGAGAGTGTGGAAGATCACCGAGAGCATTTGCGACTCGTGCTGCAGACACTGAGAGAACATCAGCTTTATGCTAAATTCTCAAAGTGTGAGTTTTGGATCGATAGGGTGATGTTTCTTGGTCACGTGATATCCGAGAGAGGTGTAGAGGTTGATCCAGCAAAGGTGGAAGCCGTTTTGTCATGGGAACAACCGAAGACGGTGACAGACATTAGGAGTTTCTTGGGATTGGCGGGTTATTATCGTTGATTCATTCAAGATTTCTCGCGTATAGCGGCTCCGATGACTCGGTTGTTGCAGAAAGGAGTGAAGTTCGAATGGTCTTCTCGCTGCGAAGACAGTTTCCAAGAGTTAAAAAAAGAGGTTGACCACAGCGCCGGTGTTGACATTGCCTTCCGGGGCGGGTGGTTTTGTGGTATATAGTGATGCGTCAGGGACTGGACTGGGTTGTGTTCTTATGCAACATGGAAATGTCATAGCATACGCTTCCCGACAGCTAAAGGTGCATGAGAAGAATTATCCCACACACGACTTGGAGTTAGCGGCAGTAGTGTACGCGCTGAAGATTTGGCGTCACTACCTTTATGGAGAAACGTTTGAGGTCATGTCTGACCACAAGAGCCTCAAATATATCTTCACCCAGAGGGACCTGAATTTGAGGCAACGTAGGTGGTTGGAATTCCTAAAGGATTACGACTTCTCCATCGCTTACCATCCGGGTAAGGCGAATGTGGTGGCTGATGCGCTTAGTAGAAAGGCGTCAATCACAGCAGCTAGCTTAATTGGACGCAGTTGGAATCTAGTCGAGGAGTTCGTACAATGGCAACCTTTTTTTTACGACTCCGAACACATCCTTTGTGCCGGGATGCAGGCCCGACCAGAGATCATAGATCGAATTGAGGAACTCCAATCAGAAGATCCGGACTTTGAAAAGTTGTGCGAAAGTGCTCAGAAGCCAGAAGCGCAGTTTCGCCGGGAGGAGGGCGGAACCATTAGGTTCGGAGACCGATGGTGGGTTCCTAAAGCATTACGGGAAGAGCTGATGAGTGAAGCTCACAGGTCGAAGTATTCCGTTCACCCTGGTTCCACCAAGATGTTCAAAGATCTTCAGAGGACGTACTGGTGGAATGGGATGAAACGGGACATCGCGGAGGTCGTATCTCGGTGTCTTACTTGCCAGCAAGTGAAGATTGAACACCAGAGACCGGGTGGACTTTTGCAGCCTCTTGAGATTCCAGAATGGAAGTGGGATGATATCTCAATGGACTTCATCGTAGGGCTGCCTAAGACCCGACGACAACGAGATGCCATATGGGTGATTGTGGATCGGTTGACAAAGAGTGCTCATTTTCTTCCGATCAGGATTAGTCAAAGCTTGGAGAGTTTGGCCGATCTCTACGTAGAAGAGATTGTTAGGCTTCACGGAGTGCCTCGTTCGATAGTGTCAGATCAGGATCCGAGGTTCACATCTCGATTTTGGCGCCAGCTGCAGAAAGCCCTTGGCACTACTTTGAAGTTTAGTACTGCTTTCCATCCGCAGACAGACGGGCAGTCAGAGCGAACGATTCAGACGCTCGAGGACATGTTGAGAGCGTGCGCTTTGGATTGGGCCGGTGATTGGGACAAACATGTGAAGCTTGCAGAGTTTTCTTATAACAATAGCTTTCATGCTAGTATTGGTATGGCCCCGTATGAAGCACTGTATGGCCGACCGTGTAGATCTCCGGTTTGTTGGGATGAGGTTGGAGTAAGAGCAGTAGAGTCTCCAGAAATCGTCCAGCACTATGCGGATCAGGTACGTTTAATTCGACAAAGGTTGATTGCAGCTCAAAGTAGGCAAAAGAGTTATGCCGATCAGCGGCGTAGAGAGCTCAGTTTTGAGGTAGGCGATCACGTGTTTGTTCGAATCTCGCCTACGAAAAGTATCTTCCGGTTTGGGAAGAAAGGCAAGTTGAGTCCTAGGTATGTTGGACCCTTCGAAGTCCTTGGACGTGTCGGAGAGACTGCGTATCGAGTAGCCCTTCCTCCTCAGTTCTCGCAGATTCACGATGTTTTTCATGTCTCGATGTTGAGAAGGTACGTGCCTGACCCCTCACACGTAATTCACTATGAGGCGATCGAGGTACAACCTGACTTAACAACGGACGAGAAGCCGATAGAGATTGTGGAACGCCAGGAAAGGGTACTGCGCAGTAGGACGATTCCATTTGTAAAGGTGCGTTGGCAGCATCATGGGCTAGATGAATGCACTTGGGAGCCTGAGGCGGATATGCGTCAACACTATCCTCTTTTATTTGGTACGTGCTAATTTCGCGGACGAAATTCTTTTAAGGGGGTAGAGATGTAAAACCCAAGATTTCTTATTTGAAAATATCTCAAATTTTTCAAGTTGGGCCTAGATCCACATTACGGATCCAGGACCCATAAAGGGGGGGAAATTAGGATTTATTCATTTGAAACCTTGATTTAATGATAATAATGAATAAATAAAATTTAAAAACAAAAAAATTCTAATTTAATTCGAGGATCCACAGTGGATCCATTTGGATCCACTTGTGGATCCATATCGATTGGGGCCGGGTTACGGGTCTCGGGTCCGGACCCGAGCCGCGCCCCTGTGTAACAGCCCCTTTTAAAGAAAGGGGCAACCCGATAAGGGTTGCCCGATAGGTTCGTTGCAGAAAAGGAAAGGGGGGCAGGAGGGGGTTACGCAATGCGTAACCAACTCCTCCCATCTCGGCATGGAAGAGGGCCGATAAAAGGAGTGGAGAGGGGGGGGTTTCCCTCTTCACTCGGGCACTCCCTCTTCCCCCATCTCCTTTCCCCCGTCTCTCTCTCTGTCAGTGTGTATCGGAGAGGAGGAGTTCGCCGGCAAGCTGCGGCAACAAGCAGCCATCAGCGACTGCAGCGAGTATCCCCCTGTCGCGACAGCAACAAGGAGTGTCAGTCGCGGCCTTACCTTCGCGTCCCCAGCCTTCGATCGCCGGGAAACCCATCGGAATCAGGTACGGTTCTTCTTCGAACCTGGGTGAGGAATCGAACAGGGGTTCGATTCCATACGTTGATTTTGGGGTTTTCTTGATAAACCCTAAACACCCAAATCAAATTGATTTGGGGGTTTTCTTAATATGCCCTAAATATTGAAATCGGAAAACAGAAATCGTATATGTTTATGAAAACAGCAATCGTATAGGCTTGAAAAAAAAAATGTTGTTTCATGTTGCAGGCCACTAGTGCATGGGTTGGAGGCGACAAGCCCAGCCGACCCAGTCGGCTGGGTGCTGTGTTAGCAGGGCCCAACCGACCCAGTCGGCTGGGTGCTCTACTTCTTTTGGACCGGGCCATAGCAGGCCCAGCCGACCCAGTCGGCTGGGTGCTGGCCTGTGACTCGTATAAAAAAAAAAAAAAAGGGTTTCCTGTGTGTGCACTTGATCCCCTTTAATGAAATCTTAGAGATTTTTAACGGGTGTTTCGGTGGATGATGTTTTTGGATGTTGGTATTGTTTTTGGAGCTATATAGTCTTTGGATCTGTTTGTTTTACTTGTTTTCTTCATTTTGGATTTTCTTGTGGTGTTTAGTATGATTGTATTATGTAAAGAGGTGAATTGCTTAAGCAAAATAAATAGCCTGGACAGGGATTTCTAATTTGGGCGATTTTTTTTTTAGTTGGTGTTTGTGAAATAGCAAAAAGAACTGTTCTGGGCACCTAAACGGTTGGGTTTCAGTGTTGATATTGAATGGGGAGGAGGTTATGAAGGTTGTCAGAGACCCTAATCAATCAGATTTGGGGGATTCGGTTGCCATTATCAAATTAAAATAAAACCTTATTTGGGTTTTTTGTTATCATTGTATGTGCATAGGGAGAGTCATGTATAACCTGACTTGGGTAGGTTATACGATGGGCATTAGGTGCATCATGAAGTTTTTGTAAACAAAATCTTTTTATGCTATTGGATTAAAATGTTCATATTAAGCCGTGTACATTGATGTGATTGGTTGCTGAATATCATTCCTTCATATTTTGATAAGCATGATAATGTACTGCTATACTTGCTGCTGAATAAGCAAAATTTTGAAATCATAACACCCAGACTTATGAAAGGCTGCATGATATAACTGAAATTGGGTATTAGAATGAGAATCTAAAACTGAATGTTGAAATGCCATTACACAGCTCAACGTGTGTTCAGTTTTAAAACTGCATATATTGGCCTGCGTATTTTGCCTTGTATTCTTGTACTGAAATTTCACTAGACTGATAGTTAGTCCGTAACCTGTCATAATGGAGTTTTCACTCGAGTTGAGCTGGAAATCATATGGTCCTTCCCCACTCTTGCTTCCTTTATTCTTCTTACCTGTGCTTAATTATTACTAAATTAATGTCTTCATGGCATAGTTATACCTGAAAGGAATCTGTAACCTGTTTCATGAGAAGGATGATTTGTTTTGTTCTTGCTGTTTTCATTTGGGGTTATCAAGCCTCCGAAATCTATTTAAAATTTTGTCTTGAAATGTCACATTGTGATGTGCCAAATAGGAGGACAGCATTATTAGGTACACATAGCCGACCTCCATTCTTTTGTACAGTTCCCCATTCATATTCGGTAAACTGGGCACAACTGTTATCATTAGAGAATGGGTTCATTAGTATTTACTGTTAGGCAATATATTGTCATAAAATGAATAAAATGAAGCATGACTAACTAGTTATACTTGTTAGTAATTATTAATGGGTCAGTTGTGTATAACAGTGCTCATGTTACACTGTTTAGGGAGGATGGATACATGAAACTGAAATTATACATATGGAATGTATCTTGCTGGTATGTCCCTAGATGAACATTATATTTTTGGCTAGCATCCATGTGTTATTTAAAAGCTTGTGTATTGGATTGAGAGAAAACACTTGCCGTGGAGGTTATGCTTTCACTAACTGGTATGGTTTTATTATGTGATGCACCGATGGCCAAATTGGACCATCAGCGGCCTGGAGTGCCGTGGGTTGGTTTTCTTTTATTTATGTTTCTAAATGCATCACTTGGCACATTACTACACTGCTCTAGTGGTGGTTACGGGCTGGAGTCCCGAATGGGTCCCCGCAAGGGAGGATGCGGATTTTTCACTTTACTTTTGCATATTGTGTTGCAAACTTAAAGAATGAATTAAATAAAAATATAATAAGAACAGTGTAATTTACATTCTGGGATATCTCATCTGGAGTATGAGAATCTTGGATATCCGGTCTTGGGGAGACTGTGAGGATACAAAAACTCCGTGTGCGTTGTTGCCCCTGAACCCGATATTGAGGTTCTTCTCCTGGCCACGGTTTTAGGGAGAATCCACCACTTTACCCGGGAGTGGTGTGTTAGTCACAGCTGTGAGTTTATGGTACCAAGGAAGTGGCACTTGTGGGCGTGGGGTGTCCCTTGTGTCCCCGACATTAGATGTGGAGGTCTAATGTTCCGATAGATGGTGTTGTTTCCTGATATCGGTCGAGGGCTAAGTTGGAACCCAGTAATAAAATACAAATTGTGTGTTAAGCTACCCTGGGAACCTACTTGACCTCGGGGTTTGTACCCGTTTGGTGTATCCGCGGGCCACGGTAATTAAAAAGAGGAACTTAAAGATGTGTGCATCTAATAGGGCATGCATATGGAAAGATGAAACTTAAATGAAAGATAACAGAAGAAATCATGCATTGCACATAATCATGCATTTTTCTGTTATGCATTAGATCATGCATGTTTGAATCATTCTTGATATCATGACATCATTTGGTGGTTGTATACGCTTTACTTCGTAAAATCATGCTGAAAGGTTGGTTATTTAGTTGTTGATATATGACACTGTTTACTGTTATTAATTAGTGAGTAAATGAAATCATTGGTAGTTATGAAAATTTAGATGTTGAAAATTTTATATTTACGCTCACTCAGATCACTGCATGAAATCTTATCCATGTTCTTTCTCTCATCTGGTTTCTTTAGAAGTAGCTGTGCTCAGAATTTCAGTTCTGACACCCTACTTTGTTGGTTTTTCACAGGAAATGGTGAACAGTGAAGTTGGACATGCATATGGGGATGGATGAGTTATACTTGGACTTGTCAGCTTCAGTAGAGAATATTGTGGCTCTTTCTTTTGTCTTTCAGTTCTTTTAAATTCTGCAATTGTTAATTTACTTTCAATTGAAGGGAACTTCGTCTTTGAAATTTTATTACTCATTAATAAAAGAACTTTAGTTGGTTGATATGGATGATAATTGCAACTTCGTTTGTGGTGTGTGGTTATCCAACTGAAATTGGAACTGTAGGGACCCCAGGTCTCTAGGAAGTTTTCCGCAAGTCTTAAAAAAAAAAAAAAAAAAATCCGCATTTTTCAAAAGTAGGAGTTGGGGTCGTTACACCTTGACTCTTCAACAAGTTGAGTTATCTATTCGGGAATATTTTGCCGAATTATCATCTATTTGGGACGAGTTTGCCATGCTCGAACCAAAATGGAGCGGAGAAGCTATTGAGTTAAGGCACAAACAACTTGAGGAAGATCGTTTCTTCAACTTCTTAAATGGTCTTAGACCCGAATTTGAGCAAATTCGGTCCTCCCTTCTATCGGCTTTTACCTCCCCATCTATTGAAGATGTCATCACCAAGCTAAGTGGTGAGGAAACACGTATGGGGATTAGTAAAAATAACCCAAGCATTCTTGCTACACCTTCTCAAAATGACTATGAAGTGGTCAATGCCGTGTCAAGACCCGGTAATAATTTGAAGACCTACAAACCGCCCCATTTCAAAAATCAAGGGCAAAATGATCGATATGGCAAGAGAGATTATAGCAAATTAACTTGCCATTTTTGTAAAGAACCGGGACATATCAAACCCAATTGTCACAAATGGAAGAAATTTCTCGCCGCGGCTTTAGCATCCCAATCGGAGGAACGGCCTTCAACATCAAATGAACCTCTTTCGGTTCATCAAATTATGGATGCTCTTCAACCTCTTCTCAAAGGAGGCACTTCTGGAGCCGCCATGTCATCTTCTTCCTCTCTTGGTAAGACATCTTGGCTACTTGATTCTGGTGCTTCGTTTCATATGACTCCAAGTCATTGTTTCCTTTCTAATTATTCTGAAAATCGCCTTCCATCTTTTGTCTCAACCGCGGATGGAACCCCTCTTGAAATTAAAGGAATGGGCAATTTTGAAAAACAAGACTTTTTTATCCCAAAAATTCGTCTTATTCCAAAACTAAACTTAAATTTACTTTCCGTTTCTCAACTCTCGGACTATAGTTGCGATATAAAGTTCTCTTCTAATAAATGTTGGATACAGGATCGCCAGTCCGGGAAATTGATTGGGGAAGGCTCTAGGAGAGGAGATCTCTACTATGTTGATTTTCTTAAAATTCCCAAGAATCAATTTTGTAATGTTGCTCAAAACAAAGATATTCATGTATGGCATAAGAGATTGGGTCATCCCAACATTGTTAAAATCTCTTATTTGCCTTTTATTAAGCATCTTTGTAATGAAAATTTTGTTTGTAATGAATGTATTCTTGGAAAAATGAGAAGTCTTCCTTTTCCTCAAAGATCCATGTTTACAACAAAACCTTTTGAAATCGTTCACTCCGATGTATGGGGTCCAGCTCCGGTGATATCCAAGGGAGGCTTTTCTTACTATGTTATCTTTGTGGATGATTTCACTAGGTTTAGTTGAATATATTTTCTTAAACATAAATATGAAGTTTTTTCAACCTTTAAAACATTTCATATGATGGTTTTAAATCAATTCAATGGAAATTTTAAAATTTTTAGAACTGATTCGGGTGGCGAATACCTTTCCAATGAATTTAAAAGCTATCTTGAAAACTATGGAATTCTTCATCAAAAGTCTTGTCCCAAAACCCCCCAACAAAATGGGTTGGCTGAACGAAAACATAGGCATATTATTGAAACCACACGAACTTTGCTCATTTCTCAAAATATACCGAAAAAACTTTGGGCGGAGGCCGCTCTTACTTCTGTCTATCTCATAAATAGACTTCCATCTAAAAACTTGAACAAGATTTCCCCGTTTGAAAAATTATACGAAAAAGAACCTGATTATAGCAGGTTAAGGGTTTTTGGATGTAAATGTTTTGTCCTTACTGATAAAAATGACAAACTCTCCCCTAAGGCCATTCCTTGTGCCTTTCTTGGTTACTCTGAAACTCATAAAGGTTTTCGTTGTTATGATGTTAAGAGTGATAAACTTTATGTTTCCAGAAATGTAAGCTTCTTGGAAAATGTTAGTGGTTTCGAAAAACTTGAAACTAATGATGAGAATATAGATTATTCTTTTCTGTTTGATTTATTAACTGAAGATGATGATACTAGCGATGATGAAACAAATCAAAATGATGAAACTCATACTGATCAACCCATTAATGAAGAACCACATAGAGATCCTATAACCTACTCTCATAGAGATAGGAGTACTTTTAGAAGTGCCCTCGAAAGATATGATAGTGAGTCTACCCCTTCAAGTGAAGGAAATCTTCGTAGGACCGAAAGATCAAGAAAACCCCCTTCTAGGTTCATCTCATATGAGTCTTTTTCACCAAAATATAGAGCCTGTCTAAGCGCCATTCACTCGTACATAGAACCTAGGGATTTTGAGGAAGCACGAAAATACCCAGAATGGATAGTTGCTATGAATAATGAACTTGAAGCCCTAAAGAAAGCAAAAACCTGGGAGTTTCAAGACCTTCCTAAAGATAAGAAAGCAATAGGGTGTAGATGGGTGTTTAAAGTCAAAACTAAGAGTGATGGGTCTCTTGAGAGATATAAGGCCCGCTTAGTTGCAAAAGGATATGGTCAAAAATATGGGATTGATTATGAGGAGACTTTTGCCCCCGTTGCTCGGATGGTCACCGTCCGATGTCTTATAACCGTTGCTTCAATAAATAAATGGAACATCTATCAGATGGATGTTAAGAATGCATTTTTAAACGGAAATCTAAACGAAGAAGTATATATGGATGCTCCTCCTGGAATGGAGTATCCTAAAGGGAAAGTGCTTCGTCTTCGGAAAGCACTGTATGGTTTAAAACAAGCTCCCAAAGCTTGGTATGATAGGTTTAACTCTGTGATGTTAGATAATGGTTTTTCATCATGCTTTACTGATACTGCTTTGTTTGTTAGAAAGTCTAATGCAGGGATTGTTATTCTGTTGTTATATGTGGATGACATGCTTATTACTGGGAGTGATTCTAAAGGGATTAAAAGCATAAAGTCCATGTTAAAGGATAAGTTTGAAATGTCTGACTTGGGTTTCTTAACTTATTTTTTGGGTATTGAGGTTGCATACTCTCATAGAGGGTATTTTTTGTCTCAAACTAAGCTTGCATCTGAGATTATTGACAGGTCAGGTATTACAGATGATAAAGTTTGTGAAACTCCTGCTATAGTAGGAGCAAAAATGAAGATTGATGATGGTGTTCCTCTCTCCGATCCTACTTCCTACAGGCAACTAGTAGGCTCATTGATGTATCTAAGTATCACCAGACCAGATATCTCACATGCGGTGCATACGGCAAGTCAATTTCAGCATGCACCAACTTCTGTTCACATAAGTGCTATCTTGCGTGTCGTGAGATACCTAAAGCACACTATTAATAAGGGAGTTTTTTTGTCTTCCTTTTCTGAGTTAAAATTAATTGCTTATATTGACTCTGATTGGGGAGGTGACCCAAATAACCGTCACTCCACCACTGGTTTTTGTGTATTCTTAGGGGATTCATTGATCTCATGGAGATGCAAGAAGCAGCAAAAGGTATCTCTATCATCAACTGAAGCTGAATATTGTGCCATGGCGACTACTACCATGAAAATTGTTTGGATTCATCAGTTGCTGGAAGATATGGGAATCAAAATTGAAGGGCCTACCAAGCTTTGCTGTGACAACAAAAGTGCGATTTATATTGCTAAAAATCACACTTTTCATGAGCGGACCAAACATATAAAGATGGACTGTCACTATGTTCGGGAGGCGTATCTCCAAAGAATCATTGACCTTCCATATGTCACGTCCGAGTATCAGTTGGCGGACTTCTTCACTAAAGCCTTGTGTGCTCCGCGCTTCAACTTCCTTCTTAGCAAACTCTCGGTCATCCTGCCCTAAGTTTGAGGGGGGGTGTTAAATTATGTACATAATCATATAATGTAATATATATATTTTATATATATATGGTAATACATATACATATATTAATATATATGTATATGTATCTACTCAAATATATATATAAAATATATATTTCTATTTGTTTAGTCATAAGGGTAGTTTAGTCTTTTCCTCTATTTTTGCGCACATTCACTTTATGGATATGATTGTAATTATTTTTATTTTTTATTTTTGTTTTTTTCATTTCTTTTTGTATGTGTACCAAAAAGGTACCTTGGGGGGCCCACCAACATAGTCGTTGGGCCCTCTCCAACGGTCACATTTGTGACCGTTGGAGGGGCTCCAACGACTATGGGTGGAGCCCCTCCAAGGCCCCTCTTGTGGTGTTATAAATAGGGGCTCTCCCCTTTGTATTTTCTCATGGCTTTGAGTCAAAGCCCAAGTTCTCAATAAATTGATTCTATTATTTTTTATGCCTTTGTGCATTTGTGAGTTATTTGTGGGTTGTGCTTTTTGTGCACAAGTGTTCTAAAGTGTTCTTATTGTGCTTTCGTAGTGGGTTCAATATCAAGAATATTAAGGTCTTGATATTAGTATCTTGTTGGAGATACTTTCACAATCTCCAACTAGGTTCAAATGCTTCTGTCATAGGTATAAGGATTTTAAGTTTGCCCATGATGCTTTTCATGATGAGGAGCATATGCATATTATTTGTTTGTAGGATCCTACTAAAGTAGTATGCACTGACATTCATGTGAACAATGGTTATATTTGGTTTTCGGCAGTGGATGTAGTTAAGTCTCAGAGATTTATGGTGGCTGGTGTTTATTTAAGTGTCCATTATGGATTTCGTTATCAGAAATTTAATTCTACTATAAATGCATTTAAAGAGCCTTGGGTGGTGATTGGTGATTTCAACTGTCTTGACTCTTGAATGTATCGGAAAAATCGGGTCTCAATTTTGTTCCCAGTTTTTTCACTTTATTTCAGCAGGTGGTTTATTTGAGATTTTGGATTCTTTGCATAGATTTACATGGACTAATAATAAAAAAGATTCAGTTAATGTTCAATGCAAACTTGATAGATGTTTTGTAAACTATCACTGGATGGATGATGTTGGAATCGGAAGCTCCCTGAAGATCTTGCCTAGGACCATAGCGAATCACAATTTACTTAATTTTGATGTTGAGTCTTGTGTCTGTAGTAAGGCTACATATCCTTTTAAATTTTATTCTCTGTGACTTACTGATGACTCTTGCTTTAGAGTAGTGTTTGATAACTAGAACTCGTTTCAAGTGGGCTACACTATGATTCAGGTTTTGAACAAGCTCAATGATGTCAGGGTGAAGCCCATTGAATGGAAGTCTCACTTTGGGGATCTAGCTAGGAAAGTGAGTAAAATTTGGGATGATCTCCAAGGTTTGCAGGGACGGTTAGACTTGGTTCCCACTGACCCGATGGATGTTGATCAGGAAATCTACCTTAAACTGCAGATTCAGAACAGAAGGCATTGAGTCAGGAAGAGTTTTTCTGGACAGAAATCTAGAATCCAATCCAATGGCTTAAGGAGGGGGGTATAAACACAAATTTTTTTATGGCCTCTGTGAAGGGTAGAAGACAGTCGAACAATATTTCTAACCTGGTGGTGAATGGGCAAGTTGTTTCTGATTGAAGATGAATGCATGAGTTTCTTTCATAGCTTCCTAACAAAAGATGTTGAGAAACATGATGTAATGCCTATGGTGGACGGTCTCTGAGTCTCAGATAAGGAGAATGCGACTTTGCTTAGTTCGGTTCCATATGAGAAAATAAAGATGGCTGTTTTCCAGGCTAATGGGGAAAAGGCCCCGGGTCATGACGGTTTCCCAGGTATATTTTATCAAAATTTTGGAAAAATGTTGGATCGGATGTGTCAGTTGGCATCAAGGACTTCTTCTGAAAAGGTAAAATTATCAGAAACATCAATTCTACTCATGTGATTCTTATTCCTAAAAGTCACGTGACATTCTATCTAAGTCTTATTATGTAACATCATGTCACAACATGTTGAAAAAGTCAAGTGATGTCTACGGTTCCTGTGTTAGTCCTTAGTATTTCATATTTTTATATCCTGCCAATATTATATCTGATCTAGAAATTAAGAAAGAAGATGAGCAAACAAGACTAATATAGGTACAAAGAAATATGTCAAGACACTTTTTGGGGCTTACCTGAGGTCCTGAACAAGATCCAAACTGTTGCTCTGCTACCATCTAAGTTTTTGTCTCGAAGAAGAAGAATATGAAGAAAGAGAAGACATGAGATGATGAGAGGAGTTTTGGGACATCTAAATGCATGACTTCCAATATTGGTCTTACCTTCTTGATTTATTTTACATTATAAAATATCCAAAAACTAAAAACATGATTACCAGTAATTAGGGGTCAAATTGCAACAAGACTCCTGTCTCTAAGTGTATAATAGAAGTGTTAAGTAATAACTATTCACAGCAGACCACTCACGATACCTACTACCTTCCTTTCTGTCAGCGTCCATGATCTTGTTTTTTATTCTGACAATAAGTCTATTGTAGAGGATATGAAAATTGGATGAATTCCTTGTGCAATCATCAGATGGAAAGTACTAGAGGTTCGCTTTTCTGAATACTTGCAATTTTGAGTTGCTCATGATAGATTTCAGACCCACATTTCAGATAGGCTAACTATGTAAAATTTGCCATGAGATATGATTTGCATACTTTTTCTAGCATCATATGTTTCTGTAGCCATTTTTTTTCTTGAATAAACTTAAAGCAATTTCCCTTCTTCGAATTTGTTTATTACCCATAGTCAACAAATACATCAATGATAAGGATGAAGAGACTGTTTGTTCTTCATATCATGGTTTTGAAAAGCTGGTTGCAATTTAATTGAGCTTTAAAATACACAATAGTCTGTACAACTTTCCTGGTCATACGTCATGGGTCTTCATCTTTGTTTACAGATGTTTCAAAACATGTGAAATATTTGTGAGCCACAAGTAACAAATTGTAAGTTCAACTTCATATTCAAGATGGACTATTGCATGCTGTTTTTTGATGATTATGAACTTAACAATGTGTAGCTAAAACATACTACAAAATGAAAAGGAAAAGGTTATATTCGCTAATGTGCTTAGTCCCATAGCAAGTTTGTAGTTGAGGGGTGGCATAAGAGGATGAAACATGACTACCCATTAAGGTGCACATTCTCAAATTCAGAGATGAAGGCTCTGTGGCAACCACACATACATTACCATGCCTGATCTGGCAAAGCATCAAAACGATCACTTATTAAAATAAACCAACATGTCCTTGCAATGGCATGAGGAAAAGATAAACCAAAATAAAGTTCCAAAGCACATGTAAAATATGATACCTAACGAGCTATGAGCTCTTAGGACTTGTCTGGAAGTGTGGAGATTTTTCGTTAGATAGGGAATGGTTACATGAAAAAATTATGTAGGAAGAATGCTCCTATAAAAAAGTTTCCCATGTTTATTATACATGGGAAAAGCATGGGAAAGTTTTTGGGTAGGAAATTGGGGAGGTGAAGGCCATGGATCAGGCTTCAAGCCAGCTCTCGTTTGTGAGTAAATTGGGAAAACCCATAGTGAATGAAATAAGTTTCATATGATTTTTTTACCAATATAGCAGACAGACACAAAGGTTCCATTTTTCATTCGAAAATGAAATTTTCCAGCTTTCCCACAACCAAAAGTGGCATTAATTTCAATAGTTGACACAAGTTCGGAGCATGAAAAAACATAACTGAAGTCTGAAAATTCTGAAATACTCACTCATTAACTATGCTAAACAACCAAGAACCTCTGTTTGTGTGTGTGTGTGTGTGAGAGAGAGAGAGAGGGAGATTTGCATGAATTAACATAGAAATATGGCTCTGTTTGGGAACCTTGCAGTGAGATGGAAACACCATTTCCATGTGTTGCCAAAATGTGGTGTTCAGGATGGAGTTGCCAAAAACATCCTCTTGTGAATGGTGTTGAAATGTGGCGTTGGGGCTGCCGACTCCTTTCCCAATGCAGTGTTTTGGCAACACTACTGCTCCCAAACAGCAGATAACATGAGAAAACAGGGGGAAACCACAACACACCTCCAAATCAAGGATCCTAAAAAGAGCTGTAGGACATAACGGTTACAATTTCTTCAGCGGGAAAATCTCAGAACCACGACGAGAACGCATAATTGCACGATTAAGACCGTAAACTACCAAGAAAGGAAAAAGTTATGAAGGGTGTTGGCGAAACCGTGGAAGACGGGAACAAAAGCGGGCCATCTTCTTCATTTCCAGAGGAATACATGATCTCTAGGTCAAAATTCAGAGCACCATCCGTGGCTTTCGAAATCTTCTTACAGTACAATGCATACCCACAAAAATATACATTGGTTTCCTTGTATTTACACAAGAATTACGACCCATGTTCACTTCTAGACTTGGATTAGGGAGCAAAACAAAGGAAAACGCATGTGAAAAGAAACAATTAATTTCCTCAGAATTCTGAGAAGTACCTGGGCACAGGATTTGTCCCAAAGGAGCAGCAAGACGTCAATGAAAGGGCTCTTCTTTTCTTGCTCTCTCTCTCAAGTCTCAACAAAAAGATCGGAGGACTCTCTCTCTCTCTCTTCTCTCTCTCTCTCTCTCTCTCTCTCTCTCTCTCTCTCGATCAGTTTTTAGGTTTTTAAAGGCAAGCTGGAGTAAGGCAGACCCCAGAGGTTATTCTTCAACGTACCGCTGGGTCTTGAACGTGCAAGTTCCCACCACAAGGAGACGTCCACACGGAGCCCCCGTTGGTGAGTCTCCTCAACTAGTTCTTGTTATCAGCACAAATAACGAAGTTAGATCCGCGAATTTTGCTCAGGTCAACCAGATGTGGACTGTCTGTATCTAAATCCAGGTCTATCTTCCACAAAATGGCAATGCAAGAACATGTTGAAAATTTGAGTGGCCTCACAATATTATTATGGTGATTAGAATTTGGTTACAAGGTGGACCTATGTTAAAACCTTGGCTTCAGGCACCTCAAAGCAAACGTCATGTCAATTTTGGTTCTTAGGAAGGGGAAGGAACTAAGAAAGCCTTCTCAACAGCTCTCAAGGAAAAGTTAATCTCATTAATCGTTTGAAAGAAGAAGACTCGAGTCACACGTTTGCAGTGCCATGAGGAAATTAGATTTTTTCAAAATCCTGTGAATGTAAACCACAATGACCCTACTTTTTCATGGTGTTACAAACATGAGAAAATACAACTAATGACTATGATATGATTCTCGCTTGAGAATGTTTCTTAATTGCAACTTGAGAAAGTTGGTCACAAGACCGGCCCTTGTGAGTTGTGACCAACTTTTCCAAGCTTGAGATTTCTCAAGTGTGATGGCTTATCTCACTTGTTACCAAAGCAAAGGTGCCCTTGATTATTCTACAGACATTTATATTTTTTGAGGGAAAGGAAAACATTTCATTCAGCAAGCACCCTTAACAGGTCATCGAGAGATCGGCCTGTAAGGAGGTGAAAAAAGGGATACATGTTTTGAAAATTGGCTGAAGCCAGTTATAGTTCTGATACCCACATTTTCTGCCTGCCATATAGTGAACATCCGAGAGGACGTGATGCAAAATAGTGATGGGGCTTCTACGAGTTTCTTTAAACGTCCTGGCATTCCATTCTTTCCAAATTGCCCACCAAACTGTGAACGAACAACCAGCAATGCCATATAAACCTCCATTGAGGACTATGGAACAATGACCTAGCGTCTAACAGTAGGTCCCGTAGCCACAAGTTCTTTCTAATAAGGCGGTTTGGCAGAGTTCAGGTTGCTTTGAAAATCTGCTGAAAGAATGAGCATTCACAAAACAAATGATAAGAGTCTTCTTCTTGGCAGAAGTAATGCGAGACCTTTGAGGGCAATGTCAAACAATAGAGGAGATAAATAGCAGCCCTGGTGGGGGCCACAGTGCATGTTAGAAAAGCTAGTGATGGTGGAATCGTTGATTTGAATGGTTGACGAATCATTCAAGGTCATCTCCTCAACCCATTTTAACCATCTTCGCTCGAAGCCCGTCTTGTCCATGATGTCAAGAAGGAACTAAATGGAGATGGAATCAAATGCTCTGGTAAAATCAACCTTGAGCATAAAAAAAAGGGCTTCTGGAGAGGGCAATGCTATGAAGGATATCACTG
The DNA here is from genome assembly GCF_984573655.1 of Nuphar pumila. Classification (NCBI taxonomy): domain Eukaryota; kingdom Viridiplantae; phylum Streptophyta; class Magnoliopsida; order Nymphaeales; family Nymphaeaceae; genus Nuphar; species Nuphar pumila. The sequence goes on from NC_143263.1 coordinate 18,498,407, forward strand.
GCTAGAATCATGCATTCCTGGATACACCTTCCAGGGATGAAGGCTTTCAGGGTGCCACCCACCACTTTATGAATCACCTCTCTCAGGCGGGTTGCGAGAACTTTCTTTGGCCACGATCTTGTAAACTGATGTGAGTAGAGAAATAGTGTTCAAGTCCTTGATGTCGAATGCACCTCGCTTTTTGGGAATAAGAACCAGCAACAAACAATTTTTTTAAAACTTTTGGGAGCCGACCGTTGAGGAAGAATTCATGACATAGGTTGGTTGTATTACTATGTTAGGATCACATATATCATTTAACTCATCGTGCATTCATACATCTACAGCATTCATATCATAACATTGCATTCATAAAGCGAAGTATGATGGCATATCATATCAAGTGCAAAATCATTTACAAACATCAAAGTCATTGGTGCATATCATGTTTTGTACGAAAAAGCAAAGTAAACCAAGGAGTCATCGCCTGACTGTCTCCAACCCCCTAGAATCGACTCACTGACAGCACGTAGATTCCTGCTCACTGCCTTGTGGGTAGATCCACGTGCTGCTAGAGTGTTTTGAGACGAGGATGACACCTCGGGCCACGTCTCTGTTTGCTCCATGCAGGTACCGGTGGCCAACCTTGAGAAAGTGCTCAGTACTCCAAGTGTGGGAGTCCCGTGAGACTCCAACTTCTCCTGATAGAAAGCCATCAACACCTTTGTATGGGCATGCAACTCCTCAGTCAGTGTCAGCTCCTTCACGAGGATCCGCAATTTCTTACGATACTCCGTATTTTCCTTTTGGCAAAAAAGGATTTTCAAAAATCTGTGTCAGTATCTAAAAAAGAAAAGTGGTATGTGAGCATAAACAGTGTATGATCTAAGAGGGTGGTGTGTGTTCTCCCCCCAAGAGAGACTCTTTGCTACATTGAGTGTTCGGGGGTCTCAATGAGCGTCAAGTATGTAAGCACATGGCGCTCTTATTCCCGTGTGTGTCACTTAGTATCGGAGTCTAGTGCGATTGCAAAGACTTAAGTACCCTTTTTTGCTATTCTTGCCATGAAACGATGGTTTAAGAAAATGATAAAAATATCCTTCATTCAAAAAAAAAGGGAAACGACGATTAAAAAAAAGATAAAAATATCCTTCATCCAGAAAGTCAATGATGATGTTAACTCTTCAAAGTCCAAACAGCGAAACAAACCTGAAACACTCTCTTTTTTTTCCGTTTGAACTTTCCATTGTCATCTTTTTCTTTTTCCTTCTCCGTGAAACACCGTAAAATCCTCTCTCTCTCTCTAGAGAAAAAATTAAGGGAGGCAAAGAGCCGGCGATCTGATGGTGATCGCCGTCCTCTTTCTGCTAGCAGTGGCCAGAATGTTGCCTTCATCCAGCGGGCAACCGATTACGGCGGCCCCTCCGCCGCCTTCAAGGGACACCTACAACGGAATCTTCCTCCAGTACACCTACAACGAAGTCTTTTAAAGTATAATCCGTCTACCCCTACGTCGACAATACTTCCGATCAGGGTTGTGCCTTCCAGACCACCCTGACGGTGCTCAACACGGGCGTTTACACCCTCAAGTCTTGGCGGACATTCGTTGGGTTCTGGCACTGCAAGGTCCTCATCTTGACCTCTGGCGTCGTGCTCTCCAACAGGACCTACCTCCCCGCCAACGTCGAGAATGGCATGTTCATCTCCGGTTTCCCCATCACGGACCTCAAGACTGCCATCGGGATGGCGGGCGACTATAGCCTGATCACGATGAAGATTGTGCTCAAGGGGGCGGTGTTCGGCATCGCGATTTATGATTTACACATGGTAGCGATTTACGAAAATCGTGTAGCGCAAAAAAAATGGCAAATCGCAAAATCAAGTAGCAATTTATGAAAATCGTGTAGCGAAAAAAAATTAGAAAATCGCTATGCATTTTTTGTAAATCGCTATATCGAGAAGCGATTTACGAAAATCGTGTAGCAAAAAAAATGGCAAATCGCTAAATCGAGTACCGATTTACGAAAATCGCGCTGCGAAAAAAAATGAAAAATTGCTAAATCGAGTAGTGATTTACGAAAATCGCGTAGCAAAAAAATATAAAAAATTGCGAGAAAGGGTGTTACAAAAACCTCAAGCAAGAAACAACCGAAGGAAATGAGCGCCACGATCAAACAAAACACTTTATTGCTCTTTTTTTACAGTTACAATAGGGAAAGAAAAGAAAGAATTTATACAAGGCCCCGAAAAAATTTTTGAGGGGCGCTGCCCCCCAGTGACCCCCCGCCCGCTGACTGCGCAGCGGGACCGGCATCGAGGGGAGCCCCTGAACCCCCCTTCTGCAAGGGCCAAAACTCTGAATCAGGCTCCACAACTCATCAAGTTAAACCATGCTACAATCAGTGTTCAAGTCAGTCGGCGCTTGATGGAGCAATGTAGGATCTTCTGTTGGATGTGCACAGAGGCAGAAAGAGAAGGGAGAGAGAGAGAGGGTTGATGTTCATGCCCTTCTTCAGAGGGCATTCCTTCCTCGGATAATGCTGCAATGCAGGGATTGGGTCTTAAATAACCATCTTCGGAGTACTTAAGTCTTTGCAACCGATCATTTTCTAGAATTGTTGTTTTATGGCACCAATGGAGGAAAGGGTACTTAAGTCTTTGCAATTGCACTGAACTCTGACGCTAATTGATGCTGACAAACATGGGGATACGAGCCACACATGCTTACATACGTGGCCCTCATTGGCACCCCCGAACATGCGATGTAGCTAATGGTCGTCTTGGGGGGGGGGGGCATATAACCTGCTTTGGTATGATCTCTATCACTAGCCTAAGTGCTAAAGACCCGCATTCCCCAATCGCAAAAAGCAGTAAAAATGAGTGAAAAGAAAAGAGAGAAAGATAGCTCATACGCCAAGCTAGCTCGAAACTCTATCAGCTTAGTAAGAGACGCTACTTGACCCTCGTCAAAGGCTGTATCTCATTCTCGTTGAGACTCCTTCAAGGTAGCTCTCAACTCCACCACAATAAACCTTAGCTCTACCATTGTCGCTAGCTCCAACCGAGTCTCTTCTAGCTTACCTTTCCAAAATAGTGGTCAGCTCAAACAGGGCTTCCTCCATACTTCAGATTTGCACTTCACTCATCCCCCTTTCAGAAAAACAACGAAGTCTGGAGGGTCAAATCATAGACATCAAAACAAAAAGAAAAATAAAGAAGTGGCGAGAACAGTACCCTTGAGACCGAGACAGGCTTAGTCCATAAACTCTGATCGGGTGGCTCCTCCTCCTCGGGATGCTATGGATGACTATGATAAAGGCTTGAACAATAGTCCATCAACTCTGAGTAGAAAAGCATGGAAGGCTTGTCGCCCATCCCGGGTTCCTCCTCTATAGGGATCTTACAAGAAGTTGATGTGTGCTGCTAAGAGACCTCTGTTGTATGACTCCTAGCTCTATTGGCCCAACCTGCAACAAAGTGTTACACCCTCCAAAAAAATGGACTTTTGATGGACGCATCGGAGATGGAATCAAATTTTGGCCTGGTGGGTAGAATCGAAGTGCAACGAATGATGCTTCAATTAGAGCTTGAGCCGACCAAACCTACTGAAAATATATAGGTCAAAGCCTGTGGGTTATAGGTTTTGTGGTATGAACCTTTGTGGGTAAGAGGTCAGAGAGACTTTGCAGGTTTATGGGAGACAAGGCCTTGTAGGTTTAGGATAAATTAGGTAATCGGGTAAGTTTGGATTAGGTCAGTGAACGGTTTGGGTATGTCAATAGGGTCAGGACTTAGAGGACCTGGTCTAAGGGCTTTAGGGAGGTCTAAGGATATGGAGGAAGGTTTGGGATACATTCTGGATAGAGGAAGAAGTTGCAGGAGGGCAAGGGATTTCGATTTAAGCAAAATGGCCAAATCGAGTACCCACCCGGTAAGGTGCAATTTTGGGGTTTTGAGATCTAGAATTTAGGAAAAATGATTCTAAGGCTATGGATGGTTGTTAGGCTGCCTTGGGACAGTGCAAAAGTATGGTACATGCTCCAGAAGTTTGGGATTGCAGGCAAGGCTCAAGTGAAGGTTGAAGAGGTTGAATGGTCAATTTCGCACAGGTTTTCCTAATCGATAAAGTCATTTTGGAGAGTTCAAGTCTAAGAGCTATCACCAAGGCTCAATAAAGCTAACTAGGGTTTGGTGATAATGTCTAGGACATGAGAAAAGGTATGGACAAGGGTGGTCTACTGAAGAGGTTGTTTGACAGTTCAAAAATATCGAATCCATCCAACGGGTTGGTCGAGTTCCTGACAGGGAGTAGTTTCGATCTTCAAGTTCTGAAAAATGGGTAAAGGCTTAACTAAGGCTAGGATCAAGGGTTGGAGACCACTTACAAGTCTGCAATAATTTAGAAAAGTGTCCCATACTTTTTAGAGTGTTGGTGCTTGATTTGCAATGAGGAATCACTAGCTGGATCACTGAGAAGACAAAGTTGCATACGCTGGGAGCTTGAAGAGCGTGGGAACTTGGAAATGGATGCCCGACCAGCCTATGAAGGCTTGATCTTCACATAAACTACGGGATAAAGAGTAAGAGAGGCACCAGAAAAACCACGGCTAGGGATCCTCTCCATGGAGACCCCTCCGAAGAGAATAAGAGAGAAAGATGTCTAGAGAGGAACGTTCAAGGAGAGTGTAACGACCCCAAACTCAATCCTGATTTTTCTAAAAAAAAATTAAAATGAAAACATGTTTTTAAATCACTGCGAAAAACAAACCCATGGATCTGGGGTACATCATTGATTTATATCACCAACCCATACCCATTCCAAACCAAAAATTTATTTAAACCAAAATTTAACGTAAATCAAATTCAATCTTAATAGACAAACATTATGTTCATAAGTTTAACAAAAATAAATCCCCAACACGGTTAGAATCTCAGTAGTCCATCACAAATGTTGTCACCTCCAGATTCAGCTCCGCTATCATCATACTCAATTAATCATAAGTCTCAGCACCTGAAAAAGATTTTTTTTAATAGGGAAAGAACCAAAGTTTTCATACGATGCCCTCTCAAAAATCAACAGTAAGAAAATAAGTATACATCAAAATAAACATAAGTTTAAGAAAGTCTTAAAGCACAATTCACAATTCAGACAAGCTTATAATATAAATCAATTTAATACAAGCAATAAAAAATCAAATGCTACATAAACCAATGCATAGTGGATGTATGAACCAATGCATATTTTATGAATGGTTTTTTTATCTAATCATTAACCATTGCTTTTGAATGCATGTGTATGCTTAATGCACCTCATTTAAGTTTTCATATTGCATAAATCCCACGGATACTACAAATGGATCAAATCCCGAAGTTCAAGATAGTCTTCATCTGTATTTTAAACACATAATTTGTATTGTATTAACTAAGTCTCACACATGTTCCTCAACTAACGTCAAAAATCATTACACTAAGTTGAAACATTATGAATCATCACCTAATGCCGAGACGGCAAGAATATCATCACTCTTAGACGATATTTTTCTTGCTATACAAGTAACTACAGTTGAGTTAAAACAACACCATCTCCAGGCAAAGTGGTGAAAATTTCCTACAACCATAGCTAGAAACACGAATCATCTATCAGTTTTTTGAAGTAAACATTGCACACGGCATTCAGTATTCCTACGATTCCCCATGACCACCATCCAAGAATCCCACCATTTCAAAGGGCAACCAAGAAAGAAAAATAATTATATTGTTTTGATCTCTTAGACCTTTCTTAAATTATTAAGGGTTTTTCACATACAAATCAATATGTATTATTTAATTGAGCCTTCACCGTACTCGATCATAACAGTGTAATATTGTGACACATGTGAAATTAAATCATCAACATTATAAAATTAACATATCAATGCATTTCACGATTAATATCTCAATAATAGATTACAAACACATAGCTTCAAAAGGCCCTCAAATGGTTCAATCATAGCCATTAAATAATTAGTATCTGTTATATAACAAGATCTTATATCAACCACTGATTCACATGAAAAGTATACAAAGGTGCATTCCCATCGAATCACATGAAAAGAAAAATAGAATAACATTTATAGCTATACCCATGTTCGCTCTAGACCCATGCCAATTTTTTCTTTGCAGCTCATACTACCTCAGCAAGGTCAATAAAACCCTAAAAAAGCCAACCACGTGATTGTGAAAGCTAAAGAATGCATGAATGTCACCAAGAAGGTCAAATATATATAAGAGCAATAGTTAGGGTCCAAGTCTCCAAAAGCTGGAGGAACTGTTGCAACACCCTCATCAACATGGGCTGGGTCAACTGTAGTTTTTTTAATAAGGAATTCATGGATAAAGAGGTATGAGGTATACAATGTGGTACACTTATCCTCGTTCATGTACAAGTTTTGTTTGGATCCAAATTGAGTCCAAACAAGATGACATTAGAGTACTAACGGAGAGTTGAATTTAATATGCATCGAAACAAGTCATTGTGTATCTAGATCCAAATTGGATCTAAATGGAGTTTGGTCCTTTGTGTTTTGAGTTAGAATTTGGACTCAAATACATATTGATTTGGATCCTCCAAGTCCAGAGTCTTGGATAACGCAAAGACAAAAAAGTCTAGAAACTCCAGTACCCCCTTTCTCCACCCTAAATAACAAAACAACCACACAATACCAAAACTCCGAGTTCAAAACTCAAGAAAAACCATAAAATTGTACCTCCAAATTGAAATGGCCACAACTCTCAACTCCCCGATGATCATGCAAAGCACTGTAAAAAACTCCACAGAAACTGAAGCAAGAACGAATGCATGCAGAAGCAAGACATTAGGGATGCATTTCTCGGAGTTTGGGCTACTTTCTGGCCACCTTAATAGGTTTTGGGTCACTCTCTGACCACCTGAAATATGATCGCGACTGCAGATAATGTGAATATGCAGTGAGGTAGTAGAGAGACAGAGAAGGAGAGTAATGATGGCAGAAAAGAAAAAAAACTCCCTTTTTTATTTGGTTTTAAATTATATTCACCGACGCTGACCTTGGTGGGTGTATTTTGGTCAATACCCACTTTTTGGTAGGCGAAGCAGGTTATATGTTCCCTTCCCCCGAAGATGGCCATTAGCTACATCGCATGTTCGGGTCTCAATGAGTGCCTCATATGTAAGCATGTGTGGCTCGTATCCTTATGTTTGTCAGCATCAGTTAGCGTCGAAGTCTGGTGTGGTTGCAAAGACTTAAGTATCCATTCTTCCATTAGTACCATAAAACGACGATTCTAGAAAAGGAGTGGTTGCAAAGACTTAAGTACCGTGAAGATGGCTATTTAACTGCAGGATTATCCAAGAAAGGAATCTCTCCTGAAGAAGGCCATAAACATCAACCCCCTCTCTCTCCCTTCTCTTTATGCGTCTGTGCCATCCTATTGACACACTTAGCATGGTTTAACTTGATGAGTTGTGGAGGAAAATTTAGAGGTTTGCCCTTAAGGAGGGGGTTAAGTTTTTTCTGGGGTTTGCATTCTTATTATCGCTTAAACAGTTTGCTTCAGGAAAGCCTTCTGAACTTCTTTTTCCTTTCCCCTTTCTCTCGTTTTATGCATTGGCCTGCTAGACGGTCTGATGCCTTGAACGAATTGGAACACGTTGGTGTTGTGCCTGAAACTCTGTGATCACGTTCATCGAAACACCTAATTCCAAGGCAATTTGGCCGTGCCGTTGACGTTTCCGTGGTGATCCACGAAAGAATGAGGATGGAAACCGAAATGCAGACTTATGATTGTGGCGTCTCCGATGCAATTGCTGTCACAGACGAAGACTGAGGCTTGCGAGTTGTGTTTCCTTCTAGATTTACTGTGGCGGAGTGGGAATTTTGTACCTGCCGGATTGGAACGGGTTCAGATGCTCTGGCCTTACCGATCCGGTTTCCTTGTTCGTCGCTCCTTCGTCTATGTTAGTTTTTGTTTGCTTTTCGTTCTTAGTTTGCTTTCTTTTTCTATAAATTGTTCAATACGTCGGCCAATTTCATTTGAATTGTAGGAAAATAGTTTATTCGTGTGGAATGCTGAACATGAATAAGGACCACAATGTTAGCGTTCAAATTGCTATTATTTCGACACAGACAAAGTATAGTTATCACAGAACCATATGAGGGCATATACTGGCTGGATTCTAAACGACGGCCTCTCAGTTAGGGATTAAGATATTGTAGATCCGTTCATCCTGCTTTCTTCATTCAATTCCTTTGCTATCAGTATTTCTTTTCTTTTTTTTGTTATGAAGCTAGTTTTTCTAATAAGTCGATACATTTGATCTCTTTTTTTGAAATGTAGGGAAATTGCAGGTAAATCTGTCGTTGTATTGTTGAACATAACCTTCAAGTAGCAATGACTTTGGAATGATGCTTGTGAAATTTATGTTACAGAATTCTTTATGGTGTATACTAAGAAAAACTCCTCAATAAAGTTTTTTTGGCCTTGTATAATAAATGTCGAAAAAAAACAATAAAGTGTTTTGTTAGATCGTGACGCTCATATGTTTCCTTCGGTTTTCGTAACACTCTTTCCCGTGATTTTTTGTTTTTGTTTTTTTCGCTATGCAATTTTTATAAATCGCTACTCGATTTAGCGATTTTCCATTTTTTTTTCACTATGCGATTTTCGTAAATTGCTACTCGATTTAGAGATTTGCCAATTTTTTTCGTTACGCAAATTTCGTAAATCGTTACTCCATATAACAATTTACAAAAATTGCACAGCTATTTGCCTTTTTTTTTGCTACGCAATTTTCGTAAATCGCTACTCGATTTTGGAATATGTCATTTTTTTGCGCTACATGAATTTCGTAAATCGCTATTATGTGTAAATCGTAAATCACGATGCCAAACACTGCCCCCTTTTGCACGATCTTCGTTGTGATCAGGTTGTAGTCGCCAGCAATTCTGATGGTAGTCTTGAGGTCCGTGATGGGGAAGCCGAAGAGGAACGTGTCATTCCTGATGTTGGCAGGGAAGTGGGTCATGTCGGAGAGCACGACGCCGGAGGTCGAGATGAGGACCTCACGGTGACAGAACCCGACGAATGCCCGCCAAGACATGAGGGTGCGAACGCCTGTGTTAAGTAGTGTCCGGGTGTCCTAGAAGGCATAGCCATGATCGAAAGTATTGCCGACGTAGGGGTAAACGGATTATACTTTGAAAGACTCAATTGTAGGTATACTGGAGGAAGATTTTGTTGTAGGTGTCCCTTGAAGGTGGCATAAGGCTCACCGCAGTCGGTTGCCCACTGGATAAAGGCAGCATTCCGGCCATTGCTAGCAGAAAGAGGACGATGATCACTATCAGATCACCAACTCTTTGCTTCCCTTAATTTCTTCTCTAGAGAGAGAGAGAAAGAAGGTTTTACAGTGTTTCACGGAGAAGGAAGAAGAAGAAGATGACAACGGAAAGTTCAAATGAAAAAGAAGGAGAGAGTATTTCAGGTTTGTTTCATTGTTTGGACTTTGAAGAGTTAACATCATCCTTGACTTTCTGGATGAAGGATATTTTTGTCCTTTTTTCAAACCGTCGTTTTCCTTTTTTTGAATAGAGGACATTTTTGTCATTTTCTTAAACCATCGTTCCATGGCGAGAATAGCAAGAAAGGGTACTTAAGTCTTTGCAACCATACCGGACTTCGATGTTAAGTGATGCTAACACACACAGGAATACGAGCCCCATGTGCTTACATACGTGGCGCTCATTGAGACCCCCGAACACGCACTGTAGCAAAGAGTCTGTCTTCGGGGGAGAACACACACCACCCTCTCTTTGGTAGGTGACTAGCAGGAAAACCTTTTTTTGTTTTGTATTTTAGGTTTTGGTGGTGGTTGGCCGGAAAATGGCCAGCCGATCATTCTTTTGTTTACGATTTTTTTAACCTGGCCGACCATTTTTCAAGCCAGCCATTGCCCTTTTTTAATTTTTTCAAAATCAATGGCTGGCCAGGCTACTTTCCGGCTGGTGGCTGGTAAAAAAAATGGCAGGGCATAATATTTTATTTTATTTTTAATTTTTTTTGGTTTTTTCTGTCAAAAAATCTTAAAACCAGTTTTTGGTCACCAAAACAGCACTTGGTTTTTGGCAAACCAGGTTTGAAATAGTTGTTTACCAAAACTAGGTTTTTCTCCCAGTCATCCAAACAGCCCCTATGAAGTAAATATTAGAGGCATTTTAGGCACCTATGTTTGTTTCAGCCCAAAAAAGTGAAACGAACACCCCTGTAAGTAACAGGTTGTGGGGCCACCTTTCTTTCACACTAAGTATGTTTGGTTGCGTTCAAATGTGATTTGAAATTTCATGTAAATGAGAGAATGGATATTCATTTACACAGCTAACCAAATATGTGATTGGGAATCTCATGCAAATGAGAAACGGAATGTCACATTTGAAGTAAATCTCGTGTGATTCCAGATCACATTGTGGAATATGTGATTTGAAACCATATAAACTTCAAATCACATTTGATTCCATGTCATATGATTCTAAATCACTTCTTTCGATAAGCCTTGTAATTATAAATCACGTGAGATGCAAACAAACACGCTCCACGTGTTGTTTCCTATTAAAATTGTGTCACACCTCCCTCCGCGGGGAAGCGCTTTCCCGCATAGGGAAGGGTTTCGCGTGAAAACGTCTTCCCACCACCTGTCGTTTAACAAATGCACTATTAAAGAAAGTCTGCAAACTGATTATTAGAAAATTACTCCCTAGGATTTGCCTTGTTAAAAAGAGACGCAATGTGGCTACTGTATCTTTAATTATACTGGATGAGCAGGTGCATCTGTTTGACGCAAATATGTTTGTTTTAGTAACAGCTGTCATTGTGATTCTGAGTTGTGATTCTTCAGCCTGTGATTAATGGTCACAGGTTCATACTGGTTGCTAGGGCTGGTAAACGAGCTGAGCTTAGGTTGTTTGGGCTCAGCTTGTTAAAGGTATAGGCTTGCTCGAGCTCGTTACGGCAATCATGAGCCGACTCATTTTCTTAAAAAATTGCTTTTAAGCATTTGCTTTTTAACTTGACAATATATATATATATATATATATATATATATATATATATATATATATATATATATATATATATATATATATATATATATATATATATATATATATATGCAGTATAAAATATGTAAAACAAGTCTATAGGAGAACTGAGTTTGCCATGTTTGTGCTCATCTCCTTTACCCAAATGAGCTGCTCATCTCATTTTCTAGTCTTGTGACCAACTTTCACTGGTTAAGAAGGTGCAAAGAATCACAGTTGTGACTCAGACTGTGATTCAATTTTCATACATTTGTATTGCTCTGAAAATTGTGGTTGTGATTTATAATCGCTGAGAAAATACCACTTTCATAGGGCCTTGCAAACAAGGCATTGGGAGATAATCCCTCCTATTGCACGTTTGGTAGTAAAGAACAGAGCAACTAAAAAATCTCCTCCTACCACATGGATAGAGATTTGATATTTTGTATAGTTTGGCAGAATCCTTGGTGTGGAAACTGGATCTTTTGATATTTCAAATGAAGAAGACTCCATAAAACCCTCCTATAGAGGCATTATTTGTTAGTTCAGCATTCTTCTTCATTCCCCAATGATCCATTTTTCTACCTTGGAATGGGATCCACGGATGGAAAAGTGATGTTCAAGGGCAACATGTCACAATCAAAGTAGATCTAATTCGAGTGGGACCTTATTCCGTTCCCTTGCCTTGTGATAGATGCTTATTACACATTTGTCTCTGCATTATTTCCTTGTATTCTTCACATTTATTTATTTTCTAAGAGGAAACTTCATATTAGAAGTGGCCTGCGGAAAAAATGAAGGAAATTCAAAGGAGTTGCTGTGAGATCCTTATGGAAACAATGGGCCCGTTCTCTCCAGCCTTCATTATGTGGTACCTTACCTGCAAACCTGTACATGCAGCACACATAAGAAATATTTGTCATCTGCTTTTATCCGTGAAAAATTAAAAAGACACTATATAAATTGTGTTACCTCTTACAGAGGACAACATGGGAAAGGTACACGAGTGCTCTTTGTTGTTTTTGGATTCAAATTATAAATATAACTTTATGAAAGTAAGGTTTTTTTGGCAAAATAACTCTTTCTTATCACTAATTGTTTGAGAAAGTCTTTTGGAGGAAAAAGCTAATTTTATGAAAAATGTGTTGTCTCGTATTGATCATTCTTGGAAAACTTTATAAGTTTATAATGAAAAGGGTTGACTTAAAATGCATGGGCATTAGATCTTGAGCCTATCAAATACATGTCTAATGAACTTCAAATATCAAATATTAATATTTGGATTTGACCCTCATCTGATCATAGCCATGGCCCTGACGGCCTTGACATTTACCTTTAAAAGTTTTCAAAGGTTCATTATAACTTTTCTAGTAGGCCACATGATCATGGACCTAAACCCGGTCTTGGTCATGGCGCTGACCTTGACCTTGACCTTGACCTTTAACTTTAAAAGTTTTCAAAAGTACTTTATGACTGGTTTAGGATGTGAACCTTGACCTTTACCTTTAAAAGTTTTCAAAGGTTTTTTATAACTTTTCTGGGAGGCGATATAGTCATGATCATAGACCTGAACCTAGTCCTAGTCTTGGCCATGACCCTTACCTTGACCTTTACCTTTAACTTTAAAAGCTTTCAAGGGTTTTTTATGACTTTTTTTAGGAGGCGACATGGTCATGGCTATGGACCTCGACTAGGACCTGGTCATGGTCATGGCATTAGCCTTGACCTTGACTTTTAAAAGTTTTTAAAGATTCTTTATGACTTTTCTAGGAGGAGTCATGGTCATGGCTATGGACCTGGACAGGGCTTGATCATGGTCATGGTCATGGCATTGGCCTTGACCTTGACTTTTAAAAGTTTTCAAAAGTTCTTTATGACTTTTCTAAGAGGCGACACCTTTCTTTCTTTGGATGGCCTTTATGTGTAAGCACGTTGAAAGGTCAGTGACACGTGGAACCTATGTTGTAACAGTGGCCGCCCTTGAAGTAACAATGGCAGTGACACATGATGTCTATGTTGCGAGGGTGGCCACCCATGATGAAATGCTAGTGACATGTGACATCCATGTTGGAACGGTGATCACCTATAATGGGGCACTAATGACACATGGCATCCATGTTGGGATGGTGTCGCCCATGATGGGACATTGGTGACACGTAGCGCCCATGTTGGATCAGTAGTTGCCCAAGATGGGCGAGTTACTTTGCAGTACTTGGTTTGGTATACCCTAGTTGCTTTATATGAAAAAAGTTCTTTCAAAAAATGAGTTAACTTCTTTTAGTTTTGGCTTTTTTCGAAGTTCTCTCCTTCTCTCTCTACCTGTGAAGTTGTTCAGGGTAACTGTGTCATAGTGACTAATCTACCCATTGCCAAGGGATGTTAGTATTGCACAAGAGGTGCAGGCTTGGTTGTATCCCAGAAGTGAGATTATGTTTAACCCTACTTCACCCAAGCCAAGTCCTGGTGGGGCAAATATCACTTTCAAGACAATGCCTTTGTTGTATGCCTCCAAGCTTCGGTCCCAACGATCTGAAAAGAACTTTACCAAATATCAAACAATTTGAAAGTAACATGTCTAGCGTCATGGAATCTACTGTGAAGATCGAGAACCAAGAGATTCCCAAACTATCTCAAAGTTTGTGAATTGCTTAATTCCTTAAAGGATTGAAACAAGCTCCAAAACAATGGCATCAAAAATTTGACCAAGTAATTTTCGATTTTGGGTTTAACATTCTTGATTCTAATAAATGCATATATACTAAAGTTGATTGTAGAAACATTATCATAATTTGTTTATATGTAGAAGACATGTTGATACTTAGCAACAATATAGAATACATAAATGATACTAAGCATTTTTTGTTACATAACTTTAACATGAAAAATATGGGGCTTGCTGATGTGATTCTAAGAATCAAATTTATGTGACATGAACATGGATATGGCTTAAATCAATCATGTCATATTGAGAAAGTGATTAAAATTTTTAATTATTTTGGTTGTAAAACTGTTGATACTCCATTTGAACTAGTGTTAAATTATCTAAATACACTTAAAGAAATATTTTTCAACTTGAGTATGCTAGTATTATGAGAAGTCTTATGTATGTTATTAATGAAACTAGATCAGATATAGCGTTTTGCATAACAAAACTGAATAGATATATTAGCAATCCAGAAACTTATCATTGGGATGCTTCTTTCAGGGTCCTGAAGTACCTTAAAGGGACTTTGGATTATGGGTTATTATATTCGAAAGAACCCGCTAACATTGAAAGTTATAGTGATGCTAATTGAAACTCTGATAGGAATAACTCAATATCCACAAGTGGATGGGTTTTTACCCTTAAGTCTAGAGCTATTTCTTGGGCTTTCAAGAAGCAAACCATTAAAATTCAATCTACTATAGAGGTTGAACTCATAGCATTGTCATCTATTAGTATGGAAGTTGAATGACTAAAGAACCTCTTGATTGAAATTCCATTGGATAACAAACTCTTGCCTCCTGTGGTTATTCATTATGATAGCCAAATTACTATATATAAAGCATAGAGCAATATATACAATGAAAAATCTAGACATATTAGTCTAAAGCACAATACTATGAATAATTTACTCACGCAATGAGTAATTTTAGTAGAATATGTGAAATCTTGCTAAAATTTGGCAAATTCACTTACAAAAGGCCTTTCATGTAAAATTACTACAATTACATATGAGGGAATGGATTAAAACCCCCTAAAATGATTACCCATAATGAAAACCCAACCAAGTGACTTGGGTTGCCTAAGTTCTTGGTTCAATGGGAAGAACAAGTCATTGGAACAATTAGGTAAGCACAAAGGAATACATGAAGATAGAGTATCTTCAAGTCTCATTCATATGTAAGTGCTTAAAAAACCTGTGACATGAGGATGAGTCACTTGGTTCTTAATAAGATTTGTAAGCTAGAATGACTAAGGTATTTGAAACAGGTTTTCACCTTTGACAAACAATGATATAAGTGTTAAGGGTCACTTTCTATGAGAAGAAGATTGTCTATAGAGCACTCATGAAGTAGGATATTGTATAAGACCCTTAATAAATGCAACTTCTATATATTTGATGACACATATAATTACCTGAAAGGAGTATGTGGGTTAATAGGCTTAAGAAGTCCACATTAGAGACTAAGTTCAAAGTTGTTAGCCACTTAGTTTTTGAGACTATCGGAATCTTTTTCACACTAAGTGTAGATTCAAACTGAAAGGTACCTTCATTTAAACATGACTTTTATAAACAACTTCACTCTTTCTTCCTATCTTATATTTTGACCTACTTAGGGGGGTTATTATTATTTGGCTCAAAATATAATCCTTTGAAAGTAAGATTTTTTCGCAAAATAAATTTTTTTATTACTAGTTGTTTGAGAAAGTCATTTGAAAAAAAAAAAAAACCATTTTGTGATAAATATTTTGTCCTATATCGATCATTGTTGAAAAACTTTACAAGTTTATAATGAGAAGGGTTGCCTTAAAGGGCAAGTCCCTCAAGGACATTAGATCTTGAGCTTGTCAAATGCTTGTCTAATAAACTTTAAATATTAATATTAATATTTATATTAATATTTATATTTATATTTATATTTGGACCCAAACCTAATCATGGACCTAAACTTAGAACATAACATGGTCATGGCCCTGACCTTAGCCTTGTCCTTTAAAAGTTTTCAAAGGTTCTTTGTGACTTTTCTCGAAGGAGACACCTATCATTTTTGGATAGCATCTACGTGTAAGCACATTGAGAGGTCAGTGACACGTGAAGCCTATGTTATAGCGATGGTCGCCCATGATGGGATGACGGCAGTCACACATAACATCCATGTTGGGACGATGGTCACCTATGATAGAACGCTAATGACACATGACGTCTATGTTGGGATGGACCTGCTCATGGTTATAGCCTTGACTTTTAAAAGTTTTCAAAGGTTCTTTATGACTTTTATAAGAAGCAACACATATCTTTTTTTTATATCTTTTTTTTATAGCCTCAAAGTATAAACACGTTGAGAGGTCAATACACATAGAGCCTATGTTGTAGTGGTAGCCGCTCTTAATGGAACAGTGGCAGTGAGACATGGCATTCATGTTAGTGACATGTGATGTCTATGTTGGGATGGTGGCGGCCTATAATAGGATGGTAGTGACACATGGCATTCTTGTTGGGACGGTAGCCGCCCATGATGGAATGCTAGTAACACATGGAGCCCATGTTGGGTCAACGAATGTTCAAAATGGGGAATTTACCTTGCACTACTTGGTTTGGTAATATACCCCAACTGCTTTATATTAAAAGGTTTTTACAAAAAATGAGTTAACTTCCTCTGGTTTTGGCTTGTTTCGAAATCTCTCTCCTTCTCTTTCTGCCCGTGAAGTTGTTCAAGGTAATTGTGTTGTAGCGACTAACCTATCCAATGTCAGGTTAGTATTCTAGGCTTGATTGTATCTCGGAAGGGATGTGTTTAACCCTACTGCGCCCGGGATAAGTCCTAGTGAGGCAACTGTCTCTTTCAAGACAGTGCACCTCCAAGTGTACGATCTGAGAAGAATTCTACCAAATATCAAACTTGTAGAGAAGAGACTATATAGTAAATTGATGCAGCAGCACCCTGTGCACATCCATCTGAAAGATGGAGCTGGACCATCAGTCTCAACTCTCTGCTGTGTAGATGGCTGCCTGCTATTGTGAAGCGAGGCATCCTCTCTTGAAAGATGGAGGAAAATGGGGACGTTTCTATCAGTTTTATGTTCAGCAAATCCTTGTTCTATGGTGTGGTGAGCTCTGCAGAGGCAGCAATTCTGTACCTTTATTCTTCTGTAAGTTTGTGTTGACTGCGACTGCGTGCTGAGTTATCCTTGCCTTTGGTTGCCAGTTGGTTGGTTCTCCAATCCATGACTTCATGTTGAGAATCTCTGTTGAAACAACACCAACCATTGAGAAAGAATGCGACTCGAATTTCATTGGAGTGGTGCTATTTGCAGCAATGAATCATTCAACCGTCCATCTAGAGATGTACGGGTGATATGTTACTGCAGATAAAACATGACCGGAAAGCCGTGTAAACAATGGTTGATTAGATCAGTAATGCTTTACATTCAAACCACCTAGGCTGAGTTTCAAGTTGCAACGGTCTAAAGAGAGGAGCCCCAAGGGGTTTGGTGCAGTAGAAGGGGCCTTGGCCAGACTGGGTGGTCAGGGCTCCATTACCATAACAAAGGATAAAAGCCAAGAGGTAAGCCCTCGTTCCGCCGAAGCTGGGCGACTCCTTGGGAGCAAGGGTGTGCCACCGTAAGTACGGCAGGCTTAGCCAGCACGACTAGGTCTCTGATGTCAAGGATGGTTTTCCCATCCTTCATGGAAACAAATGGTTTAAAGAGAGGCTAAATCGGAAAAAAAATAAAAACTTTCTAGTGTGAGGCACTTGTACCTGCAGTGGAGGGGCTCTTGAGGTGCTTAGCATCGAAGATGCCCCCGGTGGCTCCGCTGCAGTGCTCCTCAACCCGATGAGATCCAACCTCTTCGTACTCCCACGTCCCATGCTTGTATCCCTCGTGGAGAAATAGCTCAAAATGCCTGGCATCCAGCGTTTGCATAGTGCCTACAGTGAAAAGTGTTCAATTGAATTGTACACGATAGGAACAAATTCGTAATGATGAGAGCTGCTACTACATGATCATATGGTAGCGTTGTTTCATAACTGGCCCATCAGCAATGAAATCATACTTTGTGTTTTAATGCACTTATCAAGATAAACGGTACAAGGTAAGATGCTCCAATTTAGAGCATAAGGCAATTTTCCTGCGTATCCTGTTTATTTGGATAAATGGGAAAATCCGAACACCCCTTAAGAGCAATATATTGATGTCATGTAGCAAAGATCTCATTTGAATCAATGGCAGATCAAGTGCAATCACATTGCATACTTTAGTGTGCATCTGCACCTGATCTGCCCTCCATCTTCTCTTGTGCCCCACAGCTGACAAGCTGTACCAATGAGATGGAGGGTAGTTGAAAGTGTGCAATGTGATTGCACCTGATCCGCCCTCATTTGAATTGGGTTCCAATTAGCTTCCCACAAATGGAAGTTCCGGCTATCCTCTTTTTCCCATTATACCTATGATGGTTGATGTCAATGATGAGGATTCACTAGAGACTATTTTAAAAAAATAAGCTAAAAAAATGTAGGGGCCCTCGGAGGTTTAGCATCAGACCTTCACAGCTGTTGAGGTTGCAAACAGTACACCGTACCAACTGCAGATCTGCATTCATCACAACTCCGAAGCATTAGGAACAGCAATTTATTTCACAAGAGCTGTCACGTTAACGTTTCAATATTCTGATGGTGCAAAAACCAAGCAAAAAAGTGCTACATGGTATGCTTAAAGGCCACGCCATACGCTAGCCAAATTAAGCCTCTCATGTTCAAAACAGAGCAACCTGTTCTCTAACTCTAGGTCTAGGCCCAGACACCCATCATATTGACTCAGTTGAAGTAAAGGGAGCTTGACTTGGCAGGAGGTGCCCCTAATCGCATCAAGCCCACCTGAGAGTTTGCCATGTCTGGATCAAATAGCCTGAGCCCCTCTCCATTAGGTACTTCCTAGGTGAAAAGTAATACCAGCAATCCAGATCCCTTGTTTGATGCCCGTCAAGACGCAACAACCCGTTGTCTGCACCATCTTTTCCACTGACAACTTGTTCAAGGAAACATCTGGAATCCGTAGCTTCTCTGTTGCCAATGCCACTGATGAGTCGAAGAAGAACGCCCCAATTCTCATCCAATCTGGAAGAGCAAATCAATTGATCCATGTTGGTTTTAGCCTTAGATTTGATTATATTGTAGCATTCTAGCATTTTATGGTACCAACAAGGGGATTCGTTTGTTTGGTAGGAGCAGCTAGACGTTGCAAGTTCGAATCCCAATGGTATCGTTGTATAACTAGTAGGGGTCTGCCTAACCCCAGCTTGCCTTTCAAAAAAAATTAGCATTTGATGCAGTGAGCCATGGTGGGGGGAGGACAGTTTAACAAAAACATCAAGACACGGGGGAAATGTTTTGCTTTCATTCATCAAAACACTAAGGAAAGCCATATTTGGCAACCCTTTATTCAGAATTGTGGCTTTTTTCGGCTAAGCTAATCAATCACAACAGAGTAGTGATTGGGTGATCACGTCGGATGTAAAAATCAAGTCAGGAGGTATGATTTTCCACCGCTAAGATAGTTTAGCCAAGGAGTCGATAGTCAGCACCATAATGCATCAAGTTCACGTTCTTAATTTAGCTCCTATTCATCCCCAAATCATCCAGATCTGGGGTTTTGCACCCAGTTCGGTCTTGTTCTAGAACATGAAAGCATGCCCAGCTGAACCAGATGACAGTCTTCAGTGACAATGAACATAGAAAAGTGAGACTTGAATGTAAATTTTGGTTATTGGCCATCAAGATGCCAAAATGTAGGTCGAATCTGTAATGTAAACTGGTTGAATTAGTTTTGGTCCTCATGGAGTCTTCTTAAGTTATGACATGTCTTATGGAGTCCCCTTGAGTCTTCTCTTAATCCAGTTCCTCTAGACTCTTGTAGACCTAGACGACCAAATTTGTTCCATGGGACATAGGTGATAAGAAGGATCCGTTGAAGGAACCTGTCCGATGTGGACAATTTAGGTAAGTTCAGTGGTAAGTAGGAAAGTGAGGTTTTGCATGGTTCAACCTTCTATTGGTTTGACGGCTAATTGGAGACTCGTATATAGGTTGCTCCAACATTCACCAGGCTACAGACGTGTCTAGCAAACTGTCATAGGAGCTATGTGGCAAGGATACTCCAATTTACTTTCGTGTTGTGTACCCTTAGATACTGTCTTGATGAAAATTTACACAAGAATAGTCTGTTCCATGTTCCTTTGGTGATCATGCCTATGTTACATAGCCCAGAGGCATGGGGAAACTTTTAACAGAAAATGACCGTACTGTCTTAGTAAAATAGCATGTTTTGGGAAAAGCTTCATGATTTGTCAAAATTCACTCTATGTTCAAAATTTTGATTTCTAACTTTTTTGGATATTTTTGTTCTTTCACGAATATAACAAGACCTTCACAACACAACTCATTGTTGTAAATGTCTCCAAAATCTGCAAACCTTCTTTTACTAAAAAAACACATAAAGAGCACAAGCAACAGGACATTGGCAAATACAGTACGACCTTCACAACTTATTGTTGTAAATGTCCTCAAAATGTAGAGACCTCTTTTCACTAACAAAAAAAAATGCATAAGGGGGCATAGGAAGAATGGCATTTGCAAATATAATACAATCTTCGCAACTCATTGTTGTGAATTTTCCTAAAATGTGTGAACATCTTATTAAAAAAAACATAAGGGGCATAGGCAAGAGGACTTTCACAAATATAGTACGACATCCTCAACTCATATTTGCTATGGTCCTCAAAATGTGGGAACTTCTTTAGCTAAATACTCACATTTGCTAATGTTTTGACCTTTGCATGTGAATGTTTTATTGTTTGTGCTCTTTCCGTGATTTTAGTAACAAAGGTTTACCCATTTTGAAGACATTTGCAAACATGAGTTGTGAAGGTCTCCAAAATGTGTTGTGAATGTCCTTCTGTATGTGCCCCTTATACGATTTTAGTAAAAAGATGTTCGCATATTTTGAAGGCATTTGCAAACATGAGTTGTGAAGATTGTATTCTCCTACATGTGTCCCTTATGTGATTTTAGTAAGAGGAGGTTCGTACATTTTGGAGGCATTTACAAGCATAAGTTGCAAAGATAATACTATATTTGTGAATACCCCCATGCTTGTGTCCCTTATGCATTTTTTAATAGTAAAAGAAGGTTCACAGATTTTGAGAACATTCACAACAATGAATTGTGACTATATTTGTAAATGTCCTCTTGCCTTTCATCCATTTTTTTTTATAATAAAAGAAGCTTCGCACATTTTGAGGACATTTTTTTGGATAACTCAAGGGAAAAACCCTCCTCACCAACCACACCTTGGCTGGCCTCCAGTTACTAACACCCTTGAGGCCCCCTCTGGGAGTTACCTAGCTTTGTCCTTGTGGCAAGGGACGCCACTGGTGGGTTTGAAACTTGTGATGTCACATCAACTTTGTGAAATTCACAAGTCGTCCCTACCAGATGAGCGGAGCCCTTGTGGGCACATTTTGGGAACATTCACAACAATGATTTATAAGCGTCATGCTATATTTGTGGAGGAGCAAAAATATCCTAAAAAAGTCAAGAATCAAAATTTTGGACCTAAAGTGGATTTGTGCAAATTGATAGGTTTTTCTAAAAACACTTTATTTTACAAGGACAGTATGGTCATTTCCCATACTTTTTAAATACACTATTGATTGTGGTAGAAGTCATTATTAGTAGCAAACTTACCGATGTGCTTCTTTGGCTGCCTGTAGGTGTATGAATGTCTGCCGTCTGCACAAAAAGTACCCAAATCAAATAAATTGCTATACGAAGAGTCAGATATTTGCTTCCCAACCATTTATTTACTGAAGAGCTAAGTTTCATATCCTTGTCAATATATTATCATCCCTCACCAAAGATCTTGAGTGTCAATATTTATCTTGTTGGTTAAAGTAAGAAAAAACAGGGATTTACAAAGGCGTAGCTAGGGGGGGCAGGACTGGGCTGTAGCCCAGTCCTGCCTACCGAAACAGTTAATTTTTTTTTTAAAAGCTCAGTCCTAGCCCAGCCCTGATTCCATATGAAATAGATTTTTATCCATTTTTTAGCCCAGCCCTGACTGCAGCAAATAGTTTGATTTGTCCATATGAAATAGATTTTTATTAATAATTGTAGCCATTTTTTATTCTATCTCAAAAAAAAAAATTCGGGGCGCTGCCCCCGAACCCCCGACTATCACACAATTTTTTTCTCTACACCCCTATTTGGCCCCCACCCCCCTCGCATGAATCCTAGCTACGCCCCTGACAAGTGGAGTTAGTCTGCGTTAATCATAAAATAAAAGAAAGATGTTGGTAAACGTTACCAAAGGAGGCAGCATATAGCTCGCTCCATTTGAAGGCGACTTCCTTTGGTGGTGGGACGTGAAGTTCTCGTAAACACGCGTATTTCCACACGCTCTCTTCCATCATCAATTTGTGGAACCAACTGTCCGCCATCCCCAGCCTCACTAGCGACTTTCCGTCCAGGTACTTGGCTATCTCAGTCCATGTATCCACTTCGTACCTTCAAAATTTTACAGAAAGAAAGAGAACACATCACGAAGTTAGAGACGTAAAACTGAAGACCTGTTTTCATTGAGGAGACCAGCTTCAGAAGATTGGCGACCATATTTCCACTCTTAAAACGGGCAATTCCATTTGCTTTGATGATAGATTTCTCACAATTGACAAGAAACCGTTCATCTTCTTTGGTTTTCCTCAATAGAAATGAAAAGTCATCGGCCTGACGCGGGTTGCTGAGCTAAAGTTTTCACCCAGTTGTTCGACTTCTTAGTGCCGAATATATCCCATGACTAAATGGCTCCTACGACATAGCGCAGAGGGCAGTCCGAAAAAACGGAAATTTCAGAATGTGTGCATTTGTGTGCGTGAGTGACGGAGAAAAATATTCGCAAAGTTAAATTTTGCTTTAAAGTCAAATAACTTTAGTATCCTTTTAGCATTTCTTTATCGTGACTAATTCATTTCTTCCTTTCCAGAAGGACATGTTGACACCAAAGTAGAGAAAACTTACAAAAGGTTAACACGATTTGGCAGTTGTGGATACCGATCTATATACAGTTTTCAAATTAGCGTAGCTCCTTCACTTAGGAACCTCTTTCAGCTTCTCCGAATTGGGGATAGCAGACAAATGTCAAATAGCTAGCCGGTATGAGTTAGAAAACGTTCTGATAGAGCCTCTCAAAATAATTAGTTAAAAGAAATTCTTCATTGTTAAAGTCATCTCTTACTGAAAAGCAACCAGTTCCAAGGAAAAAACTCCAGGTTTCAGCAGATCCATTGGATTTTAGCTAAAAGATCTTTCAGTAAATTTCAAATTTATTTATTTTTTTCATTAAAATATACTGAATAGAGAGAGAGAGAAAAGATTGATTTTGGGAAATGTAGCCCGAAATTTCAAATTATAGCGTTAAAAGTGGCTGATCTTCAGGAAATTCAAGCTACGAACTCCAAATTACAGCAATGCCGTTCTAATTTCTGGTAGTTCTGCCCCTTGCGATTAAGCTTATCAAAGAGCTGTTAGTTATTATTTGACCTGTACAAGTATGACCAGAAAGTGAGTTCAGCATTTTATTGAAACGATCGACTTCAAAACTTAAGCTAGTATCTAAAATTCGAACCGAAGGTTCAAGCTTGCTACGAGGACTAGTAATTTACTGATCGTTCTCATCTTTCATTCAAGTAATAGAAAGCTCACCAAGAAATTCTCTGATCTACAAGATCTCGTGCTAATAATTTGAATCTCTGCATGTACAAGGATCCCATCTAAAGTAAAAATAGAAACAGAAGAGATTCAAATTTGAAATTCGTTTTGAACTATTCAATATTTAAGTTTGTAACTTTAACTTTGAGATCGTCTATCTTTACTTTCAAGTATTTAAACCGTCCAAAATTTTCTCGCTTTCAAAATACTGATGATCGATCTTCATAGATAGACCGGCAGATCGAAACTCATTAAAGTCTCTGTTATAATAGGAATGCTTTGAATTATACAGTCACTGCAAAGCTATGAAAAGCTTTCCGGATGAGCGATCTTCTTACAAAAACATCAGATCTGAAGAATGCTGAGTTGTCGAAATAGATTTTCGTCAGAAAAATTGAAGAACCCGGCATCATCGATCTTCTTCGGAGCAAAAATAAAACTACAGATTTATGTACCGAGAAACGTGAGAGAGAGAGAGAGCTCATGCGTACCATCTGAATTGAGATCTCGGCAGAGGGGGGGAGAGAGCGGCCGATTGTGGAGAGGAGCGGCAGCAAGAGATCGTCTTAGCCCTCGCCATGTACTTCCCCATCTTCTCTCTCTCTCGTCTTCTTCTCCCTCTCACTTTTCTTTAAATTGCGCGGGAACAGAAATTGCCGAAGAAGCTAAACTAAAGGAAATGACGCAAAAAGACCAAACCTTTCCGCCTCTATTTATACTCTCGTTTTGGGCCCCGTTCAAATTTAAATTTTTTAATTTATGTCACAGATATAGTCAACTTTACCCTCAAATATTTTCCAAAACGAGATTCATGTCCCTTGGTTAACCGAACGGGTTTACCGTTTATGGATTCAGTACCCTGACCATCTTCAGTCCAGATCGAATGTAACCGGAATGATCTAGGTGGAAATGGGCCTGGTCCAAAACTGTCACATCACATAGAGTTGCAAACGGGTTGGAAATGGGCCTGGTCATGGTATACCCGTGGATCCATATGTGAATATTGGGCAGCAAGTCTCAATCCAAATGCAAATTGAACTAGGTTATAGTAAGTGAAAATGGGTCGGATATATGGGCTCGCATGTTTCATTTCCATGAAAGGGAAGGCCTTTTCATCCTCCCAAAAAAAAAATTGCCATACTCTATTCTTCCACACACTAGGCCCCACACCAGTAGGGATGGCAGTGGAACCGGGCGGGGGCGGGGGATAAGGTCTCCACCCCCGCCCCATCTCAAAATCCAAACCTCTGTACGGGGATGGATTTTAACCTCTACCCCCGCTTCTATCCCCGTTTCATGTCCTCCATCACCAGTCCAAACAGGAGTGAGGTGGGGCGGGGTCCCTTTTTTCCTCGGTCTATAGTCATCTCTTGAAGGATTGGGAACAGGGCAAGGCAGAGATTAGGATGGGGACAGGGCTGGGCGGAGCAGGGTAAAGGGTAAGTCCATTCTTGCCTCCATCCTCGCATGGGGATAGATTTTAACCTTCATCCCTGCCTCCATCCTCGCACGGGGATAGATTTTAACCTTCATCCCTGCCTCCATCTCCATTTCATGCCCTTCATCCCCGGTCGAAACGGAAAGTGGCCCCGTTGTCCCCGGATCCACTGCCATCCCTACACACCAGCCAAATTCTGTTACTTTCACTTAAGAAGAGAAAGTTTAGAGCTCCTGTGCTGCATTGGATTTTTCCAATGACAAAGGCTTCTTCTCCCTTGCAACAAAGTGGCCCTTAAGGATGTAATATATGTAATAAAACTTATTTTAGACGATTTAAAAGAGAAATTTTAAAAAAACACATAAAGCTTTGGTGATAAATGTATGCTTCATTCATCAGAAACACTTTGCTGTCAAATTAACTTGAGTTACCATTAACTCAAGCAGAGTTAATTAAAGGTACCAATTTTCCCTCTAAACAATTATTTCCATTTTTAAAGTTTCCGAATATGCCTAAAAGTTTTGGCAATTTTTTTGGTAATTACAACATATATTTAATGAAAATTTTAACGGAAGTAAACTCTTTGGGTTTTTCCATTAAACATGAAAAAAGTTTAGGTGTATTTTATCAAAAAACTTAAGCCCTGCTTTGATGACACCCAAAACCTGGTTTTTTGGATGTCAAAACCAGTTAAGGCGAAAGTGGCTCAGGGGCCTGTTTGGTTGCCAGTTGCCACCAAAACCTCTACTCTAACCCAATTATGCAAAACATGAAGAAGGCCTGGTTTTTCCACTCGAAAACCAGGTTGATTGCCACCCTCTCCTCACCCGGCACCAAACCCATATTTCTCCCTTCTTCCTCCAATCACTTTCTCCCTTCCTACCTCCACCCTCGATTTCCCACCATGTCCGGTTGGTAGATGGACGAACAATGGTGAGACAGTACCATCCAACACCCTCTAGGCATAATATTTTCTTTCTTTTTTGTTTGTGTAAATTCTTTTTCTTCTTGTTTTTTTTTACTACTATTCACCTAGAAGACAGTTGTGATGGTACCATAAAGAAAGGACAATGCCATCTGACTATTTTTTCCGTCAATAAGTGTGGCCTTTTTTTTTGTCAATACCATGGGAGCTAGGGGTGGGCAACAAGCCAGTGATGGGTCAAGCCAATCCAACCCTCCATTTGCTGGGTTTGGGTCAAGGTTTTAGGTCCGGGTCTGCTAACTACCAGGCTGAAACCTGACCTGTAGGCTATCGGGCCAGCCCAACGGGCCTAAGCTATTTATTAATTTTTTAATAATACAAAATAAAAAATTAATTAATTGCATAGTAATTTGGTAAATATTATTATTTATATAATTAGTTGCATTCATTTTATTGAAACTAAAAAGATAATTAGTTGGGTACATGAGAACTTGTTAATTATTTACTATTTACCTAATTAGTTACACTAATTTTAGGAGAAAGAGAAAAGATAATTTTATGAAACTGGCTTATTTAAGAATTACCTAATTAGTTGCACTAATTTTATCATGATGATGGAACAGCAGGATTTATACATACAATATCGTAAAAGGTGAATTTAGATTCCTCACAAAGTGTTAGTGATTTCAATATCTTAGAATGGTAGAAGATAAGGTATGTAAGTGTGCAAAAATTGCACTAGATATTTTGGCAGTTCTAATATAAACAGTTGCATCTGAGTCTACATTTAGCACAAGTGGGAGAGTGTTTGATCAAACTCGGTGCTCAATGAAACCAAAGTCGGTTCAAGCATTAATTTGCACCCAAAGTTGAATTTGAGATAAATTACTAAAGGTCTCAAATGTTCCTGATTCAAGGTAATTTACATTTTTGGTAATTGAATCATTTAGATATTATATTTTATTAATCTTTATGTAAGAACTAATTTATTTGTTTATTGTTTTAGTTTGCTTATGAATTCACCAAAAGAGTTGGATGATGATACAAATTCAAACTTTTAGTCAAAAATGATAATTTTGTTGTAGTTTATAATTTTAATTAGAATAATTACAATAAATTTTAAATATTTTGTTTTTTTTTTATAGGTTATGATGCATAACGGGTTAAACCATATCAATGGATTGAAGAACCCATGTTGTGTTTCACACGAGGGACTAGAATTCAAAGATTATGCTTTATGTTATTTTGGAAATTTGATGTTGATTTATTAGTTCAAATGCTATGCTGAAATATTGTTATGGACTTTTGATTTGGATACTTTGAACATTATCATATGTGAAATTTTGAATTTTATTTTTTTTATTTTATTCATTTTTTGGTATTCTAAAAAATATTTTATTATTTTTATTAAAAAAACCTATAAATGAGTTCGGGTCAGGCTTGACCCAGCCCTGTCGGCTTTGATTTGGCCTATTGAGTTAATGGGCCGAATCATGGGCTACTCTTCAAACCCAAGCCCATTAGTAAATGAACTGGGTCGTCTCCAAGCCAAGCCAGCCTGATGCCCACCCTTAATAGGAACAATTAGGGACATTGTAAGTTCAAAACCTACAATTGTATAATTGGTCCTAAGCCCAGCTTGCCTATAAAAAAAATGTTTTGGCATTTTTTTTTGTTGAAAAATGATTATAAGTGGCCCTTCTCCAATCAACTCTTTTTCTCTCTCTTTCTTGCCCTATCCAACCAACATCGCTCCATCTTGCATTTTCTCTCTCTATTGATTTAGGAGTGGCCATTTTGCCGCCACCCACCCCTCTCTCTCTCATATTTAAATAATATAACTTATATATATTGCATATACTGACAATGATGTAGTACTGCTCCTAATATATATGCATATTTTTATATCTTTTATATAAATTGTATTATATAATATGTATATATATATTATATCATACAGATAAAAAATATATATATTTGTAAATTATAAACTTAATTATAACTTAAAGTCAAGATAATAAAATATAAAAAAAAAATATAAGTTACATAACTAAGGATCAAGGGCTGTGATCCTTGGGGTTAAAGGGGCACTTCTCAGTTGAACATGTCCCAATCCACCCCCTTTCAAGATTACAAAAAAGCCCTGAAGGCCAATTTTACAGTGCATGCAAGGATAAGAATAATTATATAACTTTTGATCCAATAAATAAGAAATTTTGAAAGGCTAGAGGCAGTGAGACAAATTATGTCCGTGGTGATTTTTTGCGTAACTGTGAGCACCTTTTGACTCTAGTGAGCACCTTCCGTGTCTAGAGGCTTTCATCTTTCACTTTTCTTATAAAAAAACATTTTTTTTTAATTTACATGGAGAAACCACCCTAAAAGAATATTTTGATGAAAATAAAAACAAAAAAGGGTAAGTTGGTAATTTTCTAGCAAATTTGACATCCCCCACTCACCAGAAAAAGTAACCCAAAGTGAGTGTATGAGCATTTTCTGAAAATGTTGGGCATTGTATTTAAATTTTGAAAGGTGAAGTGTTGAACCTAATTTCTTGATAAGTCAAGCGCCTACAAGTAAATTACTCATAAAAGAATTTGTGAGGCCCCTGACGACATTTAGAGGACCCCAAACCCGATGCTAATTGGTTGGGGTGATTGAGATTAGGTGCAATGTGAGTGCACGCTTCAAGTGTGCTGCTGCACCTCATCACCCACCATCTTTGGCATCCAACTTGGATGCTATGGGCCCCAACATTAGATGGTGGGTGATAACGTGCGCTAGCACGCTTAAAGTTTGCAATCACATTTTACTTGTTGCATATTTGATAATTTGAGAAAATGGTGAGGTCAAAGGCACGTTCCTTTAATGCTTTGTGTATCACTGTTTTTCCATCAAGTCCATTGTGCACACGAAAAAGAGGTGATCTAGACTCAATAATTCTGTACCTTTAATGATGCAAATATATATATATACCAGTCTTATTTCTCCATCTTGTCTATCTAGAGCCAAATATTTGGCTACTTAACAATCTCTCATGTAACTTCTACTTACCTCCTTCAAACTCTTCAATCATATTGTTTTTTTTAGCTTCGTTTACTTAACCATGTCAACATTCATCACTTGTTTTATCTTTTATTGGCCTAACTTCTAAGTGCATTATAATATATTCATTTATAATTTTATATTTTCTTATAACACAAACATCTATTTTAGCACATGCAACTCTGCAAAATGTACTCCATCTTATTGTTGTTTTTTAGCCGCTAAACATTCAACTCCATATAATAGTGTTGGTCTTATTAAAGTCTTACACAAACATTCTTTCAATCCCAGAGGTACACAAAAACAGATAAAATACCAAAAAACCTATTACTCCTATAATTCCTACATGTAAAATATCTCGATTTTTATCATCACATTAACACTTTTAAAGAAATCATTATATATATATATATATATATATATATATATTCTAATATGTATTTCTCTATATTCATTAAACCCTGTACAAAACAATCTTTTGCCAAGTTTTTCCTGAGAAAAAATTTATTCACCGACTATATTTTAAAGTCACTCATAAAATGATTATAATGGGATCTATGATACTTGTTGGGCGCCTGAATCCGCTCAGAACCAAGTCAATGTCGTTTATAGGTAGAAGTTTAAGGCATGTTTTGTAACGCCCTAAAATGCTAGACTTTAAACCTTTTATGAAAAAAGGTTGAAAGCTTTAAAATTGATAATTTGTCAGAGTTTGAAACAGAAGTTCAGCGGAAAATCATATTTGAAATAACAAGTTCCTAGACCTTGGGCGTATTACACCGCAAACTTTCATTTTACAAACTCATTTGCAACTCATATATATTTATTGAAATAAATATACAAAACGGAATTTTGGTAATATAGTTTTAATAATTCAGAGTTTTAATCAAAAGAGATGCTTTCAAATAAACTCTATAATACATTTACCAAAATATCCTCAAGAGCGTAACGTCAAGGAAAGGGTCTCTCATTGAACTCATCACGTCATCGTGTCATAGCGAATTGTCTCAACTTGTCCACCACCTGCATAGAAAATGAGTCAGTTCCGCGAAAAACTAGTAGGGGTGCAAAAGACAAGGTGGAACAAAGTTTGCGATAAGCGAGATAATTTCTCAACTAAACAAAAGAAGCAAAACTAGCAAAGCTATCCATACATATTGTCGAGTATGGCAAGCAAAACTCCAATAAAGCAAAGTAGTATCGGATAAAAGTGCTAAACAAGCAAAGTAAGCAACTGTAGCAGTCTGACTAACTCTACATATAAGAAGTAACCAACTCCACCAAGCAATCAAGTATTGTAAGCCGAGTAATAAGATAGGTAATCATAACAAAGTTTACAATGCATATAATAGTCATTGAATTCTCGAGTCCACTGACAAGTAACTACATTAATCATGAAGTGGAAGCTATTGTACCAAAAACAGTTTATAAGCTACATATGATAAGCAATCACATAACAACAGTTATATATTAACCACAAGGTGTAAGCAACTTGTAAGACAAGCAACTACATTAGTTCTAGTTGTAGACAGTTCATAGATTACGAGCCATGAGTAGTTACATTTATTATATAAACAATTCATAGATTATGAGTTGTAAGCAATCACATTCATCATAAGAGATGCAAGTCAGCAAGTGTTATATTTCAACAAGCACGAACAATTCTACCAAGTAGTGAAGCAAGTCACATGCTAACATATTGCAACTAACGTAATACTTATTATCATAAGCATTTAACTAGTACAAGCAGCTAGATATTAGTATCAAGAAACTGCGCAAGCAGTTTAACCAACTGGAGGAGCACCACAACAGGTGTGCATAGTTCCACGAGTGGTATACGCTGAACTACAGGGCAAACAAGTAAGTAAGTCATGTCACAACACACACACATCTCATGATAAGGTGAGCAAGTTACATTTATATTCTCATTATTAGCGGGCTATTGTGGGTACACAGGCAAAACGTAAAAACAGTCGAGATCAATCCAGAGGTGTATTATGCCATGTATTTTATGATACCTCAAATGACTGACTGCGTTCGCTCGTAAGGGGATGGTCAGTGACCAGGTCCCCAAAGGCATTCGTGGCCTGTGGATGCATCCAAACTTCTGTAGAAGTGGCCTGAAGGCTATCTTTATGCCATGTATTTTATGATACCTCGAATGACTGACTGCGTTCGCTCGTAATGGAATGGTCAGTGACCAGGTCCCCAAAGGCATTTGTGGCCTGTGGATGCATCCAAACTTCTGTAGAAGTGGCCTGAAGGTTATCTTTATAGCATTTTCCCTAACTCTGGTGACTAGAGAAGCTGAGTCATTTGTCTGAACTAGTCATTAATGGCTTGTCCATCAGAGTTTTGTACCATCCATCATCTCTCTTGATTAACTATTTCAAACGAGCACGATGAGGGTTTCTTAACTGTCGCTCCATTCTACGTGTTTAGAACCATTATGCCCGCTCGAGCATCTTGCCTGTGAAGGTGCATAGTCACCATTACGTGAATTATATGCGCCATTGCGTGTTCAAGGCAACCACACACCTCTCATTCTACTCATCGAAGTATGCAATGTACCTATTCAAAAGTACATCCATGATGAGAAGGGTCAACTCATAGTGAGTGTGAAGACATCATCATTTTGATGATCTCAAAACATGTATCATTGCACATTCGAGGTAAACACAGACCACTCATCTTACTCATTGTTGTACACAATATACTTATTCAAAAGTACAACTACGATGATAGGGGTGTGAATTTCTCAAAAGGAAATATCCACAACAATGCTTTACCAATAAGATATGGTGTAACCATTCCAGTTCAAACTTGTCATGCTCAAGTCCCTTTAGACGGTCATGAGCCTCTTGCCTGTTCGGCTAACATCGATATTACATGCTTAACAAAAAGCGTCAAAACACGCCTCGAGGTTACTACAGACCACTCATCCTGCTCCTCGTAGTCTGATATATCTTAGATGACTAAGGGTACAACTATGAGAAGAGGAACATGTATTCCTCAAAAGAAATCCATCAACAATAATCTCACAAAGGAAGGTAAAGCGCCAACTATCTTAGTTTTGCAAAAACCCAAATAACCAGGTCTCACCTCAAAGGTGACGTAGTACTGATCTAGCAATAGCGCAAGTTACTCAGTAGAACATTCACCCATCTCATGCATATGCCCTTAAATAGGGTTATTTGAATTGTATCGGATACGCGAATTGAAGTTGTAAACACTTCCTCCAAATATATCGATTTGGGAGATCCAATCGCTATCTCATAAAAGACTTTCGAAATCTGCTTTACAAAACTATACGTTTCAAAAATAGGTTTGTGCTTAAAAGTATTCTTTGGAGAACCAAATGCATAAGTGTGCATCGTGTCTTTTAAGACAAATGAGCAAGTTAAAATACTTTCGAAGCTGCACTTAGTGAGTGCAAGCCAACAATGCGCAAGCTCGTGCACGTTATAGTGCGGTGATAGAGTACAATTGATATGCAAAGTGCAAATCTGCGTGTCAAGTGCAAAACCTCGTAAGCAGTGCACAAAGTGTAAAACCATACTTCAACTAATCAATCAAACAGGTACATGATCACTCAAACGAATGCACGAGATACAAAATTTTACCTCGACCAAATCAAACATGCAAGCAAATGAGTACACATGACAATGCATGAAGTACGAAATCGTATCTCGGTTAACCAGACATGCAAGCAATATGCAAGGTAAAAGAGCATATTGAAAGGAAAGCCTTTGCGCATAAAGCGTGGGGCAATAGAAAAGAAAGTACAAAAAGTAAATACACAACAAAAGCATGGGCACATAAAGCGCGACGATAAAGACAAGTAAAAAGCCATGGCGTATAAAGCACACAACAACAACAAAATAAAGTGCAAAAAGGTAAAGAGGACAAGGATCGCGAAACCACATCCTTGAATTAAAAGACATGAATTAAATGTCTCGGCACATATAGCGCGATGACAACAAAAAAGGAAAGTGCAAGGAAAGTAAACATGACAAGGATTACGAAACTGCGTCATTGAGTTAAAAGACTTACGTATATATTTTATATGTATACATATATCATCGTCCTCTTTCATTTTTAGTTATCTTTCCTTGTTTTAGCATTTATTCGTTCATTATCCTTTTACGCAAGAATCCCCTACCTTGAGGGGTTGCGGTGCAACATACGCTTGCGACCGTAGGTAGGTATGAGCTCAAGCCACGAGAAGGGTGAACCAGATCCGTCGTTCATCCTGCGAGCGTAAAAGTGTTAGCATGCCAAAATTCAACGAGAAGCAGATCCGGTAAGACTTGCAGCAGTATCGGACCCCGATCAGAGAGCTCAGTTCCTTGCAGAAAAACAACAAAGGCAGGGTGTTATGGGTTCCCTGCTTGCTCGAACAGCAAAAGGCCCCTTGACAGGGCCTTGCTGACCGCCAACAACAAGCAACGACAGAGACAGGGAGCCTTGCTCCTTGCATGCACGAATAACAGAGAGGGCTAAGGGGCTCAGAGGTGCAGAGGCAGAGACTTTCCCTGCACGCCAACCATGTGGAAGGGCACAGAGGCAAGGGTTTTGCCCCTTGTTTGCTGAAAGGGAGCAGATATAGGGGTCAGGCCCTAGTCTGCCCGACAAAAGCAGAGAGAGGGGAAAAGGGGAACAGGGAAGGGGTTGGAGACGGGAGGCGAAGCAATGGAGAGAGAGAGAGAGAGAAGGGGCGAGGGTTTTGCCCCTCGCCTCACCGCCTGCGTCTTTAAAAGATGCAGACTCTCGATCCTTTGAGAAGTCGGGTCGTATGTCCAAGTCGAGACCGAGACCAAATCCGATCCAGGTTTACTACTGCAGACCGACCTCAGCACGTGTCTAACACATGCCTGGCACGTGTCCAACACGTTCGATCACATGATAATCACCATTTGTATATATGAGACTGATTCTCACGTGGCCCAAAATGCCATACTCAACCAAACATGAGATTTGGGGCTCACGTGAAGGAAGGGAAGGCTCACGTGAAGGGGGGGGGGGGCGCAAAAGCAACCAATCTCGCCGGAAAACACACCGAAGGAAGGGAAGGCTCACCAAAAAAAGAAAGATTGCCAGAAAAATAAGGGGTTGGGGGAGCTTGCCATAATCGATTCTGACGGGCTCCATCAACCACTTGAGAAGAAAGGAGTTGAGAGAGAGAGAGAAGTTGAGTTTTGGAGGCACCATGTGACCTCACTCAACGTTTTCCTCCATTTTATTTGAGTTGTTGGATTTGGGCTTTGGCAAATGGGAGCACAAATTAATTATAGTAGGATATCATATCCGAATCTGACATGTTATTTTTTATTTTGAATGTTCAAATATATATTTTGAATGTATAGGTTTGAAATTATTTGTGTTATTTTTTGAATGAATTTGAATTAGTTTTTTAGGTCCAATCTAATTTAGGTTCGCACCAAAAATCTGGTTTGATTGATTTTTTTTTTGGATGTATGCTAATCCTTTTTTGCCGCATTCTGTTCTACACATATATATCTTTGGATCCAGATTAAACCCTTTTTTGATTGGATATGTTTCAGATAGATTTGGATCTACTGTTTGTATTTTGAAACCAAACTCATATTTGGTATGTATTCAAACCATGATCCAATAAAAATTCATTTACAGGTCCATTAAATCCAATCCATGATCCACTAAATTCAAAAAATCTATTGATACAATTCATGTTCCATGATCCATTGAATCCAAAAAATCCATTGATCCAATCCATGATTTATTAGATCCAATTCATGGTCCAATAAATCTAAAAAACTATTGATCCAATCTATGCTCCGTTAGATCCAATCCAATTCACATGAGATTTGCAAAAGCAACCAAACAAACCCTTAATCGTAGATAGGGGTGGCAATCGGGTCGGATTGGCATGTCGACACGATGGGTTGGCGGGTCAACATACCTCAACACGAACCCGACCTGTTTATTAAACGGGTCGACTGTGGCAAACACGAACCTGACCCATTTATTAAACGGGTAACCCGACACAACATGGTTAACCCGTTTAATAAATGGGTAGGGTCGGGTAATGGGTTGGCAGGTCGGGTCGACGAGCCACTACCGGACAGTGCTCCAGTCCGTGCCGTCCATCTTCGTCGGGAAAGTCGATCGGCTCCACCAGATCGTCACCATCGTCTCCGAGGTCGCGAAGCAGTCGCTGAAGAGGAAGGGGCTCCACTTCCCACCCTGGCGGAAGCCCGAGTACACGCGCGCCAAATGGCTCTCCCCCTATGAGCGGACGAAGCCGAACTAGGGCAAAGAGGAGAAGAAGGCCGCCACCACCATCGTCGTGAAACCCTCCGGCCTCTCTACCACCAGATTTTTTGACGAGTTCGAGTTGTGCTTTAGCGACAATCTCGGACAGGGAAAGGACGCCACCGGTGGTGGTGGTCAGATGAGGGTGGTGGTGACGAAGTAGATGTCGCCGACAATCAAGCCGAAGAGTGCCCACAAGGAAGGCAAGATCGTCACCGGATTAGCCTCCATTCTCCGAGATAAACCCTAAATCCCTAATCAAGTATTCAAAAGAAAAAAAGGACCCAAAGGTAAATGGGTAAAAGAGTTGGTGGGTGGGTTGGCGGGTCAGGTTCGGGTAAACGGGTTGACCCGCCCGCCTAACCCGTTTATTAAACGGGTCAGACGGGTTGGCATACCCCTAACACGAACCTGACCTGTTTAATAAACGAGTTAGGCAGGTCGACCCGTTTATGACACGAACCCGTTTAAGCCGAATCCGAACCCGCTTAAGAAGCAAGTTGGCGGGTCATGTCAGAAATTGCCACCCCTAATCGTAGACGGAGTCGAGTGTCATATTCTTGTATGCATATGTAAACAATGTGGGATTCAACCTGAACCCGAAGTCTCATAACCCAAATATAAGTATCAAACCGTCCTTTACCCTCTCTTCTTCCGACCTTACTATGAAGTCCACCTCTTCTCTCCCAAACGACAACAAATCCTTTCTACACCTCTCTCCCTCCTCCCTTCTCTCTTCCAAACCCTAACCCCTCTTTTTCCTTCCTCTTTCCAAACCTTAGCTTTCTTCCTCCTCCTCATCACTTGATCGACAGAGACACTTGATTAGATCAACACCAGTCATCCTCACTCTCTCTCTCTCTTTCTATGCATATGCACTTTTTTTAGATATAAATTCTCGAAGAAACAATCACTTTAATTATTTTTGTATGTTTAAAATTTTACTCCTGTTCTTATACTTTTAAATTTTTTAAATTTTATTATTATGTAAGTTTTTTCTGATAAAACACGGGGGTGTAAAAAATAGTACCGTTTTTCGGCTATAGGCGGGCCCCTTTTCCGGTCTCTGTGTGTATTTGTCCTCAAGGGGGCCGGGGAATGTTGTAAAATCCATGAAAAAGAAGAAGAAGATCCGGATCGGATTCAGATCCGACTCGGACCCAAACTGTATTGTAAATATATTTTAGGACCCGGGTCAGATCCGGATCCCACCCTGATCTATACCCAGTGACCCCCTCTCGTGTGCCTGTCTAAAACACACGAGAGGGTAGCCTGGGGTAGGGTTTCTCATCAGAGAACCCCCCCTCTTGCCGATGCCGCCCGCGCCCCACTCCCATTCTCGCCCCTTCAACTCGACGTAGCAGCTGACGGCAACCCCACCTGTCGCCGGCCACCCTATTCTCTCTCTCTCTCTCTCCCTCTCTCCCTGCGTGCGCCGGCGACGCCCAGCCAACACACCGACCCCCCCTCTCGCTCGGCGTGTTCCGGCCACCGTCCGGCAATTCCGTCTGGCGACTCTCCCCCTTTTCAGGTAATCTCTCTCTCTCCCTCCTCTACTCCCTCTCTCTCAATCTCCCTCACTCACGTACGGCCGGCAGGAGG
This sequence comes from Nuphar pumila, assembly GCF_984573655.1. Lineage (NCBI taxonomy): Eukaryota > Viridiplantae > Streptophyta > Magnoliopsida > Nymphaeales > Nymphaeaceae > Nuphar > Nuphar pumila. The sequence continues at coordinate 18,535,248 of NC_143263.1, forward strand.
GCGTTGCCTTCCTGCCACCGCCTGTCGTTTTCGGCTGGCAGGGGGCCGACGCCCCCTGCTCCTTTTTCCAGCCTGCGGGCAGGGGGCCGATGCCCCATGCTCCTTTTCCCGTCACCGGACAGGGGGCCGACGCCCCCTGCCCTTTTTCCGATCACCGGGCAGTGGGGCTGACGCCCCCTGCTTTCTTTCCCGTTCATCGGACAGGGGGTCGACGCCCCCTGTGTAATAACTGCGAAAAATAGGATGATTTGGGTTTTTGGATTCCTTCACTGGATCCAAATGGAGTAGGCGATAAGGTACGAATCGTATGTGTTGGGTCGAATTCACCCTGGACCCAAATGGATCCGCTTAAGAATTTGCCCAATGGGGCCATTTCGAACCCACGTCAGTAGATCCACTTTAGAATTCACCGGTTTGAAAGGGTTGAGTGGGTTAATAAGCTGTTATGGATCCGGATCCACAGTAAACGGATCCTGCACTGTGGGTTATCGGGTTCGGACCCGGGCCCGTTTTGAGTGTTATTAAAACTTGAGTTTCAGAATCGTGCTTGGGGCACGATTCTTACTCAAGAGGCGCAAATAACAGAGGTCGGGGGAGGGGTTGCAGTCTGGTAACCGATTCTCCCCGGGCATCGGAGACGAGGGGAGGGTCGCCGCTATAACGGAGCATCAGAGTGCAGCAAGAAACGCGATCTTGGAGGTACCTGAGCTCGATCGTCAGCCTCGTCCTTCTTCGTTCGTCGCCGGAAAAGAGAAGGTAGGATTTCTATCTCTGATTTTGTTGGGTATGGATTGAATCGAGATGGGGTTGGGTCGGTCCAGAGAAACCCCAATTTAGTGGGCACGTATGAGCTTGCCGAGTGATTCTTGGTTGTTGGAAAATCCAACTCCGTGGTTTGGGGTTTCCGATAAGGGTAAGGATAGTAGTTGGAGGGGGAATAGGGTTTCGTGCCTAGCCCTAAACAGGAAATCCCCAAATCAAATCGATTTGGGGGTCTTCTTGATTTACCCTAACAAAATAGTACCTAAATACCCAAATCGAATCGATTTGGGGGGGGGGGGTCTTGATAAACCCTAAATACCCAAATCAAATTGATTTGGGGGTTTTCTTGAGAAGCCCTAAATCTTGAAATCGGAACAGTTTGGGGGTCATTCCTTCCCTTAATTAATTCATTCTCTGGAAAACATTGATGTTCTTGATCGTATATGCTTGTGATCAGATGGTTTTTATTTCTTCACGCTTAGGTTCATTCTCTTGAGCGTATGGTTTCTTGATCATATATGCTGTTGAGCAGATTGATTCTTCTTAGTTAGATTTTGATTTTTCTCTGTTGAGAACAGAATTTCTGTTTACAAGCGCAGAATTCCGTGGGTGATCCATACATCATATCTCACATTTAATTTCTGTAACATCATAAAGAACCTGAGTTCAGAATTCCGTGGGTGATCCATACATCATATCTCACATTTAATTTCTGTAACATCATAAAGAACCTGAGTTCAGAATTCCGTGGGTGATCCATACAACATATCTCACATTTAAATTTCTGTAACCTCATAAAGAACCTGAGTTCTTGATGCCTGCGTCAGATTCCAGAATAACTAATAGCTGTATATACAGTATCAAATTCCGTTTCTGTTTATAAGCACAGAATTTTATGGGTTGTTGTAGATTTTGATTTTCTCCTTTAAGAACAAAATTTCTGTTTATAAGCACAGAATTTCGTGGTGATCCATATAGCTCATCTCATATTATAATGAACACGTTACAATTGTATATCATTTCACATTACATGCAAGGTTATATAGGTTATATTTAGGAGTAGTTGTTCTGTTCATGTTTGATTTCAGCTAGGGTTGTTAATTGTATATATATTGCCTCTCTGTGCATGAATTGTCATGTTCTTTTAAACTACATCGATGCAATTTTTCTTTCTGACTAATTGCAAATTTTATTGGATGTTTGTCTGTAAGAAAAATAAATGGTGTAACACAAATCTCATGATAGCTGATTGGTTGTGTTCTTTGGAAAAAAAATTATCTAGTTGGGACACTTTGGTTAGAACAATATGTGGGAGTATGTGATACTCTTATTAACAGAGCAGCTGAATTCTAGTTAGCAGATAAATACCTATGATGGGTATTCAGGTTTGGTACATGGTGAACAATGAACATAACGTGTGAACAAAGGAAATTGGGACTCAATGTTTGAGTGGGTATATCACTAAGAATGGGGTTTAATGCTATGACGGTGACTAGAAGCTGTGGGATTGTTCTAAATTTCGGGAAAATAATTGAATTAATTAAACCCAATTTCTCAGTTGAGACCTACCTTGGAGAGGGTGGGTGGTACAAGACTTCGAGGACTTGTGTCTGGTGTCGAGCGTGAAGCGGTTCGCGGGTCTTCGTCCTCGAAGTTAGGGACCAGGACTACCTGTGTGTCCTAGGTATTAGTTCCATGTCTTCTGCAGAAGTTAAGGATGCATCTTGTCTTGAGTTGAGCCCTTGGGAGATTCTCTCGGCTATTGGTCGCTCCCTTGGGGATTCAGTCTCCGTTAGAATGTTCGGGTTAATAAATTACCTGGAATAATATACCCCCGAACGTTCTCTTCTGAGATGGTCACCTGTGCCCGTGTGTACCCACGGGATAAAATAATTAAATATCATTTAGAAGAGTTAGGTTCACAACTAGTGGAGACACTAAAGAGATATATGTAAGTTGTATTTCAGATGTTTCATATTATCAACTTGTAAATTAGAAAAATTCTTAACTTGGTAGATACGAGGTAATTAAAATGGTTATCCGAAAGGGTATAGGTGAATACATTGGTTGTGGCATACCTCGCCTGCTTATCAATGTTGCATAATTGTTATTGCTTAATCACTGCTGACCTGCACATTAATGTAGCATAGTTGTTATTGTTATATAACTGCTCACCTGCTCATGTACATGAATTTAGATCTTTGTTACATATTGCTTACCTGTCTTGATATACACTAAAGATCAACCATAACACTCATACCACACACTCGATTCACGATATACTTGCACTATCAGAATAGAATTCCTGCTTAGACATGGTAGTCTAATTCCTATTTTATTTCAACATTTTCAGGTCCTGAGTAGTCACCACAAGCGGTTACAGAAGAGGTTTTGACATCTGTTTGATCTACTGGTTCCCTGGCCAACTTGTAACGGATATGCCATCAGTGATTCGTTCTTTGTAAACATACTTTTGTAAAAGTTCATGAACTGAAGTGAAATAAAGAATGTGCCGATTGTTTGAAGATCTTTTTACCTGTATCTCTCCATTCATTTAACCATGATTTATAAAATGATTCTATTGTATAAAAAAAAATTCTGGTGTTTCTGGGTTAAGTTTTTGGGGCGTTACACCCTGTTTTTGCTTGTCTGGTCGGTGGGCAGGGGCTGCTCCCTCACGCTGCTGTCAGGAACGCGGGCAGGAGCCGCCCCTGCCCCCTTTCTTTTTGGTCAGGCTGGTGTGCCTCTGCCCCCTGCCCCTTTTTGCTTTCAATAGGTTGGCAGGGGTGCGCCCCCTGCCCCTACTTCTTTTGTAGACTGGATAGCGGGCCTGCCCCCTCCCTTTTTGTTTGTTGTCAGGTTTGCGGTCCCCTTCCTTCTCTATTGCTTCATTTCCTTCTTCCTTATGTCATACTAAGTGTATTTACTTTAGCATCTCTCATGTCGGATCTCGCTCGAGCCCTGCGGCCTGAGACGTTCATCTCATGCATTGGAGACATGTGCAATCCTGAAAGCTTCAAGGTAGGAAAAAATTGTGCAAAAGTCAATAGCCGAACATAAATTAAGCAATTAAAATTAAAATGGAAAAAGAAAAGACAATAATATATATATATATATGTGTGTGTGTGTGTACTTATACATATATAAGTATGCCTTTAACTCAAGGATGCAGTTTTGTGATCCTTGTCCTTTTCCTATTATTGCTTTACTGCTTTTCGTTGCTTCCGCGCTTTACATGCTCATGCTGTTTCCACATTTAATTCTTGTATTTACATTCCTATCTTTACTTGTTTTTACTTTATTGATTTATTGCTTTCTGTTGTCGCCGCGCTTTTTGTATACATGCATGTTTTCACATTTACTTTTTGTCTTTACTGTTCTGTCTTTACTTTGCCCCCATGCTTCCCATAAAGGCTTTGCTTTTGCATTTATTGTTTTGTCTTTACTTTGCTGTTGTGCTTTGCGCACAGGCTTTGCTTTTGCATTTATTGTTATGTCCTTACTTTGTCATCGTGCTTCGCGCACATGGTTTGCTTTTGCATTTATTGTTATGTTCTGACTTTGTTACCACGCTTCGTGCACAGGCTTTGCTCTCGCATTTACTTGCTTACACTTTTGGTTTAGCCGAGGTATGACTTCGTACCTCGTGAGTTACTTTACACATTTATTTATCCGATGTACGATTTCATACCTCGTGCGTTGCTTACGAATTTATTTTCTTGTGTATATAGTTGGTCAAGGTATGGTACCTCGTGTGTTGCTTGCGCATTTTTCGCTTGACATGCGGTTTCACACATTGAGTCTTGTTTTGCACTTTGTCGTTGCAATGGAATGTGCCCATACTTGCCTTGTGATATATGTGCTTGCATAAACGCAACCTCGTAGGACTCGCAAGAGCGTATTATATTTTTACTCTTTTTTCAAAAAGATGTGTTCTTGCGCTTGTGTGCCACGATTACTTAAAAGAGGATTCTTTGCGAGATTCTAGCTTTTCAAACACGCAGTTTTCGCAAAGTTAAATTTGAAAGTCTTTCAGGTTGCGAAATCACTACTAAGCCTTCCCAAGTCGGCGCATTTGGGAGAAGTGTTTTACAACTTTGGTTCGTGTATCCGATACGACTCAGATAACCTCGATTAGGGGCACGAGTGTGTGTTTGGGTGTGGTTTTGTTGGGAGACCCTTTTTCGGGAGCGAATCAGGTCATGCTGTGAACATGAGCGTTTTTGCTCATGCTGACATTGTGGCCGCCTGTTTGCATTTTGGATGAATGCCACGTGGTTTTGTTGACTTTTGAGCTTTTTAAAATGCAAATCGGATGGCCACGATGTCATCATGAGCAAAAACGCTCATGTTCAACATGACCTGATCCGCTTCCCCCTTTTTCCGTTTATCGAGACCAGTATCGCGAGATATACGCAACATACTGATGTTGTGATAAATGAATGTGAGATCCATGGTGATCTTGCCTCGTGCGAGTTGCACAATGTTGTACCCACAGTTTGAAAGATAAATCATGTTCAAAATAAGATGTTTGGTTACAACATGTTCTAATTATGCTCTTTTTCAAAAGATACGAGTTTGCACGTGGGCGCTAAAATTCTTAAGAAAAGGATTTCTTTTCGTAAGTTCCGCTTTCCAAATATACAGTTTTGTAAAGTAAAGTTTGCGAGCTTATAGGTTGCGAAATAACAATTTAGTTTTCTCAAGTCGACTCATTTGAGATAAGTGTTTAACTTTTGCTATTTGAGTTTTCGATACAATTTGGATCACCCCAATTAGGGGCATGAGCATGAGTTTAGGCGATGACACGATGACGTGATGAGATCAAGATGAGACTCTTTCCCTTACGTTTCGCTCCTGAGGACATCTCGGTAAATTTGCATAAATGTTTTCTTGAAAATTCTTATTTTGTATAAACTTTAAATTATTAAAACTATATTTTTGAATCTATCTGGTTTCAATGAATGGACGAAATTTCAAATCTGTTGTAGGGAAGTTTATGCTGTAATGTGCCCAAGGTCCATTGACATGCTATTTCAAATACCATTTTCCGTTGAACTGCTTTTAAAACTCTAAAAAAATGATTGCTTTTGAGGCTTTCAATTTTTTTGTAAAATGTTATAAGTCCTGGATTTTGGGGTGTTACAAAAGGCCCACGAGTGGGCCGTTTTTTCGACGTCTCTCTCCCTCTCATTCGACTGGTCTAGGTCTCCCAAAAGAGAAGACCCCAGTGAATGTGTGGTAGGCTTCCTTATTGTTTTTTTTCATTTTCTTCAAATTTCTTAATCTTACATCATTCCTCCAAATTTTGAGTTCCTTTCGTCTTAATCTGCTCTATTCTTTGCGTTGTCCACTTTTTTGGATTTATCATTACTCTTGATTTCAAGGAATTCATTTTTTTTCTTAGAATGAACTTGAATTGTTCGAGGAAAAACCTCAACCAACCTCTATGAGTGTTTTCCAGCTTTTTCTCAATGGTTTTTACTTATCCCCCTTCAATATTTTGTTAACGGTTTTTAACTCATGACTTTATTCAGTGTAATTTTTTTATTTATATCATATGATGTTTGTTTATGCGTTGCCTAATTCGTTGGTAAGATTGCATTCCTCGACCCTGAAAATCTTATGCTTGGCCAGCGACTCGGCCAACTGCATTTGAATTAAGCTTGTTATTTTTGGTTTGGTGCAGCTGTTTTGGTATCATATATGGTGTTAGTTTTGTTCCTTATCGTTTTCTGATTGCAGCTTGGAGTAAGGTGTAGAAGAAAAGACAATGACTACTTCTCTCTCTAAATCTGCATCTGCGTCTGTCTCTTCCCTTAAGGACTACCTGAAGAAGTATGAAGGCAGCTACCAGGATCCTATGCCAGGAGAAGAGAAGAAAAAGAAGAAGAAACATAAGAATTTGAGTGATGAAGCGGTAAATGTTAATAGTAAGAAGAAGATTAAGAATAAGAGGGTCGGAGATATTGAAGGAATTCGTGTTGTCGATGAAGACCCCATATGGCACAAGCCGGTGGTTGATGATGATGAAGAAGAAGATGATGAGGAGATAAAGGAAGCACAAATTAATGAAGATGTTGAGGTGAAACGGCTTAAACGCTTGGAACAACTCCGAGCCAAGCGTCCTTACCTGGCTCTCTCGGATGACGGTAGTGGCTGGGTCTCTGTTTCTGACCAGAGGGAAGATCATGACAAGAAGCTGAACACTTCCGCTGACTTATCTCCACCACGGCGTAGACAATCAGCCTCACCAGAGCGTCGGAGTGGGAGGACTCGTGAACAATCTGAAGATGCTGACCTCTCTCCCTCACTGCGCCATCATCGTGTATCTTACAAGAAGGATCACATTGACCTATCTCCACCAAGGAAATCCAACTCACTGTCTCGGCAGAGGGATGATGTTGATTTATCCCCTTCAAGGAAGCACACTTCTTCTATGCGATATGATGATGTTGATCTATCTCCTCCAAGGAAGCGTAGTCCATCTTTGCAACTGAAGAATGCTGATTTATCTCCTCCAAGAAAACACAGTTCTTCATCATTGCGGCATGATGATGTAAATCTATCTCCTCCAAGGAAGCACGGTTCTTCGTCATTTCGACATGATGATGTTGATCTATCTCCTCCAAGGAAGCACAGTTCTTCATCATTGCGGCATGATAATGGTGATCTTTCTCCCCCAAGGAAGAATTGTTCTTCATTGATGAAGCATGCTGATGTCAATCTGTCTCCTCCAAGGAAGCATGGCATTTCATCTTTGCGGCATGATGATGTTGTTCTTTCTCCTCCAAGGAAGATCAGGTCTTCATCTACGCGTCAGGGGGATGCTGATTTATCTCCACCCAGAAAGCTCAGTTCTTCATCTTCACGATGGGGTGATGCTGATCTGTCACAGCCGCAAAAACTCACTTCTTCATTGTCACAGCAAAAAGATGTTGATCTATCTCAGTCTAAGAAGCTTGCATTTTCTATTAAACATCCTGAATCCAAAGCAGATGTTAGAAGACATGGATTACTTACTAAGCAAGAAATGGAGGAAGACATCTCCAAGAAGAAGAAGGAAGAGGCTTTGAGGTAACTTTTGCATACCTATCATGCCTATGTTTAATTTAACACTGGGTTATTTCATCTATATTTTTGTCCCTTCGTTCTAAACTATTTTATGTATGTTTTGGTAGTGCTTAATGCTTGGATTTGGATCATATATGCATGTACAGAAAAAGAAAGCAATCAACATTTATAGTGAAGCAATTGATGCGTGCTCATGCAAACTAAATATTTACTTTTTAATGTTGTTTAAGAACAAGGTGTCTCAATACATCAACCAGAGATCTCACAGTTTGAAGGCATTGCAACAATATTGTCATGCATGAACTGCTTAATTGAGCATGCTGACCTCATTTGTGCTGGATGTCTGCTTTTTGGTGCATGTATATATGCAAGTTTCTCCCATGTGCTATAGACACTGGAATAGACCAAGGGATTTGATCTGCTTTAATGACTGTATTTGAGGATGGGGGTTTGATATGCTCCGTTAGTGCCCATAGAAAATATGCATGATCTGTTTATGGTGGTATGCAGATGTAAGAGTATATGATTTGACATCAGGGGAGAGGAATGCATTTCTAGTGGTATTTGGTATTTGCTATTGAGCAAGCACCATCCTCATAAAACAGATTAAGGAGCAATTTGCTCCCATTTGATGGGAACATGTGCCATGACATGAGCATGCTCCCAAGTTAAAAATTGGTTGGGCTCTGAAGGTCTATAGTTACTTGCTACTGGTGTAGATACTGATCATGCTAAGTGGTTCAATCACATCTCCAAGTTTTTAGATTTCTGTTTTCAAACTTTTATTGCAAATTTTATTTGACAAGTTTCTAAAACTTGGTCTACTACTTTAAATGGATGTTTTGTGCTTTGAGGGTTGGGGGTATCTTCTATCATTTAGTAGGCTTTTTGACTGAATAGTTCTTTTATTATTTAAATAGCATTAGGTTTTAGTTTCTAGGTTCCCTTGTCCAATTAACAAACCATTTTCAATTTGTGTACTAATAGAAATATTGGAAGTTCTTCAAAGTTAGAGTTGTGGTTGCACTCTTTCATGAAATTTAATATATTTCCAAGGGAGCTAGTATGCTTCAAGTCAGATGCTTTAAGGTTTGGTTTTCAAAATTTCTTTGCATAGACATCCCAGTGTTTCATTTGTAACAGTTTCTGCTGCTAGAAGAAATTAGAGGATTTGTCTAGTATCATTTGTTCTGCTGCATTATTAAGTATATTGATTGGATTTATTTGAATATTAGATGTTTCTTTGTTTTATATAAATTTGTCATCATGAAGAATCCTTTAAATACAACTTATGGCACCCTTTACCTATGTTTGTATTATCAGCATAATGAACTTATCATTTGAGCCATGCATCTTGCTGATACATGCATGGAAAAGAAAAATGCCATCATTCATTTACTATACTATTCCATTTTTTGTTGTTGTCGATTTAAATGTGACTCTATGTTTTTTTCTTGTAGATATTCTGAGATGGATCCTGCTATGACTGGACGAGGTGCTGAACCTGTCTATCGTGAAAATGGTATGACCAAAACGCCCAATTGCTTTCTTGTAATTCTATGGAATGATAATTTTGATAGAAGGGTTATTGTTAATTCAGTCAAGAGTTGAGGTTTTACATCATTATATTGGAAACCTTACAAGATATATGCTTTCAAATGTTATAACTATCCTATTCATATTATGTTTGTGTTCATTGACCATGTTGTAGGAAGAGTGATATCCAAAGAAGAGTTCTTGAAGTTGCAGTCCAAAGAAGAAAAACCAAAGGTATCTTCATATGGCATGGTTGTATGTGGTAATTCTAATAACATTTTCATGTTATTGCTTATCCTTGTGTACTTGTGCTTTTATTTGGAAAGTTAGTTTGTATTATTTCGAAAAACAAGCACAAAAACCACCATATGCATAACCATGCACTCTTTTTTGTGCAAGTTTTTTACTTTCGTTTCTGCAATTTTTATAAATGAGGATAGCACCTTGTCCCAAAAAAGATGATATAAAATAGTAGAAAAGTTAGAGGATGGAATGTTGTTTTAGTAGAATATTAAGCAGAGTGTCTTCCCAATCGATAAAATAATAAATATTAGCAAGAATCTGGGTCTTAATTATGTTCAGTTTGAAAGGCAGTCTTCTCAGAAAAGAGGAAAAAATCTCTAATGGACAACACATAATTATTCCTAAGAACCAGTTTCACAAATATCAAATAATTGCTACATAGAAGTGATTTTTGAAAGTGATAGAGGCAAGGGGGGAGCTATGTAGTCAGAGGTGCTGATTAGTGTTGAAATATATGTATGTATGTATATATATACACACATATTCATATATTTTATATATTCTCAAGTATTATAATAGTTAATTCTCTATAGTGGCATTGCGATCTTTTCACTTGTAATAATAACCAGAGTTGCCAGTCGAGGAAGCGGGAAGCGATACGGGAAGCGGAAGCGGGAAGCGAGACACTTCTAAAATTTTAGGAAGCGGGAAGCGCGGGACGACTTAGGAGCGAACTAGGAAGCGTCTCGGAAGCGTCTCGGAAGCGACCTAGGGAGCGAACCGGAAGCGACCTAAGAAGCGAAAAAGGAAGCGACATAGGATTCGAGTGAGAAGCGAAAATGAAGCGAATAAGAATCGAAAGGGAAGCAAAAATGTAATTATATATTTTTATTTTATCAAAAACTAAGATTTATGTCATCATTGACAAAATAAAACATGTATATAGACAATAAATAATATAAGTTGTAATTATCTAACAAATGCATCATATTGCAACTGTCAAGCATTTAAAAAATGATACATCAAGAGAAGATCATAATTCACGTTCTTGTTGCAACCATTTAACAAATGCATGCAAACACTAAATAATGCATTAAGAAAATAAATAAATTTGATTAAAAAGCGTACCTTTTTTAACGAAAGAATCAAATGACTTGTTATTTGATGTCGTAAATCTTGTCATCTCTGCAACGTAGAAAATGAGAAATCAATAAACTCAAAGATTACATATAGAGATATGGTTAAATTTTTAAGCTATAAATTTTTAAATTGTAAATTATAAGCTACAAAGTTCTAAACTCTAAACTTAAAATTAACATAATCCACTACTTCACTTCATTATGCAAGATTCAAAATAAAAGTATACCAAAAAAAGATTACAAGACCATGACAAAAAAATAACATAAAAGTTTTTAAGTTGGACTACTCCAACTACATCATAAAAAAATTAATAATTCAAGAGTTTATTAATCTGTCATCTTTCTCTTCCCCTTCAAGTCAGCAATAGATCGCGAACTTTCTGCATCATCACGTGCTTCTTGTCCTCCACGACCATGTCTTCTGCTCCTTTCTTCATTTCCTATAATGAATACATTAAAAAATTAAAATGTTCAAAAACCATAATTTAAAATATAAAAAACACAATATCAACATACCTTGCCTAGGTCTCCGGCTAAAGAAACGATCAATCCGACCATGAGGAACTGATGGTTGCTCTTGTATATCTGCAGTTCTACTAGCTCTGATGGATTGATTTGTATCCTCTTCAACTTCATTTGTACGTATAATTATTGGAGGTAATGGAGCTCTTGGTTGTGCATCTTTATGTTTGGATTTGGAAATAGTGCTTGATTGTTGTGCACTATCATCCAAATCTCTCCATCGCATATCCTCTAATCTCAACGTATTTTCTTTTATAATAGGAAGTTCTGGATTGATATCCCATTTTCGACTAGGCCCTTCTTTGTGGCGATTGTTGCACCTTTTATAACAAGAATATAAAATATGAATGCTAATAAACAATCAATGATAGAAAAAGAGAAAAAAAAAATACCAAAACAAAAGTACAATACAGTTTAATTATGCCTGTCAATCAATCGAAGATTGGAATGAATATACACTAAGGTATCAGCAGGATCTTCATTGAGCCTATTTCTTTTAACATTGTGAATGTAACTATAGGTGCTCCACACTCTTTCTGCAGAAGATGTGCTAATAGGTTGAGATAAAACCTTAATGGCTAATGCTCTCAACTCAGGTGTATCACCACCATAAAAACACCACCAATTAAGCACCGACATTGTAGTATTCAGTGCATCTATTCTTGCTGCATTTCAGCTAAATCTTCCACTTCTTGATGCAAAAGCCACAAGTTGTGACCTATAAAGTGTAGATAGCTCTTCATTTCCAGAAGATATGACTTCAAGCGCGAGCATTGCACCGTCTAAGATATCATTATCCTTTTCTGCCAAAAAAAATGTTTAGTAACTATAACAAGAAAATGCAAATGAAATAATAAAATAATAAAACAATTAAATCATTAAACTTTAAACTTTATTAAACAAAATTTTTACCAGGAGAAACTTGTTTGACCCCTCCTGCTGCTGGGATTTATAGATACTACGACTCATAATATTTTGGAGTAAGCATGTGGGTTAGACTATGGAGATGCACATTCATTCTATCTCATCTATTTGAGACAATCTTATGAATCTTTTCATATAAATCTGGTTGTCCTTTTAGATTGTCTTTGATTTCCCCCAACATGTTGTCCATGCCTTCATATACTTCACCAATTATAGGGCATTCCTGATCACAAAATTTAATCATCTTATAGATGGGTTTTGTAATCAATAATGCTAAACGTACAGAATCCCAATATTGTTCATCAAGAACAGTTGTTTCTGTTGTAGCAACCCTTTTTTTCATAGTTTCATCCGTGCATGATTGCTTCCAATCGCTCCATCTATCTGAAATTACTGTGAGCCTTAAGCTCTCCCTCATATCAAGCAAGCGTTTCAAAGTAGTATAATGTGAAGCAAACCTTGTTTTTGCAATCTTTATTAATTCTAATTTTTCATTGCTTCTAAAGATTGCTAGTGATTTTGAATGATTTGTGATATACTTCACAATTTCTTTACTCTGCAAATATGTTTCTCCCAACCAATGAAACTCATGTGCCAAATCCTTGAAGATCAAATTAAGTGTGTGCACAACACATGGTGACCAAAAAATATACTTGTACGTTTGTTTTAATTCTTCACCTGCTAACTTGCAATTTGCTGCATTGTCTGTAATCACTTGCACTACGTTAGAAGGCCCCACATGTTTAAATCCCGTCTTAAAAAACTCGGCAATGTTTGCAGCTGACTGTTGCACGTTAGAAAAATCGCTTGCATATAAGAACATCGAGCCAAAACAGTTTGAGGCAATTATATTTATCAAGTGTTTGTTCTTGATATTTGTCTAACCGTCTGAGACAATGGAAACTCCAAACTCCTTAAACTTTTCTCGAAATTCATTTAACTCCCTGTGAACACATTCTTTCTCACTGTCAAGCAACGTTGTTTGCGCTTTTTCATATGATGGGGGTTTATATTCCGGCACTTTACTAACTGCAGATATAATCTCTTCCTAATATGGTGATCGAAGCACATTGAAAGGTATGCCATTTGCACACAAAAATCTGATAATTTTGTGATCTACATCTATTTCTACCTTTTTAAAGGTATCACGAATATCAACTGTTTTTCGGCTTCCACTAGATGATGTAGTCATACTAATAGGCTTCTTCGGAGTATCAATTCTTGATCTTCTCAACTCAAATGCACTTGATGAAACCTCCACTCGGCGAACTTGCCTCTTAATTTTTTTTGCCAATTCTGCATTTTTTGCAACTACAGGGCAAAAGGCAATCCCAACACTTTGTCCCTTTGGATATCCCATGAGATGTGCAAAAACTCGAGTATATGACCCATGATAAATATTTTTGCAGTGCCTGCACATAAAAACTTGGGTTTCACCTTGCTTTTCTTGCCCACTCTTCTTTTGTTTCAATACATGGGGCCATAGCACTGTTGTTTTATGCATGCTAGGTGGTTCATCATCTTGGTCATCTTCAGAATAGTAGTCATCCAAGTCATATTCTTCTTTATCTTCTTTATCAAAACAATTTTCGTTTCTGTCCTCAAACTGATATGGACAAGCAAAAGACCTCTTCTTGCCCTTCCCAACACCACTAGATGATTCATGCTCCAAATTGTACAAAGAATCATCATCGTCATCAGAATTATCGTGATCATAGCTTGGGATGGTCATTAATGAAGCAAAGAACATGCAAATATATCTGCAACATAAAAGTATAAAAATCAACCTAAAACACTTTAAAAAAGTTATTATTAACAGTAAAGGATGGAGAGTGAAGAACACAAATCATTACTCATAATTTACCAATTACTAAAACAAATAAATAAACATCATTTAAGGAGGTGAAAGATCTATGATTCTATAATATACTATGATAAAGCAGACCAAATTTAAAAAAAAAGGAAGTTCTTTCAAAAGTTTGCATTTATGAAAAAATGCTAAAGAAAGATAACATAACAATGAAGAAAAACAAAATTCATATTGGGCGACTGTTACTATCAATAATGATATTTATTTAAAATTTTAAACAACTAGCTGCAGCATACTAGTTGCCCCACTCTTCTGATAGAGTAAACGAGCCGAGCCTGGGCGTGCCCACGCTCGGTATATCAAAGAATTAATACTTAATAAGGATGATAAGCTCAATCATGGTTGGTATACATTTTGTATAATATGTTTTTATAATATGAATTCAATAATTTTCCTATAATATATTTTTTATATATTAATTTATACTTATAATAAGTATCTCTTTTGTTTTGTTTCTTTTATCATGCTTGGTTCACTTGATCAACATGTAAGTTCAGAATTCACATGAAGCAAAGTCACTTCAAGAGATCAAGGAGAGAATGGACGTCTGCAAGATCAAACACCATAATGAAACCATAAGACAACTTGTGTTTTTCATTGACTTTGAAATTGAAAACAATAAATCAATAATCCATATATATCCAACAGTAAAAGAATAATAAAAGTGATCCAGTCAATCTGATTAGGATTCAAGCAATCGTCAAAATGACTTAAAAGTTAAAACCTACAAGAATGATAAAAAAATACTGCATTAACCCTTATTCCTAAAAAAGACGACCAAATAAACTCAGTAAAACCACAAAATGTGAAATGTTTCTCAACCAATATACTGTTCATTCAGGGGACTCAAATAAGAATATAAATGATCATCATATTGATAACACAAAAGATAAAGACCATCATGTTATTGCAATAGGAAAATGAAACAAATAGTCTCTAACAATCCCCTGTTCCCTAAATGTACTTTCTAAAGAGAATGAAGGAATCAAACCTCTACTCACGAGCTGAACCTCACACCACACAGGTCAGACACCAGCCCTATATCACTCGAAAACTTTTCATCAACGCAAAATATGGGCCCACCATTTGGGGGAAACAATTTGGATGGGTCGAAACAGGTCTAAACTCATTAACTGACCTTATTTCCCAACCTTAACACCCTCTGAGTAGCCACACAAATCTCAGATTTCCAGAAAGTGAACCAAAATAAAATTAAGTTAGGCAATGATGTCCCAAACCCTAGGTAGAGAATCGGATCTCCAAGGACCAAAACTTTTAGAAAATAATTTCCGTTTTCAAAAGATCAAGGTTACGGTGACAAGGCAACGGTAAGCTATAAGCAACCCAATAAATAATGATAAACATAGATAGAATAAATTGTTTCCAACAACATGCACATGAATAAACAATTCTGCAGAACCGACAAAGAGTGTAAAACATGTCACAGGGATACTCTAACTTAATCCCATATCATATCCCATGTGGTAAACGGGTCTCGTGCCAAGCTGAAAGCTTGGAATCCCTCTACCTCGTGGGGCTTAAGAGATGGTTAGGGTCTGCGACTGCCTAACCCCAACTTGCCTTAAAAAAAACAAAAGAAAACAAAATCTGAAGAGTCTGAGCGAGAGTCGCCATGCTTGGCTTGTGAAGGGGTTGCAGTCGTGCGATGAGCGTGAGAGAAGAGATGGAGTGAGAGGAGAGCGTACCTGAACATAAGGGGGGAAGGGGAAAAATCAGAGTCATGGGAGATGGAGAGAAGAGATGGGGGGGGGGGAAATGGATATGCGTACCTGAATATCCCCATCGTCAATCGGTTGCGGTCGCCGGACGTCGGAAAAGGTCGTCGGAAGTTCTGAAGGTCGTCGGTCGGTGGCCAAAATCCTGAGAGAGAGAGAGGAAGAGAGAGACTCGGAAGAGGCGTGAAAAAAAAACCCTGAAGCCTCTCTTTTATGTTTTTTTTCGCGCATTTTTTTAAAATTCCAATTTTGCCCTTAATAAAAAACCTCTTTCTTTTAAAAAAAAAGGGCAAAATAGTAATAAAGGTAACTCGTACCCCTTTAAAGGGATACACGTACCCCATTAAAGGGATCCGTGTATCCCTTTAAAGGGGTACGCGTACCCCTTTAAAGGGGTACGTGCTTCCTAATACTTAAGTGCGCTTCCCCGTGCGTTTCAAAAGCGTCGCGTTTCGCGCTTCCGAAATGCGTACCTGAGAAGCGCGCTTCCCCTCAAGCATAGGCGCTTCCGGTAACTCTGATAATAACTATTTATTATAAACAACCATTAATTTATTTTTATTATTTTTTCTTTTATTTTGTATTTTACCTAGCCATTGGGGCTCCCCACATAGAGTCGTTGGGGAGCTAGGCAGAGGTTCTGGTTAGTGTTAAAATATATGTATATATATACTCATGTATATATGTATATATATATACATATTCATATATTTTATATATTCTCAAGTATTATAATAGTTAATTCTTTATAGGGAAACGATTATTAATTTATTTTTATTATTTTTTCTTTTATTTTGTATTTTACCTAGCCATTGGGGCTCCCCACGAGAGTCGTTGGGCGCTCCCCAACAACTCTATGTGGGGAACTCCCAATGGCCTCCCTCCTTGGTTTCGTTCAATGTTTTTTCAAAGCATATTATCAATAAATTGCCTACTCCTGTACTTGTTTGTGTAGCCCTTTGTTGGCTTTTTGTATTGTCCCATGGTGAACTTGTGCTTATGAACTTTTATGCTTGAATCATGCCTTGTTATTTGTCCACTCTTGAGCTTATATGTGCTTTTGCACATTGTTCTTGTAATTTCACATACTTAGTTACATGGTATCAGAGCCATAATGCTCTTGGCCATTTGGAAGGTGGCCATTGAAAGATTGTGATTCTTGGGATCGTGATGCTTGCGGTAACTCTAGTGGAAGGAATCTTCCGTGTTCTTTCATAATCCTTCTTCCCTTTTCTATCAAGCCAAAAATGGAGAATGAACAAAAGATTGATCTTTTATTCAAATTAAATGATTCCAACTACATCACGTGGGCATTCACCGTGAAAAATAACCTCAAAGGCAAAAACTTTTGGGGACATGTGATGGGCTCTATTCCGGAACCTCTACTCAAATTCACTAAGTTGGAAGTAGGTTAAAAAAAAGCTTTGGAAGGAAGTGCTGACACGAAAGACATTGAAGATCATCAATCCAAGATAGAAAATTATGGAAGCAGACATGCAAAAATTCTTGCGTGGTTTATGAACAATGTTGAGCTAAAAATATATGCCAACATTGCTAAGTTTTGCAAGTTGAATGAGTCATGGTTCTTTATAAAATGTATGCATACTAAACAGTGTTGTGAAAAGCGTTGAGGCGTAGCGAGACGCTCCACCAAAATCTGAGGGAGGCGTAAGCCTCGAGGCGCAAAGCGTAAGCCTAAAAAAAAAAAATTTTAAACTTAAAAAAACTATAAAAATTATTTAAAATTATAAATAAATAAGAAATGCTTTATTGATGAAGCAACAACCAACACGAAATAAAATCAGAAGTATAGAGTTTGTAATTAACACTGGACTTGCATTCTAGCAATATTTAAGCAAACATCAAATCAGAAGTATGCCTATTATAAGGGTTCTTACTAGATCCACTATATTGCCAAAAACAAACTTATTTATTTGTATGGTTGAAGAAACTGCACCATGACCTTGGTTATGTTGTTATCAAGCATCTTTTTTTATTTTTGTTTTTATTTTTTTATACGAAAACATGGTCCAAATTGATCATGGATTCACTTCCACTTGAATCAAACTCCAAAACCTCCATTTCATAAAAAAGGTTAGGCACAATTGAAAGAGGTTGGAAACAATCTTTTTCGTACGCATGTATGGCTGCAGGGCACTTTCTTAAAGAGTAACTCAATAGTTTCTTTTTCTGTTTAATGGACTACAACACCGTGATACTGCTCGTAGCAAAACCTCAATATCTGGAATTTGGCTTGTCAGTTAAATCACTTAAATATCTCAGTAAGCCAACCGAAAATTCTACACGTGAATGACAATTGGACATAACAATTTTTGGGTTGAAAAACCATCTGCCCAGCTGGCTCAAATACTCACTGTCTATCCATGCACGTGAATCGCTTGGTCCATACATAGTTGCAAGCATCAAGAGGACCAAATCAGTGTTTTTGCATCAGTAATCATTCACACTACATTTCCAACTTTTAAACATTTAAGCTTGTTCTTTTTTTGTCTATGCTGTTGATCAACACTATCCAAAAGAAAGGTTGTAGTAACAGCCAAGGATGAATGAAGGGGGTCGGGGTTACCAGGTGTCTGACAAGGGTTGCCGGCGTCGCAGCTACTTTCGGCGAGGAGGAGGCAGGGAAGCGAGAGAGTGTGAGAGACGAGAGAGAGGGACTGCAAGAGACAAGAGAGAGAGAGAGGGGCTGTGAGAGACGAGAGAGCGAGAGAGGGGCTGCGAGAGACGACAGGGAGAGAGGGGTTGCGAGAGACGAGAGGGAGACAGGGGCTACGAGAGAGGAGATTAGGGAAATTAGGGCTCCCGACCTTTATTAGGGTCGGGGTGAGATGTTATTGTTGGTCAAATGAGGGATTTGACCCTCATTTGACCAACAAAATAAGGCGTGTGCGCCTCACGCTGAGGCGCGCCTCGCCTCAAGGCGTACGCCTCAAGGCGCAAGAGGCGTACGCCTACATGGGTTTACGCTTTTTAACTGCGCATCAAGGCACAAAGGCCCTCGCCTTGAGGCGAGGCGCGCTTTTTGCGCCTTGAGGCGCGTTTTTAACAACGCCTTGAGGCGCAATTTTTTCTACAAGAAAAAATATGAACCATTAAACAAGGGGACATGTGTGTTTGCGATTACTTTAATACTCTTTGGTCCCTGATGGGACAAATTATCTCTTTTTGAACCCAAGTGGGTTGCTAGTGAAGATGTTGAACTAAGAAGATAGCAAATGAAAAAAGCACTTTTTTTATTTTTTACACGGGCATACATCCGAATATGAACATGTTAGATCTTCTCTCCTTCATAGATCTAAGCCTCTTCCATTAGAATATGTCATTGCCGAAATATGCTAAGAAGAGACTCTTAGAGGAGATGAAGTGTTGGTTGCGTCCAAATTCGACAATCTTGTGAAAGCTTACAAGCCTCCACAATTTGGGAGGCAAAATAGTTATAATGGTGGGTACAAGAAGGCTATTTGTCATCATTGTCGTGAATCGGGAGATATATGACCAAATTGTTTCAAGTTATATGACACGCTCAAGAACAAGGTGGCTTTCGTTGAAGAATTCACATGAAAAAAGGAGGAACTAATTAAAGGAAGAGATTCATTTTCGCTTGCCCAATTATCGGATGCACTTCAACGGTTACTCAAATCTCCATCCACATTGGGTGCTGCGATAGCCTTATCTTCTCGTCCAGGTATGTCTTTTTGGATCCTTGATTAAGGAGCCTCATTTCATATGAGACCTCATGAGATTGGTCTATCCGATTTATACACTAACTTAAAAACTACGTATGTTTCAACTGTGATGGAACATCTTTGCAAATTAAAAATATTGGAACTTTAAATCCTTCTCAAAGTTTTTTTTGCCAAAAGTGAGGGTTGTTCCTTAACTAAATCAAAAACTTCATTTCCATTTCTTAAATTTTCGATCATGGATGTGAAATTTTCTTTTCATATAAGGGTTGCTCTGTACTGGATCTCTGGTTCGAGAAACGGATCGGGCAAGCCCATAGGAAGGGAGATCTCTACTTCATGAACTATTTGAATCTTTCTTCAAAATCATTTTGTAATTATGTAAAAAACAAGTATATAAAAAATTGGCATAAAAGACTTAGACATCCAAGCTACTCAAAGATGTATCTTTTTCTTTTTGGGACAAATATTTGTAATGAAAAAGATTTACTTGCAAGGATTGCATTTTTGGAAAGATGAAATCCATCCCATTTCTTAATAAAACTTTTATTTCTATACGATCCTTTGAATTAGTGCATACAGATGTTTGAGGATCTTCTCCCATCATATCAAAAGTAGAGTATTCATATTATGTTAAATTTATTGATGACTTCACTAGATATATATGATTTTTTTTTCAAGTTTAAATCTGATGTTTTCTCCTCTGAAAAATTCCATATGATTGTTAAAAATCAATTTCAAGGTAATATCACTATTTTTAGATCCAATTCGGGTGGAGAATACCTATCAAATGAATTTAAAAATGATTTAAAACTAAATGAAATTTGTCACCAAAAGTCATGTCTTAGAACTCCTCAACAAAATGGTTTTGCCGAAAGAAAATATAGGCATATTATAGAAACCACTAGGACACTACTTATTTATAAAGATATTCCAAATTTTTTTTGGGCCATGACTGCTCTAACATCAACTTATTTGATTAATAGGATACCTTCATCATACTTACAAAATATATCTCCATATGAAAATTTATTTGAAAGAACACCCGATTTTAATCGATTATGTATTTTTGGTTGTAAATGTTTTTTCTCTTATGTAAAAGGGATAAATTGTTTCCAAAAGCCATTGGATGTGTATTCATGAGTTATGGAGAAAACCAGAAAGGATATAGATGTTTTGACCCTAAACATAATAAATTATATGTTTCCAAGGATGTAACCTTTTTGGAAAATTAAAATGAGCTTCAGAAAACTAAAAAGAAAGAAGATGTAGATTATACTTTTCTATTTGATTTCTTACCTTAAGAAGAGTTAACTTCTTGTGATGATTCTTTAATTAATGATGGGGATAACATTTTGAACGAAGGTAGTGATTTGCATTCAAATGATGAGAATATGGAATCACTAAATGCTGATATCATTGATAAACCCATACAGATATATATCCGACGAGAATAAAGAAATAATTCAAGTTCTTTAGTGAAATATTCTCAAAATTCTTCTATAGTAGAAACCTCTCTTAGAAGATCTAATCTTGTCTACAATCCACCAAGAAGGTTTGTATCCTATGACACTTTTACACCAAACTATAGAGCATGTTTAATAACTTTACATTCCTATCATGAACCATCACATTATAATGAAGCAAAAAATCTTGCTCAATGGGTTGAAGCAATGAATATCGAATTGAATGCCCTTAAAAGGCTAAAACATGGGAGGTAGCTCCATTGCCCTTAGGAAAGAAACCTATAAGATGTAGATGAGTTTACAAAGTTAAAACCAAAAGTGATGGGACCTTGGAGAGATATAAAACTAAGTTAGTTGCCAAATGGTACTCCAAAAAATATGAAATTAATCATGAAGAAACATTTGCCCCAGTAGCCAGAATGACTAGTGTTAGGACATTTATAATTGTTGCATCTATTCAAAAGTGACCCATCTACCAACTAGATATTAAAAATGTTTTTTTAAATGGTAAATTAAATGAAAAAGTTTACATGGATCCTTCGACGGGGTTTTGTATTGAAAAAAGAAAAATCCTTAAACTTAAGAAAGCCTTGTATGGTCTTAAACAAGCTCTTAAGGCTTGACATGATAAATTCAGTAATGTTATGACTCATCTCGGTTTTTTATTCCTGCTATATTGACACTGTTCTTTTTATCAAAAGTACAAGTTCTAAAGTTGTTATTCCTCTACTTTATGTAGACGATATGATTATCACTGGATGTGACACGTAGGGAGTTAGTGATATTCAAAATATTTAAAAAAAATTGATATATCTGATTTAGGCTTCTTAAGATATTTCTTACGTATTGAAGTTGCGTACTCTCCCAATTGGTACATTCTTTATCAAATGAAACTTGCTGTTGATATTTGTACTAAGTCTGACATTACAGATGGGACATAGCTCATTTAGTTGACTCTTTAGCTAGCTTTGACTATTGTGCACATGAATGTTGTCTTAAGAATTGTCAGATACATCAATAATACTATAACAAAGGTTTTTTTTATCCTCATCTTCTTTATTAGATTTACATGTTGGGGTGAAAATTCCAATGATAGTCTCAATACAGGTTTTTGTGTATTTTTAGGTGATTCTCTGATTTCCTAGAGATGCAAGAAGCAACAAAAAATATCATCATTATCCTCAACTAAGACAAAATATCGTGCAATGACTACGACAACAATGAAACTTGTGTAGTTAAAAAGTCTTTTTAGTGATATGGGAATCATCATCTCAATACCTTCAAAGATGTGATGCGACAATACGATTGCAATCCACATTACAAGAAACCACACCTTGCATGAGCGAACCAAACATTATTGAGATGGATTGTCGTTATGGGCGTGATGAGTATCTGGGAGAAACTATTACGTTGTTGTATATCACATCGTAGTATCAATTTGCAGATTTCTTCACTAAGGCTCTTTCTGCTCAATTTATTTTTCTTCTTAGCAAACTTTCTGTCATTTCACCGTAAGTTTGAGGGGGTGGGGTGTTAAAATATATGTATGTATATACATATTCATATATTTTATATATTCTCAAGTATTGTAATAGTTAATGCATTATATGGGTATTTTGGTCTTTTCACTTGTAATAATAACTGTTTATTAGCAACTGTTATTAATTTATTTTTATTATTTTATTTTATTTTGTATTTTATCTAGCCATTGGGGCTCCCCACCATAGAGTTGTTGGGGCATGACCGTTGGGAGCTCCCCAATGACTCTATACGGGGAGCTCTCAATGGCCTCCCTCCTTGGTTTTGTATATAAATAAGGGATGTGCTTCCCCCTATTGGTCAATGTTTTTTCAAAGCATATTATCAATAAAGTGCCTATTCTTTTACTTGTTTGTGTAGCCCTTTGTTGGCTTTTTGTATTGTTTCATAGTGGACTTGTGTTTATGTATTTTTGTGCTTGTATTATGCCTTGTTTTGTCCACTCTTGAACTTGTATGTGCTTTTGCACATTGTTCTTGTAATTATGCATACTTCATTACAATTAGGCACCTTGTCAGCCTAGTCGAGGTCCTACGGCCTAGGCCCACTCGCCTACGCGGTAGAGTCCTATCTTTCATTTTTCCTTTATTTGTTTTTCTTCTATATGTACTTATATATAATATCTGTTTTTACATATAATGTTTATTTGTTCATTTATATTTATCTATTTTATACATATATTGTGTACATATCTGTTTTCATACATAATACCTACATGTATGTGTATTATTATTTGCTGTGTGTGTATATATGATTTGCTGCCGTGTTTATGATTTTTGTGCATATACACGTGCTTTATGACTTTAAGAATCTTTTGCATTTTTATTTTTATTGTATTTTTTTGGGTCTTGAATAGGCTTTTGGCTACATAGGGACAGAGGGGATTGTGGGTAGGACTCGTAGGCTTATGATGTCATGCTTTTCAAACTAACAATTTCATATCATTTTCTATGGTAATGAGTTATTAGATTGAGGTGCACAATGACAAGGCAGTGAGAAGCAGCTGCTTCAAAAGGGTGCGGGAAACAACAAAAATGACTTTTTTTAAAGGAACGGTTTAAATTTTTGTTCACTCAGTTAACAAGAATCTTCTTCAGTAATAAGTTCGAAGAGAGGCTGGTTGATTAGCTGGAAAAGGTAAATTTGAAGTCCAGGGAGATATATCTAGTTAGCCTTGCATATCCTCTGCATGTTATATTTTCTATATCCTTTAAAAGAGCCATGTCAGTCCTCAACAGAGTTACCAAAAGCTTCTTAGATAGGTGGGAAGCCCGCTTCTCGGAAACTCGCTTCGGAAACATAATACTCCTCTCTTCTGAAACTTGATGAGAATCTCGATTCTCCCATGCTTTTCCTATGCTTTCTACACGCTTCATTTATTCTTCTTATATGTTCTCACTCTACTTTTCATGTTTTTATGTGTTTTCTCTCACGCTTCTCGTTCACTTCCATGTGTTTTCTCTAAATTTGAAGTCATCATTTTTAGATTTTTGTTAAAAAAATAATTCTTACACTAAAAAATCATGAAATTTAAAAGTAGTCACTTTTATTGTAGTTTTTATTTGTGTTCCATTTTGATTCCCATTCATTTCTTTTATTGCTTTTTTTATTTCTCGCTTTCTGCTTCCTATACATTCAAGATAGTAAGTTTGTAGATGAAGAATGTTGCCACTCTTGGACTTGTATGTGCTTTTGCACATTGATCTTCATATCGTTTCCCTCTTCCACTTCCTAGTCTGGCAACCTTGGTCCTCCCTACATACAGAATCTTGCCCAAGTGCTTTAGGAATTGAAACCAAGCAACAAAAAGTGCTCAGAAGAAACTCTTTCCTGTGCTCAAAATTCAAATTGAGCATTTTTTTCTAAGACAATGGTTGCCTTCAGCAATCTAAGGATTTGGGAAAATCTTCAAGCTTATTGGAGCATGTCAACACAAATTGTAGCGTCATGTTGTACGATGATAGCAAGGTCATACCTCAACTTTTTAGATGGATATTGAATTGGATGTACTATTATTCAAGGTTTTAAAACCCAGTGACTCGGGACTCGACTCGTTCTTTATTGACTCGTGACTCGGCGGGTCAACTCGGTGACTCGGACTGGGTTTTGTTAACTTTTGATTTTAAAAGAAAAACAATATATAAGTTGTCAGTCCATGGAAAAGATGTATAATTCAGTACAAGAGTGATTCATCACGCCAACACCTTCATAGCCCTTGGGAACTACATGATCCCAATGGCACTGGTATCCTGTGTGATTATGGATTGAAGTCACTTGGATCATGCAATATATAGAGAATGGCAGGTCCGAGTTAAGAGATTCATTATTTTGGACAAACAAAGAACACATAATGGAGTTGGACAGATTTTCTGCACCATGCATCACCTTGAAAGAATTCAAACAACTATTAGCAGCTCGAAAGAAGATAGAATAAAATTTCCAATGCCTAAGATTAGAGGTTAGGAAAAGTGAAATTGCTGCGGGCCTTAGATTCATGATGCCCAGCTCTTAAATAAAAGAGATTCCATTTAGACAATGTCAGAAACAGAGACAGATGATGGTGGTAAAATGGCCCAGACGCTGCACCAAATGCTACAGACTGGGGAAAAGTATCACTGTATAAGATAAACTATCATTTACAAGAACATAAAGTGGAAAACTAGAAGTTGCCTTGGACCTCTAGTGGTCTACGAAAGGGTGGTGATTGGGCAATGTTAGTTATAGAGGCAGAGTTTTTTTATAAAGTTGCATGTAAAGTAATATGTGATATTCAAATAAGGAATCCTTAGGTCCTAACTCTCCAATTTCCATATGTGTCTTGAAAGAAATCCCTGCTTTTAGATGCATAGAATTCTTTGTTAATTGGGTTTATAGACTAGAATGCTTTGTTGTTTGATTTATATACTATAACAGTTATTTGTTCAAAAAGATCTTTCCTGACAGTCCATGGGAAAAATGTATTATTCAGTACAAGAGTGAATATGTGTGAAATACCTAAAAAATCAAATTTCAAACATCCCAGAACTCGCCCGAGTCAGCAGCCGAGTCTTCACAGCCCGAGTTAAGCTTGCCGGGTTGACTCGCTGGAGGGCCGAGCCGAGCCGAGTCACCGAGTTGACTCGAGGAGTTTTAAAACATTGCTATTATTCCACTAAGTTTAAGATGAGGAGAGAGAATGACATCTTTTTCCTTTTTTTTTTGATTTTTTTTACCCAATGTTGATTAGGTGCAACCTGTGTTCTTTTTTTTAGAGGATAATGCTAGCCCCCCCCCCCCCCCCCCCCAGATTCTATTAATATGAAGATGAAAATTACAAATGATCAACCATAGAGGGTAGCCAATCTGGTGGCTTATCCTTCCAATACAAGGAATCACAATTATGCAACATTAGGAGAATGTATTCCATGGCCAAAAATGGACCCTTACAAGAAACATTATCAATAATAAAGTTAAGGGATAGAGACTTTGCTGATGACGAGTCTCCACGACTTTCTAGAGCAGCTGAAACTAATTTGCACCACCTCTTGCTGTTAAAAATCACCTGCACGCCTGTTCCCATCGTAATCACGCTGAAAAAGTGGCAACATTCTTCATCTACAGGATTACTGTCTTGAATTCTTTTTATACCTCCAATGAAGAAAATTTTCTCTGAACCATAAGCTGCAAAAGATACATGATCATACCATCTAAGCATAACAGATCTAAATCTGAAGATCACCTGGTGCTGATAACTTGAGCAAATCTGCTCCACAACTGGCCCTCCACAAGCAAATAATCTCACTGCTGGAACCATAGGCCACTCCATTGAAAAAAAAATTCTCTTCAAGTTGTCTAGGATGTTCTTTTCTGAACTCAAGATATGAATCCCTTGTTGAAATTGTTGAATGCTTTTTTATGCATATTTGCTAAGATATTGCTAACCATGATTAATGCTCCTTTGATAAAACACCATTTGGTTGTAGGAACCAAGAGAGCAATGAAATTAGCCTACATTTTGGGACATTGATTTTTCAGGTTTTCCTTTTTTTTTAATTAGCAAGCCACGGTTGGGCAGAACCCTACCAGAGTACAGAAACATTGCATCATTGCCACAGCGAATGAGGATTTGGGAGCCACTCAAATATCTTTTGAATTTGCAATTTGTAACTCATTAGGTGCTGTTTGTCATCCACCTTGGCTGTTTTATCATCTGGCAAGGCAAAAACCACTTTACGGGACTCCTCCATCAGTTGTAGTCATAGGTGCTCCTAAGCCATTCTTTGATGAGCTGGGTCAACTAGTTGACTCTTGCTTATTTGATCATAACTAGAGGAATGATTAATTTATCACTAGTTGATTTAGTCAGCTAGTCAACCTGGTTGACTAGTTAATGACTAGGTTGATTGAGTCTTTTTGTTCATAGGCATATTTTCTAATCTAAAGGAATCTCTAATAAGGGGTTAAAGTGTGTTTTATGTATAAAATCCTCTGCCAAACCATATAAATATATATAAAAGGATCTCCTCGTATGCATTAATTGATGAATCAAGAGAAAGGAAAGCAAAAATCCTATCTCTGTCTCGCAAACCTCAAGATTCCATAGCAAGAGGTCATTGCTTTCACATATCTTTGACTATATTTGCTAGTATATTTTGTCTTAAAAGTTTTCCATTTTCCTTTCATATACTTTGTATCCTTGTAGTCTTCAGACGCTTCTATTGATTTCAAAAACATTGACCCCTTTATTGAAGTTGCAATGAAATTTATCAAAGGGCGCCTCTGTATATCCGTCCACCCATCAGACACTATAGAAACACCACTTTCAGCCCAAGAAAACTTTTTATATTCCAATAATTTATCCACATTTGCTTTCTCCTCTTTCAAAATGATTGTTCTTAACTTGAACCGGGAAGCACATACCCACTCAAGTTAGAATTTGCCAAGGATGTAACTAGATCCTTCCAGTAAAGATTTCTAGCTATGTTGAATGGTATGAAACTTGAAAAAAAGAATCTGCCACTTTCCTATCAATTTCCTCCCTTCCATGTTCATTAAACGAGCCTTCAATTGTTTTTTGCCAAAATCTAATCTCCTCCTCTTCATAGCCTCACCACTATTATCGCTAGATAGTGGTATGTTAATACAACTCTATGCCGCCATAGCCTTTTTTTATCAACATTTTCTTGTTTCTTCCTCAACAGCTTAAGTGTGACATCATCAACATGAGAGCACAACCTAATACCTTGTTTTTTGATCTTCAAGAGATGAACTTTTACTCGTGTATGATCCATTAAACTCTATATTACAAAAATTATACTTAAATTGCATATTCCCCCTCTCCAGGACATTTACCCAACTTTGTTACAAGGGCCCACAATGGCTGATCCTCGGGTACCAAACTAGAAGCACATGTTGAGCTTGTTGTCGCACTGCTACTAGCACTTGCAACTTAGTTTCCTTTATCAGCCATCCTATCACACAATCAAACAATTCAAAGCAAAAATACCATGTAAGAATAAATCAACAAATCATAAATGATAAAATCAAGAACTAACCTATGTAAACTCATATAAACTAAAAATATAAACTGAATATATCTAAATTATAAATTGAAAATATATATTGAATACAAACTGAATGTAAATTGAAAATTAGAAACTGAATATATCTAAAACATAAATTAAAATTTGAAAATATATACCGAATAAATAACTGAAAATTAAAAACTAAATATATCTAAATTATAAATTGAAATTTGAAAATATATACTGAATAGATACAAACTGAATATAAAGTTTAGAACAAAGTTATAGAGATTGTAGTTCTAAATCTTCTAAGAGCAAATTAATTTCTTAGTCAATCTTACAAGTAGGAACCGGTTAAGGGCCCATAACATCAATCACAAATCAAAGGAAAGAACTGGACAACCAACGTCTACATGTATTATACCAACAAAATGATAATACAGGTAACTTCAAAATCCCCATGTTCAACAAAAAAGCAAACCAATTTTTTTTCTCATGAAATAGCAAACTTTTAGTAATTAAAGAAAAATAACAGAAAGTACCTCTTCACTGCCCACTGGAATATCGGCGGAGGTGAGCTAAGAATATCGTAGTCACACACACACACAGAGAGAGAGAGAGAGAGAGAGAGAGAGAGAGAGAGAGAGAGAGAGAGAGAGAGAGAGAGAGAGAGAGAGAGAGAGAGAGAGAGAGGAAAAAAAACGATGAGGGGGAGGGGGGGGAGGTGGAAGACGAGATAGAGAGAGAGAGAGAGGGAGAAGACTAGAGACAGAGAGAGATAGTGTCTATGGCGAAGAGGAGGAAGACGAGGGAGATAGGGAGAAGACGAGAGAGGTGAAAACGAGACAGAGAGTGGGAGAAGACGAGAGAGAGGTGGGGAAGACAATGGCGAAGATGAGAGAGCGAGTGAGAGAGAGGGGGAAGGCAAGAGAGAGAGAGAAGTGGGAAGACAAGGTTTTCGAGGGCAAGCAAGAGAGAGGGGGAAGACGAGAGAGAGAGAGAGCGAGAGAGAGAGAGAGAGAGAGAGAGAGAGAGAGAGAGAGAGAGAGAGAGAGAGAGAGAGAGAGAGAGAGAGAGAGAGAGAGAGAGACAAGGTTTTCGAGGGCAAGCAAGAGAGAAAGGGGAAGACAAGGTTTTCGAGGGCAAGCAAGAGAGAAAGGGGAAGATGAGGGTTTTGGGAGAGAGAGAGTCAAGGGTTTAGAGGGAGGGGGGGGTTGTTTCATTTCATTTTGTTTTTTTCTGATTCGGGTCAGAATTAGACCCGACCCAAACTGGTGCAATGTGGGACCCGACCCACGGCGTACCCGCATTGAGTTCGGTACCCATACCCGTGTTGACATGGGTATGACATCCCAGATGCCGTGTCACGGTTTACATAGATGAAAAGTAAACTTTTTGAACTGTTATAATGGGGAGACGAGGATTTGAACCAATCATGTGTTATTTGAAACAAAATCCTTTACTAGTATTATAAATGTTTTCTAAAGTGCCAAAAATAACTCTTGCAAAATATATATCTGTCCTTTTTGGTATTTTTAGTAATACTAAATGAGCTTATCAAGCTCTTAATGAGCTCAAGTTCATGCTCAACCTTGACTCTTTTAATTAAATGGGCCTCATATTTAAGCTCGATCGTTGGTTTATTAAATGAACAACATCGTGTCATGCTGTTGTGATATGAGCGTAAGGTTCTCATGATACACTCTGCTTGTTTCTCACCCATACTCTTTAAGTAGTGGCTCCTAGCTGTATTTCACCCAAGGGGCAGGAGATTGTTTAAAATTTGCTTTCAAGATTGTGCAGAACATCATGAAGTTTTCTCGTGGTATTAGATTATCAAAGTGTTAATTCTCTTGGTCCTTTTATTAGCTGATTTCATTGTAGAAAACTCCTTTCAGGCAAGTGATTCAGTGTGTTATTTCCACTCACTTTCCTATCTAAATTATTTTCTTTGTAGTATTTAAAGCCTCTCAGTTTCACTTATTTTCTTCCATGGCATTATGAAGCCTATAAAATTACTAGAAAGAAACATCTTATGAGACCAACAATATTTCCAATGCGTGACCACTAAAGTCTAGCATTAGAAAGATTGCAAAAATGTAAATTTGAAGGGCATCGTAATTCACAAAAAGCATGGAAGTTTTCCACTTGTTCTACATGAAAATACATTTCTTGAAGAAGAGTAGGACTCATCTAAAATCTTGGGATTGTGAATCTCCACTTTAGAATGGAGTTTTTAGGTTTATGTATTTAAAATTGAGTCTGAAGAAGCAATGTTTGACAACAAATTTGAGCCATCCAGTAAGCATGAGTCCCATAAGGTTCCAGTAGCTGAGTACAGTGGTTGATCCAGGATTTTTCACCTAACGAATCACAATGGATTGCTTAATATTTGAGTTAGTCTTAAATTCCAGGTTGTCTGGAGTCTGGACTGAGCCAAATGTGGATGCCTTTTGCATTTTCCTGAATTGAAAGGACCAAGCACATTATCACCAGTACTAAGAATTGAGTGCAGCATAAGTTGGGCATGACAAATCTAAGCTAGTTGAACCTGGTTGAAGCCAAGTCCGTGTCTACTCCTAAATGCAACTCATGCAAAAAAAAAAATTTACTTTAGTGTAAGCAAACAAAAACAAATAGAAATTCTATCAAAAGAAACTGTTTTGTTCAGAGGATGTTTCTTCCACTGAATAGGTTGCATCGTTCCATCTAATTGTGCATGTATCTATCTTTTGGAGGAAACAATGTAACTAACTTGATTGTGTCTCTGGTGAAAGTTCACGTCTTGAAAAGCTTTAAATTTATAGTCAACTACAAAAATAGATACATTTAGGATTCACATTGCTATACTGCTTTTCTCTTTCCCATCATTATCATCATGATGCATCATCATCAATGTCCATAACTGAGTTTTGCTATCACTTGAGAGTTCTATATCCATAAATCATAATTTGTTCCATCTAGATAAAAGCGCTAGCTCCTTGCTGTCCTGAAACTCAGCATCTTTAGTTTCATCACCTTACCTTTTATTAAATATATTGGAGATTTCAGCTGCAT
Source organism: Nuphar pumila (assembly GCF_984573655.1). Classification (NCBI taxonomy): domain Eukaryota; kingdom Viridiplantae; phylum Streptophyta; class Magnoliopsida; order Nymphaeales; family Nymphaeaceae; genus Nuphar; species Nuphar pumila. The sequence continues at coordinate 18,566,324 of NC_143263.1, forward strand.
TGATTACTTAGGGAGTACCTGGAGCGAGTGAGAGAGGGACTATGGGATGATATTATTGAATTGTGAACCTGTGTATGTGACTTTCTAATAAAGTTAGCGTTGAAAAAAATGTAACTGACGTGCAAAAGTTTATGAAAAAAACTAAACACTTGTACCAGGTAGGGGAGGTAAGGATGCTTCATTCCCACTTTGGCTGATAATCTCCTTTCCAAGGGCTTCATGGCCTTCTGAGAAGCATTTTTGCGAGATACAGTAGTTTTAGTTTCAAAAATCATTTCCATTTGTCTTATATATTAATGCCTGAGAATTTTGTTTAGTGATGCATGCTTGCAGTAAATGCCCCATAAAAGTTCCCAACTTTCCAAGTCCTTGCTTTCAATCCTTCATTTGCTTACCTTGCTGAACATGGTGGTAATAAGCCTAATGCATCACCATCACGCTTTTTTAGTGAAAATTTATTAAGTAAATAGAATGAAGCATGCTTTCCCACAAATCCGTGCCTGCATTATATAGAAATGACCTATTTGTCAAATTTGGAGACTAGGTGCTTTCAAGATTTTGTTCAAATGTGAGTGCTGTCATGTCCTGTCTCCGGGGATACTTGATGAAGTAGGGTAAAGAGGATAAAGAAAAAAAAAACTAAAGACATGTCCTAAACACTTGGTTATGCTGAACATGCATGTGGGTTGGGGAACCTCTGCGGATCTGAAGATATAATTGATAAGAATGTCAATTATGACTAATAAAGCATGTTTCGTTTTCTTTTCCCAGGAAAAGAAGTTGGAATGGGGACAAGGTTTAGCTCAAAAAAGAGAAGCTGAAGCAAGGTTGCAAGAGTTGGAGCTTGAGAAAGACAGACCCTTTGCTCGAGGAAGGTAATCTGATGATGTTTAAATGTTTATTTTTGTACACAACACTTATTTCTTATTGAATTATACGATTAACTGCAGTCTCTGTGTCACATGGGAGCCTTCAGTTAGTGTCTGTCTCCAAGTTAATATTGACTCTGGTACATGTAAAGACACTTTAGGGATATGGCAACTGTGGTTTTTATGACCTTGATCCTTTGTTTTGTTGCCATTCTTTTTTTTTCCTTTTAAAATTAATCTTTAACATGCTTCTGTGTACGTGCCTTAATGAACATGAATCGTGTTGTGCCATGGTTGGCATTCTTGGGGCTTCGTATCAGATCAGCCACATGCAACTCAGTGACTGAGACAAGTCACAGATTTTATTTAATCTATTAAACATTTAACCTAAATGATAAGTATATATTTATAATACAAAAACTTTAAAAAAGTAACATGTACGTGTGTTATTATATATATATATATATATATGTTTACCATAAAAAAGTTAACATATGTATTATATATATGTATATATTTAAGTTTTCCCATATATATAATATACATCATAAGTAATAAGCTATGTCACATAGACACGACAAAAGGCCCCACGTACCCGTGTCGACATGACCCGACACGGGTACCGGTACCAGGCATGACACAGGTACGTGCTGGGCTTGGGTTGGGTCGGGTCCAATTGAAACCCAACCCAAACCCCAACTCTCTCTCTCTCTCTCTCTTACTATTTGAGAATAAAAACGAGGGGAGGAGAAGACGAAGAAGCAACATGAGAGAGAGAGGGTACCTCCTCGTTCTTCTTCTTCGCATGGGGAGAGAGAGAGACAGAGACAGTGGGTATGAGGTTTCCTTCCTCCTCTTTGTTCTTCCTCTTCGCAGAGAGAGTGCGCATCAGCGGCTCCTTCTTCTTCTTTAGAGAGAGAGAGAGAGAGAGAGAGAGAGAGAGAGAGAGAGAGAGAGAGAGAGAGAGAGCAATGTTCCATTTTTTGAAAAAACCCGAAGGATGACCTGATGTGATGGTCCTCCGCACTGCACTACTTGGTGAGCCTTTGACGCTATCCTCCTTTTCCCTTCGATGCCTTTGCGTCGAACGCTTCTCTCGGTAACTCTCTCTCTCTCTCTCATCAGTACCTACTGCCGTTCTCTGATGCTTCCCTTTCCTCCTCCCCTTCCCCCTTCCTCTTGTCCACCATGACCAGACTCTCTCTCTCTCACTCCTTTTCTTTTCCTCTTCCCAACTCTGGCATACACTTATAACACATGGCAGCCAGGTTTTATAACTGAGTCATTCTTGGATCAGACCCATACCAGATTTGAATTAGGCTTGGATCTGACCCAGGTCTGAATCAGGCCTGGGTCTGATCTGATCCAGGTATGATTCAGACCTGAGTCTAACCTATATAGGAATCAGACCCAGGTCTGATCTAGGTCCGAGTTAAACTTGTGTCAAAGTCAAGACTAACATATATATATATATATATATATATATATATATATATATATATATATATATATATATAGAGAGAGAGAGAGAGAGAGAGAGAGAGAGAGAGAGAGAGAGAGAGAGAGAGAGAGATCATTCTTGGGTCATACCCAGACCTGTGGCTGATCCAGATCTGAATCAGACCTGAGTCTGACCCAGGTCTCAATCAGGCTGGGGTCTGGACTCTGGTCTAGGTCCAGGTGTTATAACTGAATCATTCTTGGATCAGACCCAGACCAGACTTGAATTAGGATCAGATCAGACCTAGGCCTGAAGGTGTTATAAGTATAACTGAATCATTCTTGGATCAGATCCAGACCAGATTTGAATTAAGCTTGGATCTGACCCAGGTCTGAATCAGGCCTGGCTCTGATCTGATCCGGGTCTGATTCAGTCCTGAGTCTAACCTATATAGGAATCAGACCTGGGTCTGATCTAGGTCCGAGTCAGACTTGGATCAAAGTCAAGACTGACATACAACAACAACAACGCCTTCATTCAAAACAATTGGGGTCGGCGATATGAACCAAAAAGAAAATCATTTTGGGTTCTCCACATGAATCCTTCTCCTCCACTCATTTCTATCCAATGTCATGTCCTCGGTGAGGTTCAAAGCATTCATATCCTTTCTTATCATCTCCATTCAAGTCTTCTTAGGCCTACCCCGACCTCTTTTAGCTAATATATTTTCCCATTTCTCCATCCTTCTAACCGGAGCATCATTAGGCCTTCGCTGAATATGCCCAAACCATCGTAAACGATTCTCACTCATCTTATTTTCAATGGATGCAACGCCTACCTTCTTACGTATTTCCTCGGTCCGAATCTTATCTTTTAGTGTCTTTTCACACATCCATTGAAGCATACACATCTCAGTTACACTCATTTTTTGAAAATGATGTCTCTTGGCAGCCCAACATTCCGTACCATATAGTAAAGCGGGTCTAATTGTCCTTCTATAAAACTTTACCTTCAACCGCAATGGCATTCTACGATCGCACAACACTCCAGTTGCACTTTTCCATTTCATCCACCCAACCTTAATCCTATGATTTACATCTCCATCAATTTCTCCATTCTTTTGAATGATAGATCCCAAATATTTGAAACAGTCATCTACCACTATTTCTTGCTCACCAAACTTCACTACACTCTTATCACTACTTCATTGCTTACTAAACCGACATTCCATATATTCTGTCTTACTCTTACTCAACGTAAAACCTCTTGCTTCCAAAGTCTGTCTCCATAATTCTAACTTAGCATTAACCCCAGCTCTAGACTCATCAATCAAAAAATATCATCAACAAACAACATACACCACGACACATTTTCTTGAATTGATCTCGTAAGTTCATGTATCACTATAGCAAAAAGGAAAGGGCTTAATGCAGATCCTTGATATAACCCAACCGTTATAGGAAAATTGTTTGTCACCCCTCCACAAGTGCGGACATTGTCTTTAATTATACTAATGTACTTGAGAGAGATACCTTTCTTCATCATTATCCACCAGAGAACATCCCTAGGTACTCTATCTTATGCCTTCTCCAAATCAATAAAAACCATACACAAATCTTTGTTCCCCTCTCTATATCTCTCAATAAGTTGTTTAAGAAGATGTATAGCTTCCATAGTTGATCTTCCAGGCATAAAACCAAATTGATTCTCTGATATCATGGCAACCTTCCTCAACCTATACTCAATCACCCTCTCCCAAAGTTTCATAGTATGACTCATGAGTTTTATACCACGATAATTTGTGCAATCTTGTATATCACCCTTATTCTTATAGAGAGGCACCAAAGTACTCTTCCTCCACTCATTAGGCATCTTATTTGTCCGCCAAGACTGACACACACACATACACAGATATATATATATATATATATATATATATATATATATATATATATATATATATATATAGCCTTGTCCCCGTACCCACATTTTTTGAACTTGCCGTGTCGTACCCTCCGCACCTGCACCCGTACCCGTACCCATGTGACATAGGTAATAAGCATATGTACAATTATTATTATTTATATTATAACTTTAAAAAATTCAAAGAATATAAGACTCCACTGAGTCAATGATAACAATTGGCTGAGTTGAAACATTGACTCAGCCAATTTTGGTTCCTAACCAAGTTACCTAGATTTTTTACTCAGTTGGGGACCACTTTGATCGAATTTGGCCGTGTCACAGTTGGATTGGCGAGCTTTCCAACTGTGTTGTGGTAACTTATAAATTGTAATTATGCAATAACTAATAAGAATTTGGAGTTCTAAAACCCTCCAAGTGTGTGTGTGGGGTTAAATAAATAAATCTCCCGTCCTTCATTTTAGAAAAATGGCATGCTTGTTTCTTGTTTTGCTTGTGTCCTTGTCCATGTGACACAGGTAGTCACCCATGTTTTCTAGTCGTTGATGTGTTTTTTTATTTTTCATATGTAATGCAATGATTTTTTAGATTCACTGACGCATTATATTTTAAAGGTCGCTCTCATTAATAGACTTCGTTAGCTTGTATCTGTATGTCATTGCTTTCTCGTTTGTATAATGGTGGCATCTATGTTCTTATGGCTTTCTCAAGTGAATTATTGATGTTTAAGTTAGTCCAATCATACTTTTGTGCAAATTTCAGTGATGATCCTGAACTTGACAAAATGCTTAAGGAGAAAATTCGATGGGGTGATCCTATGGCTCATTTGATCAAGGTAATAGATTTTACTTAAATGTTTATCATGTTATGCTTGTTGGGACTGTTTATTTATGATTCAACTAAAATTTCAGCGTAAAGATCCTGTTCTAGAATTGGAAGACCTGGGAAATGATGAGAAGATGAAGGAGTCAGGTTTTGTGGTCCCTCAAGCCATACCCAGCCATAGCTGGTTAAGGAGAGGAATAGATCCGGCTGTAAACCGTTATGGTATAAGACCAGGACGTCATTGGGATGGAGTTGATCGTAGTAATGGTATGCACTTTTTATTTTTTGACATCTTTTTGCCTTTTATCTTCAATATTTCAATCGAGACAAATTAGTTGAAATTAATCTTATATATATCACATGGATATGGGGATTAGACCACTTTTGTGAATTTCCAATATGACTTGTATATAAAGGGATAGAGAATGACAGTCAAAACGGAGTCTCAATGTGGCATTATATATATATATATATATATATATATATATATATATATATATATATATATATATATATATATATATATATATATATATATATATATATATATATATATATTCAAGTTGTGCCACTCGGGATATTTTAGGTCTGGCCTGGCCCAGCCATTTGGTGTACCAGGTACAAACCACCCATGACCTGCATGTAATTTAAAAGGAATATAAAGTATAAATTGTAAATGAAAGGGGCTTACCGAGGGATTAGGGTTTCCACTCCATTTGAAAGTTGCGTCCAGCATCTACCTTATTCAGCTATTCTGGCCTAAGTCACATGGATATGGATGCGGTAATGGGACACATTGCAGATATGCTTCGTATGACACATCAGTTCTTAGAAATTGGAACATGCTTTCATGGTACATGTATATACTGAGACTTTTGAAAGTATTGAATTTTTGTAACGATCTTAATGCAATAAAAAGTAAATTTTAAATATTTTAGTAATCTATACTATGTTATTATATTTTTATATATACTGAAACTTTCTGATATTTTATTGAAAAAACCCAAAATTTCAAAATATCGCAAGATTTTTCTGAGACTGAGAATTGTGACATCTTGTATTGTTAGGCTTTTCTTAAACTGTCATTGTTTATTTTTTGTAGCATGTCTTGAAATTTCTTATTCACATTTGATTATTTGCGCAAATTGCTGGTATTACTTGATAAACAGAAAGTAATGAGTGAGATATTTTGACAAACGTATCATGTACCCAAGGCATGATGGCTGTATTTATAAAAACATGGCTGAAATGTCCTAGGACTATGTAACATGGGTGTTTCCATAAGGGTGCATACTCGTGTTAACTGGTGTCAAAAAATGTACTAGTATGGGTACGGTCAGACCAGTTTCGGATCTGACCTGATCCTGACCCAACCCACTACTAGTTATGTGGGATCATTTGCATCAATTGTTAATGCATAAATGGTTCTTCATCCATTAATTTATGGTGTTTGATACACATGCTCACATACATGCACACATACATTTCTCAAAAGAAACACACACACACACAGACATGTGTAGCTTTACTCCCGTATCTGTAATTTTTGAAATTCTTGTGTTGTACCCTACTTTCATGCTCTCCGGTACCTATATGATAGGCCTAGGATAGCACATAAAACATTTAAAGTGCACAACAATTGAAGTATTAATTATCACTTTTCTGTGCGGATGCATTTTGACATGTTGGGAGTGGGTTATCTTTTTATACCAACAAGGACAGCTTTTCAGTGTCTTGTGTTGAAACTTAAACTTTGGGTTTTTTCCTCCAAGACATTATAAGGATAAAGCGGAAAACATTAGAAATATGTAGGTATTGGAGTGTGATTAAAGCTGGGACACGATCATTACATTTGAGTGGTTGTTACTGTGAGCTTTTCGAATAGGGGTCATTGCAAATATGGACTACTTAGGTTTGATCAGAACTGGGAGAGGCTCATTGCATTTTAGTGGTCTTTACTGTCAGGTTTTTGAAATGAACAAGTCATGCAGTTTTTAGGATCGTGATTGTTGTGATTTTCTTCACTAAAAGGAATTAAAAATGGGTTTATTGTGATAAGTTAGGGCTGTTATTTGAGATTTGGGAGCCGCTTCCACGTCTTTGTGTGGTTGGCCTCATGGAGAGTGAACTTAGATTTTTTTCCCTTTTTTTCGCAAGATAACTATAGCTGGTTGCATGTGACTAGAATGATCTCTTTGAGTGGTTTGTTGGAAGTCTTTGCTAATTGGTGGTTGATTAATAAATACCTATGACAAAAAGATTTTAAAGGAATATGCTAACTGAAGAATGGTTAAATTCAAGTTTTGTCAAAATGCATTTTTTGTTTTTTGCTTGTTTGCTTGCTTGAAGGGAAATGAAGGAAATCTTGACCCTTTGCATTGTGAAATGTCATTATGGAGAATCCTTGTCTTCCTCTCTAGCTACCTTCCTTAGGGATGCAAATGGATCACATCTGTATCGGTTAAATAAATAGGAAAGTTGGATCTGGATTGGGTTGGAACAACCAAAAATTATAAAACTCATACTGGATCTGGTTCGTTTGCATCCCTCACCTTCCTCCATGAAGGAGTGAAGTTGAGGAATGCACAATAAAAAAAAGCGTGATTATTTCATCACATAAGATTAGTAGAGTCTGATCATGTAATCGATGCTGCGTGTTCTTCACCACGATTGATTCTTGTTTAGACCTACCGAATACTGGACTGAAGTCGAGGAATGCACAATCAAGTTATTAACACTTGTATACCCAACTGCACATGTTCTGCAAGTGTTCATGCTGGAATGCTTGATGTGAGTTGATAATATTTGAACTGATGCATGGACCTGAATGCTATAAAACTACACATGTTAAGTTGAATTAGAATTGATAATTTGATACATAGTAGCGAGTACAATGGTCGTTACATAATGAAATTTTGATTTGCTTTCAGGATTTGAAAGGGATCTGTTCAAGAGACAGAATGATAAGAAGGCAACTGCAGATGAGTCCTATCTCTGGTCTGTTGCAGATATGTGAAAAAGCCAATTGAAGATCCGAAGACATCTTTATGATGGTCCTGCAAACAATGGGGTTTGCTGTATATTCCATTTTCCGACAGGCAGACAGGCAGCCAGCCAAATAAAGCGTAATCTTATTCGTGTGCTTGTTGAGCCATCCAAGCCAAAGGATTGGCTGCGCTGTTTGATTTTATTGTCGCAATTATGTGATAGTGTTTTCATCCTTCGTTGGTAAAAAGAGCTCTCGTGCTTGTCTTGTGCATCGTGAAGGTGGATTCTCATTGTATCTTATGGTCTTGTAATCATTTCTGCTGCTCACAAAAAATGAACTGTGGCAGTGTGTTTATGGGTGGAAATTTAGGCATACGCCTAATATTGCGGCAGCTCTTTTCCATAGATCTATCCTAACGTACAACAGTGTTTGGGATGTCATGATACGGATTTGGGTTGCATGTTTGACTGAATCCAAATCCATTTTGTCAGTTACTAAAGAATGTGGAAGCTAATTAACAGGCCTCCTTTGGTGGTCTGTCCTCCTGGATATTACTGAATCTGGTCCACCAGCGGCTGTTGGCCATTCAAACATCAGGAGCTTCTCTGAACCGGCTGCTCAAATCTCCGGTCGCATCCTTATGGAAAAAGTCTCATTGTTGTCGATGATTTTGTTCCTTGTCCATTAAACCTTCCAAATTACTACGTGAATTGCCTGAAGCCAACATGATTTTAAACTGGAAGTGCCTCTGCAGTTCTTCAGAGTCTAGAATAGAATTCTATATCGTCTCTCATAGCAAACCTCAACTATCCTTGCACCTCATCATAGTTCACACTGAAGGCTTCTCGGGTGAAAATGGATTGTTACCATGGTTTAGACCAGAATAGATTACCATTGCTGATCCTCCATGAGACTTTATTAGCAATAGCCGACCAGCCCAAAAAAGGCTTTTGCAAGCCCCCGAGCACCAAGAACTCGAGTGAATTGTTTTTTTTTTTTGATAGGCAAGCTGCGGTTAGGCAGATCCCCACCAGTTATACAACGTACCATTGGGATTTGAACTTGCAACGTCCCAAGGTGATGTGTAATAACAGCTGCTACCAAACAATCAGGGGTTACTACTTGTATGGGCAGGTCTGGGTCAACCCTGACTCGCTCATTGACAACCCTACCTATGCTAACAGTGGGTTGAATGAATCCAGGTCCATCCAAAGAACATTTCGTGAGATATAAAGATGATAGAATATTAGTTCAACCCTATTTAGACAATCCCTTTTTGCCATTTTCCCCCGTTTTAAATTTGTCAAAGATGGCACATGATTGTCACATGTGCTGGTCCATGCATTATACAAATACCCAAAGATGGAACCATTGTCATTGTGAGCGGGATAGCTTATCTTTAAGTTTGATATGTTCACTAGGCCACAGTGTGCATTCGGGTCCGTCATAGGATCAATCAAGGAGTCACCAACAAACTCATGGTTAGTCCAAACTCCACGCATCTTGCTTAGCGTAGTGGATTACAATGGTCAATCCGGATCCAATCAACAACAACATGTGAATCTACATTTAAATGATTTTAGACTAGATATGCCAGTTGAACGGTTTTGGTGCTAAGTTGCAGTGAGCCGGGTGCCAACTGACCATGGAAGCTGAGCTGCCCAAGTTTTGACTGTAGGCTGTTGTTTTCAGAATTGGTTTGACAAGGTGAATCGAGTTGGTCCGGAGCGGCATGAAGTTGGTACAGATAAAAATCAACTGGGCAAAGAAAGCCCAAGTGCTGAGCTTTATTTGTCTTAATTGTTTCAGATTTTAATCTGTTTTTAAACTTTTGCTGCTATTTTTCTTTTTTCTTCTTACGGATCATTAGTCAAATCTAGTACATCGTCAAATGTAGTAAATGTAATCTTCTTTGAAATGTAGATGCTTAAAAATAGAGAATCTCTTGAATTTTGGATGTTTAAGCTGGATATAAATTATGGATGCTTGAGTTGTGACTTTCACATTTTGGATGTTTAACGTGGATATAAATTTTTTGTGTTTCTTTAAAATTTTGGCCGATCGGTGCTCAATTTTTTGTGTTTCTTTAAAATTTTGGATGATTATGTCTCTTTCTTGTCATTCCCCTCCGCCTCTCTAACTTCTGTTTTAAGTATGCGTTCCGAGGGACTCAAATCCGATAGGCTACTCTTCAGTGTTATATGATTTGGCTTGACTCCTTCCTGCAACATCTGTCTAAAGAGCACAAGAGACTCAAATCCAAGCTGATTCTGGTTCAACCCAGAAATCGTGGCAGTTCATGAGATAACATCTCTTTTATCAATTTCTACAAACAGTCTCCGGAGCTTGGTGAAATTGTCTGGAAAAATGCCACCCATACTTGTCATCATTATTTTTAACATATTTTGACATTTTTGAATGCTTTACAGTGTAGAACCTAGTGATCATAATTGTACTAAAATTGTATGAAATCTAGTTATAAATAATTTTTCATTTGTGGTTAGTAAGTCATTCCACCTGTATGTATAATCGACCCTCAGGTTGTTGAGGCACAGGTGAATAGATTATACTATTGATTGATTTATTTATGTGCTAGTCCACCTTTATGTGCTTGATTTCTTGCTTATGATTAGAATCATGGCACAGACTACCACCCCCTTGTGCACCATTGAAGTCTACAACTTTGTTTTTGATTCTCTTCGTTTTTTTTACAGGTGGACATTAGAGGAGCTTTGGCGTGATCTCAGTTGACATCTCCTTTACCTTGAGTTCAGCTCATCCTTTAGCTTGCCAACACCGTTTTAGTTGTGTATCAGATTGATGGGGATGAAAAGACAGAACCTGGCTCTTTTGATTGTAATGTGTGGTTTCATGAGGAATACTGGTTATGCCCAGTTCTTGGTTACATTGTAATTAAAATAAATGATAATTAAAGCTTGTAATCTCTCTCTCTCTCTGGTTGTGAGCACCCAAACTCCAAATCAACTCAATTGCTTCTGTTAACTGCAGAAGATAGGTGAGCAGAAAATGTCTCAATTTAGATGAGGGGAAACAAATTCCATTAGTTAAAGCCTTGATTTGTGCATAAATGCTGCTATGAGAGAGTTTCTTTTTGTGAAGGTTGTGCATGTTGTAGCTTTCATAACTATATTTTAATTGCATTGACCCACAAGCTATCTCCGAAGGCAGGAAATGCTTCATTGAAACACTTTGCATTAGCCTCTATGGGATGCAAGAGCAATACACATTTTATAACAATGTTTATAACAAGCCACAACATCATAACCCAGTGACTTGGGTTCGTGCCCAATACCGAGCACCATGGAAATACTGTTCTTCGGCTTCTTGAACAAGGCATGCAAAATTGGAATAGTAGAATGTCAACATCCTCCTTATCTTCTTTGAAATACAGGTTAAAGAAGTTATATCATTGCAATATTTGTCAAAATAAAATTGTAAAAAAATTAATTGTAATTTTAAATATAAGTTATTAGGATAGAAACAACACTATAAAATGGTCATGATGAATTTTCTTTTCTTTTCTCCATGCATATAGGTTGCCAGAAATCTGCAGCGACAGCAATGACCCCAATAAATGCTCTTGTTCTCCATGAACGCTGCATAAACAAGCAAAGAGTGCAACAACTCAAACAAGTGGGGCATATTGTCGACATGCAAGAAAAATACACAACAGAAATGCTAAAAAAAAAGACTATAAATAGTGGCAAAGCGAATTCGGAATACTCGGACCCATAACCAGCCGACCTCAGCCAACAGTTGAAGAGTCTGTCATCAGTCACTATGGGAGGAAGAAACGGGTCGACCAGGTCCGAGGGCTCGCAAGCCTGGGCCTGTTGCAAGACCAATATCAAGGCCAACACCAACAATACCAAAATCAAGGCTTAACCGCTTTCCATATTCTCTGATGTTGTCTTTAGATATGCTTCTTTGTAGGACAGCTTCCTCAAGCCATCTACCTACTTATTTATATGGCTGGTTTGGACATGAAACGACTGCATTGAGTACCCAGTTTTAAATGGCAAAGCTATGAGTCAGAATTCATTGTCCCCAAGTTTAAATGCGAAAATATTGAACGACCAATTTATCAGTTTTTGGTGCTAGTAGTATTCAACACAACTATAACGTAAAAGCTAAGGGGTCTAATTAATTGCATGACAAAATCAATGAAAATTGGTGGAAATTAGAAACCATAACTTTTCTTGCACAACAATAAAATCAATTAAAACGGCTACTAATTCATATTTGGTGATGATTTTTCTTTCGTATCAACGTAACCGCCATACAGTGTGTGTGCGCACGCGTGCACACACACACACACACACACACACACATTCATGGATTTATCCATGAGGATGGACCACAATCCATTTTCACCATTTTCTTGTTATTATTGTTTTGATTATGATCATGCTGATGTGTTCTAATGATCTTAGTAGGGAGGGACTTTTGTATCTTTGGATTCTGTTTTTCAATAAAAAGAATCTTAGGATTCTGACATGTAAATAGGTTTTTTTAAGGGTTAAAAAATCTTTAAAAAAAAATGGTTGAAAAATCAATAACCTATAACTTTTCAAATTTAAAATGTTTAAAATTGTGTTTTTCGTCCCAAAAAACATCAACAATAAAAGGCCTGTTCCTAGCAAAATGAACAAGCCAAGCATATCTGTATGGTTGAATTGCTGGAAAACAATGTCTAACACCAACACACTCAGTCATGCACACCTAAGCATCTCTCACACTCAGGCATGCACACCTAAGCATCTCTCTCTCTCTCTCTCACATATATGGGTGTTGTACCACCATAACTTGCAGTGGTATACACTTGATTTACATAGATCTAATCTCCAAACGTGAAAGCTAACCTTTGGATGCATTTAGCACGTCCAATTTACCATTTTCATGTGTTAAAGTTGACTCAAATAAGATATTTTCTATTATTTCTAAACTGCCCATATTTTCATGAATTGTGAGCCGTTGATTTTTCATCATCTCAAAAATAAATCTGATGTTGTATTAGCCATGATAAAACCTTCTAACATGTTAAACAAATCATACTAAACACATCGGTACAGTTAGATTTACCACTTGGTGGCCAGATCCATGCAAACAAGAGTGTGTACCACCATAAGGTATCGTGGTATATATAAGGGTCTATACTTCGAAGTTTGATTATGAAACATGGTCACAAGTTAATATCTCGGCAACTTATCATTTGCCACCCATATTGCATATCGGGTATATATATATATAAAACTTATATATCGTTAATGTATCGACAATTTAATTACTATTGAAATATACACAAAGATCAGTAAATTTGAGGCACTAAATTAATTTCATTAGCTGCAACTATCAGTTAATTTTAAAAAATGTAAACAAAGAACATGTACATACAAACCCATGTGAACTTAGATGAAGACAAAATAAGACTTTTTTAGACCCATTGAATCACATAATTTTCTTTTTTCTTTTTGCTTTCAGTGATGCATTGGTTAATGTCTGGAAGAAACCACTGATTTATTTATTTTATCACAGAAATGACTAATATTATTTATTTTTCACAATAAAACTACTTTTGTGATTTACAAACTGTGGCCAGTTGAATTCAACCACAACTCTCTTTGACTCTGTGGCTTGATCAGCAATTTACTGACTTAAAGAAAGTCATCGTTTTGTAAGATTTTACTGAACTTGTCATTAGAATAGCATTAATGGAACAGTGATTGAAACACATTCTATGTTTCACTCTGTATGTGCTTAAGAAAGATGAAATGTGATCTTAGTTGGATTTGGATGCACAACTTGATACCGGATCCAGATCCTATTATTAATCGGATACCATTTTGACTGCCAAATCCAAACAGGTTGGGATATCTGATCTGAATCCTAACAATTTATGTCCCCAAATATCAAAGTACAAATGTTCTTGATATAACACAACATAAACAAAATAGAAATATGATAAAATCATAAAAGCTAAAAGGATAGTACTCACAAGAAAAATTATGTTATGTTAGAAATATGCAATGTTTTGGCAGTATCATGATTTATCGGAAATTTATCAGTTTGAAAATGTTGCGACTATATTGACGGTATTTATGCCTTTGGTAATAACTTTCACATTTTTTATAACCTATCCTAAGACCTAACCATACAAATATCACCTTTTGTTCATGAAATAGACAAGAAACCAAAACAAGTGCCATATTTTCATGGTACAAAATTCATCGTTTATATACCAACATAAGTTCTATCAACACTTAGTATTTTAGTATGTTACTATAGTTTACAATAAATAAATATTTGAACCTGCCTGTGGACGCTGACTATGTGACAAATATCACGAGTTTTATAAAAATCTCGGTATAATATCACGAGAAATCGCTTGAAAGTTTAAATCGGCAATTTCTTGCAAGATTTTCAAAGCGTGACAAATATCACAAGATTTACATTTTTAACAGAACCCCAGAGTTTTTTATTTTTAAATGTATTTTATTTATATTTTCTTATAAAAAATAAATTTTATTTATTTTTTATTGCCGAGATTTTTCAGAAAAAATGAGAGATTTATGAAATTTTTTAAAATCTCCCAAGTTTTTTGACTGCCGATATTTTGTCATTTTTAGCTTTTGTCACTACGCTGCTAAGAGGCTTGAGGCTGTCTGTAGGGCGGTTGATGCAGATGATCCATCCCCAACACCCGCTCACCAATGAAGTTGTATGTGCAAGGATGGGAGAGCTCCGGCACTTGCATCTCTATGAATCTAAGTAGTTAAGAGTCATGTTGGCCTTGCATTTGTTTCTATATTAGAGAAGGGGTCATGCTAATATGCTAATAAGGGATGCCTGTTTTCACAAGGGCAGATGTCATGTCACACATACAATATTATATATTGTTGGCCCCTTCAAAAAATTTGAATTCGGGTTGGACACACCGGTGATGTTTGGGCGAAAAAACTAGAGTGTCACGTGAAATAATCATAGAACATCTTTCAGCGGACAGGATTACCAGATGAAAAAAAATATCATTTGACAAATGAGCTGATCTGAACCCCCTACCCAAGTTGCATGCTGGGTCGTGCCCATATTTCAGTGATATAGGTTATCAATATTTTTCTAACAAAAAAGATACTATTTATTACCAAGATCCAATGTCTAGTACATCGAGGAGATACATGCCCAACATCAATGAGCTACTTAGAGAGAGAGAGAGAGAGAGAGAGAGAGAGAGAGAGAGAGAGAGAGAGAGAGAGAGAGAGAGAGAGAGAGAGAGAGATTCAAGCTTCAAAATCTCTTCCCTTTCCCTCCATGCACGTACAAATTCATTAATCAAATGGGTGATGGAGAAGGGGATCTAACCACCCCGCAGGCCGACTCTAATGACTTGGCGACGGTTTCAGTGGTATTCAACACAAAGGGCAATACATCTAAGCATTCTTGTGGAAGATGAACGAGGGCCTTAAGGGCCTCACAGCCCGAGTCACTTGGGGTCTTTCCCTTCTCTACAAAGTCTGAATACTCTGAGCCATATTTGCTTAAGGTCGACAGGAACGCAAATATTTGGTCTGCTTCATCGGCTGCAGGAGCACTTGCATCAAAGGAAAAGGGCCCTGGAGCCCACGGACCCGAAGCCCAGGGACGTGAAGCCTGTGCCTGCAGCGGGCTCACCAATGCACCCAGCACCAACACCAACAAAAGCAACATCTGAGCGCTCTTCATATTGATATATATGATGATATATTGCTTTTGAGATGTGCTTCTTGATCGCTCCTTCAAACCACGACTGCCATCTCATAGGCTTTTTACATATTTATAGTTGGGTTTGTTGATGAAACTGCCTTGCGATGTCATTCAACTTAGCCAACATTCATTTTCCAAGTTAAATAACAACAATTAATAAAAAATTATATGGCTGGTTTTGGACATGAAACGACTGCTTTGAGTGCCCAGTTTTAAATGGCAAAGCTATGAGCCAGAATTCATTGTCCCCAAGTTTAAATGGTAAAATATTGAATGACTAATTTATCAGTTTTTAGTGTCAGTAGTATTCAACACAACTATAACCTAAAACCTAAGGGTATAATTGAATGGCAAAATCAATAAAAATTGGTGGAAATTAGAAAACATAACTTTTCTTGCACCCCCAATAAAATCAATTAAAACGGCACACTAATTCATATTGGTAATGATTTTTCTTTCGTACCAACGTAACTACCATATAGTGTGTGTGTGTGAGCGTGCACACACACACACACACACACATTTATGGATTTATCCGTGAGGATGGAGCACAATCCATTTTTCTTGTTATTATTGCTTTAATTATGATCACGCTGATGTGTTCTAATGATCTAACTAGTAGGGAGGGACTTTTGTATCTTTGGATTCTGTCTTTCAATAGATAGAATCTTTGGATTCTGACAGGTAAGTAGGTTTTTTTAAGGTTTCAAAAATCTTCTTTAAAAAAAATGGTTGAAAAATCAATAACCTATAACTTTTCAAATTTAAAATGTTTAAAATTGTGTTTTTCGTCCCCAAAAACATCAATAAAAGGCCTGTTCCTAGCAAAATGAACAAGCCAAGCATATCTGCATAGTTGAATTGCTGGAAAAAGAATGCCTAACACCATCACACTCAGGCATGCACACCTAAGCCGTGCATAGTTACTCACTCACTCTCTCTCTCTCTTTCTCTCTCTCTCACACACACACAGATATATATATATATATATATATATGTACCACCATAACTTCCAGTGGTATACACTTGATTTACATAGATCTAAACTCCAAACGTGAAATCTAACCTTTGGATGCATTTAACATGTCCTATTTACCATTTTCATGTGTTAAAGTAGACTCAAATAAAATATTTTATTCTATTTCTAAACTGCCCTTATTTTGAAGAATTGTGAGCCATTGATTTTCATCATCTCAAAAATAACTCTGATGGTGTATTAGCCAGGATAAAACCTTTTAACATATTAAATAAATCATACTAAACACATCGGTACAGTTAGATTTACCACTTGGCGGCTAGATTGATAAGGAAGCAGATCGGGTCATGCTAAACATGAGCCTTCGGCTCATGCGAAAATCACAGCCGTCAGAGCCACCATTGCAGATGAATGCCATGTCTCCCTCCCTTTTTCCTGTTAATGGCGTCAAGTTAATTTGGTTTTTAAATGCAAAATAAAAATAATAATAATAATAAAAAGGAAGTCATACGGGATCCCAAAAAGCATCTCTCTCTCTTGCTGTTGTGGAGGTGGAGATGCGCATAGACGCCGAAAGCCCCTCTCTCATCTCTCTCTAGTTGGTGTGGAGGTGGAGATGCACAGAGATGCTGGAAGCCCTTTACTCTCTCTCTCTCTTTCGTTTCTCGTTCTCTTCTCTCTTTGCTGTGGAGCTGAAGATGATCGATACGTCAGAAGCCCTCTCGTTGTCCTATGGAGCTAATTGACACTAGAATCCATCTTGCTCTACCTTACTTTCGTGGACGCCTGAAGCCCCTTGCTGCCCCTATCCCCACGTACAGCTGCGAGCCACCATTGCGCTCATTTATCCTTTCATCACTATTGAGGAGTGGATCGACAGCGTAAGCCGGTCACTAGCCCTGTCCCCATCCTGTGTTTCTCATTTTTAGCATAGGATACGCTCCTTTTTTTTTCTGTTTCATAGGGATACATGGTGAAATTTCTTTTATCTATGTTAAAAAATGAATATTATGTGAATCTAATATTGTTTTTCCTCTATGATTTAGTTTTAGGTGCCTCTATGATTTGGTGTTTCATAGATGTTCTAGGGTTTACGTTTCTATTTCGTAAAGGTTACACGATTTTGTTAGGGTTGTTGTTTTCTAGAGAGTCTATGTGCTCAAAAATGGTTTTGTTATTAGGGTTTTTAATAGATAGTTGTGTGTTTACATCATCGTCATATTCTTTTCTTGTTTATATATGGTATGGATTTACTGCACAGAAAAAAAAGAGGAAGGAGGGTACCCTCTGGTAAAAATCAGAAGCACCGGACGAGGACAAGGCGAGTGACTGGCTTACGCCATCGCTTCTCCACAGTTATGAAAGGATAAAGGAGTGCAATGGTGGCTCACAACTATATGTGAGGATAGGGTCAGCAAGTAGGGTGGAGCAAGATGGATTCCTGCATTAATTAGCACCACAAGACAACGAGAGGGCTTCTAACGCATCAATCATCTTCACCTCGAGAGAGAGAAGAAAACGAGAAACAAGAGAGAGAGATGAGATGATAGAGGGCTTCCAGCGTCTCTGCGCATCTCCACCCCCACACCAACAAGAGAGAGATGAGAGAGGGGCTTTCGACGTCTCTATGCCTCTCCACCTCCACAATAGTGAGAGAGAGAGACTAGACGAGATGAGAGAGGGGCTTTCGGCATCTCTGCACATCTCCACCTTCACAACACAGAGAGAGAGAGAGAGTTTTTGGGGTCCTGTACGGCTTCTTTTTTTTATTATTTTTTTTTTGTATTAAAAAACCAAACTTGACGCCGTTAACAAAAAAAGGGAGTGAGACGTGGCCTTCATCTGCAATGGTGGCTCCGGCTGCGATTTTTGCATGAGCAGAAGGCTCATGTTCAACATGACCTGATCTGCTTTCGATCGTCAATGTATCGACAATTTAATTACTATTGAAATATATACAAAGATCAGTAAATTTGAGGCACTCAATTAATTTCATTAGCTGCAACTGTCAGTTAATTTAAAAAAATATAAACAAACATGTACATACAAACCCATGTGAACTTAGATAAAGACAAAATATGACTTTTTTAGATTCATTGAATCACATAATTTTCTTTTTTCTTTTTGCTTTCAGTGATGCATTTGTTAATGTATGGAAGAAACCACTGATTTATTTATTTTATCATAGAAATGACTAATAGTATTTATTTTTCACAATAAAACTACTTTTGTGATTTACAAACTGTGGCCAGTTGAATTCAACCACAACTCTCTCTGACTCTGTGGCTTGATCAGCAATTTACTGACTTGAAGAAAGTCATCGTTTTGTAAGATTTTACTGAACTTGTCATTAGAATAGCATTAATGGAACAGTGATTGAAACACATTCTATGTTTAACTCTGTATGTGCTTAAGAAAGATGAAATGTGATCTTAGTTGGATTTGGATGCACAACTTGATACTGGATCCAGATCCTATTATTAATCCGATACCGTTTTGATTGCCAAATCCAAACAGGTTCGGATATCTGATCGGAATCGTAACAATTTATGTCCCCAAATATCAAAGTACAAATGTTCTTGATATAACACAACATAAACAAAATAGAAATATGATAAAATCATAAAAGCTAAAAGGATAGTACTCACAAGAAAAATTATGTTATGTTAGAAATATGCAATGTTTTGGCAGTATCATGATTTATCGGGAATTTATTAGTTCGAAAATGTTGCAACTATATTGACAGTATTTATGACTTTGGTAATAACTTTCACATTTTTTATAACCTATCCTAAAACCTAACCATAAAAATATCACCTTTTGTTCATGAAATAGACAAGAAACCAAAACATGGGTCATATGTTCATGGTAC
This sequence comes from Nuphar pumila, assembly GCF_984573655.1. Lineage (NCBI taxonomy): Eukaryota > Viridiplantae > Streptophyta > Magnoliopsida > Nymphaeales > Nymphaeaceae > Nuphar > Nuphar pumila. The sequence goes on from NC_143263.1 coordinate 18,585,980, forward strand.
CAAATTCATCGTTTATATACCAACATAAGTCCTGTCAACACTTATTATTTTGGTATGCTAGTATAGTTTACAATAAATAAATTCATAGATATTTAGAGTTGGGTTTGGAGATGAAACTGTCTTGTGATGGCATTCAACATCCAACTTAAATGGCAAAGTCATTAGCAAATTAATAAAAAAAAACCATTGGATGTCACGACAAATATCTCTCTCTCTCTCTCTCTCTCTCTATATATATATATATATATAGGGTGCTCCAGGGGCCCTACTCATTTTTATTAAACGATTGACCATTTTTAATCTAACAATTGGAATGAATGCTAAAAATTGATTCCCTGAAATCATAATTATTATGCATTACAAAAGAGGTGGAGAGACGGTTTCTATAGTAAAAAACACAAATGAGTTATTAATTTTGGGAACCAGTACGGGGAGTCACCAAAGGAAAATTGATGTCATAAATGAATGACATGCTCACACATGCATGACATTATTAGTATGTCTATCTCGGATGAACTATATTTTCCATACTTGAAGGTGCCATGTGTCTCAGGTGCGGATCCTAGCTAGGGGTGGCAATTTCTGACACGACCCGCCAACCCGCCTCTTAGGCGGGTTCGGGTTGGGCTTAAGCCAACCCATTTAATAAACGGCTCGACCCGCGTAACCCGTTTATTAAACAGGTCGGGTTCGGGTTGGGGGTATGCCAACCCGCCAACCCGGCTGACCCGTTTAATAAACGGGTTAGGCGGGTGGGTCAACCCGCCAACCCGTCTGCCCGACCCGTCAACCCGTCAACCCGACCCGCCAACCTGACTACCTTCCAACCCGATCCGTCAACCCGCCAACCTGAAAACCCGTTTACCCGACCCAACCCATTTATTAAATGGGTTGGCGGGTCGTGTCGGGTTACCCGTTTATTAAACGGGTCGGGTTCGTGTTTGCCACAGCCGACCCGTTTAATAAACGGGTCGGGTTCGGGTTGAGGTATGCTGACACGCCAACCCGACCCGCCAACCCGACCTGATTGCCACCCCTAATCCTAGCTATAGAGCTTAAGTGTGATCAAATGTCCTTTGTGCCCCCAAGACTTTTTAATAATGATTTAGAAATTTGTAAGCTCATAGAGTTTTATACTGATACCCTGACATAGACTCAGATACACTGAATATTAATGTAACATTCTAAAGATTTTTTAATACTTTCTAACAATATTTCAATAAGAAATGCAATTCCAAATATCAAAACATCCCAAAATTTTATCGAGTAATAAATTAAAAAAAATCCCCATCCTTGTACTCATAGTGCAGAAGTAAAAAATGGCAAAATATTGGCAGCCAAAAACTCACAAAAATTATATTTTCTTAAAATATTGTAATCTTTTTGGCAAAATCTTGGCAATAAAAAATAAAAAAAATTAAGAAGAAAATAAAATATTTAAAAATAAAAACCACATTTTCATGATAAATAACTAATAAAAACATAAATATCATGTTTAAAACATGATATTTATGTTTTGTCAGAAAACTCAAGAGATATTATTGTTTTTAACTTTCGGGTAATTTCTCGCTATATTTTCATATATCTCGCGAGATTTGTCATTGAACTTGTATTTTATAATTCAAAAGATAAAATTTCCAACTCTTGCACATTGCACCCAAGCAGCGGGCTGGGTTGTACCCAGGGGCGGCGAGGAGGGGCTCGAGCTCCTCCTAAAGTTTTGAAATTTTTCATTATTTTATTCATGAAAATTGTATTGCCCTTTTTAAATTTTAGTTTTATATTTTATTTTATTTTAAAATTTGTTTGCCTCCCTTTAAGCAAAATATATAAAAAAATTTGTATATTTTAGTTTTATATTTTATTTTATTATAAAAATTGTTTGTCCCCTTTAAAAAAAATAAAAAAAATCTATATTGCCCCTTTATGTTTTAGTTTCATATTTTGGAGATGAAACTGCCTTGTGATGGCATTCAACATCCAACTTAAATTGAAATGTCATTAGCTAATATTCATTGCCCAAGTTAAATGACAACAATTAATAAAAAAACTCATTGGATGTCATGGCGAATCTCTCTCTCTCTCTCTCTATATATATATATATATTAAATGATTGATTATTTTCAATCTAACAATTGAAATAAATATTAAAAATTGATTCCATGAAATCATAATTATTATGGGTTACAAAAGGGGTGGAGAGGCAGTTTCTAAAGTGAAAAACACAAATGAGTTATTAACTTTGGGAACCTGTACGAGGAGTCACCAAAGGGAGATAAATGTCTTAGATGAATGATATGCTCACACATGGATGGCATTATTAGTATCTCTATCTTGGATGAATGACATTTTCACACATGCATGGCATTATTAATATCTCTATCTTAGATGAACTGTATTCTCCATACTTGAAGGTGCCATGTGACTCAGCTATGAATCCTGGCCATAGAGCTTAAGTGCTATCCAAGGTTCATTTTGCCCCCAAGACTTTTTAATATTGATTTAGAAATTGGTAAGCTAATAGAGTTTTTTAGAAATGATACCCTGACATAGACAAAGATACAATGGATATTAATGTAACATTTTAAAATAATTTTTTGTACTTTCTAACAATATTTCAATAAGAAATGCAATTTTAAATATAAAAACATCCCAAAATTTTATCGAGTAATAATTTTAAATTTTTTTATCATTCTTATACCCATAGTGACAAAAGTAAAAACTGGCAAAATATTGGAAGTCAAAACTCATGAGAAATTTATTTTTTCTCAAAATATTGTAAATTTTTGGCAAAATCTTGGAAATAAAAAATAAAGTAAAAAATAAAAATAAAAATAAAAATTGAGAAGAAAATAACAATTAAAAATATTTAAAACAAAAACCACATTTTCATGATAAATTGCTGATAAAAGCATAAATATCATGTTTAAAACATGATATTTATGTTTTTGTCAAAAAACTTGAGAGATATTACCTTTTTTAACTTTCGGGTAATTTCTCGCAATATTTCATGTCTTGCAAGATTTTTTACAGAACTTGTGTTTCATATTTCAAAAATTAAATTTTCCAACTCTTGCACATTACACCCAAGCAACGGGCTGGGTCGTGCATAGGGGAGGCAAGGAGGGGCTCGAGCCCCTCTTAAAGTTTTAAAATTTTTCATTATTTTATCATAAAATTTCGTATTTCCCTTTTTTAAATTTTAGTTTTATATTTTATTTTTTTTATAATTTTTTTACCCCCTTTAAGCAAAATATAAAAAAATATTGCATATTTTAGTTTTTGATTTTATTTTATTATAAAAACTTTTTACCCCCTTTAAACAAAATATAAAAATCTATATTGATGTCTTTCTCACCATGACACCTTGTGCATTTTTTGCCCAAAAATACCTTCTAACACTGAAGCCAAGTTTTAAGGTATAATCATTATAAAATTTGTATGTCGCTTCCTCATTATTAAACTGCATTCTCTCTACAGGAACAAAGTCAAGTGTACTATCATGTAGACTTGAGGTGCCAGAACCTTTGTCAAGTGCACTGTCATGATCATCTACCTCATTATCGAATTGTATTTCGTCTGCTGGAATATTCAAGTCAAGAGTGAATCCAATGCCTGCACCCTTCTTATCATGTGCATCATTAGTGCACATATTCAATTCTTCAGGTCCGTCGATAGTACGGATGTCCGTTGCTCCATGACTTCCCAATGATTGAGATACATCATCTTTACTGCAACAGTTGATATGCTCAACACTGTCATGAGCAAAATATCAATTTGCATTAGCCAACGCATATGTTTACTACGATTTATTCAAGATGCATATAACAACGGCTACCGATTAGTTAAGCATAATAGCTTACAAATCGATATTAACACACAAAATCATATCTCACAAATTGACACAAGAAAACACATAATATCTTACAAATCGATATATGACAATTCAGCATAATATATTATAAATTAGTATACGATAATTCAGCATAATATCGTACAAATCGATATATGACAATTCAGCAAAACATATTATAAATCGATAGTAACAAACAAAACAATATCTCACAAATCGACAATAGAAAATACATAATATCTTACAAATCGATATACGACAATTCAACAAAATATATTACAAATTGATTATAACAAATAAAACAATATCACACAAATCAACAATCTTACAAATCGATATTAACAAACAAAACATCTCACAAATTGACAATAGAAAACACATAATATTTTACAGATCGCTATATGGTAATTCAGCAAAATATATTGCAAATCGATAGTAACAAACAAAACAATATCTCACAATTCGACAATAGAAAATGCATAATATCTTATAAATCAATATACGACAATTCAACATAATATATTACAAATCGATATTAACAA